>NC_090923.1:686937390-687537390 GCF_040938575.1 Ambystoma mexicanum | reverse complement strand
GCTATGAATTGGCAACTCAATCAATTGAATCAGTCGTACAATGGAAAAGACTAGTTTTCGTAAAATACTGACAGATGGGAAAACTCCAGCAATTCAAATACTGCGACATAAAGAAAACACCTTCAATACGACAATATTGCAAAAATGGAAAGATACAATGAGAAAAGAAATGGATAGTGAAAATATCACAGAAGAACTGCTTATACTTCGTCCACAACACGCAAAAACAAAACTGCTGCACAACGACTGGATAAAGACCATCCAACAAAAAAATACCTACAAACAGAATCTACATTGCACAAAAGACAATAGGAGAATCCACAAACCACCAGCCTACCTGCAAACCTTTCCAGACCAAACCATTCGAACAACATTTCTAAAAATTTGCCTAAACATTCTTCCTACAAAAGCATACCTATCTACAAAAAGACAGATCAAGCACGAAGACAACTACTGCAGGTTCTGCTAAGACCAAAAAATCGAGGAAACCATATTCCACCTCGTCATGGAATGTAATGAACTCGCCTCACAACGCAAAGAATTCAGTACTTTTTTTCAACTTTCATCGACACAAATGTGTACGCAAGAAAGATGGACCGCTCTCCTCAGCGGCCACAACAACAAGTACACTTACACAATTGCTCTCTTCCTATCTTCTATACTCGAACTAAACAAACAAAATTAAAAAAGCCAATCCAACTCAAGCAAATGATGAAAAAGTTTTCAAATAAACTACAGCATCAAAAAAAAAAAAAATAAATAAATAAAAATAATACATCCTTACATGACCTTTTGGAACTTTTGTCCCATCCTCAAAATGCTCCTCCAAGCTTTATCCCAACTCCCAAAACTTCTTGGAACTTTGTGAACTTTCATGCACAAGGGCCCAGTCAAGTTAGGGTTGAACTTGTAAAGTTAGAGCGGTATTCTTGTGGACTGCATTTGCAAATCTAGCCATTAGCTTTCCTTTCAGTATTGTGGGGTGGGGGTATTGTGGCTTTATTGCACTGGCTATTGGGGCTGTATATATGTGTTTTATTATGAGTGTTGTGTGATATTATGATTTGATTATAGTCCATTTTATAGTGTTTTCTTGGCCCTAAATAAATATATTTTTGTTATAACTAATAGTCTAGGTGTAATCCTTGATTATTTTACTTGTGGGCTCATTGTGGACCTTTTATCAGGCTCACCTTTCCTGAGGCTTAGCGTTGACCACTTTCCATGCTAACATGATTGTTTGGCTATAGCTCCCAGAGTAGCCCCCTGTTCACTAACTAGGTTGGCCTCCTACACATCTGTCCAGCAATCCAGAGTGTAGAAATCCAGTCTAAAAAACTGCTTCTTAGCTAACCTGAACTAATTATTATGATTTAATATTATTATTATTATTATTATTATTATTATTATTATTATTATTATTATTATTATTATTAATATTGAACGCAGACCCAGCTTCAGAAAGGAACAGAGTGCTTTGAATTTACAGGGGGAACAACATCAAAGAAAAAGGGAGAGGAGAGCTAACAGGGGACGGCAAGGGCGGGCAATTGGCAGCAATGGATCAACAAGCAACCAGGGAAGGATACAGTGGGGAGAAGATCACCAAGTCCCAGGTAGGGTGGGGAGTGCAAGGCGTGTTAACCTTTGTGTTAGGGAGGAGTCAATCCATGAAGACGTGGGTCTTGAGTTCTTCCCTGAACTGTAGAAGAGATGGGGGAGTCTGATATTGATGGGGAGAGGTTCCAGAGTTGTGGATAATGGGCCTAATTGCAAGTTTGGCAGTAGTCTTGCCGGTAAAACCGCCAGGCTGCCGCCAAACTTGATTTTTTTTTCCGGCCTCTGGCAATGGGGACATCTAGGGCCATTACAACCTTGCCAGACCCTGTATGTCCTCATTGCCAGGGGCTGGAATCCATTACTCTCCATTCCCATTTGAGCCACACAGAGCTCAATGGGAATGGGGTGGACGGATGTGTAGGGTGTCCTGACCCACGTTTAAGCTACCCTGCTACAACATTTGGTGCTGTGGGCTTAGGAAATTCAAGATGGCGGAAAACCCACAAGTGCGCCGAAATCCAGGAAAGCTGCGCAGTTGTGCGCACACCAAAATGGTTACCTAACTTGCCACCCACCAGGGTAAAGAAAGGTCTTTGTTAACAAAATCCACTTTTACTGATGTCAAAAAGTTGCTGAAATCGTGACTCATTGGACCACTTTAAAGATTCAACCCTTTTTGTGGGGTTCCACATAACCATCTTACTGTAAGGAGCCCCATCAAAACAATGTTAAGCAAGGATTTACTACCATGTAAGAACCATTCCTGTTTAGAATGCATTAATCCAAGAAAATCCCAAAAATGGGTGCAGTACCAGTACTCACCACTATCCAAAAGCCGGCGTTTTAAAACCCACTGTGTGTGTTTCTGAAGGCAAGCAAAATGCCTATTTCAAACCTTGCAACATGTGCAAAATATTCACTGAACACCAGCAGACATTTGGCAGAATGGAGTTTTGTGTGCCTACAAAATCTGGGAAATGAAGAGCCCAAAAACAATGCTTATAACAAAAATGCTATGGAGTCAGCAGCTTAAGCCTAACTGCAACTGGATTTAAAACCACCAAAATCGAAAATGTTAAATTAAATGAGTGACCTATGTTTGGTGTCACATGCCTTTGTAACTGTTGAAATGCCATAGTTTTGCACTTAGAATCAGCATTCTAGCTGCATGTGTAAAATTACAAGTTATTTTAAAAGCAACAAAAAGTTAGCTGAAGGTCTGGCTTAAGGAACTTGATTTTGCCTGGCAACTACCCCCATCAGAAGGGAAACTTGAGTCACAGCTGTGTTCCCAGGCCATCTGCCCTTTTGCTGCTCACACAAAGGATATGCCATCTATCTGATAATTGAATTATCTGTGCTCTGCAGAGAGTGAACAAAGCCCTCTCCACTCAGGCAAGGGTTTTTATTACCGCAGTCGTAAATTGTAGCTTCCTCTTGGCAGGAGCTGGGAGGAGCACTGCCTGTGAGAAGCAAGCTGGCTTGGCAGAAACTGGAAAGACTGGTTTCTGTACCATGTGACCTGAAAAGACACACCCCTGCAGCAAGGATATGGTTTTATAAAAAGGGGGATAATTCATAGTGCGGACATGTGAAAATTTTCTAAATGATACCATAATTCTTGTGATTTTTCTGCCCACAGTTTAAGACGTGGTAGGAACCGGTGGTATGTTCAGGGGGGTTTTAGCGGAAAAGTGGATATTACTCTAAATGTGTGCATGTTAAAAATCTGAAACTTCATCAGTTAATGTCCCTACCCCCTGCACACATGTATGTAAAGTTGGGTCCATGTCAGAAATTGAAAAAGCAGTTAAAAAGTCAATTATGTACCCTCCCTGAATGCAAGCTCCTAGAATGAGCAGATTTGGACATAGACATGGCTAAATTCAGCCACACCATGTATATGTAATTTCAAACAACTGTGTAACTCTGAAGTATGGATTTTGATCATATATATATTTGGGTGCACAGATGATAAGGGAGGATGTTTCAAGAGATCATAAAATGACATCAATCTGACTCACAGTTCAGTTTGCCAATCAAGCGGAGGAATGGAAGCCTGACCAATGACGAATGAGAGGGGCAAGTCTAGTGATGCAACACACACACCCATTCTCAAGAAACAGATAAAAGCAGAGAGTCAGGACACATAGAGACATTCAATTTCATCTGCCGCTGGAAGCCCTGCCGGAAAAATCCATACTTACCTCCATCAAACTCCAGAAAGCCAAACTAGAGACTTCAATCTATCCAGAGCAGAGACCAGACCAGAGAGTAAGCAGTGCTGTGCCTAGCAGAGACCAGACCAGAGAGAAAGCAGTGCTGTGCCTAGCAGAGACCAGACCAGAGAGAAAGCAGTGCTGTGCCTAGCCGAGACCAGACCAGGCGCTGTGAGCAGAATCCGGAAAGACCTGACCAGACTGAAGATCGTGACCAAGTCGCTTTCCTGTTCAAAATCTCTTGTGAGTACTTAGCAAAACTCAGAACACATCTCTTAGTTTAAATTCATCTAATTCAATCTATTTAACCTAAGTAGAACTGCCTCCTATCTGTCACCTGTCATTTCTAGTAAAATTTGTCATTTTGAAAAAGTGTGCGTTTAAAATTTACAAAACCAAAAACGACCTTTACTAAATTACTCATATCTCCGCAACCGTTTGGGCTAGAGACTTGCAATAACTTTCATTTGGAAGCTGAGATCCCAGGCTTTCCTAGGACCCCAAAACGGTAGAGATAGTCCTTGCGGTTCCTTTGTAATAGCGCTCGGCGCATCCGCGAATTTTGCCGCGATTTGCAATTTCTTCACATGTAAAAAACTGCTGCTGCCTGATTTCATTTGCCAGAAATTCGTTTAACCTGCTAACTATCCCTGCATCATTGCTAGTGTGAGCCTGGACTAATATTAACTAGATACCACTCATCCTGAACCTCTAAAAGGGAATTAAGAGCGTTTCCAGCATATTTCTCATTCATTGCTAGCACCTATCAAAGCATTTGCCTGTGTTTTCAAACTTCTGTTTAAGCTTGCTGGATTGAACTGAATTACAGTTGATTGCATTTCTGAGAACTGTGTGTTTTCCTTCCATTTCCTTGCCTTGCATCAAGGGGGGGAGGGGAGTAGCCAGAGAAAAGTGATTACATTGTTTGGTTGAAATCATATTGCGTATTTTCTGTACTGCATTCATTGAATATTGCATCCACCTGAGCTTACATAAAGCATCCTCTACCACATTATACTTTTGTTCCTATTTACCAGTGTGCTACCTTATCCATTTCATGTCAACTCATTAGTGATTAAAGAAGTGTGCTAGTGCCAGATTCTCCGTTGTTAATATTTACCATATCAGATTAAGTGTGATATTCAATTATTAATTTATTAAAAAGTGTGATATATATTTTAATTTATCAAATAAACCTTTTAAACTTGCAAAACAGAATTACTTCTTGGCTCAGTGGGGTCAGGGGGATTCCAAGAGAGGGGTGTTATACAAGGGTAGTCATCCAGAACGCATGAACTGGACCTAAAGATATATCAATAAGGGTTTTCATTCAGTATTCTAGACTAGGCGTTAACTTGGCTGTAGTGCTGAATTGAATCCTCTTACAAAGTGGGGGCTCGAGCCGAGACGTTGGGTTAGATTTACCAGTTGTGCAGCTTAATACAGTGTGCTAACTGACGGGATACATACACCCGGTCGGATCACCACGCTGCATTACGCTGTGAAGCATTCCTCAAAAGGGACACTCCAAGAAAAGTTCTGTTCTGCAAAAATAAAACACTAACTTCTGTAAGTCAGGACAGAGACCAATCTCTAGAATGACGACCTTAGTAGACATGAAAATAGCCAGAGAGCACCTCTTGCATAAGCTATTTGTGAGAGGTGAATGGACCGAACAGGGCCAGGATGCCTGGTTGCAGGCCATCACGCGACAGGTCACTGAAACAGGGTCAGATATATATAGAGATCAGGGTCCCTTACATGTGGCCCTGAGTGAACTATATATGGCTCCTAAAGCTAAAGAGGAACACAATAAGATTGTCAGGATAGCAGCATACCTGTACCTATATATGGGAGACATGCAGGATAGATGTGCTGAAAGCCAAAATCTGGCAAATAGGCAACAGATGGCATTACAGAAGGTCCAATCTGATCTGGACTCTTCTGAGCAGAGGCTGCAGAGGAGCCAGGAGTCAGAAAATGACAGCAGACTGTACATTACTAAAATAAAGGAGGATATGGATGTGCTGCAAAAGGAAAAGTCAGAACAGGATACTAGATTTCTGGCCCTGCAGAAGGAGCACCAAGACAGTTTGGACTCCTTACTGCAGAGCCAGAAAAAGCTGGAGCAACAGATCAATTTCAACAGGGCATGCACAGAGCAGGTAGCCACCCTGCAAATCCAACTAGACAGAGAGAAAGAGGAGAGCAATAAACTGATCCTGAAAGACCTGGATACCCAGGCAGAGTTTGATCAGGAGCGCCAGAAAGCTGGTGCCTTCCAAAGGCAAAGGGACGACCTGGCGGCACAAATGCAGGCTCTTAGTCAGGAAAGAGACGCCTTAGGCCAGGAAGTCTGCCATTTAAAAAGGAAAATGGAAGAAAATCACCTGGCCCACCAGGGACTGGGTGACCTCCAAAAAGAAAACCAGAACTTGCTAGAGCACACCAGGAGGGTGGAGGATGCTCTAGCAAGAAAGGAGCAGGCCAATAGGGACACAGCTCAGGAGGTAACCCTCCTGCAGCAAAGACTGGCCCAGTTCTCCAGGACCAACCAGGAAGCACAGAGGGAAAATGAGGCCCTCTGTCAACACAATGATAGGCTCCAACAGCAGGTAGCGATGCAGGAGAGACTGATAGAGTCGAGTAAGGCCTTAACTGAGGAACTGAAGGCACAAATGCAGGCTCTTGCATTGCAACAGGGAGCAGGGGCGGATAGAGATGAGGTTCGCTGGGAAATGGAAACTCCGGAGCATAACCTCAGGAGCCCTAGTACCAGAGGCCCTCATACCTCTCAGTCCCTGGACTCTGCCACCCCCATGTCCCCTGGCGCACATGAGCACAGGGCCGCAGGGATGGCAGATTACTATCCAGCTAAGAGTATGGGGCTCATAGGCCAGTACCACTCAGGAATGGAGGGGTGGGCATCCGGGTATGGGCACCCAAGTACAGTACAGTTCAATGGGGAACCCCAGGAGAGTAGGCCCATTAAGGGCATCCTGAAAACCTCTGCCCAGTTAGGTCAGTGGAGGGGGTACCCATCAAATCCTGACAGCAAGGAGGAATCTGAAGACTCCTCTGAACTGCGCAGGACACAGGAGACCAGGTCCCCACATTCTGCCAGCCATTCCCAGGCTCGCAGAATCCGGGAAAACCTGGAAGAACAGACGGGAACCTCTGGGAGCAGTGCCTGTGAGTCCGACGAAGAATGGACAAGGGTTACCCGAACCAAAAAGGCCAATAAGGCAAAAAGGGCCTTGCTCAAGGACCCCTTAAAGCAGATTAAGGCGATCAGGAGCGTCATCACGCCTTACCATAAGAACGCTAAGTATTCTGTTTGGGAGCACTTAGAGTTGTTTGAACAAATGATGGAGACTTTCCATTTGAAGGACAGCCAAAGCTGCATTCAATATGTAAAGTGGACCTTCTCCCCGGAATACTCCAGTTTCTTTGCGGGGCTGGAGGACCAAAATCATTTAAGATGGTCCACCTATAAGGCGGCCATCCTGAAACATTTTTCTGTTCACAGAAATCCTCAAGAGGCTCGCAAGGCAGCCTACAATTTGCAATGTGGGGAGGATCAGGCCCCACAAGAATTTGTGCAGGAGTTAAAGCGGGCTTTTGCACAGACCACAAGAAGGGTGCGCACGGATAGCCGTGAATTTATAAACACGTTTTTCCATGCCTTGCCCAAATATATCATGACCCAGCTCGTGAGGGATTTTCACGAGAAAAGATCTTTAGACTGGGTCATTGAACAGGCTACCCGCATCTATGAGGTGCAGAAGCCCATAGAAAATAAAAGCAATGCCCAGAAAAACCCCAAAGCCAACAGCACCCCTGCTGCTGCCAAGGTGGCAGAGGTAAAGGTCACCCCCGTTTTGGATTTGGAGATGGGGGGGCCTAAAAACCTACCTGCACCTAATAATGCTAGGCCCAGAAGGTCCTCGGGCCAGTCGCAGACAGGGAGCCAGGGAGGCAGCCCCACAAATGGGGTCCCTCGCTCTCCTGACTATGTAAGTCCTCGCTACAAAGGTAACAGACCCATCCTGGGTTATGTGTGGACTCCTCCAGCCCAAGGGGGGGGATCCAGCCAAGCACCTAACCCAGGGAACTTCCCTCCAAACTTCCCACAGGAGGGCAGAAATTTACCAAACCCTGGGCAGAACTTTTTCCCCAGATATCCACCCGACTTTCAGCCCCAAAACCATCCATCCTTCTTTTCCCAATTCCCTGAGCCCAGACCACTGAATCCGGGAGAGGGGAGGCCAAGGGTGGAGGGGTACCCAAATCTTCCCAACCCGGGGTATTACCAGAGGAGGGACAGCTACCCTTCCCGGGATCAGCCCAGGGGAGAAAACAGGGCCCCGTATCAGCCTGAGCGGATTTCCCAGTTAGAGCGCCAGGTTCAAAACATGGCGCGGGATCTGGGTCACATACTGAGGGCTCAGCAGAACCCTCAGATGGGCGTGCCGGCGCAGAACGCACCCAACTCTGGACCTGGTGCTCCAGAACAATGACGGGGGCAGCACCCCGATAACTCACCGGTTCCCAGGGAGGAGGCACAAGGGGAAGGGGGGTGTAAAGCCTTGGAGGAAGCTTCCTTCCTCACTTGTAAACAGCCCCTGGAAACCCAGGAACCGGAAACAAAATCTCTTGCCCCTGAAAGTCTGCCTCCTAAGGAGCAGAGGGGGGGTAGGAGAAACAAAAGACCCAAACAGACTCAGTTTGAGGAGGAGGTACAGATCTTCCAATTTGAGGGAGAGGGATCCTCAGAGGATCCTGAGAAAAGGATCTTCTCCTTCAGAGAGGGGGGAACTCCTCCCAAAGAAAAATGGGTCCCTAGGGATGCGAATCCAGACTGGGGAGATGTGGAGACTGAGCTACCGCCGCCCACCATCTCATCCCAGAACCAACAGCAAGAAAATCCCCTGGTTCAAACCCATCCTGGCGACTGCCTCCAAAAAGGGGGGGGCGGCCCAGAAACTGAGCCAGGGGAACCCACAATGGCTCTGATCTCCAGTTGCAAATTTTTTCTTTCAGATTCCCAAGACTCTCCACAGAATTCTGCCCAAATCTCCTCGCTAGCGATGTCCAAAACCAGAAAATTAGCCCACCAGTTGTCCAAAAATGTACATTATCTGTGCCCCCTTGAGGAGAAGGAGGGAAGATATTATGCCCCGGTACAAGTACAGGGGCAGGGTACAATCTCAGCACTGGTGGACACTGGATCTCAAGCTACCCTTCTGTCCAGAAGGGCCTTTGACGAACTGAATGCAGGAAGGGGAGAGAATTACCAAATTCCTCTCACCTCTCTTCCTGGACAACTGCAGAATTTTGACGGGAAGGAAATTCCCGTCGAGGGGACGGCAGACTTGGACATTAAGATCGGGCGACATAAGTTGAAACACCCGGTCATAGTTGTGACCCCAGAGGGCTCCCCTTGTTTACTAGGGAATGACCTCCTGAAAAGGTTGTCACCCCTAATAGATTGCGTAAACAAGGTCCTCTGGACTCAGACTAGCCGACCCATAAAATTAAAACAGAGTGTCAACCATGTTAGTTTAAACGGCACATGCCACATGGTTGAACAAAAATCTGACCAAGTAGAATTTCACTTCCAGAACAACCAAATTCCAGACGTGACGGTAATAGCAGTAGGACAACAGACTGGTGATGGGGTGTCCTCTCTATTTCTGAAAATCAACCTTCCTTCCAGTCTAAAGTGGTATTCCACGCTGGAAGGAAACACTCTGAAATTCTATACTAATCCACAATCAGAAACCCCCACTCCTATAGTCCAGAAAGATGTGAAATCAGCTCAAAGCCTGGCTGATATTCAGCAAATTGGAGAGCAGTTGTTCATCCCTGTTCAGTTAAATGATGGGAAGGACTCTGTTCTCGCTCGAGTGTGTGTGAACAACGGTAAGAGCTTCATCAGCGAAGCCATGTTCCGCCAACTCCCAAAAGATCCAGCCATTCCCACCTTCAAACTGATAGACAAATGGGAAATGGACCTGGAAGCACCTGACTCCAAACATCTCCTGCCAAGCAGGTGTATGCTCAAAATCTCCATTGGCAACAAGAGCATAGTCCATAATTGTTGGGTCGTGCGAGACGTCACTGCCGCCTTTTACTTAGGCAGTGACATTCTCAATCGCTTTGCCATTAGTTTGGACCTAATAAACTTCAAAGCTTGGTCCCGATTAGCGGATAATCCCATGGGCTTTGATGATCCAGAAAAAGCATTTAGGTCAGCTCAATTGCTACCTTATGCAGTTGAAATTCAGGTTAAAGAGGAAGTCACCATCCCAGAAAGGACCCGACAATTCTCCCTGGAAGTGAAAGTTAAAAGGGGACAAGAGTTGAAAAACCCTGATGCTTACATACATCTAAATGCTTCTCTCCAACAGCAAGGGTTGGGGGTAAACCCGACTCCATTAGTCAACATAGAACATGACCCCATTCTAATAGAGGTGGATAACAGCGACTTAAAGAGTATTACTCTAGCCGCAGGCACCATTATTGGAATGGCGGTTGATGACCGACATTTCTCCATTGATCTTGTAAATGAACTGTTAGGACCCATCCCCAAGGACTGTTTTGACAGTGACAGTGATGACAACGCAACACCAGACAGGATTTTTACCCGGCATGGGGGGAACTTCCTGGTGTACACTTCCTGCCCCTATGGTAAGGAAGATGTGACCTGTGACTTCAGGAGGGATGAGGTGATTTTCCAGGTCCATGAGGGCTGCCTTTCCCACCTGAAGCCTCCGGTCCAAATCAGCACTCTGACTAGGGACTTCTCCACCCAGCTGGAGGAGGCCGCGGAGATAGCCAAACCAGAAGTCTTTCCAGGCTTCAGGCAGATGGTGGAAGAGAGAGTCAACCTAGCTGATGCCTGTGTGACTCTGGAACAAAAGCAAAAGTTGAAACAAGTTTTCTTGGATTTCCAAGATCTCTTTGCGGTAGACTCATATGACTGTGGTCGCACCGACATCCACACCACAACAATCCCCACGGACCCTGGCATGACTCCAGTGTTTGTGAAGCAATATCGCTTGCCTCTCGCATCAATGGAGTCCCTTACTGAAATAATTAAGAACCTTGAGTCCCGGGGAATAATCCGTCCAGTCCACAGCACCTTCAATAATCCGGTGCTGGGAATACTGAAGCCAAACGGCCAGTGGAGACTCTGCGCTGACCTCAGGGAGCTCAACAAACGGGTCCACACTTCCCGATGGCCTCTGCCCTACATTGACCAAGGGCTGGCCCAGATTCAGGGGTCACAGGTATTCACTGCAATAGACCTGACCAATGGATACTGGACCGTGCCTGTCAGTAGGGAGGACCAATACAAGCTGGCTTTTACCTTTGGGGGCCAGCAGTACACATGGACCCGGACTCCCTTCGGATACCTTAACTCCGGTAATGAGTTCAATATTTTCCTACATAAGGCCATGCCCGACCTGGGTGCAAGGGGTAACCTGGCTTATGTAGATGATGTCCTCATCAAAAGTTCATCTGTGGAGGAACACATAGCGGAGATCCGTTATGTTCTGACACAGTTGAGGGCCGCCGGAGCAAAACTTTCCTTTCAGAAAGCACAGTGGTGTAGAACCCGTGTTAATTTCTTGGGGCATGAGATTACCCCTCAGGGTCTCTGTCCCCAGGAAAAGAAAGTGGAAGCACTTCAGAAACTGAAAGACCCCACAACTCTGCGGGAACTAAGGAGCCTCCTTGGACTGACTAATTACAGCAGAAAGTTCATTGAGGGCTACGCAGAGATCACCAGACCCCTGATTCATCTCCTGAAGGGGGGGTCAAGTGGGAATGGGGTCCAGAACAAGCCGAGGCAGTAAAACAACTCAAAAGAAGCCTCTCACAAGCGCCTTGCCTAGCTTACCCTGTCAGAAACAAGGAGTTCTTCCTGGAGACGGGGTTCTCTAATACGTGCTTGACGGCAGTATTATATCAAAAGCATGACAAGGTCAATAAAGTAATCTCCTATGCGAGCAAAACTTTATCCTCCGTGGAGGAAAAATTCAACGATTGTGAGAAGGCACTCCTGGCAACGGTGTGGGCATTGAAGAATTACCGCCCGTTTATCCAGGGGGAACACATCATAGTGGAGACTCCACACCAGCCTCTGCAATATCTCCAAAGTGACCGAATCCGGGCCGGAAATGTGAGTAATTCCCGAATTACTTCCTGGATTCTGTCAATGCAAGGCTTTCCTGTGGAGGTCCGATATGGCCAAAACAAGAAGAGTCCCCTCGCGCAAGGTCTGGCTGACTTGCATGATTGCGCCAGAGAAAACTGTCTCGAGGACGAAAGTCTAAAAATAAAGGACAACATGGAGGCATACCTTAATTCCCCCCACAAAGTCTTTGAAGAAGACAAGTGTGAGGGAATGCCCACTGTCTATGTGGATGGATGCTCTTACCATGTTGACAACAACGGGGAGAAAGAACTGGTGGCCGGCGTAGGGAATGCATGGGTGAATGAGTCCCCAGAACCCTCCGCTGGATACAAAATTGGTCCCCGAAGTAGTCAGGTGGCAGAATTGATGGCTGTGCATCAGGCCATCCTCACTGCTGTCCAGCATCAACTCCACGAACTGGTCATAATCACAGATTCGGATTATGTAAGGAACGGGTTCGTGGAGCACCTGATTAATTGGAAAGCCAGAGGCATGTTATGTGCTAACAACAAACCCTTGAAACATGGGAAGTTGATCCAAAACACTGATGATCTGGTCACCTCGAATGAGATGACCATCTATTGGAAAAAGATCAAGGGTCATTCCAAAGTAGAGGGACCAGACAAAACTGGAAATGACTTAGCTGATCAGCTGGCCAAAACCGGGGCCATCCAAGGGGATCTAATTGAGATTGAGTCCCTATTGGGGGAAATCCAGGTCACTGCCATCACTAGGTCCCAGACAAATGCTCACAACGACCTCTCAATTGCACAATGGAGTAAGGAGACCCCTGATGCTGATTTGATTACTGCTCAGAAGGGGGATCCAATAATTGGTAAATTTTACCAGCACCTTGAGGACCCTGAGAACTTTCCCCTGACGGATACCGATTACATTGGGAAAGAGGACCTAAGAGTGTTGATGAAATGTCCCAAAATGTTCCGGATCCAAGACGGTTTGTTGGTAAGGAAATCCAAAGCTGGCCACGATCAGTGGGTGGTTCCTACTTCATTCCGAAGCCTGATGTTAAGTCACGCCCATGATGCGGCCACTGCCGGTCATAGGGGGTTTCACACAACATTGGAAATCTTAAGAGAGGTTGCATACTGGCCACACATGGGGCAGGACCTCGACCAATACTTGAAGGGGTGTCTTGTGTGTGCACAATTTCAGCCATCGTCCCTCACACACCGGGCGCCTTTACAAAAGAGGGGAATGACACTGCCATGGTCAGATTTACAAATCGACTTTGTAGGCCCTGTGATTCGCTCGGCTAGGGGGAATAAGTACATGTTGACTGTGACATGCTTGTTTACCAAGTGGGTGGAATGTCTCCCAGCCCCAAATTGCAAGGCAGAAACTGCAGCGGCCTTGATGATTAACCACATCTTTTCCCGTTTTGGTCTACCTCAAAGGATTGAGTCAGACAGAGGTAGCCACTTCACCAGTGAAGTAATGACAAAGATGTGGGAGATACTGGGGGTCAAGAGAAAGCTGCATATTGCTTATAGACCAGCTTCTTCTGGGGCAGTAGAGAGATATAACCGGACAATTGTGAGCATATTAAAGAAGTTTGTGGCAGATTCTGGGCCAAGTTGGGATATCCGATTACCTCTGGTCCTAATGGCCATCAGATCTACCCCTTCATCTGCAACCAAAATGTCACCATTTGAGTTGATGACTGGGTGCAAGATGGTGCTTCCGCAGCATTTGCTCTACAGGACCCAAGAGCAGACACTGATAAATGCCTCCACTACTCATGAGTATGTAGAGAATTTAAGGAAACACCTCCAACATGCTTTTGCTTATGCTCAGCGGAATCTAGAAAGATCGACTGATAGCATGAAGACCCATTATGACCTGAAAACTTCCAGGAAGGAATATCAGGTGGGAGACCGGGTCTATCTATACAACTTCCAAAGGAACCAGGCCAAGCAGCGCAAATTTTTGCCTACATGGAAGGGACCCTTTGAGATCGTCGATAAGATCTCCCCTGTGGCCTACAAGATCCGCATCCCCAAAGGTGGTTCGGCAGAGGGGGAAGACAAGTGGGTCCACATAAACCAGTTGAAATGTTGCCATCCCAGGCACACTCTGCAACAACTGGAGGAATCCTCTGGAATCCTAGCGGGTACTGTCTCAGACTAATTCAGTTCCAATCATAAAACATACCACATCTAGTCTCTAAAATATTGTGATTTACATGAAACTGTCTCTAGTGATACTGTTTTTTTTTCAAAATAAGAATGTAATGTTTTGTTATGATGAAATGCATATGCTGCCCCACTATCTCAACAGTGGTGGAAAAAAATTGTCTATGAGTAGATATTGCCGCTTTTGCTTTATCATCCTAGGAGAGATGAAACCATGAAGGATGACCAAGGAGGACGATCCGGAGACCGGGAGCAGAGACGCAACGGGCCCGGGGTACCGCCCAATCTTCCCATCAGGACCGGCGAGGAGAACTGATCGATCTGACCGGATGGAGAAGAAGATGCTGAACTGTGCCATCTACAGAAGAGGAAGAAGATTATGCGGACAGACCGGTGCGTGGGTCAAAACCCTTGGGCACGCGACTCCCCATCGACCCAAACTCAAAGTGCAGTCACGTGGGGGGGCTTGTAGGGTGTCCTGACCCACGTTTAAGCTACCCTGCTACAACATTTGGTGCTGTGGGCTTAGGAAATTCAAGATGGCGGAAAACCCACAAGTGCGCCGAAATCCAGGAAAGCTGCGCAGTTGTGCGCACACCAAAATGGTTACCTAACTTGCCACCCACCAGGGTAAAGAAAGTTCTTTGTTAACAAAATCCACTTTTACTGATGTCAAAAAGTTGCTGAAATCGTGACTCATTGGACCACTTTAAAGATTCAACCCTTTTTGTGGGGTTCCACATAACCATCTTACTGTAAGGAGCCCCATCAAAACAATGTTAAGCAAGGATTTACTACCATGTAAGAACCATTCCTGTTTAGAATGCATTAATCCAAGAAAATCCCAAAAATGGGTGCAGTACCAGTACTCACCACTATCCAAAAGCCGGCGTTTTAAAACCCACTGTGTGTGTTTCTGAAGGCAAGCAAAATGCCTATTTCAAACCTTGCAACATGTGCAAAATATTCACTGAACACCAGCAGACATTTGGCAGAATGGAGTTTTGTGTGCCTACAAAATCTGGGAAATGAAGAGCCCAAAAACAATGCTTATAACAAAAATGCTATGGAGTCAGCAGCTTAAGCCTAACTGCAACTGGATTTAAAACCACCAAAATCGAAAATGTTAAATTAAATGAGTGACCTATGTTTGGTGTCACATGCCTTTGTAACTGTTGAAATGTCATAATTTTGCACTTAGAATCAGCATTCTAGCTGCATGTGTAAAATTACAAGTTATTTTAAAAGCAACAAAAAGTTAGCTGAAGGTCTGGCTTAAGGAACTTGATTTTGCCTGGCAACTACCCCCATCAGAAGGGAAACTTGAGTCACAGCTGTGTTCCCAGGCCATCTGCCCTTTTGCTGCTCACACAAAGGATATGCCATCTATCTGATAATTGAATTATCTGTGCTCTGCAGAGAGTGAACAAAGCCCTCTCCACTCAGGCAAGGGTTTTTATTACCGCAGTCGTAAATTGTAGCTTCCTCTTGGCAGGAGCTGGGAGGAGCACTGCCTGTGAGAAGCAAGCTGGCTTGGCAGAAACTGGAAAGACTGGTTTCTGTACCATGTGACCTGAAAAGACACACCCCTGCAGCAAGGATATGGTTTTATAAAAAGGGGGATAATTCATAGTGCGGACATGTGAAAATTTTATAAATGATACCATAATTCTTGTGATTTTTCTGCCCACAGTTTAAGACGTGGTAGGAACCGGTGGTATGTTCAGGGGGGTTTTAGCGGAAAAGTGGATATTACTCTAAATGTGTGCATGTTAAAAATCTGAAACTTCATCAGTTAATGTCCCTACCCCCTGCACACATGTATGTAAAGTTGGGTCCATGTCAGAAATTGAAAAAGCAGTTAAAAAGTCAATTATGTACCCTCCCTGAATGCAAGCTCCTAGAATGAGCAGATTTGGACATAGACATGGCTAAATTCAGCCACACCATGTATATGTAATTTCAAACAACTGTGTAACTCTGAAGTATGGATTTTGATCATATATATATTTGGGTGCACAGATGATAAGGGAGGATGTTTCAAGAGATCATAAAATGACATCAATCTGACTCACAGTTCAGTTTGCCAATCAAGCGGAGGAATGGAAGCCTGACCAATGACGAATGAGAGGGGCAAGTCTAGTGATGCAACACACACACCCATTCTCAAGAAACAGATAAAAGCAGAGAGTCAGGACACATAGAGACATTCAATTTCATCTGCCGCTGGAAGCCCTGCCGGAAAAATCCATACTTACCTCCATCAAACTCCAGAAAGCCAAACTAGAGACTTCAATCTATCCAGAGCAGAGACCAGACCAGAGAGTAAGCAGTGCTGTGCCTAGCAGAGACCAGACCAGAGAGAAAGCAGTGCTGTGCCTAGCAGAGACCAGACCAGAGAGAAAGCAGTGCTGTGCCTAGCCGAGACCAGACCAGGCGCTGTGAGCAGAATCCGGAAAGACCTGACCAGACTGAAGATCGTGACCAAGTCGCTTTCCTGTTCAAAATCTCTTGTGAGTACTTAGCAAAACTCAGAACACATCTCTTAGTTTAAATTCATCTAATTCAATCTATTTAACCTAAGTAGAACTGCCTCCTATCTGTCACCTGTCATTTCTAGTAAAATTTGTCATTTTGAAAAAGTGTGCGTTTAAAATTTACAAAACCAAAAACGACCTTTACTAAATTACTCATATCTCCGCAACCGTTTGGGCTAGAGACTTGCAATAACTTTCATTTGGAAGCTGAGATCCCAGGCTTTCCTAGGACCCCAAAACGGTAGAGATAGTCCTTGCGGTTCCTTTGTAATAGCGCTCGGCGCATCCGCGAATTTTGCCGCGATTTGCAATTTCTTCACATGTAAAAAACTGCTGCTGCCTGATTTAATTTGCCAGAAATTCGTTTAACCTGCTAACTATCCCTGCATCATTGCTAGTGTGAGCCTGGACTAATATTAACTAGATACCACTCATCCTGAACCTCTAAAAGGGAATTAAGAGCGTTTCCAGCATATTTCTCATTCATTGCTAGCACCTATCAAAGCATTTGCCTGTGTTTTCAAACTTCTGTTTAAGCTTGCTGGATTGAACTGAATTACAGTTGATTGCATTTCTGAGAACTGTGTGTTTTCCTTCCATTTCCTTGCCTTGCATCAAGGGGGGGAGGGGAGTAGCCAGAGAAAAGTGATTACATTGTTTGGTTGAAATCATATTGCGTATTTTCTGTACTGCATTCATTGAATATTGCATCCACCTGAGCTTACATAAAGCATCCTCTACCACATTATACTTTTGTTCCTATTTACCAGTGTGCTACCTTATCCATTTCATGTCAACTCATTAGTGATTAAAGAAGTGTGCTAGTGCCAGATTCTCCGTTGTTAATATTTACCATATCAGATTAAGTGTGATATTCAATTATTAATTTATTAAAAAGTGTGATATATATTTTAATTTATCAAATAAACCTTTTAAACTTGCAAAACAGAATTACTTCTTGGCTCAGTGGGGTCAGGGGGATTCCAAGAGAGGGGTGTTATACAAGGGTAGTCATCCAGAACGCATGAACTGGACCTAAAGATATATCAATAAGGGTTTTCATTCAGTATTCTAGACTAGGCGTTAACTTGGCTGTAGTGCTGAATTGAATCCTCTTACAGATGCACCATTCAGAATGGTGCCGGTGCATCCGACATGCTGTGCTGGCGGGTGCCGCTCTGCCTGCCAGGAAGGCAGAAAGGCACCCGCAAGCACAACCTGTAGTTTGCCAGTCCGGGAACTATGGTACCGGCAACCTTACCGGTACTGTAGTTCCCAGACAGGCAAACTTGTAATGAGGCCTAAGGTCTGTGAAATAGCCTATAGTAAGTGGAGACTCAGAAGTAGGATGCAAGAAAGGAGAATCACTGACCCAATCACCAGCAGCAAGAAGGACCCATGATTTGTCCTGCAAAATTAAGAGTGTCCCCTGCATGAGAAGTATGATGCAACTGATGATGTCGAACACCACTCAAAGGAACACAGCAATTAAATCTATGACCCCTTTTAGTTCAACACATTGTCTACTATGTTGCAGGGGGCAGTGTCTGCTCTCATGGGTTTGAGATGTAAAACCAGATGTGCACCTTGCTGTCTTGATTGACTGTGTGTTGATGTTTAAGCACAGTGTGCTGCAGCATTTAAGGATGGGTATTTTTATCTCAGGCCAGCCTAAGATTCATCACCCTCCTGTTGTCGACTGGCCCGAAATCATTAATTAATGTTGTTGTGTACATGCCTATTAACTACAGAAAAGTGCTGTATTCAAAGCGCCTGCTGTGGCTGACACCAAAGCTGCAGGTAGTGCAGACCGCTGCTCAATTGCTACAGTGCACTTCACACTTCAACCACTTTCAGATTTAGGTGCTAGCTACTAGTTATCTTCCATGTGAGACACAGGCCAGCCTTTATGAACCTCAAACCTTTGCGTCAGTGCATTTTCCAACGTGTGCGATGCGTCAAATATTACTTTGCACATTGTTGGGGCCTCAGAGAAGCTGGTGGCAATACCAAGGGTACTATTTGTGACAAATCAATGTCCGGGGCACCAGTGGCCAGAGATGAATATTGGTTTCTAAACCATCAATCAACCCCACCCCTCTAGTACAGCAGAAGAAATCCAAACGGATTGGAATACAAGTGAATTACAAGACCTCTTTGTCCAATGTTAGCAACATGGACGGAACTGCAGGCTTATCTCTGCAAGGTTGTGGATCGTTGGTTGGTTGCAACACAGTGAAAATACAATTATTAACCAATGATAAAAGGGACTGTCCACTCAAGGTAGTATAAACATATCTACTGTATTATTACTACCACAGACAGTTCTAAGACACTACAATTACAAACCCTAGTCTAAAGGAACACAAAGGACAGACAGTTTCATAAAGTAAAGGGATGCAATCAGGATACTGACAGCAGGGTGGTTGGTAAAGAAATCAGTCTTAAGTTTATTTGGTTTCAACACCAAAGGGGCAAAGGGTCATAACTGTCTCTAGGGGCCTTAAGAGAAGGACCAGGTGGGGTAGAACCACAATATACCTGGTGCTGTAGAAGTTCTTGGTGCTCAACAGCATCGAGGTGGTTCCAGGGTGCTTTGCAGCCCTTGAGACGGAGTTAGTGGCAGGAGATAGCTGCGGGTATCATGCATCCGGCAGTTCGGCAAGCAAGGCTGGATGGACGTCTGCAGGCTGTCTGGTGTGGTGGTTTTGGGCCAAGAATCATTGTCTCTGTGCAGGTTGGCGGATATGGAATGCTGGTTGAGGTGTCACAGACGGCTCTGGCAACTCTGGCGTGACAACTTTCAGCTGTGAAGCCGGATGTGGTTCGAGGACTCTTCTGTCTTGAAATTGTCCTTAAATAGATGGATGCTGGATGATGCCTCTGTGACACTCCTCTTAGCTTCTTCACAGGGCTTGTGTCCTTTCAAGGCAGACGGGCCAAAGCTCAGGAGGGTGTTAGCAGGCAACGGCCTTGTCCTTTGTCCAGAGACTATTTGGCACTTCCCCCCTAGGAAGCCTGCTGTCAGAACCTATCAGGGCACTCTGTGGGCTGGCTGGGTACCAGTACTGGAGCTGTTGGATGGGTCCTCTGAGTCTGGTATCTCCCTCTGTTCCCTGGGAAATGTTTATGGGAGGGATCTTGCTTCCCTCTTGGAACTCCTGGCCTTTCTTCAATGGAGAAAGATGGAAGGTAGACTGTACCTTCAGCTTGGGTCCAAATGAGTCCTTCTTCTTATTTGTATTATTATTCAGACGTTCTGATCAGTGAGGGGCTCAGCCCTCTTTTAAAGCCAAATGGGGCGTAGGGATTGGTGTAGGCCAAGCCTAACTTAAGTGGGCCAATCCTGGGTCTCCACCAACAAACTTCAGTTATGCTTCAGGTCAGAGCCAGGGCGCTTGGCAACAGACAGGGGAAGGATGACCCATCTTCCTGTCTGCTGTACATCAACGTCCCTCCCTAATTAACTGAGCCCTATGTGGCACTTTATAACAACATGGACCTCCTTTGAAGTAGGGGGTTGCAGGCAGACATTTGTCTCCTACAATTCACATACTTCTCTGGTCTGAAAGGAGTGGTTCCAGACAGGACATTCACTGCCATATCATACCAAAGAAGGGTGTTAGTACCAAGTTGACATATTGCATTACAAAGAGATGTTGGTGTCTGGTCTCCATTGTCACCTCCTGCACCTAGGCCTTCCCTTAGGCCTGCTAGATAATATTCTGCAGTATTCGCCGCCACCAGCAAGGTTTGACAATGGAGATGCAAATCCATGGGGCCTTAAAATTCTAATCAGGCTACTCATGGCCAAAGGCTTATGATGTACCCACGGCTGTCAGGTGTCAGCTACACATGACAGGGGAGGGCAGCGCTGGTATGCTGTGTGCTCACAGAGTACATTACTATTTTTCTTCTGTGCGGTGAGCGTGGAAAATGTGAGCAGAGATGGCCCCATCATTCATTCTTTTAAACAATCAAAAAAGCTTAGGCAAGCGCACCCTTACCTTGCGGATGGTCGAATTCCTCACACTATTCCCAGAAGTTGTGTTTTTTCAAGTTCAGCTATAGAGGTACCAAATATTCTTTCCCCTTTTCTAAGTTGCACTGCCCCCTATAAAATACATGTGTATGTTTGGATTTCCCATCTTGGTGTACTATTGTTTGTAGTTTTAGACTGCTTAAATGCTATAGGGCCTAATTACAACTCACCTGGTATTGAAACAACGGTGGCGGTATGGAAACAGCCCTCCGCCACCGTTGTTTACATACTGGGTGATCACGACTCCTGCAGGCGGAGGCGTCAATCCCGCAAGGTCTGACCTGGCGGGTTTAACACCGCCTGCCTGCAGGCGGACGAGGAAACACTGGCACCATCACGAGATGGTGCCGGTGTTTCCATGATCCCCATTCCCATTGAGGCTTATGGGACTATATGGGAATGGGGATTTACACCATTCCGCCTCCGGAATTCCCGGGTCACCTGGGTTGTAATGACCCGGTAATTCCGGGAATCACAGAGGCGGAATGGTAATACGAGTCTGGCGGTAACCAGGCGGTTTTACCACCTCAGTTACCGTCGACTCGTAGTGAGGCCCATAGTGTTTTTTAGCCCCTTAAGTGGGCTATTTTAATGCACCTTGGTTCAAATGCTCTCAGCACAATTGCTCCAATAAGGATAATCGTTTCCTTGCTTTCAAGAGGTTTGCTCAGGGGCAACCGTCTGTCTTGAAACCAAGACAACGCATAGCAACACATGTTTGATTCCCGTTCCTGATTTTAAAAATGAATTCATTAATATGGATATCGACCTAAACATTCCTCTAAAATACAGGGGATGAACCCTCCGATGATATTAGGCCTCGCTTTCACTGAGTGCATGACCCTGAAGTGGCCTCCAATAAGAATAATGACCTCAGTACTCACGTCCAATAAGCGAAATTGACTATAAAGTAGTGTGCAATTAGACACGTTATTCGACTTCACCTGCGGTAAGATACATTACCTATGCAAGCCCATGGAATAATGAGAATGGCATCTGAATGTGTGAAATGTTAAAAGTTTGAGCACAATCTATAAAACATTAAAATAAAAAATAAAAATAAGGAGAACGGCATCTGGCTAGAACACAACGATCAGAATGAGTGGTGAAGTAATTTGCAGTAAGAATGACCTCTGATCTCACCTACCATAATCATTGTGACCTCTTAGCTAATCTGTTTAAGAATGGCTTTCAGCCTCGCCTGTTATAGCAAGCATGACAGCTGATCTATATTAAACCTAATGACCTCGGGACTCTCCTGAAATAATAAAACGTACCGCTGAGTTCATCTGTTATAAGAAGCTTCAATAATCAGTGGGGAATAAATAAGAACTACTGCCCACTACAAGGACAGAATCCCTTCTCGCATCTATGGGAGTGACGCATTCTGCATTCTGAGAATACCTACATCTCAATAGTAAGTTCACAATCTGATATGTCTTCCTTTATTAAGAGATAAAATAACGTTATTGTTTAGGTGTGTTGGTACAACCAACAGTGTTATCATTGCTTGAAGAAACCCCCTGTGTCTGATTTACACAACCGTTTTTCATTGGGCAAGTCCCATTGAAAACCGCGATGCAAATCAGCCCCTCGTATGTCTATTGTCTCCCCCCAGGTCCCACAAAGAGAGGGTCCCAGAATGGCCTGCATTTCAGAAGCACCACTGTCATGGGAGAGCATCCTCCTGGGTCCGTGGCCAGGTGCCTTTCAGTGTGCCCTGTCTGTTCTATGTCACACCCTATACATCTTGAACAACACCCTTGAAAACAGCATCACCTGGAGTCAAACGAGATGGTGGCACATACGTGCCACTTATGAGACATAACTATATGTTGACACACTGTGTGACACTGTAGTGATACTTATGAGCCAGCCCTAATACCAAAACAATGCAGCCTAAAACGAATTGCAATCTTCTCCCGTTTCCTCAATGCAATCCTTCTTGCTGCACACTCTATTCCAAAACTGGGGATAACGCACCTCCAGTGACTCAAGTTATGAAACAGATGCAGACCATTGTGTAAAAGTACATTTTAAAATAGTTGTTCTGACAAACAATGTAAATTATGTAGTACTGTTTCTTGAGAAAAAAAATAAAATAAGCCAAGACCAAGTTATTTAAGCAATAGAACCCGAGCGGCTGGGGCATTACCGACTCACACTTGTGTTCCCAGCGCGTCCGCTCCTGAAAAAGGATTAAAAAAAAGGTAAGTGGGGTTGGGAGGGCGGGAGTGGGACGGGGGAGGAAAAAAAAAAAAAAGTACCTGCGTCCCTGGCGGGGGACGAGGGAAGCCCCCAGCCGTGTGTAGGCGCAGAGCGGGGATGGCCCCGCTCCGAGTCTCCACACGGCTGGAGGGTTTGGACGCAGGATCAAGAAGGTAAGTTGGGGGGGAGGGTGGGGAGGGAAAAATAAAAAATAAATAAAAGACTTACCTGAGTCCCCGGCGGGGGCGAAGGCCGTTGAAATCCCGACGGAGGGATTCCCGGCCGGGTAGGGACCTGGCGAGAGCCAATCAGAATGCTTGTTGCATTCTGATTGTCTCTCGCCGGGTTACTTATAGAATTTAAGGCTTCATTTAAATTATCATCTTTAATGACGGAAATGTTTAACCTGGGGAAGAATATTTATTATGTCTGGAATGCTGTCAGACTTCCCACATACCACCTTTGTTTCACAATATTTACTCTGCTCTGATCCTTACCTTCCTCCCATCCTTCTCCTTCACCTCTCCCCTCATTTCTGTTCCTGTCCTTGCAGGCTCCAAATTGTTATTGTCTGTTTTCTTCTATGTTCTTCCCCTACCTTCTCCCCCGCCCCATAAATTCTTGGTACGGCACTTGCACCAAATGTCTCAAGACATAGTAGGAACATTATTGTATTTGTTGTTCTCCCCTGTACCTCCCCCTCCCTTGTCTTGATGTGCCTTGAAAGACCATTTGGCTCACTCTCACAGACCTCTTTTTCTCAACTCTGGGTGACCTCCAACCAGTAGAGGACTGGCAAATTTTGGCCTGTGGGCCAAGTTCACTTTTCTGATCCACAGTGCAGCAGCCCCAACTTCCAGAACACGGGATCTCAACACCAACATCTCTCTCTTCCACACATTAAGTATATTTAGTAATCATTAATGGCATTGCTTTCCTCTTATGCAACATATTTTTCAGTTATGTTTGTTGTTTCTTAGAGACCTGGACCCTGGAGATTCTCCCACTTACCAAAGTAGTAACATTATTTCACAAGGATAATATAATTGTTAAAAGGGAAAGCTGTAATTTGACCGTAGCTTACAATGTGTTACAGTGTGTAATTTACAGCAGGTTACATTTCCCATATCCCATTTTAGAACAATGTAAAGATTTGGCAAAACTAGAGAATGTATTGGTAGAGCAGAGCCATTGCTGAACCAGGGATAGTCAAACATGAGCTGGCATGGCAAAAGAATAACTGTCTTCCTGCCTCCCCAGCCCATAACACATAACCCCTACAATGCACCCTGTGTACCCTCCCACAACAACATAAGACCCTCACTTGTCTGCCTGCCACCACACCAGTATATTTAACATACTTTGCTGATATTATTTATAGAGAAACACCATAGAGCATAAACCCTCGAGCAAGGCTTCCTCTACAGATAGTTAAGCAAATAAGTCTCAGTGACTAATTGTGATTTGCTTAGAATCACTTGATGAATGAAGTGTGGGAGGTGGAGATTTGAGCCTTCTCTTCCTGGTTACACAATTCGGAAAGCAGGGGAGACTTCATCTTCTCCTATTCTATCTTCAATATTAGAAACAAATATTTTTTGCAAAGTTATTAATCAAAGGCTAAGCTAGTATACTGTTCAAGAAACATGGTTTTCAAAACATCAATGTATCTACAAGTGTGAAGCTTATGAATCATCTGTATCCTGAGGCAAATACATCTGTGAAACAGACCAATATTATAATTACAATGTACATTTACTACAATCATAATCTTAGTCTGTATAATTGTGTGTACTTTCAAAGCATCACATCACATGATAAAGCAACCTGGAATAGGTATAAGAGAAGTAGTAACTGAACCATATGTTCAAAAAGCAAGTATGCATCCATCATTTAGAAAAAAGAAAGAAGGTCATGTCACTCTTACAATCAGGTGCAGTGGCATGCAGGTCTTGAATAGATCTCAGCAACAGGCAACCTGCGGACCTACGATTTCATATGTGTACCTCGGTTTCATTTACCAATGTTCATTTCCCATCATCCTCTGGTGTCCTCTTTTTGCACCACATTCTCAATACTCCCTTGTTTCTTACAATTAACCATCAGACCTCCATTCCCTTTTTGCTCCATCCTTGAATTGTTAATTTACTCCCCTCCCCTTACCTTGCATGCACCTCCTTCCCTTGTCCACATTGCTCAGGCACCAATTCCTTGCAACTCATGCCCTTTAATTGTCCATCACACCAAGCCCATTCCATGGTGGACATCATCTTCCATTGCCCTGGCTCACAGTTAAGGCAGTAGACCACCTTATTTTGGCAGTCAGCCTCTGCCAGATTTGACAAGAAGACGTGGTCGGGGTCTTGCTGGTAATTGTGGCTATGGGGTCCACACTTGGATAATGCAGATAAAAAGACAGAGTGTACATGGCTTTTTTGTGCTCCAAGTTGCACTTTCTTGGAAAGTCAGCATCATATTTCAAATCACGGAAGCAGTGAGAACTGCAAGGGAAATACGCCCTGGGGCTGGTGATGGAGAAAGAGCCAGTATGTTTTTTTTTTTCTTTCAAATAAGGTGGAATGTGTTTTTTCTGTTTATGTGCCTGCATTAATGTCTTTGAGTGCATTTGTAAGAGTGTAAAGTATAGGTGGAAGAATGTATCTGTGTACATTTGACTTGTTATCTAGATATCTGAATCTGGTGTTCATTTGCCTGTGTGTCTTTTGTTGGTCACATAATAGAAGAGTGTTCTGACAATACAATGAAAAACAATCACAGACGTATGGGGTCATTCAGATGTTGGTGGTAGCAGTACAATTGGCAGTATTTGGCAAATACTGTTGGTTTTACCATCCACCGTTTTCAGGGTTTTCATCAAATAACATCAGCAGTATTCCACTGGAATTCCAGCTGCCGTATTTTAGGCAGACATTTTGTGGAACATCCAGTCTAATTTTATCTCCACCTTGAAGGTGGAGGTTAACAATCCAAACTGGCCCCAGATGTTTTAAATCTTTCTTTTTACTGTACAGAACGGAAGCACAGGTGCTTCCCTTCAATAGAATAAGAAAACGTTTTTTAAAAATGGATATGTTGAGGGGGTAAAAAGATGGGCATCTGATTGACTCCTCTCACCACCTTACCCATATCAGAAAAGGGTCATAATTGACCCTTTTGTTCATAAAGAAAATTCCTACAGTAGCGATATGACCCACTACTGTACATAATACATTTCTTCCTTCACATTGAATTGAAAATGGGTGAGACATGTTTTTAAAACACTGTTCAAATTATTGCCATCAGAGGTCGTAGTTCTGCAATAGCACTGGAGGTAATCCAGAAATAGCACTGATGGTAAAGGTTACCACTCTGGTAAAGTGATAAACTTTGATTAGGCCGGATTTCCAGAAATTCCGTGGTTAGAGATGGTAACTTTCTTCAACGTGACTAAAAAATCTGCCCAACTCTGAATGACCCCCATAGTTTGTAGTCTTCTAGTTATTAATACCTGAATATTCCATCTTTTTATGTGTGTCTTTCCACTGTGTCCAAAAGTAAGTACCACAAGCAGTGCAATAGCCATTTCTATTAAGATATGTACCATTACTTCCTTGACAAGTAGGAGTTATGATAAGCTGCTGTGGATTATAACAGGCCAATGGTATATGGAGAATAGTGTGGCAAGAATTACTATCTAGGGTCACATAATCTGTAATTTACATGCATATATTACCACTGGGCCTGAGTGAGCATACACCTTCAGCCTAGACTCCACGCCCTCTCCCTCTCCATAACTGTGGAGGTGCATGTGTGGAGGCTATCGAAGTAGATCTACAACTTTGCTGAAATCAAGATGACTGCCTCGCCCCATTTACAAATAGTCTGAGCAGGCTTTGCAACACTCTGGTTACTTTGTTGCAGGCTAGATGCTAATGGATGTTGTCTTTTTCAATTATTTATTTTACATTTTGGAGCTATGGCCAATGGGTAACAGCCCATCCCCTTTGGAGAGCAGTTGCCCCTTTGACAGCATTACCAGCCCCCTCGCCCTCAACTTTCCCGGAAGCCTCTCCAGAAACATTTGAAAGTTTTGCAGAACATCACACCTCCCCAATTTCAAGTGGCTTGTGTTGACCCTGAAGCGGTTCACCCAGCACCACTTCAGGGGTTCTTAGGGAAGAGGGGGAGGTGGGAGTGAGTGAATGGAGAACACACAGGAGGTCAAAGTGAAATTAGTGACGTTTCTGAAGAGATATTGAGTTCAAACAAACCAGTGGAGTCATCGAGTCCATTGGTGCCTTTACAGCGTAATTAAGTGACAGTGATGATATATGAAAGGTTATTTATAACGCGCTTAAAACCCAGAGTTTACTAAGCGCCGTCCCGGGGATCGAACCTGTGAAGCGCTGAGCAATCCTCCCGGGCTAGTGGTGTATAATTCTGTATATTGTTTATGTGCTGTATTCCCATCTCTGGCATTGTACACCTGAAACTGGGCCACTTCTCGATGAGAGCTCACGTGGTGATTGCGAGTCCAGGTGGCCACCTTCGTACACTTCTATTTTTGAAGGACCTGAATGTATGTGCCTCAAACTGGGGTTCATAGACAATAGGAAAGGTTACCCTAAACATCCTATAACTGTCAGCTGATGTGATCTGTACATTCCATTAAGCGAGGCGTCAATCAATCAATGTGCATGTTTTGGGGGCAGCAGGCTTTTAATGCTTCAAAATATCTACAGTTGCCTTTCCAGAAGAAGAAAAAACGCATGGATGTACCAACATCGGTTGCACACCTGTACACTTCTTCAAGGCTGTTTAAACTCTTCTTTACAAAATGATATCGGTGCGAGGTTGGCAAGAACCCCTTCTTAAGTCCCATTTGAGACCAAGGCCAGCAGTACATCTTCTTGTTCAGCAAACTAACACAAAAACACATGGGTGCAGAACATACCAAGGTTGATGTGTCATGCTGCACCAATTTAGTGGACTCTACACATATTAATTATGTTTCGTCTACCCAGCGTAGAAAATATACATTCAAAATAACATGTTCAGACCATTTGTACATGACTATGTGTAAAGTGCCTTGGGCAACATGAATGTTGTCTGGGCACGTGTAGCCTGTGTTTGTTGTATTTTGTGCTAGGGTTTAATGGAATTAACATGTACCATCGCTTGCTGGGGTTGTGCTTCAGATCTAGGTGTCTCTGCACATAATGTAGATGGCTTAACATTTAATCGGGATTGGAAAAATGGTTAGGGACGCAGTGGGTTATAGTTTGTATCAAAGGATAAACAAAACTGGAGCAACACAATGTGTGTGATGTTTTTCATTTGAATACATACAAAGAACAAAACAGCTGTGTTTTCCCAACTCCAAGATAGAAACTATTATTGCTAAATGGTTGCCTCACGGTGGCGGTGGACGGGAGTAATGTAAAATTCCTGAGGTTGCAGAGAACTGCAGCACTCCAGGCCCTGGCACTTTGTTGCAACTTCCTTGAAAATAGCTTGCATGGTTCACAGTCTCCTGTCGATAAAGGTGGAGTCATCAGCACGTGGGCACCAATGGTGCCTCCGTCCCAGTTCGGCACACGCATGTGCAGGCCTCTCACAATTAAAAGTATGCAGGATAGTTTGCGCCAAGACAGCCAAGTGGGCTCGCACCCACC
Organism: Ambystoma mexicanum; assembly: GCF_040938575.1. Lineage (NCBI taxonomy): Eukaryota > Metazoa > Chordata > Amphibia > Caudata > Ambystomatidae > Ambystoma > Ambystoma mexicanum. Next base: position 687,508,790 of record NC_090923.1, on the reverse strand, counting down.
ATGTGAGCTCCCATGGAGAGATGGTTCAATTCCGGGTACACACAACCAGAGACACGTTGTCATCCTTGTCTGCAGCGGGATATATATCTGCCACAGACTTCCTCTAGCTTTAGAATTCCTAACCTCCGGGCGAATCCTCTAATCCTAAAACAATGTTAATGATATGTGCAATTTGTCCAAACCCTAAAAAAGGAAGGTCATGTTATGGGATATTTGTAGAGTTGCTAATGTCCATTGCCATGGTATCAGAGCGTTTTAAGTTGTCCAAGAGTTTGGCAGACCATTGTGACTGCATTGCTTTTGCAGGAGAAGTACAATATGAAATAGTATGCATTTGAGAAGGTGTCTTTCATCAAGGTGCCAAAACAGAGACTTGGCCATGGGCAGAAATTCTGGCCTATCCTAAGTGCACATGGCAAGCTGACCTCTAATACCCTGCTGAATAGGGTCTATGAAGAGGCTTGGCTGAATCACCTTGGATAATCTCATTCCTGGGCGCAAACACATCGTTGAGTTGGTTGCATGGGAATTAAGGTCAACCTTAAATGACAACAAAGGGCATGTTACTTCCCGAAAGGTTTCAATATCACCTGGCCCTGATAGCATCTGCATTGTCTCACACAAACATGATCACGCAATGTGGGCTGCTCTGCTTCTTATGCTAATTAATCTGCTTTGTTGCCAAGGAGATTAGTCCACCTTCTTCGAAAAATAGCACTGCAATTCCTCTTCACAAGAAAGGGTGTAGATGTTTGACAAGTAATTATCTTTTAATAGCGTCAATTGATACACCAGGTACGATCCTTTCCAAAGTCTGACTTAAGGAATGACTGAATTGGTTTGCCCACAACCCAAACAGGGTTTAGGATTGTCAACATCTGTTGTGCAGTCGGCTCATAAAGGGAAGATATGTAGTGAATAAAAATGTATTGTATTGTTTAATGTGTGGACCTAGCTCAAGAGCAGCAGAGCACTGTACAAGGTTTGGGTAGCGAGCTTTTGATCTGGCACCTTTTAACAGTAGCACAGTACTGTGAGTTGGGTACTGTGCGTCCATTTGGATAATTCATTGGTCAGGTACCAGGGGGAGGTGGTGTGGGATTGAATGTTGCAATAATAGATTTTGCATCTGACTTTGGCGCAGTGTTAAGAGAGGGAATGGGGGTCAAGTGACAGGCATGGGCAATACATCTGGGCTTAGTATCTATACTACTAGCCTTGGGTTCAGGGACTAGCATGGGTCGGAAAACGTCTGAGGGTTGAGGTCACACAAGAGAGGTGGAGCTAATCAAGGGCACAACAACGGCATTCCTTGGCCCTGCAGCACGCATCATCTAGGTTGCAGACCTCCACCAGAAACTATCAACATTCAGGGCATTTCCAGCAGAAGGAGGTGACACACATATTCAATGTCTGTGGTTAAGTGGCGATTTTCCTGAATTGGGTTCCACTCCGACCAGTTCACAACAGCTGTTGGATTATGTCTATGATTGTTCTAGTATACATGGGGCCTCATTACGAGTGTTGCCGTAAGGCGGCCGTCAGCATGACCTGGTTATTGCCCTTTTCTGGGCCCCTGAAAAAAATCATTTCCGGCAGCAGCCGTGCCCTTGATAAGGGCACGGCTACTGCCTGCCTCGTAATGAGGCCCATGGTGTGAAGGTTAACAGAAGCAGATCAATGGTAGTGCATGGTGGTAGATCTGAAAAAAGTAACTGCATTTAGTTTTTTTTGGGGCTTCTGCTCTGAAACCAGTTACTATGACACAACACCTGGGGACTAACATTGATCATAACCTATAAACTGGAATTCAATGAAAGCTGTGCCTTCTAATAAAGGGCGTTCATTGGAGTCTATGTTGTCCGGACTGCATATAAAACATGGCAGTTTCCATTGCCACCAACCTTGACTGTCTGTCTTGCTAATATCATTCCAAAGATGTTCTATAATGCTGAAATATGGGCTGAGAACAACTTGAATTGGCTAAAAGCCTTGGGAGGGATGTCGTAGCATTGCAAGTTGGGTTTGCTTCGTTTCACTTCTGTTGATTTAATATTTAATATATTAGGCTTGTCTTTCTTTCTACTGTCACCCAGTGATGTTTGCTGCATTCCATTGCCAATGTATTGTTTACTAATAGCTTTTCCTTACTTGCAATATTGTGGGTGGTTTTATTTTCATATGCCATGACATCATTTAAGTTTAATCATTCAGGGCTAAGCTTTATATCTTCCAGAAAGGTATGCAAGGTGGTTTAGTGATTTGTACTCAAGTTTGTGTTGTTAGTTAAAATAGGTTTTGTCAAAAGAACAATTACCATTTCAGCAACATCTAAATTCTCTCTCTCCATATGGTAATTAATGGCAGCTTTTGACAATGAGCAGGCTCTTAACATTTAGTTCCTCTCTCCATTTGGCAATGTGTGCCAGCTTTAGACAATGAGCAGGCTCCTAACATCTAGCTTCTCTCCATCTGGCAATCTACACCAGCGTTTGACATTGAGCAGACTCTTTCCATTAAGATGTTCTCTCCATCTGGCAATGTACGGCAGGTTTGACAATGAACAGGCTCTTAACAAATGACTTCTCTCCTTCGATCTGGCAATGCATACCAGTGTTTAACAATCAGCAGGCGCTACTGTAGCATACTCAGCAAATCTTTTGGATATTTCATATTACCATGTTGCCAATTAAAAACATATGGGAAAAGGTGATATGTGAAACTACTATTTGCCATATTTGTCAACCCAAAACGACGTTGAGCTGCTTAACCCCTTAAGTGCTAAGGACGAGTAGGTTTGTCCTGAATTCCCATATAAAAATATTGTAGGCTTTGCCCACTCCCGTAGCATTAAGCATGTTTTTAGAATGGCCAGGCCCTACTTTGCTTAATTCTAAAATATGGCAAATGCAGAGATTGCACCTGTGTTATTCTGCAAGACATGTGAGTAACTCTTTTGAGAGTCAATTCTAATTTCACGATTATCTCTCTTTTGTGAATGAGGAACTAACTATGGTAATGATTTAAAACTATTCATTGATATTATGCATTTGTTAGATATTATACCCATGTTAGACAGTGCATTGCTTTGCAGAAGAGGTTCATTACATGATATTTAAACATTTTGATTGCATATTAATGAAATGTTTTGCAGGGATGTCCAGTATTATGACATTATTGAAGTTGTGGGGTTTTGTGTGATCTGCTACGACAGTGAAACTGTGATTGTAGGCAGAATAACCAAAATTTAGTGTGGGACTCAGCTAACAAAAAATGAAATACACCACACTAATAATGGAGCAATTAACACATATATATATATATATATATATATATATATATATATATATATATATATATATATATATATATATATATTGAAAACCCTGCACCAAGGTCCAGGAAAGGTGGAAAGCACTCCAGGAAACAGTTTTGCTTGCAATAGTCACAGCAAAACACTGAGGCAGGAAACCAGGTAATGTCAGCCAAAAATCAATACTTTAATTCATAAAAATGTCCAGGACGGGAGAAACAAACACGAAAAACGACGCGTTTCGCGGTAACAGACCGTTTGTTCACATTTATATCAGTGAAAAAACTTTGTTAAAGGGACGTTATGGTTAAGTTGCGCTACTAAAAACCTATGAAATTCAGTGAAAAAACGTTGTCAAAGGGACGTTATGGTTCCAAGTAAAACCGATAAACCCTTGAAATTCGCCAGTTATGGTAAGCTAAGCAACCATAACTCGCGCCACCACCGTGCACTGCTAGGACTAACAGCCAGGACATCAAAGATGACATCACAAATGTGAATTTCAAGGGTTTTTCGGTTTTACTTGGAACCATAACGTCCCTTTGACAACGTTTTTCACTGAATTTCATAGGTTTTTAGTAGCGCAACTGAACCATAACGTCCCTTTAACAACGTTTTTTCACTGAATTTCATAGGTTTTTAGTAGCGCAACTTAACCATAACGTCCCTTTAAGAAAGTTTTCTCATTGAATTTCATAGGTTTTTCTTGGTGCAACTAAACCATAACGTCCCTGTACCACATTTTTTTTACTGAATTTTATAGGTTATTAGTGCAACGTCACCATAACATCCTTTTCAATAGATGAAGACCACTAGCATCTTAGGTCCTCAAAGTGGGAACCCCGGGTGGTAAAAAAAAAAGATTTTCCTTCCTACACCGGAACGCCGCAGGAAAATCTTTTACCAAGATGGCCACCATGGAAAGGGAAGGCGGGGTGTATAAAGAGAACACAACAGGGCATGAGCGGGGTGTGGGGGGGGAACAGGGGAGACACATGGGCATGAGCGGTGGGTGAGAGGGAACAGGGCACAAACGGGGCATGAGCAGGGGGTGGGGAGAAAAGGAAGGAAACGCGGGGCATGAGCGGGGGAGAGGGGAACACGAGAGAGACATGGGGCATGAGCAGCGGGTGGGGGGAACAGGGGAGACGGAGACACGGGGCATGAGCGGGGGTGTGGAGGAACACGAGGGAGACACGGGGTATGAGCGGGGGGTGGGGAGGAACACGAGGGAGACACGGGGCATGAGCGGGGGGTGGGGAGGAACACGAGGGAGACACGGGGCATGAGCGGGGGGTGGGGGTAACAGGGGAGACACGGGCATGAGCGGGGGGTAGGGGAAACAGGGCACACACGGGGCATGAGCGGGAGGTGCGGGGAACAAGGCACACACGGGGCATGAGCGGGGGGTGGGGGAACAGGGCACACACGGGGCATGAGCAGGGGGTGGGGAATAGGGCACACACGGTGGGGGGAAAGGAGAAAGACAAGGGGCATGAGCGGGGGGTGGGGGGAAAACGAGGGAGACACGGGGCATGAGCAGGGGGGTGGGGAGTAACGAGGGAAACACGGGGCATGAGCGGGGGGGAACACGAGGGAGACACGGGGCTTGAGCGGGGGGTGGGGGGAACAGGAGACACACGGGGCACGAGCGGGGGTGAGGGGGTACACGATGGAGACACAGGGCATGAATGGAGGGTGGGGGCAACAGGAGACACACGGGGCATGAGCGGTGGGTGAGGGGCTACACGAGGGAGAAACGGGCATGAGCGGGGGGTGGGGGGGAACACGAGGGAGACACGGGGCATGAGCGGGGGTGGCGGAACATGGCACCTGGGGCATGAGCTGGGGTCGGGGGAACAGGGCTCACTCGGGGCATGAGCGGGGGGGCATGAGCGGGGGTGGGGGAACAGGGCGCACACACGGGGCATGAGCGGGGGTGGGGGGAAAGGAGAGAGACAGAGGGCACGAGCGGGGGGTGGGGGGTAACACGAGGGAGACACGGGGCATGAGCAGGGGATGGGGGGTAACACAAGGGAGTCACGGGGCATTAGCGGGGGTAGGGGGTAACACATGGGAGACACGGGGCACGAGCTGGGGGTGGGGGCTAACACAAGGGAGACACGGAGCATGAGCGGGGGTGGGGGGTAGCACAGGGGAGACAGGTCATGAGCGGTGGGTGGGGGGAACAGGGCACACAGGGCATGAGCGGGGGATGGGGGGGAACAGGGGAGACACACGGGGCATGAGCGGGGGGTGGGGGAAAGGAGGGAGACACAGGGCATGAGCGGGGGTGGGGGAAGGGGAGAGACACACAGGGCATGAGCAGGGGGTGGGGGGAAGGGGAGAGACACACGGGGCATGAGCAGGGGGTGGGGAGAAGGGGAGAGAGACACGGGGCATGAGCGGGGGTGGGGGGAAGGGGAGAGACACGGGGCATGAGCGGGGGGTGGGGCGGAAGGGGAGAGACACACGGGGCATGAGCGGGGGTGGGGGGGAAGGGGAGAGACACACGGTGCGTGGGCGGGGGGTGGGGGGAGGGGAGAGACAGACGGGGCATGAGCGGGGGTGGGGGGAAAGGAGGGAGACACGGGGCATGAGCGGGGAGTGGGGGGGAAGGGGAGAGACACACGGGGCATGAGCGGGGGATGGGGGGGAAGAGGAGAGACACACGGGGCATGAGCGGGGGGTGGGGGGGAGGGGAGAAACACACAGGCATGAGCGGGGGGTGGGGGGAAGGGGAGAGACACACGGGGCATGAGCGGGAGGGGGTGTGGGGGAAGGGGAGAGACACACAGGGCATGATGAGGGGGTGGGGGGGAGGGGAGAGACACATGGGGCATGAGCGGGGGTGTGGGGGAAAGGAGGGAGTCAAGGGGCATGAGCGGGGGGTGGGCGGGAAGGGGTGAGACACGGGGGTGTGGGGGAAGGGGAGAGAGACACGGGGTATGAGCGGGGGGTGGGGGGAAGGGGATAGACACACGGGGCATGAGCGGGGGGTGGCGGGGAAGGGGAGAGACACACGGGGCATGAGCGGGGGGTGGGGGGGGAGTGGAGAGACACAGGGCATTAGCGGGGGGTTGGGGAGCGGAGAGACACAGAGACCCACACGGCATGAGCGGGGGGTGGGGGGAAGGGGAGAGAGACACGGGGCATGAGCGGGGGGTGGGGGAACAGTAGGGAGACACGGGGTATGAGCGGGTGGTGGGGGGGAAGGAGAGAGACACACGGGGCATGAGCGGGGGGTGGGGGGGAAGGGGTGAGACACACGGGGCATGAGCGGGGGTGGGGGAGAAGGGGAGAGACACACGGGGAATGAGCGGGGGTGGGGGGAAGGGGAGAGACACACGGGGCATGAGCGGGGGTGGGGGGAAGTGGAGAGACACACGGGGAATGAGCGGGGGATGGGGGGAAGGGGAGAGACACACGGGGCATGAGCAAGGGGTGGGGGGAAGGGGAGAGAGACACAGGGCATGCACTGGGGTGAGGGGGAAGGGGAGAGACACACGTGGCATGAGCGGGGGGTGGGAGGAACAGTAGGGAGACACGGGGCATGAGTGGCGGGTGGGGGCGGAAAGAAGGAGACACGGGACATGAGCGGGGGGAAACAGGAAAGAGAAACGGAGCATGAGTGGGGGGGTGAGGAACACATGGAGAATCAGCGAGGGGGGGAACATGGGAGACACGGGCCATGAGCGGGGGGTGGGGGGAACAAGAGAGAGACACGAGGGTCTGTGCCTCACCACCTTTTCGTGGCCGACACAGCCCACATCCACACTGTGCAGGCAGCAGATCCCGCTCCGATAAACAAAGATGGCGGGCGTCTCTGAAAATAGACGCACTGCACGCTTCACGGCAGCCAACAGAAAAGCATGTCAGATGTCCGTGAACATCACGCAAGCTGCTTGCCCAATCACCGTCCTGTCAGCGGAGCGAACAGGGAAGTGTGTCCACATAGCGAACACAGATATCGCTAATTTGTTCTGACCTACTTTTTGGTCATTTAAAAAAAAACTAGTGGACGGATTTTCACCAAATTTGCAAAAGCACGCTTTTGGGACAAAATCCGTCCAGCGGTTTGGGCTGTAGGCGCGAGCAAAAATGTTTTCCCATTCAGTCTATGGGAATAAAAAAAAGTTTTGGGACCCCCCCTATAACTTTGCCCCCCCTGGATGAATCCTCACCAAACTTTGCAAAAAAATTCAGAGTGGGCCATATACATTTTATGCATGCAAAGTTTGGTGAGGATTCGTTCAGGGGGAGCAAAGTTATAAGCCGCCCAAAAAGTGCTCTTCCTATGGAAACAGCAACTTAACCATAACTACATGGCCACTACCGTGGCCATGTAATATATTCACTACTAAAAACCTCTGAAATGCAATGAATAAACGTTGTTAAAGGAACGTTATGGTTAAGTTGCACTAATAAAAACCTATGAAATTCAATGATAAAAACGTAGTTAAGGGGACGTTATGGTTAAGGTGCACTAATAAAAATCTATGAAATTCAATGGAAAAATATTGTTACAGGGACGTTATGGTTGTTGGTAAAACCGAAAAACTTCAGAAATTTGCCAGTTATGGTATGCTAAGCAAACATAGCTCGCGCCACCACCGTGCACTGCTAAGACTAACACCCAGGACGTCAAAGATGACATCACAAATGTCATTAATGACATCACATGTGAAATAATATTGATGAACGTCCCTACCTACAAGGGGTTGTTTTTATTATGTTGGTAACAAGATGTCAGGGGTGATTGTGTAATTTTAAAAATGTCATAACTAGCTAACAATTCAAGACTTACTACACACTTGTGCTAGTACAAATAATACATATGAAGACCCACAATGCATATAAATCAGAGGCACATGAAGGGAAACTAAAGTAAGGAAGAAAGAAACAGCATCACAAGAAAATGTTAATTGCATTAAAGTATTTTCCTGTAAAAAATAATGAATTGTGTGTTTGAGGCCTGCTATTGCCCCATGCATGTGCACCATGAGCTGAGATCACACCCTAAGGAAAGTACTTTAAGAACATACAAAAAGATTAAAGTTTCAATATACAGCACCTTTTGAATTTTAATATTCTGATTGTCAGTGAATAAAACCACCTGGCCTAGATTTTTTAGTGAACCAAAATAAGTGAGCCAGATATGTGATGTCATCAGTGATGTCATCAATGACATTTGTGATGTCATCTTTGATCCTGGGTATTAGTCTTAGCAGTGCACGGTGGTGGCGCGAGTTATGGTTGCTTTTCTTCCGATAGCAATCCTTTTCCAAGACAGCCAACATGGAAAGAGAAAGCGGGGCTCTGTACACAACCCCTCTTCCCTTGCCATGGCAGCCTGCAAGACTCTGTGAACATATCACCACAAGCACTTTTTACCCTTTCAAGTCTATCCTACCTTCGAATAACTTTACCACATATATGGTCACAGGTAGACATAGCCACTAAAACACCATTTTTCGTCCCTAGCGGTCATGGCCAGTAGCCAGATTGTCCGCGTCATTACCTTATGCCATGACCCAGACAATCTGGCTACTGCCCATGGCCACAGGCTATACCTCAGTCACCAAAGGTATATGACTATTGTTTGTACCTACATTATGACACATGTAAAAAAATGAAACACGGGCACATTTGCAAAACCATGCTTTAATGTCCTTGCCAATGCTCCTCACAAGTTTCTCAAAATCCACCCGTTTTATTTTTTTAAAAGTGTCAAAATGTATGTACATACAATAGTCATATAACTTAGCACCCACATGACAAAATCCATTCATTCTTTAAACAAACATTGAAGGTTGGGTCTATAATCTTTCTCAAAACGTTTGTCCACATTCGTCAAATAGCAACAAAGTTATAAGCCATCTAAACATGTTGAGACCCCCCTCTAATTTCACCCCTCTTGAGAAAAACCCACCAAACTTTAGAAAACCATTCATATCTAGATCCAAAATCGTTTTGCCAAATGTTGTGCAGATTTGTCAAATGACACCACATTTATATGTCTTTACAATATTTTGAGACCTCCCTCTAATTTTGCCTCCTCTTGACATAATCCCAAATAGCATTCAGGATTAGTTCTAGAATACAATTGCAAAATTACATGCAGTTTCATTGAGTGGCGCAAAAGTAATAAGCCATCCAAAAACTGCTTTTCCCCAACCCTGTAATGCAGAAATAGGTACAGATGTCCTAGGACATCTGAAGTGTCTGCCAACACCACAGGACTGCCCAAGGCCATCTGGAGTGTTCACGGACCGTTGTAGGGGGGTGAAAAAACCAGTTTTTTTGTCTTCTGATGGCCATATCCCATCCTATCCTCACCCCCCGCCCCGAATCCTTAGAGATTGTTTGTTCAGTTTGACAAGTGCAATGTTGCTTTTTTAAAAATGTTTTCACCACTCTCTGCGGACACCAAAAAAAGTCTGCAAATCCAAGATGGCAGACGTGTCAGGAAAATCGACGCATTTCATGTTTTCTGAACACCCAATCAGCGGCCGCGTCCCGATGTCCACGGACCACGCAAAAGTCAGCGAAGTTTTCTGGGCCAATCAGAGACCAGTCCGCGGACCGAACAGGGAAGTGAGTCCACGGACCGGACATAGATATCACACATTTTTTTGCCTTACGTTTTGGTCATTTAAAAAAAAAAATAATACTGGATGGATTTACACCAAATTAACAAAAGCACGCTTTCGGGACCAAGCCTCCACGCCTGCTGCAAATTTGGTGATAATCCATCCAACGGTTTGGGCTGTAGGTGTGCACAAAGTTTTTTCCCGTTATGTCTATGGGAAAAAAATACATTTTGGGACCCCCTATAACTTTGCCCCCTTTACCAAACCGCACCAAACTTTGCAAAACAATTCAGAGTGGGCCATATACTATTTCTGCAATTGTTGGTGATGATTCGTCCAGTGGGAGCAAAGTTATAAGCCACCCAAAAAGTGTTCTTACTATGGGTTTAGCAACTTAACCATAACTACATGGCCGCTACCGCAGGTCATGTAATATATATATATATATATATATATATTACATGGCCACGGTAGTGGCCATGTAGTTATGGTTAAATTGCTGTTTCCATAGGAAGAGCACTTTTTGGGCGGCTTATAACTTCGCTCTCCCTGGACGGATCCTCACCAAACTTTGCAAAAAAAGTAGTTGGGTCACTCTGAATATTTCTGCAAAGTTTGGTGAGGATTCGTCGAGGGGGGGAAAAGTTATAGGGGGGGGTCCCAAAACTTTTTTTTTCCCATAGACTGAATGGGAAAAAACTTTGCGCACGGCTACAGCCTGAACCGCTGGACGGATTTACACCAAATTTGCGGCAGGAGTTGTGGCCTGGTCCCAATAGCGTGCTTTTGTAAATTTGGTGTAAATCTGTCCAGTAGTTTTTTTTAGAAATGACCAAAATGTAAGGCAAAAAAATTAGTGATATCTGCGTTCGCTTTGCGGACGGACTTCCCTGTTCGCTCCGCGGACAGCACCCCGATTGGCCCATGGGCTTGCGTCATGTCCGCGGACATGCGACGTGTTCGCTGATTGGACGGCAAGGGGCGTGGTGCGCGTCAGATTTTCTGTGGCGCCCGCCATCTTGTATTCGCAGTCGACCGCGTACAGCGCAGTGAAACGTGGATAAAAAAATTGTATTTAGTGCCGTGTGTTGGTGTGTAAGAGTGTTTGGGGAGGGTGGGGGAGTATGAGATAGGTTCAATGTTTTGTTTTTTTATGTGCTAGACCTTTTTGTTGCGTTCGATTTGTCCGCGGAGAACACGGCTGTTCTGACATTTTGTAAATAAACTAAATGGTGGGGTGTTTAGAGGACGGAGTATGTGTCATTTTTGTTCGCAAGGAAGGTAAAAATGAGCTATGAACACTCGCGGTGTACTTAATTGTTCGTAAATACACAAACTGGGGGTGTCCTCAGGACGCTGTCCGTATTGTAATCTGTCTAGTTGAATGTGTTCTAAGAACACTTGCAGTGTCCTGAAATGGTTGCAATTACACAAAATGGGGGTGTTCTGAGAACGTTGTTTGTATTGTTCGTTGTCAGGGTGAAAGTGTTTTAAGAGCACTCCTTTTGTTCGCTAATAGTACAATTTCCTAGGGGCGTCAACCGACTTTTTGTCCACTAAAGAAACGATAAATCCGGCTGGTGTGCGCCGACATTATGTGATAATCCTATGACTGGCGCTATTGACCTGGCTGACTTGCTTTTGCGACACTAAATCATATCTCCCGCCCCTAAGCCTGATATTATCAAAGCATTCATATTCCCCGCCTCTCTCCGTGACGTTACAGGGTGCGTAATCAAACGTGCCCAGTCGTCTCCAGTACTACGCGACTTAACACAGAACCCGGAAGACAACACACATTATGTCACAACACAGCGCGCCACAATTCGGAATATGAAACTGTGATTTAAAAGCAAAGAGCAAGATTGTAAATGTTGTAAAGTACATTTATTTGACATCAAATGTTTAGAGAATATTCAGCAATTTGCATTTGTCTTTGTTTGTTGTCGATACGCAAAAGTTCATGTTGAGACACGCGATGTTCCTTTGCGGTACAGAGAGTGTTAGATCAGCTTACAACTCAGTGCGCCACAATTCGGAATATGAAACTGTGGTTTAAAAGTAAACAGCAGGATTGTACATTTGGTAAAGTACATTTATTTCACATGAAATGTTTAGTGAATATTCAGCGATTTGCTATTGTCTCTGCTGTCGATCAGGAAAAGTTTATTTGGAGCCACGCGTTGTTCCTTTGCGGTAGATAGGCTGTTGGTTTATGATAAAAGCAGTAAATGGTCGCTCTGATAATCGGAAGGTTGCTCCAACAACGAGCCATTAGACCACTCTATTGGTTGGTATGTTGTTTGTAGCCGCTAGTACTGCGTAAGGGCATATTGGTCCTTGGCCATTGTCCCATAAAATGGTGAAGGTCATGAAGTTGCATATTTGGACTTGCACCTGGCAGTTGAAGACCCCATCCGCTGGAGTCTGTAAATCGTGACATAGACAAAACGGGGCCACATACCAGTTTTAAAAAACATAAATTAGTCTCACCAGCCGATCTTCATTAAAAATCATCATTTTATTTATTAGGGCGTGAAACTATTTGCTATCGAAGATAGTGCAACAGAGTATGTTAATAATAAAATAATAATATTTTCCCATTCATATAGCGCTAAGAACCGTGAGGTATGTAAGTGGTGCTTACTATTAACCACGGTGTGTGGTGCTCATTTATCGACCACGGAAGGATGAAAGGCTGAGTTTCGCCTTGCCGGGATTCAAACTTGCGTTAGCAAGCTGTACATGGATGTCAAAGAGAGCGCTGTACTTGCTGTGCCACTTGACAGGCTACAGTGAAGTGGCACAGCGAGTAGAGCGCTTGACCGCTTATAGACCAGTTCAATTATTTCTATTAACCCACCCTGTGTCGTCTGCCTTTTTGAGAGCCCTCTAAACGACAGGGGATCAATTCGGCAGTGATAGTACGCGGTAGAAAACATTATGCCACTTTCAACGAACAAGTTGAACTTCAGTGGTCTTTAATGCTACGCTATTGTAATTATATTTGGTATAAAGTAATCTAAAGGGTTACTTACAGTACAATTGCAATTTCCATTGTCTACGAGTGGTGCAGTCCCAAAATACGACTCCGCGTGTGCCAACGATCTTTCGCATAGTGATATAATATATAAAAGTGGTTTCGTTTCAGAAATTTCATCTTTATCTTCTCTTACGTTTTAGCAACACTCCTTCAAGAGAAGTCTTTCATCACAATCTTTGTCTGTCAAGGTCAAAACACAATACAACCTTATAGTCTGCTTCGTGAGCCTCTCCGGGGCTCGAGAAAAAAATGGAAGCAGCTGACCTTCACTGTGAACGAGCATAAATTCTTACTTTGCAACATTCTGTGTAAAGCCATCTGTAGAAGTTGGTTTTTGCACGCCAGGTTTGTATATTGTTTGCGTGATATTAAAAAAAGTTTGTTTAAAGGACGTTATGGTTCTAAGTACAGCCGAAAGACCCCTGAAAATAGCAAGTTACGGTAAGCTATGAAAAATAACTCGCGCCACCACCATGCACTGCTAAGACTAACACCCAGGAGATCAAAGATGACATTGCAAATGTCATTGATGAAATCACTGATGACATCACATGTGTATGTACTTTTCATGGAATTTGTGTACTAGGGACTTTTATTATAATGTTCCGAAAAAAGTGTGAAGGATATTGCAATAAATATCATACCGTTATTAGTGCTTTGAACGATGCATTGATATAAATAGCATTGTATTATGGGATTCTATGTAGTATACTAAGCTACTAATGGAGAAAGATAGCATTGTGTGCAGAGTACAAGATAAAAGTATAATATTTGTAATGTTAATATGTTGAATAATGAAATGATAATTGTCCTGAAATGTTCGAAAATTCACAAAATGGGGGTGTTCTGAGGACGTTATTCGTATTGTGTGATTGCTTAGCTGTATGCAATGAGGAAATGGCACAGAGAGTAAAGTGGACGCCGTCCGCGGACACCGCGGCTGTTCGTGGACAGGGCGTGGTACATCCGGGTTTTTCCAGGAAATCCAACATGGAAAGAAGACTATACGGATCAGCCAATCAGATGTCGAGGTTGTGGATTTGTGTTGAAAGAGACTGTGTGTGGTGAAGATGGCAGAAGTGGAGAAAGTCAGGCTGTTGGTGCTCAGAGATATGTTTGTGCATGGTTTACAGCAGTACGCTGAATGCAGGCATGTTGCAAAGAACTTTGATGTGAAAGGAGTGGAGGTGGTGTGGAGCACTGTGCCTGATTGCAATGTACAGGGAATTGTACAAGTTTGTGCGGATATGGCCACGATGAATAGTCCGCATGTGGTAGTTTTGCACTATGGTGCTTTCCATTTGGGCAACGTCAGTGCCCCTACTTTGTTGGCTGATTTGGAACGCTTGGTTCAAGCCGTAATGAAGATCCTTCCAAATGCAAAAGTAATTTTTTCTGGATTACTACCTAGGGCAATGTGGGACAATAGTTCAGTTTTTTGTCCTCAGCAAAACATTGCTAGGTGTGTCATCAACCGAGGCATGTGTACCTTCATGCTTAGAGCTGGTATGTTCTTCTGTAACAATGAGAATATTGATGCCAGTAATGCTGTTAATTTTAAAGAAGATGGCATTTCTTTATATTTTACCGGAAATGCCTTTCTATTTTGGAATGTAAGGGTTGCTTTGGAGAAGGTTATGTGAAGATTTTAGGAGTAAAGTAAGAAAAAAAAAACAAGAAAAAAAATATAAAATAACAGGTGTCTGTCAAGCATCTGTAAAGAAAAAAACGGCTCTTTTCAGAGCCAACTTCAAAGGGGAAATGGGGCACACTATTTAAATTTACATTCACCACGCTCAGATTGTCGATGTGTCCACGGACATGGCGGTAGTCCGCGGACATGAAAATCACTACGAGGGGGTTAGTATGTTCTATGTTACATGTCAGGGATATTATGGTTAAGTTGTGCTACTAAAAACCTATGAAATTCAGTGAAAAAACTTTGTTAAAGGGACGTTATGGTTAAGTTGCCCTACTAAAAACCTATGAAATTCAGTGAAAAAACTTTGTTAAAGACGTTATGGTTCAAAGTAAAACCGAAAAACCCCTGAAATTCGGCAGTTATGGTAAGATAAGCAACCATAACTCGCGCCACCGTGCACTGCTAACACTAACACCCAGGACATCAAAGATGACATCACAAATGTCATTGATGACATCACTAATGACATCACATGTGCATTTATTTTTCATGAAAACTCTGTAAGAGGGATTCTTATAATGTTGACCAAGAAGTGTCAAGGATCATTTGAATGCATATCATGAGCTAATTAGTCCATTAAGCAATGCATTGATATAAATAGCATTCTATTATGAAGTTCTATCTAGTATACTAAGCAACTCATGCAGAAACTTAGGCAGTGGGTGCAGTATACATGATGAAGGTGCAATATTCATAATCTTGCCATGTAGAATAATGAAATGATAACTGCTTTCTTATTAGAGTTTTGCGTACTGTGAAGCATGTAATAAGTAGCTAATAAAACCCACTTAATACATAATTACATTATTACAGACAAAACACAAAGAGACAACAACATATACAAATATGAGTATATACAGGGACAGAGAAGTAAGCAAAAAAGCAGAAGTAGTAGCAGAAATAGTTCATAACCTAACTGATTATCTTTATGCAGAGAAATGATTGCTCTGTTTCAAAGCTGCTACTTACTGTATGTATGTGTATCAAATGATGTCAGTGAACCCCAAGTAAAGGAGTGTGAGTACAAAGTATACAAATATGAGCATATACAGGGAAGGTATAGTAATTAAAATAAAACTATGAGAAAGTGCTCATAACTCTAATGATTATCTTCATGCACAGAAAGGATTGCTCTCTTTCAAGCCTGTGTCTTCCGCTATATTTATGTTTCATATGATATGACTTGACCCTAACTCTACAAATATAGTACCTTTTCAATTTTTACTTCCTGACTGTTACTGAAGAAAAATATGTGGCTTAGATATGTCAGTAAAGGAAAAAAAGGGAGAGCCAGCCATGTGATGTCATCAGTGATGTCATCAATGACATTTGTGATGTCATCTTTGATGTCCTGGGTGTTAGTGTTAGCAGTGCACGGTGGCGCGAGTTATGGTTGCTTATCTTACCATAACTGCCGAATTTCAGTGGTTTTTCGGTTTTACTTTGAACCATAACGTCCCTTTAACAAAGTTTTTTCACTGAATATATATATATATATATTCACTGACAAAAAACATTGTTAAAGGGACGTTATGGGTAAGTTGCACTACTAAAAAGGGAAAAGTACTTGAAAGGAACATTACACTTACTTTACACTAATAACAACCTATCCATATTATGGTTACAAGTAAAACCAAAAAAAACCAGAAAATTCCCAGTTATGGTAACCTAAGCAACTATAACGCGTGACACCACAGTGCACTGCTAAGACTAACACACATGACATCAAACATGACATTACATCGTTTTTTCAGTAAAGGTGATAGGTTTTTAGAAGCGCAACTTAACCATAATGTCCCTTTAACAATGTTTTTGTAAGTGAATTGCATAGGTTTTTACTAGTGCAACTTAAGCATAATGTTCTGGTGATACCTCAATTCCTTCCTCCCCTCATGACCAACTTGTGAAAATCCCCAATTCCCCATAATAAGTATCCACTTCTGCTACCACTTCCCTTTCCTAATGGTGTGTACGAATGTGTGCAAATAAACGTTGATATTTAAATTGTTGCTGAGTGTATATGTGGTATTGTTTTTGTTTTAAATGCTGTCATGACTCAGCGGCGCACAGTCCTCATAGGAATGACCGCAATCAAGGAAAAGGGAGGTGTTCTACGGACTACGCACCTGCCCGGCCTATCCGCCATGACAATGGCAGCATCCCTACAACAGCAGCGTGACCCACATGTCCGCAGCTTGTGCACAACCTATAATTACGTGTGGGAGCGCACGTTTGATCGTTGTGCAAGTACATGCATGTGTATATGTTCCTCTATGTTCTGGTAACACCGCCACTGTGCTGCATATGCAAACAAACTTTAATTAGTTTGAGCCGCTCACCCATGCCCTACGTGTAGCTATACACATGTACATCCCACCTGCTATACCCTATAAACACCCAGCATGTCCCAAAATTGCCAGCGCACGTGTGTCGCACTATTAATCAGTAGAGA
This sequence comes from Ambystoma mexicanum, assembly GCF_040938575.1. Lineage (NCBI taxonomy): Eukaryota > Metazoa > Chordata > Amphibia > Caudata > Ambystomatidae > Ambystoma > Ambystoma mexicanum. The sequence continues at coordinate 687,491,687 of NC_090923.1, read as the reverse complement.
AGTGGCAACGGTGTGAATAGGACAGCTATGCACATGTGCACAACGTATTCTGACCAAAACGAGTCCTGTGGACAGCCATCCCAAGGAAGAACAGTGGCAACATCACCATGCGATTGCAACCCACGCTGCGCGTTGGCCCTTATTTCGGGGACACGATCCAGACACTCGCACAGCGGACAAGTACAGTGTTGTGCAATGTACAGAGTGTTTTTCGGAAAGTACATCCTTACAAACTCACCGCAATGTACCATTGCACATGCATATATGTTTTTTAACAAGGTAGGCCTGTTTTCCGGATGCAAGGGCAGTGTGTGATTGTGGCACGTGTGTTTCCCCAAGTACGGCAAGGGCCAGATTCCAATAAAGCAAAAACATTCCTTCTTCCCTCTCCACTTTCTTCTTTCCAGCACACCGTTATTGGATTCTGTTAAATAGTTGCACACACATCCACCAATCACATTGAAGAGCTCTCCATGTAACAGTATCAGTTCTGTACAACAATCCTTTGCGTACACACCACACCTAGAAATGTTATTGCGTAATCCCTCAGCCTCCACAGTCCCATTTCTATGGCCGCCATCCTCAAAATCCCTGGATGTGGCTTTCGTGCTGCGTGCGGTCGTGGGGGAATAAATTGCAACCAGGGTAGGGGTGTCAGTTTTTATTGGCGGCTCTGAAAAGAGCCTTTTTTAGGTGCTTCTAGAGCAACACCTTTTTTTGGTTTTTGTTGATTTTGTGTTTTATTGTGCTCGCATTGTTACATTAAACTCTTCAAAGCATCCTTCAGATTGGCAAACAAAACAGCATTACCAATGGGTGACAATGAAATGCCATTTGCATAGGAAATCTCTGCATTTCCACAACTAATGAGGTCATTGTTGCATAAGAACATCCCACCAGTGGTCAAACAATTAACATGCTTCTACTGATGAGACACCTTCCAACCTCTGGCTGGGAACAACATATATTAGCATTGTCTCATACTCCTCTTGGTGTTATGGATGAGAAAAGCACCTGGGCAGTGGCAAAAAGCCTCTTCTCTACATTCAGCAGCCTCTTCCGTCGACCGAACAAACCTAAACAAGCCATGTAACCCAAATGCATGCTGCTGTAGTGCACAACAAGAACATCAACAGTGGCAAAAGCAACAGGTCTCTGCAAAGTGCATGCATATTGACGAAACTGCAGTCATGGACAGTGCACCACAATGCGTCCACTCCTTCCAAACCAAAATTGCCATCAAAGTGTGTTTCCTATGCATACTTGTGCAGATCTATCCCAAAGGCATCACCCAAAGACAACACAATGTGTTTCTCCATGTCAGCCAGCCTCACTATGCAGAGTAATGTAAAACAATTTGGCCACCCCTTCCTGTGAACAAAACCCTCAGTACCTGATTATATAAGCCCCACAGTCCCATTTCCATTGGCCATCATGGTGAGAAGCGGAGAATGTGGCATGTGCACTTCTCAAAGTACTGTGAGGGCCGTGCCCCAGTAAAGCAGGAGCAGTCCTTCTTCCCTTTCCATCATTTTTTGTCCACTACTATCTCATTGGGCACTATTAATTAGTCACACATGCTGCCACCAATGCCATCCAAGATGTTGGCATCTAAGACTGACAGTTCTGTACAACACTTCATATGCACGATTACACATTCAGTCCTGTCATTCAAAAGCATTTCCAGTAGAAAGTTCAGTAAAAGAATGCAAGATTTGTGCATCCACATTGATCCACATGAGCACCCATCACCACAAAATAGAGGTATGAATACATTTTCTGCAGTATGGTTACAACTTTGTTATAAGTGCCTCTATGCATGGTATTTGCCACTGAGCATCCATTACATTCTTAAAAAGCATACAGTTTTTTTCTGCCATCCCCCTGGCACTTCAATGGTATATGCTTGCAACATTTTCATTTACCCATATCATCCATTATAATATCGGAACAGGAACTCTCTTCTTTCATTCCGACAATGCTACAAATCATTTTCCCCACTAACCCATCTCCTACATGAATCGTAAAAATATGGCACCAAAACCAGCACTGATTGTATCTTACCAACCTAAAGCATGTTCCCAAAAGGTCACTGTTTGCACAGCTGTGGTTCTCTCTAGGGTGGACTATTGCAACAGCCTCTTTTTAAATCTCCCTGCTTATACTCTCCGCCCTCTATAACTCATCCAGAAGAGGACTGTGTGACTTTTCCTTGGCCTCAAGCCCAGTGATCATATCTCTCCTGGGCTGAAATGTCTGCACTAGTTCCCAGTGGCTGCGAGGAATAAGGTGAAAACCCTCTGCATTATGCACAAGGCCTTCTGGGCACTGGGACCTCAATACCTTCAACTCTTACTTCCTAAATATCTCCCTCCTCAAGCTCTTCCCTCATCTGCCTCCAACTCCCCCGTGGGGGGGCAAGCAACCAGTTGGTGGTAGATCTCTTTCTTTGGCTGGGGCCTTCCTCTCCAATAGCCTCCCTGCCTCTCTGAAACTTGAGGAGAACCATTGCTGGTTCCAGAAGCACCTCAAAGCCTTTCTCTTTGCTTCTGCTTTTTCTCCTCCTCTCCCCTGCTGGCTTCCTGGCTGAAAATGATTCTGCACTGGTTACCTGGCCACTCTCTGATGTCGGGGCCAGGCCACACTCCCCCGCCAGTCACACCCCTGCACTGCCTTTCTGGCAAACCCCACACTTGGGGGCTGTTTTCTGTATCCCTAACACTATCACCACCACCTGATGTCTGCACTTATCCTTGCACTTAGCATAATCAGGCCGTATTTTTACTTATTGTCATTTGTTCTTCTTCCCATGTACTGCACTTTCTCCTCCCCCTACCCATACAGCTGGGCGATCTGAGTGACACCTGGCCTAGTAGGTTTGTTGTTTCTCTTTCCCCTCTGTTCCCCCCTCCCTTGCCTCATTGCAACTTGAAAAACTTGTGTATAGGCCCATTATAAATGCCATATCATACAATTTCACATCATATCACATCATACACACATTGCATTCATGACAACAGGATGCCTGCCACTTACCTTTTTCACTTCACAGGTTTTCTTTTCCGCAGTACCCCACTTACTACACACTTTTCAAAAATTATCGCACAAAAGCAGAGCTGAATGCATGTTAGCAACTTCAAACAAGAACATACAGTGCATGCTTACAAACATGATGCCTGCCCCCTAACTTGCACACTTCCACCATAGCCTTCTGCACTTCTCTGTTCTAGCCTCCACAGTCCCATTTCCATGGCTGCCATCCTGAAAATGGCCAGATGTGGCACGTGTAATCCTGAAACTACCGCGTAATCCACAGGGTTTTCATGCTAGGAAGGGAGGGAGGGAGGAGGGGGAAAGTGTGAAACAGGGTAGGAGATTGGGTCTTTAGTGATCCTGCTGAAAATGGATTCTTTTTTTTTCTTTTTTGTTGTGTTTCTTTTTTTACATGCTTGCAAACAATCTTTTTAGTGTTTTCTCTTTGTATGAGTTTCCGTTTGCTTCTCCTCCTTCAATTTTTACTAAATTATGGTCAACGCTTCTTGCACAGTGTAAAAGAAAATGTTATGGGGTTCAAAGAAATACCATTTGCATGGAGGCAGTGTATATTTTGTAACTTCATGCTCTCATAGTGGGTGGAGAACATCCCATCAGTGCACATAAATGCAGACATGCTTCTGTTTATAAGACACCTTCCGAGTTCTGGCTGGGGACAAATGATACCGGCATGGTACAATACACCTATTCATGGAATGGTTGAGAAAACAACCTTGGCAGTGGGAAAAATCTGCATCACTGCATTCATCAACTTCTTCAGGTGACGGAGCAAACATCCACACGACATGTTACCCAAATGTAGACCTCCATAATGCACCATGACAACTTGCACAGTAGCAGTAGAGGCCACATATCTGCAAAGGTGAACCATCCTGCCAAAACTGCACACATAGAGACTGGCCCACAAAGTGTCCACTCCTTCCAAACTGAAGTTAGCAGCAATGCCCTATTGCACAGCATGCCTGTGCAGATCGTGTACAAACGTATCACCCACGATCAGCATTGTGCGTCTCTCCATCTCTACCAACCTCATTACACAGAGAGTGTTGTGAAAAATGAGTACCGCCCCTTCCTGTGAACAAAACCCTTGACACCTGATGTTCCACATAGTTCCATTTGCATGCCCACCATGCTCAGAATGGCAGAAAGTGACACGTGTGCTTTTCCAGCTACAGCGAGGGCTACACCCTCAGTAAAGCAGGGACAGTCCTTCTCCCCTCTACACTGTTATTCTTCCAGCACTCCTTCATTGAGTACTGTGAAATATTCACGCACACATGCAGTAATCACATGCAAGACCTCTGCATCCAACACTTTCATTTCTGTACAGTACTCCATATTTACCGTTGAACACTCTGAGTACACGTCACATGCATTTCCAAAGCACCTCCAGTAAAAAGTTCTGGAAAAGAATCCACAATTTCAGCATCCAAAATCATCTAGAGCAGCACCCATCACGCCTTTGACCATGCACACAAGAGTCTACTGTTTGCCCACACCAAGCACAAAATAATGGAGCCATGCATGCGAACATGTTGCCAGAAACCACAATCCACAAACGTAACATAGCCAGCTGCACTTCCACCTAACCCCAGCACCACAACACAGCGATGCATGGAAACATGTAACAGCAGATTCCACAAATGTAGCACTGCCTCTGCCACCCCTACCCACACCCAGTCACAAAGTCGTGTGTCACTGCCAACCAAACCACACAATCTTCCCAACATTGGGCCTACTCCCAGGAAGCTGCACAAACCAGAATATCTATGCACATAGAAGATTGACTTTAACCCTACCCTCTTCTATACTGACCGTGTTGCAACACTGCTCCCAGTGGGCACACTGCAGGACTTTTCACTGCACACTCTCCAGCCATACACAGACAACTGTAGGATGTTCTAACAATGACCACACCCATGGAACCAACAATATTTGCATGTCAGCTCACTTCTGGTGCTCTATGAAGAGTCAAATGTGCTCCACAACCATTCTGTAAAGGTGAACACCCTCTGAGAGATGCAGTCAAAACTGCATTGCTGTCGTGGGTGTGGTGAAGGACTCGGCTTTTGGGTGCATGGCCTATGGCCTATGGCCTACAGCATTTGGCCATGCACCCTATAGTCTAGGCCTTAGTGACACCCACCTCATGGCAACATGTCACCAAGTACCACAATCCACACACGTACCACAGCCACCGTCACTCATACCCAACCTCTGCACCATTATACAGTTATGCATATAAACATGCAACATTTAGCAGAATCTAAAAAACACAGCATCTGGCACCCCTACCCACTTTAATTCACATACAATGGTGTTACTGCCTACCGAACCAAACAACAATATATGCATGTCAGCTGACTTCTGGTGCTCTATCAAGTCAAAAATGTGCTCCAGAACCATTCTGTGAAGGTGAGCCAACATGTGACCAAGTACCGCAATCCACACATATACCATAGCCACCGGCACTGCTACACAACCAACCGCTTCACCGTAATACAGCTATGCATGGATACATGCAACAGTTAGCAGAATGTACACACATAACACATCCTTCAGCACCCATACCCACTTTCATTCACATAGTATCATGTTACTGCCAACCAAACCAAATTTATTTTTGCAACAATGGTCTTTGTCCCAGCACTCTATTCAGTGCACAACACCAATACTTCATAGTGCAGTACAGTTGTCAGCACTCTGCACAATGGACACTACCCAATCCTATGAAATATGCAGTTCACCCCTATCGACTTCTATGCACACATTATTTCAATATTGCGCACAGTTCACACAATGCAGTATCCAAGCACATAGAAGATGCACTTCAACCCTACCCTCTTGTATACTGACAGTATTCCAACACTGGACCCAGTGCACACAATGCAGAACTGTGCACTCCATTAGCTGCAGCCATGTAGTAAACACTGTAGGATGTGCTAACAATCCCCACACCCATGGAATCAACAATGTATGTAATGCTGACGAACCACACACAGAAGGCAACCATGTGAAACATAATTGCAACCACTGCACATAGTTGTCGGTGCAATGCCTCCATCCGTGCATCAAATGGGCTACAGGCTTACCACATGCAACACGCCGTAGTACACACTATTTTACAATGTTCATGTCATGTGCAATGCACTCGCCTTTTGCAATTGAGCTCCCACCAGGCACCACGGTAAGAGGACGCCGCACCAGCTATCGTGCCGTAACAAAGTCTGCCTGCATTCAGCACACATGGTAGTCGGCTGTGCAGGACCCGCAAATTGGTGCTGTACGCATGGATACTGCAGGCACACCAACATCTTCGTCCACATATTGACATATCTCAGATGAACCACCTCTCATCCCCCAACCTTTCCATCCCTTCTTCCCACCACTGCATGACGTAATGTATGTTTGGCAAAGCACTCCCCTTCTGCAATTGAGCTGCCACCAGTCACCACAGTACGAGGTTGTGGCACGAGCTATTGTGCCGTAACGAAGGCTTCCTGCAATCAGCACACATGGTAGTCACCTGTGCAGGGACCAGCAAATTAGCGCAGTATGCACAGATACTGCAGGCACAACACCGTCTTTGTCCACCTAATAATCACATATCTCAGATGAACTACTTCTCACTCCCCCACCCTTTCCATCCCTTCTTGCCACCACCACATGGCATAAAGTATGTTTGTCAGTCCCTTTCGGTGCCGCTCTGTCCTCCGATACACCATGACAGCATTTCCCAATGTTCATCGATATATATTACTCATTTTTTGAGATGTACATTTCAGTTCTTTGCAACAAAAGTACTGGTCAGATTTCCAACAAACACACAAAAGCATGCTTTTGGAAAAAAGCCCCTGCTCCTGCCACACATTTGGTTAAAATCCATCCAGCCGTTTGGGCTGTAGCCATGCGCAAAGGTTTTGCCCATTCAGTCTATGGCAAAAAAATAAATGATTTGGGACTCCCCCTATAACTTTGCCCCTCCTGCACGAAACCTCACCAAACTTGCCGAAGAAATTCAGAGCGGGCCACATATGTTTTGTTTGCAAGGTTTAGTGAGGATTCCTCCAGGGGGAGCAAAGTAATAAGCTGCCCAAAAAGTGGTCTCCCTATGGGTTTAGCAACTTAACCATAACTACACGGCCGCTACGTCAGGCCGTGTAATATATATTTATAAATATGTATCATCACAAAAGCGAACCGAGGTGCACAAGCGAGTTGCAAATGGACTGCTCAGCCTCGATCAAAATTCAAGGAGCAGCCGAATCCAAGGTAGTAGGTAAAGAGTACTTTAATAAAGAATCCCCAGACCAGGGATAGACAAATGAAGCACAAAGTACAGTGCGTTTCGCAGTGCACACATTGCTTGATTGCTTGATTACAAATGTATACATTCAATGAAAAAACTGTGTTAAAGGGACATTATGGTTGTGTTGCACTAATAAAAACCTATGAAATTCAATGAAAAAACTTTGTTAAAGGAACGTTATGGTTAAATTGCACTAATAAAAACCAATGAAATTTAATGAAAACACTTTTTTAAAGGGACGTTATGGTTACAAATAAAACCGAAAACCCCCTGAAATTCACCAGTTATGGTAAGCTAAGCAACCATAACTCACGCCACCACCGTGCACTGCTAAGACTACCACTCAGGACATCAAGGATGACATCACAAATGGGGGATGCAATGGGGGATAATGACCATTAGCACCCCTGGTTCCCATAGCAGGAACCTGGGGTGCTAGCAAATAGATATTTCTTCCTACAGCGGGATGCCTGTGGTGTCCCACTGTAGGAAGAAAAATCCTTTTCCAAGATGGCCACCATGGAAAGAGAAGGCAGGGCTCCGTACAGCGCCCCTCTTCCCTTTCCATGGCAGCCTGCAGAAGGTGAAGTCAGAACCCTATGACCATATTACCACGAGCACATTTTTTTTCCCTTTCAAACATATCCTACTTTCGAATAACTTCACCAAATAGCTGGTCCCAGCTGGACATGGCCACTTTAACACCATATTCTGTCCCTAGTGTTCCTGGCCAGTAGCCAGATTGTCTGCGTCACGACCTTATACCATCACCCGGCCAATCTAGCCACTTCCCATGGACTAAAAAATAAATCTTATAGAGTCCACCTACTTTACATTTCTCAGTAAAGTGCATAGGCTCAATCCGTTTTTCAAACATTAACATTAGCATTTTGATTTTTGCTAATGTGAATAATGTGACGTTTATCCCCCGTTCAAGGGACCAGAACAGTGGTTAACAGCCCAGTATCCCAAGTTATCAGCCCAAGCGAAGTGTGTCTGTGCGCGCCCTGATGCCTGTGGGCTTCAATGCGTAATGAATAAATAACTAACGATGGCTCCAGACCTTTATCCTCCATTGCAGCCCTTGCAATGGGGAATAAAGACCATTAGCACCCCTGGTTCCCAAAGCGGTAATCCGGTGCTAAAAACATTATTTTTCTTCCTACAGCGGGCTGCGGTGTCGCGCTGTAGGAAGGAAAATCATTTTCCAAGATGGCCACCATGGAACGAGATAGCGGGGCTCCGTGCAGAGCCCCTCTTCCTTTTCCATGGCATACAAGGTGCAAGATGTATAGACATTAACCATGTTTTATGTTCTTATGGTACTTACCTTAGGATTTTGCCTCAGTTTATGGTGCACACCCATGTGCACAGGCATGTGGAAATAACTAAGCCTAACTAAGCCTCAAACACACAATTCTTTTGTGTTCATGATGATGATGAAATCTTATGTTATTGTCATTTTTGGTGGTATTGTTTCTTTCCTCCTTACTAAAGTTTCCCTGTATGTACCCCAGATTTGTACACATGGTGGATCTGTATATGTATTGTTTGTACTAACAAAAGTGTGTATTATTTCTCCAATTATTAACTATGTATTCCATGTTTAACATTACTTAAACCTTCCAATTTCATTACAATAATTTACACTTTACATTTATGAAAAATATAAAAATTATCTTAAAAAGTACATAAAATCTGTTCCATTTAGAAATTCATATATAACAAAAGAGATATATTGGAGGTTATCTTCATATCCTAAAATTTGAATAAAATGTTCTTAACATTTTCATAATATTATAATTTTTTTTTTATAAAGAAATTCCAGCAGCATTCATTGACATTGTGGACGAATTCAAAGTGTATCAAAATCAAACAATATTGGCGCATATAGAATAATAATTTAGTTTCTCCTTCCACATAATTTAATCCCAACTCTGTTAAAAATCCAATGGTGGCTCTTCTTATTGTCATCTGTGTGGCACCAAATACTTTCACCCAAAATCCTCATTGGTTATACATCTCAAGTTTTCAAACAGGTGACCAAAATGTTTAGGTGGTAAATAGAAACGACGGGACAAAATGCTATGATATGTTTTAAGGTTTCTGGATATTCTGCCATATTACAAAAACGGCAAACATTCTCATGTTTAGCCAGAACCTCACGTCTACATAATATATCTGTTGTAGGCCATAAATTCAGGCGGAATCTCATAAAAAGTTGCTTAAACTTTTAACATTACTCAAAACTCTGATAAGGTAGAATTCATTATTTTACTAGCCAAAATTACCACATCAAACATGCTATAATTCTGTGGTGCATGCTGCACCATTTCCTATGTGTACATATTACTAGGTTGTGTTAGTAACAAGAACCCTCCAATATAACATTTTGTTGAAATGAGTACATTTTTTAATGCATTTAGTAGTTCATGGGACCATCCCTGATATATTGCTGCCAACATTGTAAACACAAGCCCTTGTACGAAATTTACATTCAAATTAATTTGATATGTGATGCCATCAATGGCATTTGTGATGTCATCTTTGATGTCCTGGCTGTTAGCCTTAGCAGTGTATGGTGGCGGCACAAGTTATGGTTGCTTAGCTTACCAGAACTAGGGAATTTCTGGGGAAATACAGTTTAACATGTAACCTTAATGTCCCTTCAACAAAGTTTTTTCACTGGATCTCTTAGGTTTTTATAAGTGCAACTTAACCATAACATCCCTTTAGCAAAGTTTTTTCACTGACTTTCATAGGTTTTATCAGTGCACCCTTAATTTGATACAAGTTCCTCAAATTATACTCACAACAGTATAGCAGGTCTAGATTCTGTGGACAGAACGAAAGTCTGCGGACAGCAAGTAGCATCAACAGAACACATAGCACAGGGGACAACAGAAAATTGTGTACCTTTCAACCAAAATAAATATATACATAAAACAACAACACTTTATTTACTAAACCCAAATATACCTTTTTTGTACAATTCATAATTTCAGAATATAAAAACCTTTTTTTTTCATTAAGCACACAATATTATGGAATGCACCGAGCACAAACCATAACTTTACACCTCAAAATGATCAGTTCACTACAACTCTTGATACAGGCTCAGATACAGAAGCAGCATATTGCAAAACAACCTCTCACCAAATAGTAAGTAGAGTGTATTTATTTCTCCATTATTACCTTTCATTCAATGGACAGTTCTCATAAGCAAATATCACATTTATTTTTCATTTTGACGGAAATGGCAAACACACTTAAATTGCTGGAAGAACACTTTCCCAAAGAAGAAATGAGTGATGATGAAATCTCTAATGGTAAACAATACATCTTTCCATATAAACAAATAATGTAATGTATATGCAGCTCATTGAAATAATAATGTCTTCTTTTCTTATAGTACATACTTTACATGAAGAATACCAACAATCACAAAGATAATCCCAGGACAATCCAAGACAATTCCAAAACAATCCCAATCCCCAGCTGTGCACAATGAAATCCTGATCTTATTTGCAAAATTGAATGAACTTAGTAATGACTTTAAACATCTTTTAAATTATGTAAAACATCATGTTATTAATAATGTTGATTGTCAATGTACTACTTCACTGTACTACTTCACTCACTCCCTCCCCCGAAGATGACTTTCTAGAAATTCAAAATTCTCCCATTTATGTTTTCCATTCCGATACTCCATCCCTTTAATACATTTTATTTTACTACTAAATATCTTGTATATTAGTTTGTGATAAGTTATTTTCTTTTTACAAAACCCTAATTAATAGTCTCCGAACTATTAGGCTGTCCGGAGTGTTGATTTATGAAATGGGGCATCTGCGGACATTGCGCCATGGCCGCGCAAGTCTGGTCTCGCATGACACACTTTTAATTAGTCTGCGGACAGCGTACACATTTGCAGACATCCATGCTCATGCGCCCGGCAACTACTGCCTGCAGAGGTACGCGGACACCGATCAGCACAGCAGATGCTCCCCGGACATTATCATGTTTCCACACATGTACAGCCTGAAGGCCTGCCTGTGGACGGTTTCCATGAGAGTGGACAGTTTGAAACCACATGTTCAGCCAACTAGGATGTTTCAAATTGAAAGTGTACCCTTGCATAGCTTCTGAACCTATACTTAGTTGAACTGTCAACCTTTTACAACAATCCAAGTCCTATTATTGACTTGATAGTCCACAGACAATCGTAAGGTCTGTGGAAGGCACACACTCATTACTTTTAGTCATTCTGAATCTCACTATCAAGCGGAGAGCATCTAGAGAATAACTGTTTTGCTGAATTTTGAATGCAGGCTTCAATGGCATCTGGCATGGCCATCCCTCTTCCCAGGGGCCACACCCACTACCACAACAACCACCTGCAGGTCCTGGACAAGAGAACAGGCACAGTGGTGCATAAGAGGATGATGAGGAAGAGGAAGAAGAGGTACATGAATTGCTCTCCTCCAGCGGCCCGGAAAGAGTCATGGTTATGGCCGTGTTATGTTATGAGCTCCACGACTCGAAGCAGAGAGATAGCCAGGAAGACGTCTGCAGTGAGGGGATCGTAATAGGACCTAGTACGCTGCATTTGACGCTTGGATTTAAACACGGCCGCAGATGAGGGGAGTGTTGCTTGTATGATATCAAGACTGTATCTCCACATTATTGAATGAAAACATTTGGTCGACACAAGGGCACAGTCCAGGTCGTGGACACCTGCATATTCCCAAGCACAGAAATACTAAATTAATTTTCGCTTGCATGATGGGTGCCATATACCTCCTTTCAAGAATCCAATGGGAATTGATTGAAGAAAGATACTTGTAAACAGGATCGAAGGAGGCAGAATAATTTTTTGCTATAGTCCTGGTTTATAGCACACTAATATTCATTGTGACTGAAAGTGGTGTAATACCATATATTTTAGAAATTGTAGTGGGATCACGTTGGTTCCCCTGAAGAAGTCCTTATAGTAGGCATTAATAACTGCTCCCATAGGACGAAACATGTTGGGCATAATACACTGTGAGTTTACAACAGTGTTATAATAAAAAGCGTTATTAAGTATGCATACCTTTCAGAAGAAAGGAGTTTATGAATATATCCTAATATAAGGGTTCAATAGGTCCCTTGCTTTAGGTTAAGGGTTCCTTTATACATCAGAATAAATTGTATATAAAAAAAGCCAACGCAGTGTTTACACTACAATTGTATTTGTTTTTGTTCAAATTGTCTTTGAGTTATTAATGTGGTAAGTTTGCACTTTTTTGCACTTTTTGCACTTTTTGCACTTGTGTACATTAAGGTCGTTTTACCATAAGTGGACAATTGTCCACTGAGGTTACACCAACCATTGTGAAATAGAGACCTATAGTACAGTGATAAATATGAATTTTTGTATGTTTATTGATGATTGTTTTTAAAATGCCAGGCTGTGTTAACTAATTGTGTTTTAGAACTTTATATGTGAATTGAAGTGATTGAAAAATATATTTATAATAAAAAATGTGTTTTAAGATTCTACCTGTGTGTTACCCAGTACCTATTTGGTTCATGGTCTGGGTGTTCTTGTTTTGATTTGAGTGTGTGATGAGGGCAGATTGAGGAGAAAGTAGATTAAGGAAGAGTGACACATTGTTTTTTTAGTTTCGGTTTGTTATGTTCTAAAGGGTTGAACCTCTGTGTCTTGAAACTAGCCCATGGTCTCCCTTTTGTTGTTGTTGGTATGGCCGTGTTATACCAACATTTGGGGTGTACCGAAGACTCTGGCTGCCAAAGATAAATGTACTGAGTGCAAAGTTGAGGATATCTGGGCAGTACTCCTTGAAGTGCTTTTGAGGCTGTGGTCAAGGTGCATGAGAAACACTGCCACCTACCTTAAATTTAAAGCCTGGCCAACATCTTTCTCTATCTAACTGCCCCTCCGTGTCTATGGTTGGTGCCCCTTTCCCTCCCTTTCCACGCCCACCTTACCTTGCTTCTCCTACATAAAAAAACAAAGTCCCCCAAAAATATAAATGCCAAAAAGACACACAAAAATGTTCCTTAGGAGCCACATTTCACAGTTAAAATTATGAACTAAAAAAAAAATCACAACACCGATTGCAGCCTGCTTAGTCTGCGGACAGTACAAAAGTACAGTACAAAAGTCTGCAGACACTTGGGAATTTTTCCACATGGGGTGGGGGAATGAAAATCAATTAACTTTTGTTTTTTGTTCAAAAATGGTGGCTCTTAAAAGAACCTTTTTTCTCTGTCTGGCTTTTATATATTTTTGGGATTATTTCATTTTATAAACTGAAATAAAAAATGTTCTTTTGAACCGAATAATTTTTTCTAACTTTCACAAACAGTGCTTCTAACTTTCCTTTTTGTTTACTTCAACTACTGAAAAAAAACCTTCACTCCATATTTTATGTAGTCACAGAAACGGTTTCAATACATTTTGACAATTTTCAAGAAATATCTGATTGCCAACATCAGTGCTGACAATATCAAACTTGATGTTTTAATTATGAAAAGATGTCATTCCAACATCATGCAAAAAACACACATACTGCTTTGTTTTCATTGCACCTTGCTTTCTCAATTTGTGGACAAAATAAATTAGAATGTTTCCACATTTGTCTTTGAGCTATCTGAGAAAACACAATCATTGAACATGGAAACAGTTCCATTAGCTTTGCAAATGTATCCTTCATTGCAAACTGTAACAATGATCCGGTGACATAGTCCCAACTGTTGCCTCCACAGTGAACTCCAATTATGTCTGTATGCTTCAAAGTAACCATACTTTCACAAAATGGGAGCAAGTCTGCCCATTACATTCAATGAACTTGATACCAGGAAAAGTCAAATTCTTCAAATCCAAGATTCACAGGTAATCCACACTGCTCACAAGACATCTTCAACCACTGGATGCAAGAATGTCCCACCATCCCGACACTCTGCTTCCTCAAAGCCATAGCCATCCTCACAGCACACAACAAAGATAACTCTTGCAACCCTGTTTTCCTGTACACCACAACCAGGAAAGCTGATTGGCTGATCCCAGATGCTCGTGCACATCTGCAACTGTTTGCGGTCTCTACAGTCCTATTTCCATGCCAGGCATCCTCACGGATCAGCATACTTGCTAACATAATCGTTCCAATCTGTAGGTGCTTATCCAGTCCTGTTTTCTTTCTCAGCATTGTAGGACTTGTAGTCCAAGTTTTATAATGGGAAAAGTGGAACGACAAGTCCCAGAATGCAAAAAAATTAAATAGGACTGGATATGCACCTGCAGATTGGAATAGATTGTGTTGGTAAGTATGCATGTACTGCCAACATATTAAACTTACACACACCAAGTGCAATGTTCTACAAATCTTTGACATCTGTTTTTCCTTTCTTTTAGAAAAAAAGTTACTGACAGTGCTGCTATAGTGATAATGATAATGATAATGATAATGATAGTGTTATTTATATAGAGCCTTAATCCAAAGTGCTTTAAAGAGCACATATTTACATACCTCTCTCATTACATCCCTTATGGTGCCACCATTCTCCACCTGCTGACACATGTGTGTACTGCCAAAATAACACTGTTCTTTCCCATCCACTACTATAAGACACCAAACACTGCTGCAACTACAATCTGCCATTGCATTACCACTAGGCCACAGTCTCCCTATTCTTTAAAAACAATGGCACACATTACAAATGCATTGAAATACAAACAGAGCAGCTCGTTATTAAAATCACCAGCTAACAAATAACCTAGATGCGCATCTTTTTTACTCATCCATTTTTCCCTGTTCCTTGTAATGTCCCAAACATCACTACTCATGCTCCAATTTTTCTAACAACATACTTAACATATTTTACTAAACCACCCATAACACAACTTTATTAACTCTTTTCCCAACAACTCCTCCTACCTTCATAAATAACCTCTCATAGTAAATGTACTTCACCATTACCACATATGCCCGCTAACTTTCTTTTACCATTACAGGAAAAAAGATTGACGGAGACAGCTACCAAAATAAAACAAAACACACTTCACATCCTACAAAGTAAGTACATTAGTATAGCATGTATATCTCTCTAATTTTATCAATTTACTTTCACTATATATTAGCAGCGAGTATTCTTTTTGAGTCAACAACATTATATTTCACTTTCATTCATTATATTGCAACATTCACACTCTTTCTATTCACATCTAAACATTGCTCTTCATTCACTAAACCGCCCATTCCTTGCTGGCTAACAACACTTCCTTACTATGCCATACTTCTATCCATGTGAGGTCCTAATTCCAACCCAACAAGTGTAACACTCATTGCATTCCAAATCACTATCACACATTACCCCACACACACGATCTTCCTCATCCATTTTCCATGACACACACACAACCCTCATACCTATTCACTAAATCCCACCATTAAAACAACTACTATTTTCCTCAAAACATCATAATGTCACTACTAATTCAATCACACCACCTCTCCATTACTAACTAACCCAAGCACATTAAACGTTTACAGACTCTTACTCTTATAACCTTCCAAACCACACCTATAATCACACTCCACAATCACATAGCACTCTAGCCATCTCTACAATCACACCCACACACACATGCATAATACATGAATATACATTCCACATCTTTCAAACCCAAACTTTTTTCTCAACAGACAGAACGGAATGCTACTAAAAATCAAGTCATTAGAAAACAAAGAAAAAATAAAGCAGATAAAAATAAAAGCAAGCCATATACTGATTCACTTCTAAAACAATGTATAGAAAACATTAAAACAAAATAGCTAGTAGCCTAACTCAACAAAACTAAACCAGCCACCACTAACACAAGTAAGATCCCTCTTGCAAAAAATAAAAGTAAAACAGATGTACAAACAAAAGCAGATATACTAATCACCCTAACACTGTATCAACCAATGTTAACGTAGCCACAGTAAAGAATTGCAAAGCATTTATTTTATAAAAATTATTCCACTGCAGAATACTTCACAATCTTATAAAGACAGCTAAAAGTCACAATCTACCCTTAAAAATGACTGCAGAGGACTAATCATCAAAGCTCCAATTGACATTGCATTTCTACTAAAGAGAAAGTTGTTTATATTCATTTTAAAATAAATGAAACTATTAACTAAATTAATCAATAAATTACAAAATGTCAATATAGATACATTTTCAAACTTCTGTGAACAATTAAACTCAATTGCCATAGATAGTAATGACCAAGAGTATGACATAGTTGGAGACACCATTATGGCAAAAGAAACACTTATAGAAAAGACTTTCCCAACAAACTTTCAACCAAATCTTCCTTTCACCCAAACAAACTATCTGGTGTACAAATGGACATGCAGCTCAATATGTAAAGTACACCAACAATCCTTCACATCTTTACAACAATTCCTCAATCACCATGTGAAACTAAAAGACAAAAATAGAGTGAAAACTTTACAGACCATGCGCAGTGCACAGCCACACTGGACTGCGAGGACATTCATTAGCCTGCATTTCAGTAACTGCTTGCAAAAGCACCTTCCATCACATTAAAATGTTAGCAGCACACCATACCTCTATAATAAATCTTGTTCACAGATTGTACTATGCAAAAACTCCTGATCTAGGACTGCAAAATTTAAATAGCATTCTCCAACATGGAACAGACAAAGAACTCCTATGAGAAATAGAGCACATCCAAAGTAAATATTTTGGAACTGAAATTGACTGAGATAATTCAGTAACTTCAGAAAACATTAGTGAAAACCTCATGAACGCCAACCTCCTAACAAACACATTGAAAAAAGAAAACGCTAATTTTCAAAACACATCTGCTGAAATACCAGACCAAGTATGGGGGCCTGATCACAAGTTGGGCAGAAGCCCTTAAATGAGGCGGTAACACTATTACCACTGCATTTGAAGGTCTGCCTAACCGCAAGTTTGGCAGAAGTTACCCCCAGATCTGAGCTCTAATCTTGGGGGAAATGCACCAACTTAACATCCATTTTTGGGCGCAATTAGTGTGGCACTATAAGCACATGCTAATTGTGCTGAAAATGTCCCATTGGGTCCAATCTACCCAATGGGGAATATCCATTACTGCCCAACCCCCGATCCAGTGCTAATAGTGCCAGAATGGGAGGCGGTAATGCTATTAGTCCGAGTAGTAATACCACCGGGATACCACCCAACTCGTGATAAGGCCCTGTGTCTGTTCCCGCAGAATATTTTATAAAAAGAGCACACAAATAGTAGATATGGCCAACAAAATAGAGGACAGTGTGGAATCCCAAAGGTTCTGATTAGCGTTATATCTAACAACAGAAAATAAATACAAAATAACTCACTATTCAATAGTTTGCATGTATTTCAATACAAAGCTTGACAATAACCAAATGCCATCACGTGCTATCACTAATAACTATCCCTCCAACTATCACTGATGCTATCACTAATCACTATCACTAATAACTAAATAAAAATTCTGACTTCCAAAGGCTCTCCAACAACATAACTTGTATGAGAGCATTATAATCCAAACAGCACACCCATTTCAAGTTATAACTTGCCTTCAATCGAAAACAGTCATCTGAGTTACTAAAAGACATCTGTGGCAAAGTAGTATACAACGGCCAATATATCAATCTTTGATTGTACTAGTTAATAGTGTACCAACAAAAGACACAAACATTTGGCAACAACTAGTCAACTTAAACAAAGTTAGACAAGCACTACAACATCTTAAAGAAAACAATGAATGCTACAATTAAATAAACATAGAGGGAAACCTAAGAGAAACCACCCAAATAGCTCAGAATTCACTACAAACTGGCCACTTTTAATGTGTAGATCCTGTTACTGCAGCCAACATTTTAGACCAGTATACAATTCACCCACTACACTCCAAACACACTGTATAGAATCCATTAGAAACATATCAAATGCGTCAAGCCAAAGGATCCCCAATGAGCATATGGGAGAAACGCGTAGAAGCATGTTTATTCTCGCTACTCTTTCCTATAGGAAAATAGGAAAAAATAGGAGAAGATGTAATGAAAGATCCACACAAACTACTACATCAGAATATCCCTCTTGACAAATGTAGTCTAAAGACCCCGCATTCAGGCAAAATGTAGAATACATGTTCCGCCTCATGCTTGAAAGTGAACTAGAACTCTAAGTTATGGAGTTGCACACACATTAAAAAAATGCTCTAATTCTTTAAACATGTTCGTTACACAACTTCTTCAAAAGATAAAAGACAAATATGAAGTTTTGCAGTCAAGTATCACAAATCACTTGGAAAACATGCGTGGTACAAAAGAATACTGGTTCCAACATCACGCTGATGTACGTTGTATGCTAAGGAACCTAGGCCCAACCACGTGGTTTGTTAACTTGTGCATAATAATCATGGGTTGACTTGCACTACTTCTTATGCACTGCAATCCAAAATAAAGAGGCAATAGATATAAAAAGCCGTAAGGAGAACTCTGTTCTCTTGACTCTGTCAATGCATCCAGGATACTCTCACTCTCACATGACTCTTGTCATGCTGCACTTCATCTGCAATTAAACTACCCCTCCACTCAGAGAAGAGGAACACTTCTTTACAAGAAAAGAAATATCAATCCAGAGGAGCACCACACATCTACATGCTTTTATGGATCAAAGATGCTTCCAAATTTGGCAATGACAGTAATGCCACTGTTTTACAGTTTAGTGAACAATAAATTACTTGTGACATCCCTTCAGAAACCACACATAGTGACCAACATACCCAAATCTTATCCTTCCAAAAACATAATTGTGGCAAATACTGCCAACATAGATATACAAACTAAGGTAAACACTATATGATATGTTTATTCGGCTGCTCTAGACCGGTTTGAGCAAAAATGACAATTAAATAGTTCAATGTTATCTCTTAGACACAGTGTAGAAGGCAAATCCCAGAAAAGCATCCAAGTACTTCAATGATTACAAAACAATCAGTGCCCTGTTGTGGAATGCAACTATAGACATACAATACATTGTAGTGAATTACAATGCAGTTGCAAGATCTGTCTCAATAAAGCTGAGAAAACCATACCTGCATACAAGACAATATGATGGCCATTTAAACAAGATACCTGAAGAAGCAGAGAAACTAAATGGCAAAGATGAATGGTGACGTCATACAAAGTGAATCGACACCAATATAGAAAAATAACCAGACCAGAGAGGCAGACGATTTGTAAAAACAAAGAATTATCAAGGTTAAGTGACATCTTGGGACCAAGAGTAAGTTTAAACATATACAGATGCAATGAAACACAAGCAGCAAGGCAATTATTAAGCTAGCCTCATGCTTTTGAATAGATTAGACAGTGGCAAACACCAATACATATATATATATAATTCTATTGAATAGAACCATTTGGACAAAGAAAGGTTGGAGGTTTACACTACGCATATAAGCAGTACTGAACAAAGGAGGAAGGCCTCATTTCAGTGTCACAGTTAAGAAAAGCAAATGAATTAAACAGAATAGAAGCTCAGCTAAGGAGTTGACTGAGCCAAGAAAGCCAAGGACTTATCAGACTGGAATTGGTTGACATTGGATATAATTAACGTGAAAGAACAGAAGCTCCTGTTCAGAGAGGTCAAGCAAAAACAAAAGCCGTAAGAGGACTATTGAAGAATAAAATCAAATACACGAAAAGGCTAAATTTCATGGTGTCCAGTCACGTGATAGAAGGAAGTTAGACAAAAGAGATGACCACACCTATGCACGGAGGCCGGCTGGTGCCCATACGCCTTAAACATTCTCAGAGAACAGTACAAACTCAAGGCCAACTTCAAAGCACTAATTGACACTGGACCACTGAGGTGCTGATGGATAATATGCTAATTGGTGGGAAGCTGGTATTAAGACGAGCTCACCCACACCTGGTTGTTAAGTCTTTGTGCTGCTAACGTAGGTGGAAAAGTACTGACAGGGGTTAGAAGCCAACCAATTGTAGGGGACCACGTAGTTGGAAGTCCTAATGCTTGTGTAGCCAATGTGACGTTGTACATTTAGTGACATTTGTAGTGGCCATTTTAAGAGGAGGGCTTAGTTGCCCCACCTGATGTTAATTATCCAATCACCTTCTTTAATTACTCCATATAGATATAGAGCTTATACTTAGTTATTCACTTAGAACCAATCCCACCTAACGTTAGGTTTGTGTAGTTTGCCACATAGGATGACGTTGGTAATGACGCAGGTCAAAACATCAATGATGACCAGTTATGGGCATAAGAGCTCAGGTTTTTTACAAAGTAAGTAGACTCAGAGTATCGAGTGATTGCTGATGTTCGTTGTACTCCCTTGTTTAAGATACTTGACATTAAAACAGATGAACTTTGCCAAACAATTTGTATCATCTTGATTTTTGATGTATGAATAAAATCTGCATCCCCATCCATCTCCAGGGTATAGCTATTCATCTTAAAGGGCTGTCTGAGGGAACACCTAGCTGACATCAGTGATGTCATCAATTACATTTGTGTTGTCATCTTTGATGTCCTGTGTATTAGTCTTATCAGGGAACGGCAGTGGTGTGAGTTATGGTCGCTCAATTTCATTTGATTTTATTAGTGGAACTTAACCATAATATCCATTTAACAATGTATTTTTCTGTGAATTTCATAGGTTACATTTAATTAAAATCTTTCATGATGTTGAATCACTGCATTTAAGTTATTAATGATTATTAAAGAACTTTAAACCTCCATTAAAAAACACCTTTTTTTGCAACGCTTACTGATGTGTGTTGTTATTAGCAGCGCATGCTGGTGATGCAAGTCATGGTTCAATTGCCTACGGTATGAGGCTCGACCATGATCGCAGCCCAACAAAACCACCCACGTTATTCATTGCTCCTACCCTGCATCCTAGTTCATTGTCTATATAAACTCAGTGTACTAGTTTAATGTCAATATAAACAGGTTATCTCGGCAGCAAAAGTGAAAGTCTACAACTCTAGAATTGAGGAGGGCTGTTCCAATTCAAAATAATTATTCTGAATCCTCAGAGAATTAGAGTCGCTTGTCACAGCTCTTAACACCATCAAAAAAGATGAAACCTTTTGTTCAAAAATTCAGAATGCCATGCGTGCAAAAATATGCATGCTACAGAAATAAATAGCAAACAAACAAGTTAAAATAGCCCCCCAGTAGCTCACCTCCCACCGCTAAAATTCACCCTGCACTGTTGTTCCACCTCAGAGAAATCTCACAACTAGAAACAGCTAACATCCTCAGAAACCTAACCACCTAGATGGAAAGGAGACATCTGCCCAGTAACCATCAGCAAAGATTGCTCTGCAGCCCTAGACCATTTCATCACTAAATTCACTAACTCCTCTTTCTCAGCAAATCTGATCTCAGCTAGCCTTATGGAATCCTAGGTCCTCCCCTTACTGAACAAAATCCTCACTTGACCCGGCAGCACCAATCAATTACCTCCCGATCACAACAGTACCCTTCTTGCTTAAGATCTTCGATAGAGCAGCCTACAACCAGATCCAACAATATCTGGAATCAAATCACATCTTAGGGATGCAGCAATCAGGTTTCTGCCCAGGCCACGGCAGCGAATCAGCACTACCAGATCTAAGCATTCAACTAGATTCCTTCAGAGATGAGGGAAAACCAGCCATCCTCCTCCTACTCGATCTTTCTGCCACTTTTGACATACTAGACCAGAAGACCCTATGTCACCACTTCACATTCTCAGCAACCTTCTCCCATGAAGCCACCTCATGGATAGCCTTGTTTCTAGAAGGCAGATCTATGTGAGTTTACTCAGTCACTACGAGTGCCCTGCCTACCCCCACTCCATGTGACATCCCCCAAGGCTCCCGCATCTTCGTTTCCCTCTACACCATATTAACCAAATCCATATTCAACCTCCTGGACAGCATCAATATTTCTTATACCAGCTATTACGATGTCACCCAAATCCTCCTTCCCTTGTCAAGCTCCTATGATGAAGACTACTGCATGTTTAACAAAATCTATACTACAATCCAGACTTGTATGGCTATGATAATGTTAGTAGGCTATCCCATCATGCTGCAGAAACTCATCCCCAATATACCTCCTTCAGGATAGATGGGATGCAGATCTCTGTCTCAGCGATGGTAAAAACACTGGGTGTCCATCTGGATGCCTCCCTATTGTTCACCAAAGAAGTTAGTGTGAAAAATAGGGAGTGTGCACTGCAAAGCTCATCAACTCAGTGAGTCAGTTCCTGACTTCAGCAAGCTACCTGGCGATTGCTAGAGTAATCACGGGTGCAAGACTGGATTATTGCAATGTCATCTTTGCCAGGACATCCAAACGGAACAGCCAACAATTAAAGATAATCCAAAACAATGCCCTCCGAGCAACTCTAAACATTCCTATAAGAGACCACATCTCAGCTACCAGAAAAAAAAGGCTCATTGGCTCCCTATTTGGGAAAAGATTATCTTCAAAACATTGGGCCTCATTACAAATCACCCGGTATGGAAACAACGGTGGCGGTAAACCCGCCGTCACCGTTGTTTCCATGCCGGGCGATCACAACTCCTGCAGGCGGGAGGTGATGTTCCAGCCAGGTCTGACCTGGCGGGTTTAACACCGCCCGCCTGCAGGCGGACGAGGAAACACCGGCAGCATTACGAGATGCTGTCGGTGTTTCCATGATCCCCATTCCCATTGAGTCCCATAGAACTCAATGGGAATGGGATTAACACCATTCCGCCTCCGTGATTCCTGGAAAACCGGGGTTGTAATGCCCCGGTAATTCCGGGAATCACGGAGGCGGAAAGGTAATACGAGTCCGGCGGTAATCAGGCGGTTTTACTGCCTCGGTTACCGCCGGACTCGTAATGAGGCCCATTATCTATTACCGACAGATGGCTGAGCAAAGCCACCCCGCAATACCTTGCCCAAAGAATTTAAAGATTGAAGTCTAACAGGCCAGTAAGGTCTGTCCACGCACATTGCTTGGCCCTTCCAAAAGTTAAAAGAGCTAAAAAAGGGGGCAGAAGCTTTCCTACGGTAGCAGTGAACCACTGGAACGCCCCCCACCCACCCTGATCTAAGAGCACGACTCCTACTGGTCCTTCCGCAAGGCCCTGAAAACCTGGCTATTTGCCTAGCGGTCCACCCCTTGCACCCCTTGTGGATAATTACTTGTTGCCAGAATAACCTGCATTTCTGTAGTTGTCTGTATGTCTATGGCGCAGTTTCAAACCGCCTGTGAAGCGTATGTATCATGAAACTGGTTTGCAATGGCATCCTGGTGCCTCAGGGTTTAGGCGCTTTACAAATAAAAAATAAATAAATAACTATATTCTTGACAGACTTGTGGTTTGGGCATTGGGGCATGTTTGTAATACACCAACAAAGTTATGGTGGGTTTGAAAAGACATTTGAAAGTAGATAGTCCATTTGAGCCAAATCACACAGGCCATAACACCACCTAGTTTCTATCACTGGAAGTTCACCAGAGCGAAACCAGGTATGTAGGTTCCTGGCAGCCTTGAGAAATATCTGCCTTGGGTTGATAAATCTATGCATAAAGTCGCACTGATCTTTAGGACAGAGGCAATTTTCCTGAGCAAAAGACTGCCTCGTCAGTAGTTTGGAGCTAACAGCGCAAAAACAGCAAAAGACTGTTTTCAAAAGATTGAAAGACTACAATAGTAGAAAGAAATGTCACAACACAGCTCAGGAGCAGGTATCACCTAAACCGTTGAATCAAAGTCACACTCACCTAGTTGCACCTTTGGATAAACGTTGGCATCAGAATTGTAGGTTGGTTTGAGCTTGCCAGTCATGGATAGTCTTTGTTGGGTCCTGAGGGGAGAAGAAATGCATGCACATTAGAACGTCCACATGCACATGCAAAGTCAGATGTATGCAGAGGTATTCAATGAGCTATGTCATGGATGTGTTTTCCTGCTCCTAGGTAGGTGTTGCAGATTAGCCATTGCTTCCTCTCCTTTGTGTACGTGTGTGTGCAGAAAAAAAAAAGAAGAAGAATAATAACCTCACAGAGATGATGGTTGCTCTATTTGGCTCCTAGCTTTCAGAAAACAAATATGCGTCTTCCACAGGCAGTTATAGTACAACAGGAAGAAAACCTGAATGTATAGGGATGTGCAGTCTAATCACATATTACACAGTGTGAAAGGTAAACGCGACTTGGGCGTAAAGAGGGAAAGAGAAACTGTATTCTTTTTTGCATGCATTCGGATTGCAATTCATGGTCTGTAAACACGGTTGCCCTATGTATGTGGTATGGGTGCACGTGAGTGTTTTTTGGTATATGCGCATTTTTTTTATTTGTGTAGAAATTCCTTTTTTTCATATAAGCACATTCCAATTCATGTCAGTCTGTTCTTTCTGTATTGGACGTAATGTCCAATGTGGGCTGCAGTATCGGCTTGATATATGCCAAGAGGCACCCGGGGATAGGTAGCACGGTAGATCCTCCCAGTAATGCACAGTACTTCCAGATGGGATGGCTACCATGGGCCTTCTGAGCAGGCCGGAGAAGAAGAATCAGGGAAAGCAATGCGTATGCATGACATTGTGTCTTGCAGGACAGTGGTGGCAAATACTGTTCAGGCAGGCCTTATGCTGTTTCTTTTGACAGGGCCAGCATGAACTTGTGTTGCAAAATATGCCTGTGTACTCTAGGTGACCTGGCATCTGTTGGAGATTTGAATTTCTTCTCCCAGAGAACTGACTACGAAGTATTTCTTGTTTACACAATTTTCTGAGATGTGCACCATAATAACAATTTGTTTCCCTTGGGGGTAGATCTCGGAGCCTCCCTGAATGGTTCAGGCTTACTATTTTGTATTTTGTATTTTATTGAGTTTTATATAGAGCTTTTTACCAAAGAGCTTCACAAATGATATTCAACAGTACATTAAAACCAGCATATACAATTGTGTTCGAAATCAGTCAATAGCGATCAGACATGTGACTGAAGTAGATGACATTTTAAGATGGAGCGAAACAGAGAATAAGAGGTTATGGATTGGAGGTATAGGGGAAGGAGGTTCCAATGGAGAGGGGCGAGCAGTTGAAAAGATCGAAAACGAGATTGTGCGAAAGGGGCACGGGGAACAGTAAGTAAGAAGAGTCCAGCAAAGTGGAGAGGCCGAGAAGGAGAGTAAAATGAGAGAAGAAAAAAAAAGAAAAAGAAAAATATCCGCCAGCCACAGTGGGCAACTAGGTAACCTCATTCAGGTCCCGTTAACCTCAGATGCAGTTCCATGTGCCTGTTACCCACACCCAAATGTACTCAATTGTCACAACCTTCATCTTGTGGTTTATGGGTCATGTACTATGTGACTAGTCCTAAGCTAGTGTTGTTTGGTAACAAACTTCTATGTGAAATATATACTCCTGAGGGATCTGTTGGGTTGGGGAACACGTGTTCCATCCACACGGGTGTGCTGTCAGGGATACAATATCTATTCTATGAGCTGTGATGGTGACAATCGGAAGTGAGTGGGAAGGTAGGGAACACAGTCATTTATTTGGGTTCTGCCTAATAGTTTGTCAGTGACATTTTCAGAAAAGGATGGGGCCATTCCCTCCCCCGCAGGAAACATATTTAGAGATGGTGAATCATTTTACAAACATAATGGGATGACAGCGCCATGCCTGAAACCTTGCAACCTTTTACTACTGAATTAACACATGTTCAAAAATCACACTGACAAAAATCTAAGTGTGTGACATTTTTAAAATATGAAATGATATCCATCTCGGCTGCTCAGGCCACCCTTGGCAAACAGGCAGCACTGCCATTGGTTGAAAGTATAAAGTAATTGCAAACTCCATAGTGCTAGAAGCTCCTCATGTAAAGACGTGAATGGGCAATGGCGTCAAAAGTACAGTAACTCTGCTGTCAAATTCTTTGGCACAAAAATAATAGCACACTCCTTGGCTCCTTGGTGGAAGGCCATGGCTAGTGGTCCGGTAGTGTTTTAAAATAGACTGTTGGCACGGCTCAAGGCCGTGTCCAATTGCCATGGCAGAAGGCCACAGCTGAATGTCATGTCCAGTGGTGCAGAAAACATAAATGGAAGAACAAAACCCTTGAAATTTAAGGAATCAATTTGAGTTGCACGGATGTTATGGTGAGAACTTAACAAAACCAATCAAATTCAGCTAAAGCCACCTTAACTTTGCACCACTTTGTGCCGCCTATGACCACAATGATGACATCACAGATGACATCCATGATGGCAATGACATCACTGGTGGCATCACTATTTCCATCATCTATGACATCACTGATGGAATCTCTGATTATGTTACAACACTAACTAGCTATGGCCATTGCCCACGGCCTTTGGCTGTGCCCACTGTATAGTTTAATACATTAAGGGGCCACTAGTCATGGCCTTTGGCTATGGTTAGTGGCTACAGCCTGTGACCATGCCCAAAGTATTTTTAACATATTAGGCGACCACTAACCATGGCCTTTGGCCATGCCAACTGTATATTTTACCACATTAATGGGCCACAAGCCATGGAGTTCATCCATAGCCAGTGGCAGCGGCCTTCAGCTGTGTCCACAGAATATTTCACAAAACTAACCAGCCATGGCCTTCTGCCATCCCCCTTATATATTATAACATATTAGCCATGGCCAGTGGCCACAGCCTTTGGCAATGCCCAGTGTATATTTTACAATACTCACCAGCCAGGCCTTCAGCCATAGGCAGCGGTCCAGCGTTACTGTATATTGTATAACACACCAGCCACTAGCCGTGACCTTTGGCCATGCACAATGTCCACAGCTTTGGCCATGGCAAAGGCCACTCATTAAATAGTTTTTTAGTTAATCAAAGCTTTTATTAGCTAAGTAATTAAAGATATTATGTCTGATGCCATCACAGATGTAATCAGTGGTGTTTCACGTGATGTAAACAGCGATGTCACCAGTGAGTCCATCAGTGATGTCATCAGTGATGTCATAGATGATGTAATTAGTGATGTCATCTGCGCTGGCAGCTGTGATGTGATCCTTGTGGTCTTAGGCTGCACAACAGGGGACATAAAGTTAAGGTGGGTTTGTTCATCCTGAAAATGTCCATGGAGCACAATTGGTATGAGCACATGAATGCCTTTATTGACCTCCACTGAGGAAATCAGTATGCTTGGAAGGCAAACCACAATTACTATGATTTGATGGCTGGAAGGTTTTGAATGAATAACCCCTTGTCTTGTTCCGGGCAACCATCCAGTCCACTGTTTTCCAGCATGTCAAGCCATTAGAGAAAGGGAATGCCCATATGCAAAGATGTCTTGGTCCCATCAAGAAAGGTGCAGTCAAGCCCAAATTGGTAGACTTTATGATTCAAGCCCTTCCAGCCATCTCGTGTTTGTTTTGCATAGTAACTATGATATACTTTACATTAACATGTGTGCAGTGTCTAAGTATGGAAACATAAACCAATAACCTTTTACTCAAATCCTATTTTTCCCAACTTTTCACAGTTCCAAACTCCTATTGAACAATGACAAAAAAACTTGCCTTGAGCAGCTGGTATTCACAGATGTTAAGAATAAATGGTAATATTCACATTGCAAGTGATGCTGCCCTTCTCCCATCCGGTCTGAAATGTATGCTGTGGCTAAATGGGAGTGCAACTTCAGGCACAGGAGATTCAATTTAGCATACAGGGTATCACGGCCTTGTCGTTGTTCGGCTATTTAGACTTGAATTATCTTATGAGGGATGCCCACATTGCATGTTGGAGAAGGACAATTGAAATGTCCTGAAAAGGTGTGGTGGACTGTGTGCAATTTACCTGAAGGCCCCTAAAACAAATACGTGTGGACTCGAATCCTCAGGGACCAGGACACCAATGAAGGTGTACTTCCTCCTCATGCCATAGGCAGGTTCGACTGTGTAAAATGGAAAACCTATGGCATGTGGATATATCACTCAGGGCATCCTATTGTCCCCAAAACCATTTGCCTCTATGGTATTCTAGTTTCTGCCTAGGGTTGGCCTAGTGACACATTACTCTGTGATTCCTTGAAGACTGTACATCATCGTTATGTTCCCCCATAGGCCTTTTAGTCTTTATTCAGGCCACCTAAAGGTCTGAGTGTACAGGTCCCCAGATTATACTATGCCATTATTAAAGTCACATGTTGCTATGCAAAGTGTTTGACAACATAATTTGGTCTGCACTCACTTTTCCACTGTGTTTGGAGGGGAAGTAGGGAAAGAGCTATGGAAAGAGCAGTTCTTAAGCTCTTTAAAGAGCTTGGGTCCTTCGGGTATATTTTCGGTCTCATTTTGGAAAGTTCACACTCTAGTGTATGTTGCACGAAGCCATACCCACAGGTAGGTGTAGATGTGGGTCCTGTGAGAGCGGTTAGCGCTGCAGTACTGTGGGTGCTGGACACTTTGCTGGATGAAGCTCGTCTAAAAAATAACCCGCATATAATGGACTGTCTGGGGAACGCACATGGCATTAATGGATGTGGTTGGAAGACGACTGGCAGTACGAGCTACAAACGAAAGTGAGACCTGCGGATAACGAGTACCTTGCTGCTTGCGTCACTACTGAGTTGCAACAGGCAAGAAATTGGTCACGAGCATGTGTGCCTGCTGGTGACACGTACCACATTGTACATAACCGTCTATCTCACAAGAATAGTTGCTCAACGCGCCTTCCCGATAGGTCCAGTTGAGGCCCCTACTTATATACCTTGATGGCAGCATACACTAGAAGTGTTTTGATTGCTCTGTTGGGTGTATAGATCTCAGCAGACTGCACGTTTATCATTGACAGCTGCTGTTGTGTTGTTTACCTGTTGTACGAATGTTTTCCTGTTAATAAACATAGTTCAATAAAAAAAAAAAGGACTCCAAAAAGGAAATGGATAGGTCTCAGATGATACCACTTGGCACTCAATGCCAATACGTCACTTCCTATACCTTGCAGGTTGCACGCCATTCCTACAGAAAGGAAAGAACCAAACTGCCCCTGACGTCCAGCTCCTACAAACATTAATATAATGAACATCTCATCTGGGGTGTCCTGATTTATTTTGAATGGGCACAGACTCCTTAAATTTTAATTTTCCAAGAAATCGAATTCATTAACTAGCCTAGGTCCACCCCTGCTCCATGATCATTCAATTTTAATGTCAGTTGCAAAATGATGTTATGATTCAGTTTCTGTGGACTCTACTTGTTGCTGTGCTTCTGCTCAGTGCTATAAATTGAAAGAAATTACTTCAGGGCTTGATGGGGGTGGGGCTGGCAGTGGAGTCATAAAAGGCAAGCGGCGGGTTAGTAAAATGTGGAGAAAATACAGAACTAAAATAACACTACGTTTTATAGAGATGACTTGAAGCAAGCTCAAATAACATCATACGCCCAAAAGAGAAGATAGTTGAGGAGCAAAATGAGTATGATTCCAACTTTCTTTTTCCCATCCTGAAAGGCAGCCTACAATTACCAACAGGTAAAATATTGCAAGCCTTATATGAACCGCCTCTGCAAAGAAACACAGTGCAATACAATGCACATGATTGTAGTCATTGTGTCAAACAGCGTGCTTCTTTAAGCATTCCTCCATTTGCAATCATCCAACATTCACACCTTTTAAGAGACAATAGCCATTCAATTCTATCATTTGACTGCTGGGTTCAACAGCCATATAATGTTAATTGCACATTAATGTGCTTTATTGAAAAAGCTAAACTAAATAGTTACTGCGGATCAGAGCTCTTTTGAGCTCACAATGGCTGAGTGTTGGGAACAGTTGTACACCGCAGGTGCATTGTCTTACAGTGGATCAGGCACCGGATTGACTTTTTCATATTCACCAATTTTGGAATCATGGAGATACATTTTTTCGCATTCTGAAATCCTGTTGAATTACAGCACTGCTTACGAGGGAGTCCTTCGTCATGGATTTTGATAAACGGAGAACACTAAATAAATCGATTAGGAGATTCTGAGGCTGGGTTGTGCTTAGAAAGTCCAGTAAGTACAAGGTTTGGTCAGGTAAACTGTCAGAAATGTTCCTCAGAACTACTGACCATCCAGCTGCAAACATGTGATTTCCTCTATCACAAACTTAAATTATCTTTTGGTAAGGCCTGCCGTAAATTCTCTCTATTCTATACTTAGAAGGCAGCCACGCTCCAAAGAAATGTGTACACACTGTAAATCTCCCACCCTACGTCACCAAAGTAACATTTCCAAACTCCCAGGTTAACAATTACTCAAGGCCTCTTAATGATATGAATCTATGGAATGCATCACAGTTATGAAGAGCCTTATTATGTAAAAATGTTCCCTGATATATGTATGTATTTATTTATTTATTTACTTACTTATCTATTAATGTATAAAGCGCTCCTGGCCCTGGGGCATCTGGGCGCATGTTTAGCAGAACAAAGTGTTACATAGCATATACAGTATTTACACAGGTTACATTATTTACATGATTAGCAGAGCAAGTGTTACACAACATATACAGTATATACAGATGTTACATAGTCTATTAAGGCAACACATAGTATTGAGTAAGGGAATAAAGTGTGAGTCAAAATAAAAGCCAGAGTGAATGCCGGACGGATCTAGGTACAGTGGGGGCAATAGATTCCTGTCACAAAGCTAAACTTGTGGGTGTTCAGTGAGGTCAAATTCATGGAGCCAGCATTTAGCATTACTCTTAAATGAATGGAAGGAGAGTTCTGATCTAAGGGAAGCAGGAAGCATGTTCCAAAGCTTGGCTGCCAAGACAGGGAAACTGGAGCCACCCGAGTTTTGGAGCTTGAATCTTGGGATAGACATGGTATGAACTTGGGCAACTCTGATTGGTCTTGTGGAAATATGTGAGGAAAGTCTGTTGGTGAGGTAGGCTGGAGCAAGATTTGCTCTTACTTTGTGGGTTAGAGCAAGTATTTTCAAGGAGATTCTGTGCTCGACAGACAGCCATTGCAAGTTGTGTCTGGTGTCCGATATGTGGGATTTCTTAGAGATGTTAAATGCAGCCCTGATAGCATTGTTCTGTGTTACTTGCAGCTTATTAATGTTTTTTGGCAGATCCCTAATAGAGGGCATTGAAATAGTAAATTTTAGACATAACTAGGGTTCTGGCAAGCGTGATACAGTTAGCTGTCATGAGGAACGGCCTGCATGCAGTAATTACTTTACAGGTGTATGCTGAGGCTGCTACCACAGCATTCGTTTGTCTAGTGAAGGATAGTGTGGCTTCAAGGGAGATACCAAGAGTTTTCGTGTTGTTAGAGATATTGATAGTGTTGCCATCGATAGTGAAGGATTTAAAGGCAGGGTCTAGCTTGTTGAGTCTGGCGTGAGAACCAAGGCTTACCAACTGGGTTTTTTTGTCGTTTAAGCAAAGACTGTGTTGTGCCATCCAGGCTTGGATTACTGAATAGATTTTGTTGACAGCTATATTGTCTATTGTGTGGACTCCTGTGATGGAAATGAGTATCTGGGTGTCATCAGCGTAATTGGTATACGTGACACCCAGATGATCAAGTATGTCGAAGAAAGGCTTCGTAAAGACGTTGTACAGCGTAGGGGAGACGCATGAGCCTTGTGGAACCCCACAGTGTACTGGAGAAGGTTCAACAGAGGCTGTTGGAGTGAAGACCCTCATAGTTCTGTTAGCAAGGAAGGATCTAATCCATAATGTGGCTGAGTCAGAGAAATGTGCAGCTGTTTTCAAGTGGTGGCAGAGAGTTTGGTGATTGACCAAATTGAAAGCTGCTGATAGGAGGACTAGTTTACCCTTATCTTTTATGTCTTGGATTTGTGTTATAAGGTCAATCAGGGCAGTTTCCGTACCGTGTCTGTGTCAGAAACCTGATTGCCTGAGTCCCAGAAGATTGTTAGTTTCAAGTTAAGCCTGTATTTGCAGGTAGGCAGCCCGGTCTAGTATTTTTAGTAAGAAGGGCAACGTTGTGGTGGGCCTGTAGTTGGATGGGTTCCCAGGTTCAAATGTGGGTTTTTGATTAGGGGGATGACCCAAGCATCTTTTAGGTTGTCGGGTACAGTTCCAGTTTTGAAAGAAGCATTGATGAGGTTGGTGATGTAAGGAGTGAGATTGTGTGCAGCTGCTTTAATAACAGGTGCAGAGCATAAATCACCTTGACAGTTGGAGAGTTTAAGCTTCACCTCCCACCATGACAATTAAAAGTAACATTATTTTCATAGGAATGAAGGGCATAAAATATTCCTACCTATTCCACGTTAAGGGGTATACATCTCTATTCAAGATTTCTCTTTTTATCTAAACAATGGTTTTCTCTGATCCAGAAGTCAATCAATTCCCACATATCTGCAAAACATACTGCACAACTCCAGATATAATTTCCCCCTGTGAAAACCCATGGATTAATTAATATTTGGCTACTGCCAGATAATAATATGCCCTGCACAATCATACATTCTAGGGTATTTTATCTTAAATATACTGCATAATATTTCCCTTACAGGCACTTTCCTCCTTTAGTGGCACAGCTTATAAAGGAATACTCCAAAAGACAAGCAATTGCTATCAGGGGTTAAACTTATTCTCGGGACATACATCCCAATGCAGGGGGGCAGTTCTTCTCACTTGTGGTTTGTCGGTTTAAAGTCCCAGTACACATAGTAACACCATCAGCTCCAGGCAGCTCTGCCAAGCAAACCTTGATCCTACTTTGTCCCCTGATTCCAAAATTCATTTTAGTCAATTTGGTTCCATCTTAGGAAAGCCTTATCCATTTTCCTCTCTCTGGAAAAGGACTTCTTAAGGAGGATTTTCGTCAGCTATATCCAGGTGGAAACCTAATCGGCATTTATCCTGTCGGGCAAGCTGCCTTCCCCTGCCATTTTCCACAAGTACTCTCTTAACGTCCTGTGTGTTTAACTTCAAACTGTACACATGCACCGTTTCTTGATGCATCAATTTCTGATTGGACAGGACCTAGGGTAGGGTCTTTTCATATACTGACAAACCAAACAATGCTCCCCTTTACTTTAATTGTATTGTTTTCATGAGACAAGGGGAGGTATTTCTCTCCTACCCTTCAGATTCATGATAACATTAGACTTAACTAGGACACTCTCTATTAATTTATTTTAATGACCTGCACAATTATTGAGGCCTATACATTCTGAATTGCAAGAACATTTTGAATTTGTAGGCATCCATAATGTTTCAGTAGCTGGTAATATAAGAGTTATTAACACATGTACAGTTATTCATTTTCACACATATTAATATATATATATATATATATATATATATATATATATATATATATATATATATATATATATATATATATATACATATATATAGCGTGCATATTTACAGCACTCCTGTGATGGCATCACTCATTGATGTGAGTTTTGTTGTGCTTAAAGTTAGCTCACTCTGCCTCTTTGAGCTGTTTCTAATTGCTCTTTTTATGGATCTACATAGATATTTTTCTGTATACCAAAAATTTGATGGTGGTGTCTCGTCAAAAGCATTTTTATTCATTAAAATATCCCTAATTATTTTCCAAATTGTTGCTAGGGGAAGTGAGATGATCTGAAACTACATTCATAGACCCCATTTTAGGGAACATAAAATATGAAGATGCAGAGCTGCCGAGGGGCCACATGTAGTGCATGACAACTTGAATCCATCCTGACATTTTGTTTTCCATGTTGGAACTAGAAATTATTTTTAGACGTGTGCATTCTAACATTTTAAAAATAGCCCATTTATAATGTTAGTACACTTACTTTCCTTTATAATATTAGCTTCATTTTCAGAAAAAAAAAAACATTCTTTTGTCTCTCAAAAGAAATTCCTTTTTGGAAATGGTCGCACACAGATTCAATCAAATGATCTTCTTTGGGACAATGTTTCATTTTGTGTGCTGGATACTGACCTGCAAAGAGCTGGGAAATGGGCCACTTGGGACAGTATGCCCAAATGGAAGTAATTAACAAAAAATAGAAAATGAATACAGTTGTAAACCCTTCAGCCTGGTTCACTGGACCCTTATAATGTATTTTAGAACCACCACACGTTCTGCTGGGCCTATCCTCTTCTACTCCCTCTTCTACTCCCCTGCATGGACAATGTGCCTTCAGTGTGATTGAAACACATTTGCTGGACACACGCAATGACAACGTATTTTTTCTAAAAATGCCTCTGTTGCAGATCATTTCCTTCGATATGTAACCATTAAAAACACAGCACCTCTCCTTCAGGATATCTATGTTTTTTTGCCTGGTTGTGCTGCAGTCAACAACACGTGAGTTGATCTGTAAATAAGTAATTACAATTTTAATTTGCACTATAAGATATTTTAGACCTGCCAAAATATATTTCTCAAATATTCTTCTTTGTTGAGGTGGCCTGTGGATTTTGTTTCATCTAACTGAAATACTCTTAACTTTTGCACCACCTTAGCTAATTTGCACATGTCTTTGTTAGGCCTGGTTACTTCATAAATCCAATAGATACCACAATGGCTGTTCTATATGGAAACATCTCAAATAATCTGTATCACTACGCTTTTATACAATATTTAACATGTCCAAGAATTTAGACAAGGCTTTGAAGATCTAAACAATAGTTGTCTGTATATGTTTTTGTGCGTCAACTTTATTTCGGAAATTTAACCAAATTACATAAAAGTACATAAACAGAAAAAATATAAATACAGTAATATTAAAATTGCTTTAAAGGTGTGATGAACAAATAATTTATTAAATCCATGCAAAACTTCCAAACTAAGCAACGTGCTCACAAATTAGTAATGATTTAATATATTATTCCTGATATTGAGTGTGTGTTTGATGAAACAGTAAGTAGCACAAGCTGAGAATGTATCCTGTGCTTCAAAAATAAAACAATACTGATTTGACTTGATGTATACCCACATTCCTGAAAGAAGGAAATACGTATTTTCTTTGTTCTTCTGCATAAAATTGATAAAATAACAGGAAATGGGGTAAACTTTCTGTCGAATGACCATCACACAAACATTTAAAGTCACTCACAAATGTTGTACCCCGCCAGTAATTAGATGCAGTTATTGATAATCTGTTTTTTGAAGTTTCCTATGGAGTGCATTTTGACTTGGAATAACCAACCAATACAGATAATTGTTATAATGCAAGTGGTATGAGTGAGAGACATTGAATGGAACTGTCGATTTCACAACGTTTTGCACCTTTTCTCTGTAATTATCCCAAATCACGAAAAAAGGTTTTTATATCTCGCTTGGTATTCGTTTATCACCAGCATCAATGAACAGATTAAGCCATGGAAAGCCCAGCTTTATCAGCTCACTTTTAAAATAGACCATCTAGGTACAGTGTGTGTCAGGAGGGGCCTGAGTGTAGAGGCGTCCCCACTAAGCTAAAGGGAGAAAGGCACACAAGAAGCTGGACTACAAGGAGTCCTGTAGACAAGAAAGGATAGGCAACAGAGGCTTCAAACAAAAAGGGGCAGGGAATACAAAGATACAAACACGCTGGGCTCCCTCTTGGGGTGTACGCAGAATGGGGAAAGAGTATTCCACAGACCTTTGGAAACTCCGGCCTTCTGCACAGATTGCTATTACAGGGGACCACTCTGAATGCTCATGGCTGGGAGCAACAGCAGTGGGTGTCTGTACCTAACCCTAAGGCACACACAAGGTAACAGTACTCACACGACTGAAGCCTGTACAGGTCCAGCATGAACCAAACAATGACTGCTTCCTGAAACAGGAATCAGTACACTGTAAACAATGGCACGAAGTACAACACTGAAACGTGACAAGGGAAGGCACAGAGATTGCATGTTGGAATCCTACAGTCAAACTCTGTACATAGGATTTACATAAAACACAAATGAAGACAAGAACAGAAATATCCAGGGAAAAGGAAGTCAAAGAGAACAAGGTACAGAACAGAGAACCGGAAGAAAGGAAGGGCAGAAACCTAGTATCCAAATGCAGGGAATGACGACCGGAAACTGTACACAGGAATCAAGAACAGTAACTAAGGGCTGGAAAGACAAGAAAAAGCTAGCAGAGGGAAATTAAGGAAACAGTATAACTGAAGTGGATAACCAAAGGGGAGGACTGAAGACTCAAGGAAGACAAGGTCAGGAATCATGAACAGAGGGCTGCAGGCAAGGAAGAGAGCAAGGGAGCAGTAGCCAGGAAACAGAGGGCTTTAAATAAGAAAGGGAGCAAGGGAGCTGTAGCCAGGGAACAAAGGACTGCAAACAAGGAAGAGAGCAATGGGGGCTGTAGCCAGGGAACAGAGGGCTGCAAACAAGGAAGAGAGCAAGGGGGCTGTAGCCATGGAACAGAGGGCTGCAAACAAGGAAGCAGGGCTGCAGTATGGAAGGCACAGAGGTGCATGCAAAGGCAGTGGAGAGAGGGCTGAGAAGCAGGGCAGCAAGACAGGAAGCAGCACAGGGCTGTGGAACAAGAGCTGGAACTGGAATCCACAGGCCACAGCAAATATCCAAGGAACAGTGCAACAAAAGCTCAAAACAAGAGGCCTCTGCTCCTGCAGGGAGCTGCTTAAATACTGAGCTGCCCTGTGCTGAAGTAGGCTAATTAGCAACACCTGGAGCAGCACACCTAAATGTAATTGGCCTCCGCCCTCTCTAGTCCTGGGAAAGCAAAAGCTGCACTGTTCCCTAAGGCCTCTGGGGATTGTAGTGCTAGAACGGCTATATAGGAATAGCCAGGAAATAGGAACTGCCACAAGGTGCATTATGGGACATGTAGTTTGTAAAAGTAAATACAAAAGTTCCAAAGCCTTGTAAATGGAATGCAAAGACAATAATATGAATAGGTGTTGTCCAGGGAGTATTACGGAAACAATTGAGTCCCAACAAGTCCACGATGGGTGCCAATTGGTGCGCCAGTGGCACAATCGTGACAGCGTGAGTATATATCAAATGATGCAACATCTCATACAGGCTGTTGTGTCAAACTTAAATTGTTATTTTCCCAAAGTCAGGCCCAATATAAAAGTCAGCTGAATACAGTCAGACCAGTGATATAACTGAGTTTAAATTTCCTGATGTTGTGTTCGGGCTGGGAAGCTCCGGACAAAGACCCCTTATAGTATATGCAGGAACTGGTTTTCCTTAGTCTGCAGCAGAAGGGGTTCCTGATGACCCCAAGGAAATGACCCATAGTCCTCAAAAGAAACTGATTTGCCTAATAAATACAAATTGCACATTTCATGGGAATTGCACCAATGATCTTCCTGTAGTTAATGAGGGCCTGTTCGTTCCACCTATTTTTGTAGCCTGGTGTGTTATGTGCAAGGACCATTTTAGCTCCTGCCTTATAGTTACACCCAGGTAACAAAAGGAATTTACCCACTACAATTGTCCATCGTAGACCAATACAGGACACAGCGGACATTTGTGCAAGAATATACATATATCCTTTGAGTTAGTAATGTTAATTTGATAAATTGTTATGCGCCCTTGCCCAATGTAATATCCAAGCAAGCAGCACTCTGCCAAAGAATGTTACTCAGTTTTCAGCTTGGACAATAACAATTCTCATTAGCCCGAGAGCTCCTAATCTTAACATAGGGGTTTTCTGAAAATCAAGGGCCAGGTTAGTCATGTTTAGTCTCTTATTTTGCAGTGAGACGTAATGATCAACCCATATCTCTTGACTAACAAATACTATAGGAGCCAATTAAACCGATGAAGAATTCATGCCCTTCAAAACCAGCCTGCTCGTGTGTGAAACATTGTTCCCTCTACAATTCTAGTTTTCAGTCTTTTATGGGATTTTTATAATTCGGTCTAGCCCATAATTGTTGCTTCCATACCACTTTCCAAACATTTTCAAAAAGTTGTAATACTATGGAATTCTTATTTGGAAACATGGAAGCCCAATGTATACACTTCCTTAAAACATGATTTATTCCGAAATGGAGACAATCTGAAAAGGTGCTGAAGCTTAATACTCCATACATCAAATGCATCTCTCATGGCTGAAGATGCCAGAAACCCACACTCACAGTTAGTCCCCTGCCAGCAATGACCTTCTGATTGGGTAGGAGAAGGGACATCAAGTCTGTCATTTATTTGTGTTCTTTTTAATCTTTACACATTACATAATCACATAAAGCAGTATTCATAAAACACAATTTTACTATAAAACAATTCTTGAAATAAATCATATATCTCGTGCATTTCATGCCGCGTGTAAATAAATAAATAATGACATTCTAAAATTCATAATTTTCGCATCATTGTCACTGAACTAGACTAGATTTACAATCACAGTGAGCCAGGCTCTGTGAAGTGCTAAGTGCAAGCTGTTACTTTTGGTGTTGCCATATCTCCAAAAGGATAGGCCTTTAAATGGTTCAAGGTTTGAACATATTCCCCTAAATATCTCACACAAGTTGGGCCCAGTTTCGGGGATATTTTAAATGCAGGGCATCTTACTGACAACAAAGGCAGGTGGTTTATGCTGTTTACACGAGCAGCTAAATTAATCTAAGCAGATTCTTAGAAGGGCATAATGTCAAGTACGGTTGGGGTTTCTTATAAGTATATGGCATTTCAGATATATGTTCATAAGTTATTACACCAGTCACTATTCTCCACTTGTTGCTAAGATGCCTTTTTGAACTCATAGTAACCTACATTCCATACCGGTCACGAGTCAATCACTACGAAGAATGCTACTACAGATTTCTCATATATGCCTGCCCTCTTGGATGTCATCTCCTGTCCCACTGAATACAGCAGCTGCCATTTGGGGTCTGTCATGGTTTTGATATATAGGAGGCCCTGCTTCATCATTACTGCAGCCTCCATGGAGATACAACCTAATTCCAGTCGCAGTAGCTCCATGGGAACACACAGTGGAAGACTTACATTATATTTTTCCAGAAGCAGACCTCCAACCTCCGTAGCCATGATAGATCTATAAATGAGAGGCATTCTAACCCATACAAAACAGCATGCCAGAAACACTGTTTATGTAGGTGAATAGTACCCTGAAGGCTAAAGCCCCCAGTGCGGATGGTTAAGTTCGCCATCAATGTCGTTAGTTCTGCCGCCTTTCTTTCTGCGTATAGAAATACATTCAGAGAAGTCCTGCTTCAACTCGAATTCAACCCCTAGGTATAGAAACTATTCAACATATTCCAACTCAAATTCCATGATTGTTAACCCAGGTCTCACTATTTTCCCACTTGAAACAAGATTATCTGGGTTTTATTCCTATTCATTGAAAGATAATTTACTTAAGCATATTTCCACAATTCACTCACCAGTCTTACTAAGCCAGAGAAGGTGTGGTCAAGTACCACAAGGTCATCTGCGTATGCCAAGCATAAATATGGTGATATGATATGTAATTTATAACGTGCCTGTGCACATGTCTTTCTAGGCGCAACAAGACAAGGAAGAGGAGAAAAAAGGAAGACAAAACAAATGATCTTACCAGGCCTTGTGTCATTCAGATCATGCAAGTGTGAGGGGGAAGAGAGAGGAGAAGTGTCAAGAGGAGGGAGGGGAAAGAGTGCAAAGGCAAGCTCAAGTAAGTGTTACTGGGGTAGCTGGCTCAATTAAGTGCAAGTAGGCAGGGGACTGTAGGGTTGGAGATAGAGTCCCTAGTGCGTGGGAAGCCCAGAGGCAGTCCAGGGGGCTATTGGTCATGAAGGAGCCAGGTTATTAATGTTCAGAGGGTGGCCAGGTAACCAGTTAGCTCAGCAGACAGGTACATCATCAGGGGAGAGCGAGAGAAAGCAGAAGCAAAAAGGAAGGTCTTGAGTTGCTTCCAGAACGTTAGGTGGTCCTACTCAAGTTTGATAAAGGCAGGAAGGCTGTTCCAGGGGGAGGCCAGGGCTGAGGACAGAGATCTTTCCCCAACTCTCTGCCTGGAGAAGTGGCTGACCCTCAGAGAGTTGGAGGTGGATGAGCGGAGGGCTCGAGAAGGAAAGTGCTTAGGAAGAGAGAGTTGGATGTAGCGAGGTCACCGGTCCCAGAAAGCCTTGTGGACAATGAAAAGGGTAATGAACTTGATCCTTGCAGCCGCCAGGAGCCAGTTTAGAGATTTCAGGGCTGGAGAGATATGATCCCTTTGCTTGAGGCCAAGGACAAGTCCTGCAGTCCTGTTCTGGATTAAATGCAAAGGGCGAAGAGTAGAGGCAGGCATATTTAGAAAGAGGCTGTTGCAGTAGTCCATACTAGAGATAACCATGGCTCTGGAGACAGTGAGCATCTGGGGGAAAGTGAGAAAAGGAAGAATACCTCTTAGTAGGTGCAGCTGGTAGTGGGACTTCTTAGAGATGTCCGTGATGTTAGGAGAGAAGGAGAGGGTGGAGTCAAAGATTAATTCTTCGGGGGACACACCTTTACCATGCTCAAGCGCTTTAGTAGATCAGCCAGGTGCAAGTTGAATAGTAAAGGGGCCAAGACACAACCCGGTTTTCCTCCTCTAGGGCTATTAATCAGGTGCATCAAGGTCTCCTCACCATCCAGTTTGAACTGCACTATATTATCAGGTCTCAGGAAATGTAATATATATTCAGGACACACATAACTCTCCAGTTTCTGACAAAGTTTTTGTCTCTACCGAATCGAAGGATGCCTGAAAAATGCTGACTAATGCATAGAGCCCAGGATTATTCCGACCCTTTGCATGGGTCTTCAATAAATCCATCAGCCTTAGTTTGTGTAGAGTAGAGTATCCTGGCCTAAACCCTCTTTGAAACCTGTTTAACAGCCCCTGGGACTCAGACCACTTCTGAAGCTCATCCAATATGAATGACGCAAACAGCTGGTCCGTAACATCTAACATAGACAAAAGTCTATAGTTGCCTGGCATAGCACAATGGTCTTTTTTTATGGACAGTTGTTAGGATTGCTGTCTTCCATGACAGAGGAATTTTACCGATAGTTAGTACCTTATCAAACAGGATTTCCAGAATATGTTCCCATGTCTCTGGTTCATGCTTTTGCACTATACTAGCTAGGCCATTAGGGCCATGCTACTTTGTCGTGTTTAATCTACCAATTTTGTTTATAATGTCTATCCATTCAATAACCATCCATGCTTCATATCTAGGGGCTTTGTGTTGAGAGGAATTTACTATTTTCCCGTAGGAGATATTGGCCTCAAGATGTTCCCGCCACTGTTGCTCACTTCCCAGATTCAAAATTCTATGATTTTATTTCCCTTAGCCTCTCATAGAAGCTTCCATTGATTTCTCATGTCACGGGAATTTAAGACCATTATAATTTTCTGCCAACCCGCACTTCTATGAGAGGAGTGCCACCATTCCACCATTTTAAATGCTTTTTATAATTACCAGTACTGAAGGGTCACAGCAATTATGTTTAGCAGTGTGGATTTCCCGTCTCATGTCTCTTTTTTGGACTCTAATAGTTTTATCTTAAACTGTGCCTCGACCAGACTCGTATAGTATGTGGGCCGATTTGAATACTGCCACTTCATTTTAAAACTGATTAAACCACTTTCGATCTCATCAATATCATCAACTTGGGTGTACAGCTCAATACACACTTCACTCATATGGCAGATTGCTCTCTCCACATTTTGAGCTGACCAAGTGATACAGTTATCAGCGTGGCTGACATCAATTGGGCTAATTTTGTGCTGTACGTTTGTTACACCAGAATGGCAAAAGAAGAAGGAAAGGGTGGCATGGTCACTGCAATTGTTCAACATCACTGACATATTTTTATTGGAAGAAATAATCCAGGGAAGGCTTCTTGCTCCCTAGGGTCCAGGAGTATTTCCATGTACGGTCACTCTTTGTACGACCGTTTAGGATGTTTAAATCTCAATCATCTAGGTACCTCACCCATTTGCGCCCCAGCATATTGGAGGAGGCCTGCATCCTAGTACATCTGCCATTCACTTTGCCCCCCCCCCCATGAGATCTTTAGTACACATGCATCATGTTTTAAGGTCACCACCCAAAACAATCCAATTGTCATTATCTCCCTTTGAGCATCCTACCAATAGATCAGATAGTGTATCAAATATGGCCTCTGTAGAGGCACCTGCAATCAACCACCAATTTCTGACACCTTCATCCTCTAATGCTAGGATATGATCCTCACAGTCTAGGGTTTCAATCCTTTGGGTGGGAAATGAGTGTTTTATGACAATCAATAGCCCCCCGTAGGGTCCACCCAAATCCCCCATCCTAGCCAATGTTTGAATAATAAAATAACGATCGACATATATATTTGGCATCTTCCAGGTCTTCTTTAACATAGAAATGTGGCTTTGTAGCACCAACATCAATGACTTCCCAGAGCCCAAGTGGGGCCTAAATCCTTGTGTATTCCAGGATGGCATACAAAATCTTCATTGCTGATTGACTGGAAATTGTGCAATGTGTCTGCCAACCATTCCAAGACCCATTGAATGTCCCTCATTTTTGTAACACCCTCTCCAAAATTTGCTGCATTGCAAAGTAAGGATTGGCAACCCAGACTGTTGTTGAGACCTCCATGTCTAATACCTAAAATGGAGGCATTTGTTTCCAAATTTGCAAGAAATCTGACCAATTGAACCAACAAATTCTTGATTTCTGATTTAAGCGCTATATAGGAAATATTTTAGTCACAACAATTTTAGCAACCTTCCGCAGGTTCTATTTGTCCCCAAAATGCTTAGTTCCCGCAATGACTCATCCATGACCTCTTGTATCCACTGATATCACTCTTCAGTAACCAACTGGTCAGGGTTCCCGTGTTTTTTTATTGTCTCTTTTTACTAAGGGAGAGTTTCCTTCTAGATTTCTTTGAGGCTTTCCTAGACTTTAGTGGTGACAAACTTGCATGGTCTTGATTCATTTTGTTAGGAGCTTCCCTATTGCAAAGGGCTAATCGTCTTTGTTTATGTGACTGCAATATTTCTGATGTGCCAGAGAGGTCGGCCTTGTTGCCCACCATGTTAGTAAATCCCACCCCTCTATCCTTAGATTTTTCATGAACTTCCTCCATGGCTTTGTTGGGAGGGTGGTCTAAAGGTTGCTCTTTATCAACAACAGGATCATGAGCCACGACAGCGAAAACAACAGATATTATTTTTTGGACAGCATTAAAACTCAAATGTTCATGGAGTTTGCCACACAATTTTAACAAAATGTTCTTGGCAAATTGAATTTTGACCATGAAAGATTAGATTTCAGCAGGAAGCTCAACAGCCATGCTCCCATCTTCTGTAGAAACCAGAGAGTCAGATTGAGGAAAGACATTAGGTGATACAGATAATCTGTTTGGGACTTCAATTAGTACCTCAACCACTCACGTTCTGTTTACCTCAGGCACAGCCAATTC
Organism: Ambystoma mexicanum; assembly: GCF_040938575.1. Classification (NCBI taxonomy): domain Eukaryota; kingdom Metazoa; phylum Chordata; class Amphibia; order Caudata; family Ambystomatidae; genus Ambystoma; species Ambystoma mexicanum. The sequence goes on along the minus strand of NC_090923.1, from coordinate 687,447,872 downwards.
TCCCGCCTGTATGAGCCGTTTACCTGTTGCTGTGGCTATGTTCTTTTGCAGCGAGTAACAAACGTCCAATAGGGAATTATTGCCAATGTCATCCAAATTAGAGCTTTCCTCATTCCCTAGGCCATTATTACTAGATTGCTTTGCAAATGTTATGAAATCTTCTATGCCCGAGGTACAGACCACCTCAGAAATAGACCCTATTGGTTCCATTTGGATAAAGGATGTTATTGCCCCCTTTGGATTTGTTTTTTGGCAATTTGCAGATTCTATTCTGATTGTATCCATAGCTACCACCACGGGCCAGCTAGTTGTGACAGAGTGTTCATTTAAGTCTGTGAAGGGTGTTCTCCCTTTGCCGACGTTATTTCTGACACTTTTAGGCTTTATTTTGGCTTTTACCAGCACTGCCTCTCGCTTTTTAACACGTGCTGCACACTATAACGTCCCTTAGCAGGAGATTTGCAGTAATCAGGAAATCAACAATGAAACAATTGTAATCATGTACAGATACTCATGACTCGCTTGTCAATGTTCTGCCTCTGCTTTTGCTGCCAGAAGTTGAGTGGGACAGCAAGAAAGCACTTGCCCAACGCACTCTGACCAATGCGTGCGGGGCATTGGGCGGGCTGCTCCAACTTTATAGTTTCTGCGTCCTAATGCAGGACTTCAGCAACCTGGCCCAATAAAATAAATGAGTTTCGTGGAAACAGTCAGCAGCACTGTAAAATGGTGCAGAAGTACAGCGAGACAGCACTCACCCAACACAATCCTACCAATGCACTCGCCTTAATGTAATGCATTTCACTAAATAAGATGCATTGCACATAGCTTTTGCATCACTATAATGTTAAATGTCGCAAAAGAAAGCTTTTTCCCTGCAAATGTCCGATGCTAACAGTTTTTATTTGTTCAACCATGTTTCAAAATGACCCCTTAGGCGAATTTGAATAATCTACGTGATGAAGACGACTCGAGGTATAGTATGCACTATTTACCTTGAGTTAAATGTGTTGATAAGGTACGTATTATTACATTCTTATTAAGTCAAAATTACAACAACAGCATAGTTTTCTAACGGCTAAACTGATCCCCCCAAGTAGAGCATTTCTCTCCCCAAAGAACTGCCTGACTCTTGACGTTACGCCAGCATACTAATTGTAAAACCCCTTATATAATCTACGTGATCGAATGCCCTTGTGGCCTCCGCTATGTAGGCCAGACTAGCAGACCAATACGCAAACGTATTGTGGAACATCGATCCAGGATTAGATGCCGGACGCTTACAGCACCACTGGTTCCACACTTCCTGGAACTACAGCATAACCAGGACCAGCTCAAGTGGTGGGTACTTGAAAATATACAAAATTCGGGAAATGTGACCAGTGCCCTGAATTACAAAGAAGCATGGTGGGTGTTCAAGCTGCGTTCAATTGAAACAGGTCTCAATGAGGCAGCACCATTGGATAACAGGCACTACTAGGGGGTTGCCTTTAACTCCCTTGACTTCCAACCTCCTAGTAACATGCCCACCCTGGCATTCCTCACATGCCATATTGCACACCCGATCAGCTCACTTTTCTCCCTTTACTTTAGTTAGTGAGGCCCTAGGTTGACCATTATGTTTTTCTGAATCTCCAGCTGGAATGATGTGCCTGTTTATGCTCAATTTGTTCATAATTGTATTTCATGTATCCAAACTTTGCTTCAATTGCTGTGTGTTGAGCCTACTATTTATTATTCATGGTGAATCCACAGATGTACCACCGTTTGTTTAAACATCTGCACCTTCCAATGTTTAGCTTTGCTGTTCCTCTCCCTCCCTCCTCCTCCCGCCCCCCCTTTTTTTCTTCTTTCCCCCCCCTACCTGTTTCCCCTGCAGACAGTTCTTGCCTCGCCTGGGCTCCCCCATGCCCTGAGTCCCATGTCCGTTCTACATGAGCAGCCTCATTTGCTGTTCTCAGCCCTCCTTTTCGCCCACCAGCCTTTGTGACTGCTTGGGACGCCAATTGTTACGGCCCCCCTTTTATTATCTCTGGTCACCACCACTGGGACTCATTTGGTACCCTTTTAGCATCACACTCGTTTGGCTGTTGAGCCTGGCCCCCTCTTCCTCCTTGCGAGGAGCCACCCTGAGGGTCCTGACTGCTTCTGGACCGCCAGAATCTTGTTACCTTTTACCACTCTCGTGGTATGCCGGGCAGCTTTCTCCTGGTTCGTTTTCATTACGCTGCCACCTATACATGCACTTGGGAGCAGCGTCACTCGCGGCCCCAATCTCTTTTAACCACGCATGCGCGCAGGATTAGTGTCACCTCCATCAGCAATGCCACTGCGCACACGCGGGGGAGCAGTGCCTTCTTTCGTGTTCCCCTCCGCGCATGCGCATATGGGAAGCGTCCCGGTGCACGGCTTCTTCGTGCATTCCCAGCCCTTATAGGCAGCTGTCAACCGCCCGGCAGCTGCACAGCCTTACTTCGGATTGCTGTCCTGCACCCTTTAGGTAAGCAGCATAGGGCATCTGCTATTTCTACTTTTATGGTCCCCCCCCTTTTTTTGTTTTTTTTACACTAGTCGAGCACACAGGCTCGCCCCTATCTAATGGTCTCTTCATTGTTTTGCCTCCCCTATTCTGTCCTCCATTTCAGATATCCCATCTGTCCAATTCTAAAGGGGCACTCCTCTGAAACCACGGCCCCTCAACTTATCTGTGTTGGGCCTCATTTTTGCAGCCCCCTGCCTGCCCAGGGTTGCAGTTGGGCCTCCAATTCTCCTGGCCCGCACTGGAAGGCTTCCAGTTCACACCGTTTCAGGTAGGGATTTTTTCCTTCCCACCGTTTCATTTTTCAAAATAACTTTGGTTTGTTTTGTTCCCTTTACTGGGCCTCACCTCTCCTGATTTACACACTGGTATCTTTCTGTTATTAGGTGGGGACCCCACTTAGGGACTTCGGACCCTGCCGCCTTGCAGCCATTGATTCACCACGGCTTGCCGAGACGGGACTGCTGCACTCTCCTCCCCCCCATCCTTCTCTTCTCACTTTCTCCCCGTCTGGACCCATGCTTCAGGTTGGCTGCATACTTTTTTCCTTGTTTTTAATGAGAGCTCCCCTCTCTTTTAGCCATACAGGTCATTCTTCTGTATGTAGCACACTGTTACCAATTTTTGGTACAGATTTTCTTTGTGAGTCTCTAACACCTCCCCTCCTCTTGTTCTTGTTTATCACCTATAGGGAGATACAATCCTCTTTTGGCCCAGATGAAGGCACCCACACTGGAAGCCGAAACGTCCAAGGGTCCAGAAACACCACTGCAGACCCAACTTACATCTTTGGGAATTTTTTCTTTTTCCTGACGTAGACCGACTGAGGATTGGTCACTTGTAGATCCGTATATTAGTGTACAACTATATAGGATTCACCATTAATATTGTGAGGTAAATTGTTGCCCACCTATATGTAAATGTACACTACTTTACTAACATTCACCACTCTGTCCTGCTTTACTTGGTATTACAGAGCTTCCCAACTGGGAAAACAATTTGTTAAACAATCTGTCAAACCTTATTTGTAACTAAAACAAGTGTTACCCTGTTGTTGCTGGTAAAAGAACCTTACCATGCAAATGATGATGCTATAAGTTATTTTTCTCTTTGGTTTGAGACTGATGCTCTACCACTGCCTTGTAAAATGCTTTTGCTTTTCTATCAGAACACTGAATTTCCGTTTTTGTTGTGTTGTTAAAGAAAATTGAGTGCATTTAAAGTATATTGTCTTCTTTTCAACCCTCAGGGGATGTCAGATTACATCACTAGGATGAGTCATAGGTTAACTTCTGTATAGACCACCAATTTTACAATACCCACCACATACACAAGTTATAGTATGGTGTAACTTTGTTAGGCGGCTGCCCCCTTATGTGACACACTGACTCTTTCACACGCAAAGATAGGCGGTACACTTGATTATTGCAAAGTTCTTTTTTCTGGCACGTCTTCCAAGAACCTTGCTAAATTACAACTCTTACGGAACTAGTCACTAAGAGTGGCGCTGGGACTGAAACACTCTGACCACATTTCCATCATGAGCAGAGAAGTACATTGGTTACCAATCAAAGCAAGAATGTAATTTAAAACTCTAGTACACAGTGATGCTTGCACCAAAAGGCTCCCTCCTACCTTGTCCCTCACATCTCTGCTAAACATAAGATACACCCTCTTCACTCCTCCTCTTGCCTTAAACTGTGCACACCCAGATTTGAATGTAAATGAGGGGGGTTCTGCAGCTTCTGCATCACCACGCCCACCCTCTCGAATACTCTCCCTGGACGTATTAGAAATGAAACATCACACATGGGCTTCAGGAAACTTCTAACAACATGGCTATTTAACAAATTCTCTTAACTTCTGTCTTTACCTACTTTAATGTACCGCTAAGTATTCCATTTTGACTTTAAACAGCTATGTTTCACCTGCTAATGTACTACCTGTCTTTACCTACTTACCCTGTATCAGCACCATGATACCTTCGGTGTTGGGCTCTACATAAATGCAAAAATAAAACAAATGAAAAATAAAGACTATTCATCCTCGAACACAGGATTCCCAAATACCAGCACAAGACAATTGTGTGAACCCAACACATGCAAACAGCAAGAAACCATCTTGTGTAGACATGCAACCAGCATAGGTGAGAACAGCAAAACATCTAGCAAAGTGCAAGTGATCCCAATACAGAAGTTAAATAAAGCCACAGTTCAGCAAGGACATCCAAGCCAAATACAAAGGAACAACAAAATCAAAGCTCATGGATGCCATGTAACCATACACTAGGGACCGAACCCGGCCATAGTACATACAGGTCCTGAAAATTCGAATAAAGCAAAATAGCACATTGTGAGGACTAAACTTTAGCTCATGTAGACAATGTGACACCCCAGATAGAAGGATAGGACAATCTTAGGAAGGTCGTATGATTTCAGAACCATGTATTTAGAGCCAAATATCAGCACACAACATCCAGTTGAACATAAAACATGGACATGTGTTCCCCACAGCAAATGATTGACACCACAATGGTTCTAGGGTAGACATGTGAGCGCAACAAACATCATGTAATCTAAACGAGCAGAAAGAGCAAAAACGTCCATTATTTACACCACATCAGCCACACACTGTGGGAAACAAAAGGGACAGTAGACATAGACAATGGATGTCTAACACATGGACACAGCATAGACCTTGTTTGCGATGGCAATTTAAGACCAGCGCATGGGAACGGAGGAAACCCAGGAAATTACTATAATTTAATCCTAGCATGGGATACAGTAGAACACCAATTATATGATGTTAAACATTTAAACAGCAAAATACAAGATCTTAAGACATGTGATCACAACACATCGGTTTGGCCATCAATGCTTATTATAGAACTGTTGCTGCCAAAAGATGAATACTGTAAAATCACAGGTCATGAACACCATGGGAATACCAACACACAATATCAACAAAAAATCAACCCATTAAAGTCATAAGATGTAGACATATGACCATGAATTTAATTAGCCTGCATTTCTTTCTTCTTTGCAGGCTTGGTACTTCTCTAATGTATCACATACACAGTCCTACAGTCGTTCATTGATTACAATTTCATCGTCACCTAAGACCATTTAAGAGTGCTTCTTGATAAAATGCTCTACTGTGAGGCGTCTGAGTTGAGGGTGTGTATCCAACTTTGTATCCCTTTTATATACTACAATCCTTCCACTTTGGGTATGTGATAAAAAGTACACACTCTCCCTCCCTTCATGATTGGATGTTTTTTAGTAATTTTAGTGTGGCGTACTTACTTTTATTTTGGTTTGCCTAAATGGTCTTGAGTCTTGTGCATTTGGCACTGAGGCCAAACATGTACTTATGCGCATTACAACTCAGCTTCACGTGACTGTTCCGACTGCTCACGTCTCCATGTAGTGATATCACAGTAGAGCTTGCTCCCATTTTTTGTGCACTGTCCCCTTTATCTATTGAGAGTGAGTGATTTCCAAGGTAATTGAAGGGTTTGTAAACTGGTGAGTGGAACTGGTGAGTGGATTTGGACCTGGCAGGGTGGTGTGCAGGAGGGAATGTGGGGAGCATAATGTCATAAAATCAACTTTACAATATAATTCATTCATTAAAATAAAATATTTGAGATTCATAATGTCATATCACACAATACACTTAGCAAATAATTAATTTCCAATAAAAAATACAGTAAAAACAAAAGACGATAAAAATCAAGATAATAAAATCCACTGTAGCAAACAAATAAGAGATAAGGAAGGAAAACAACAATATTCAAGAATAGACATATAGAATTAGCTAAAATTAACGTAAGGCATGTTTGCATTTGACTCATGTAGTTTTAGATCGTATAGAAGAGCCAGGGCCCTGAGTCGTACAGTTGTAGAGTGTCCAGAATAAATATTTTTCCGCAGTGTTTCTGAGGTGCGGACTCCATACAACTCCACTATTGACTCAAAGTGGCTCCTACGGTGCTTGACCAGTGCCACACATTCAGTTAGAAGATGTTTTAAGTTTTCTACAACATCTTTTTGCTGACAAAAACGACAATACTTCACTGCAAATTTTTGAATGTTACGCCACGCCAGAATCTGTCTGGTAGACCAAAGATTCAGCCTCAAACGTATAAAGTCATGTATATGAGTTACTGACGGTGCTTTGATCAAGTATGTTTCCGGAATACTATATTTCTTTTCCTGGGAAATAGCTGTGCATCAAAATCACAATATTTGGAACAATCAGCACTATTGCCTTCCCAATCAAACGCAAACAGTCTAGTTTTAACCTGTGTCGGGTTTTGAAGAAGGGTGGTTAGTGAAACATCTACCCATGCCAGTGCCTGAACCACCTGAGATCGCCATTTGGTGATGAAGGCATCATTTGATGAAAAAACATGATCCGCCAAAAAGCACAGAACTGAGGTTTTTTGGTAAGCTAGGAGGCATTTTCTGAACAATGCCTCTATTTGCCAAATGTATGTCATATAGAGAGATATAATTCCCAGCTCATTTCGTATATGAGAGGGGGAGGCGTGCAAGAAGGAAGCCTAAGTACTCCACACCAAATTATGCCCTCCAGAATTGACCAGAATTTGTTGGGCAGTACAGGTCTAGTTTCTGCTGTATGGCCATGATGATTTTGTGAGTTAACAGTTGACCATAGAGAGGAACACCACCATCACCTACTATACGTACTCCCAAATATGGGTAGGTTTATACTACTTGTAATTTGGTCCCCATGAGAGTTCAAGCACGTGACTTATAATCACGTTTTCTGGATGAATTAAACAACATAACCTTAGTCTTTTCAAGATTGAAGGATAGTTAATTCAACTGGGTATAGTTTGTCAGTGCATTCAAGGCTCTCTGGAGCCCCTTTGGAGTCTTAGACATTATCACCAAATCATCAGCGTACATTAGAAAGGGTATTGGATTGTTGGTCAATTTAGGAGGGTGTCATGATCTCTGCTTCCAAAAGGTCAGGGTTTTCCCAACTCCCTTGGAAGCAGATCCATAACCCAGGTTCCGAGTGCCAACTAGTCCCAATTGGGACCTTTTGGACCCAGTCCTGGCGCCAGTGGCACCAGGCTCATAAATATGCCCAGTCCCAGCGCTGGAAGCGCCGGGCTCATAATGCTTGGGTGGACTTACCTTCAGCAGACCATGCTGCTTACTTGCCTGCCAGTTGAGCCTCTGATCCTCTTCTGTTTGGAACTACTTTTCCTGTTGGGTGGGGCTGGAGCCACTCCCTAGATTCAGAACACTGGAACTCTTCTGGAAGGCAGGAACTCTTTTCTTACCAGGAACTCTTTTCTTACTTAGGCGTGGCTGTGGAAGGAGACACCTAAGCACTACAGGAGGCTATTAAAACCACACCCGGTGGATGAATCTTGCTTTGCGTTATTCTGCAACCTCTGCAGCAGAACGCTCATCGTGTCTTCTGCATCCGGTCCTGGGCCTAAGGAAAAAGGCTTACCATCCTGAATCCAGTCTTCAGCAACACCTATAAAGACAAGAAAGAACAGGTTAGCATTCCGGCATCTGAAAGGCAAAGGCTTACCTACTCTTCGTGCGCTCCGGAGGTCTTCACACTGCATTCCGGCATCTGAAAGACAAAAGTTTACCAACTCTTTGCACGCTCCGGAGGCCTTCGGTGCTGCATCCCGCATCTGAAAGACAAAACAAGGTGCGTTTAAAGACATTGGGGAACTTTAATACTCACGTGCCATTACTCCTTTCCACATCTAATCCAGTGGGTATTCCGGCACCCTGCAGCCGCTCCGAACTCGTACCTGCAAAATAAAAAGACAGTTAGAGCGCATAGTGAAGCAGGCAACAAGCGCTTACTTACGTGCTTCCAGGCGCTTCTATTCATCACACGGGCTCCATCTTCAATTCACTTCAGCCCGTCATCCGCCATCGCCGGAACCCTGCAAAACAAGAGACATCATTACTAAAGACTTTAAAGACATTTGAATGACTCGAAACTTACCGTTCGTGCAGTAAACGACGGACAGCAGTCCTCTGAAGTCAAGAGGCCTGCACTACCTATCCAGTGAAGAAACTGGTTACAGCACCCTGCCCCGAGGCAGATGGAGAGCTCGACATTCACTTACCTAAGGTGAGAGCGTTAACCTTTGGGGGTCTACAGGAGAGGAGAAGAGGAAAGAGATAGGGACACCCCAATAAACCCAGTTCATTAACCCCATATTTTCTATCTGCAGACATCTTACTCTACACGTCAGGCATACAGTGCACAGAGGTCCAGCCCAAAGAGCCAACCGGGTGCTACACATCACCTTTGAAGATACGGTAGTCGCCCAGTCAAGACCGGCGCCTCTGCGAGAATCAGGTGAGCGTTACAGAACGCAAAGACTACCGCAAAACTCTCGCCCAGGCGCTATGGAAACCTCGGATACTGACCCCCTAGCCCGGTTACTTGGGGAACTAAGGGCAGAAGTGCATGCAGCTCGTCAGGAAACGAATGCTCTAAGAAGGGAACTCATTATTTCCAAGGAGAGAACAGACAATCTTGCTAGACAAGTGCTACAGTCACAAGCCGGACAGACCCCGTTACCCGCATCAGGGGCAAATCTTCCTTCAACATCCTCTATGAATCCAGTGCAGATCAACCTACCTGGGAACGTACCTCTGGCTCTGCCCGAACGATTTTCTGGTGACCCAAAGAGGTTTGCAGTATTTATCAATCAGTGCCGGTTGCACTTCTTATGCCGGCCAGCAGCCTTTCCAACTGATCAAGCAAAAGTAGCTTTTGTACTTTCGTACCTTAGTGGCAATGCGGCAGACTGGTCGATCCCTCTAGTTAATCAAGATGATCCGGTTCTCCATGATTTTCAAGCCTTTCAGCTTAGTATGGAAAAACTGTTCGCAAGACATTCACAGGGGCAGGCCTTGGACAATGAGCTTCTTTCGTTGCGACAAGGTAATCAAGACCTTTTGGCTTATATTGCATCTTTCAATAGACTAATAGTGGAAACTCAATGGCCTGAGGACAAAAGGATTACGCTGTTTTATAGAGGTCTACGTGGAGAGCTCAAAGACGTTTTAGCCCAAGTAGTGAATCCCCCACAAGACTGTTCGGATTATATAGACTTGGTCGTTCAAATAGATCACAGGCTGCAGAACAGGAAGGCCGATCATTCTAAGTTTGATGCTCGAGTATTTTCCAAACCGCCAACTCCTTCCAAAGGAGTAGACTCCGGGCAACCCATGCAAATAGGGGGTCTGAAAGGTCCTCTAACACAAAGGGAGCGGGAAAGGAGGAAACAGTTGCAATTATGCCTATATTGCGGAAACTCAGGGCACTTTCTTCAAGACTGTCCGGTGAAACCTGCCAAGAAGGCAGTAGGAGCTGCAGTTACCAAAGTTACAAACTCTGAGCAGGGAAACGACCTCGCCCGACAAGAATAGAGGTCCTCTTGCCGAGCGTGAAAACCAGTTCCGTGACCTCGCATTTCGTGATACCTATGGTCCTCATTAGCCCTGATAATCCGGATCGATTACATGCAATTGAAGCTTACGTCGACAGCGGTGCCATCGGCAATTATGTGGATCATGAAATGGTTTTGAGGATGAATCTAACTCTTTGTCCCAAGGCTGTAAAGGACGTCATTACTACGGTGGATGGTACGGAGATAGCCTCCGGGCCAGTAACGCATACCACTCAAGAGGTGACGCTAGTAAGTCAAGATGGACACCATGAGAAGATCGTGTTCGATGTGATCAAGGCCCCTCAGTTTCAGATTATTCTAGGAATACCTTGGTTAGAGAAACACAATCCTCTGATCGATTGGCGAGCAAGAACGGTCCAGTTTCCAGAATGTGTCTCTACTTGTCACCCTCCACCTGGTGTTGCACTGGCCGCAATTTCTTCAGAGACTCCCCAGTTACCTCCCGAATACCTAGAATACCAAGATGTTTTCCGGAAGGATCAGGCTAACTCTCTACCTCCTCATAGGTCTTATGACTGCCAGATAGACCTGATACCTGGATCTACTCCTCCTTGTAGTAGAATTTATGCCCTCACCGAGCCTGAGAACCTTCACCTTCGACAATACCTGGATCAATACCTGGCAAATGGGTTTATTCGTCCTTCCAAGTCCCCTGCTTCTTCAGCTTTGTTCTTCGTTCCAAAAAAGGAAGGAGACCTTAGAACTTGTATCGATTATCGCTCCCTGAACCAGATCACCGTTAAGAATAGATATCCGTTACCTTTGATCCCTGAACTCCTGGACCAAGTCAGAAAAGCATGCATATATACAAAGCTGGATCTTAGAGGAGCTTACCACTTGGTACGAGTAAAAGAGGGCGATGAATGGAAGACGGCCTTCCGCACCAAGTATGGGCTATTTGAATATCAGGTCATGCCCTTCGGACTTTGCAATGCCCCGGCCGCCTTTCAATATTTTATGAACGATGTCCTCAGAGAGCTCATAGATGTATGTGTTGTTGTTTACATTGACGACATCCTCGTTTATTCTTCATCGGAATCTGAACATCGGAAACACGTGAAAATGGTCCTCGAAAGATTGCGTCAACACAAACTTTTCGCTAAGTTGGAAAAATGTGTTTTCAACGTGACTGAAGTTGAATTCTTGGGATTCATATTATCACCTGGCGGAGTGCGTATGGATTCAAAGAAGGTCGATGCAGTTCTCAAATGGCCATCACCATCCTCCGTAAAAGGTGTGCAAAGCATGTTAGGCTTCGCTAACTTTTACCGCAGGTTTATCCCCGAATTCTCTCGAATAGTCCAGCCCATCACTGCCTTGTTAAAGAAAAACAAACGTTTTGAATGGTCTACCGAGGCGGAACAAGCTTTCCAGGATTTGAAGACTAAATTTATCTCTGCACCAATCTTAAAACACCCTCGCCCCGAACTCCCCTACATCGTGGAAACTGATGCTTCAAGCCTTGCCATGGGGGCAGTTCTATCACAAAAGGACCCGGTAACCAATCAGTTGCATCCCGTGGCATTTTGGTCCCGCAAATTCTCGCCTCCTGAAATCAATTACACGATTACTGACAAGGAACTTCTGGCTATCAAGTCTGCCTTTAAGGCTTGGCGGCATTATCTGCTGGGGGCCCGACACACCGTTACTGTGATTACGGATCACCGAAACCTGCAATATTTGAAGACCGCAAAAGCCCAATCCTCTAGACAACTCCGTTGGGCATTATTCTTTGCCGAGTTTGACTTCATAATTACCTATCGACCTGGTACAAAGAACGGTAAAGCCGATGCCCTTTCTCGGATGGGAGTGGAAGAACACTTGGTCAACCCTAAACCTGTACCAATCATTCCCGAACAAAGTATTCTGGGTGTAATCGCCACAGAATCCATAGAGGAAGTTAAGGATAAAGCCAGGCAACTTGTAACTCCAGCAGACATACAGAATTGGCATCTGCAGGGAAAGGACTTTGCAGTAAAGGACAACTTATTGTATTTCCAAGAACGATTATACCTACCCAGCACAGATTTACAGAAAAAAGTAATCTCTTGTTATCACGACTCTTTAATGGAAGGTCATCCCGGTATAGCCAAGACCTCAGAAAAGATCAAGCGCTACTTCTGGTGGCCATCTTGGAAAAAAGATATCAGAGACTTTATAATGTCCTGTGGAGTATGCGCCCAAAACAAGAGTCAAAAGGAAAGACCAGCAGGCCTCTTACGCCCTATTGACATCCCACCTCGCCCTTGGCATACGCTTTCAATGGACTTCATCACCGATCTACCTCCATGCTCCGGATACAATACGATTCTAGTAATCGTGGACTTATTCTCCAAGATGGCGCATTTCATTCCGCTCAAAGGCTTGCCAACAGCAGCAACTCTGGCCCGAGAATTTCTCGAAAATATCGTCCGACTGCACGGTTTTCCTTCAGTTCTAATTTCGGATCGAGGTAGTCAATTTATTTCTCATTTTTGGCGAAGTTGCTGTCGGTCGGCTCAAATTGATGTGAGACTATCGACCAGTCACCACCCTCAGACCGACGGACAAACCGAGAGGACCAATCAAACTCTGGAACAGTATTTACGCTGCATGCTGCAACAAACTGAAAAAACTTGGAAAGATATCCTTTGGATAGCCGAGTATGCCTACAATAACTCTGTCCATTCGGGAACTGGGAAAACCCCGTTTTTTCTTTTGTACGGCAGTCACCCTCGAACCTCGGAGTTGGATCCCCTCCAAGATCTTGAAACACCAGCAGTAGACTACCTGCATTCTACAATCACCCAAGCCTTTAAGGAAGCTGTTTCTCACCTTCAAAGGGCTAAAGAACAATACAAGAAAGGAGCAGATCAACATCGGAAGGAAGCCCCTCACTATCAAGTAGGGGATCAAGTCTGGTTATCCACCAAATATCTATCTCTAAAAGGGCCACGCACATTCAACCCAAGATACCTTGGTCCCTATTCCATCACTACCATAGTAAACCCAGTAGCGGTCAAGTTGGACTTGCCCCCGCACATGAAGATACATCCGGTCTTCCACGTCTCTCTATTAAAACCCGTGCAACCTCAAACCCGACTAACCAAATCTCCAAAACCTATCCTAGTGGATGGAGAACTCGAGTTTGAAGTCAAAAGCATTCTGGACTCCAAGATCTCCAAATCTAAACTATTCTACCTAATTGACTGGAAAGGCTACGGCCCCCAAGAGAGATCCTGGGAACCTGCTGAATATGTCCACGCTCCTCGCCTAATCAAAAGATTTCACCGAACATTTCCTGACAAGCCAAAACCCCCGGAGAAGCCCGGTTTGGGAGGGGCCTTGAGGGGGGGTACTGTCATGATCTCTGCTTCCAAAAGGTCAGGGTTTTCCCAACTCCCTTGGAAGCAGATCCATAACCCAGGTTCCGAGTGCCAACCAGTCCCAATTGGGACCTTTTGGACCCAGTCCTGGCGCCAGTGGCACCAGGCTCATAAATATGCCCAGTCCCAGCGCTGGAAGCGCCGGGCTCATAATGCTTGGGTGGACTTACCTTCAGCAGACCATGCTGCTTACTTGCCTGCCAGTTGAGCCTCTGATCCTCTTCTGTTTGGAACTACTTTTCCTGTTGGGTGGGGCTGGAGCCACTCCCTAGATTCAGAACAATGGAACTCTTCTGGAAGGCAGGAACTCTTTTCTTACCAGGAACTCTTTTCTTACTTAGGCGTGGCTGTGGAAGGAGACACCTAAGCACTACAGGAGGCTATTTAAACCACACCCGGTGGATGAATCTTGCTTTGCGTTATTCTGCAACCTCTGCAGCAGAACACTCATCGTGTCTTCTGCATCCGGTCCTGGGCCTAAGGAAAAAGGCTTACCATCCTGAATCCAGTCTTCAGCAACACCTATAAAGACAAGAAAGAACAGGTTAGCATTCCGGCATCTGAAAGGCAAAGGCTTACCTACTCTTCGTGCGCTCCGGAGGTCTTCACACTGCATTCCGGCATCTGAAAGACAAAAGTTTACCAACTCTTTGCACGCTCCGGAGGCCTTTGGCGCTGCATCCCGCATCTGAAAGACAAAACAAGGTGCGTTTAAAGACATTGGGGAACTTTAATACTCACGTGCCATTACTCCTTTCCACATCTAATCCAGTGGGTATTCCGGCACCCTGCAGCCGCTCCGAACTCGTACCTGCGAAATAAAAAGACAGTTAGAGCGCATAGTGAAGCAGGCAACAAGCGCTTACTTACGTGCTTCCAGGCGCTTCTATTCATCACACGGGCTCCATCTTCAACTCACTTCAGCCCGTCATCCGCCATCGCCGGAACCCTGCAAAACAAGAGACATCATTACTAAAGACTTTAAAGACATTTGAATGACTCGAAACTTACCGTTCGTGCAGTAAACGACGGACAGCAGTCCTCTGAAGTCCAGAGGCCTGCGCTACCTATCCAGTGAAGAAACTGGTTACAGCACCCTGCCCCGAGGCAGATGGAGAGCTCGGCATTCACTTACCTAAGGTGAGAGCGTTAACCTTTGGGGGTCTACAGGAGAGGAGAAGAGGAAAGAGATAGGGACACCCCAATAAACCCAGTTCATTAACCCCATATTTTCTATCTGCAGACATCTTACTCTACACGTCAGGCATACAGTGCACAGAGGTCCAGCCCAAAGAGCCAACCGGGTGCTACACATCACCTTTGAAGATACGGTAGTCGCCCAGTCAAGACCGGCGCCTCTGCGAGAATCAGGTGAGCGTTACAGAGGGTCAGTTAAGATGTTATGAAACGGACTCCCACATCAGAGATAAAGAAATTGAATATAGCCGAGCCCAAAGTGCACCCTTGTCTAACCCTTCTAATTGTGGGTATCGCAGATGATAATTTACCATCCAGCAAGAGTCTTACTTGTATTGAGTTGTTCGTATGAAGATCTTTAATTAAAGAAATTAAATAAAGTGGAAAACTCTGATGAATTAACTTATGAATCAGTAATTCTCTCGAGATGGAGTCGAAAGCAGCACGCAGATCTATCCAAGTAGTATATAGAGCTTGTTTTCTGGATTGGTGGAATGAGATTATGGATGTCAATGTCATAAGTTTCACACCAGTACCCGTACCGGCCATAAACCCTGTTTGCAGAGGATTTCTTTGTCCTTCTTCCAAGGTCCACCTGTTAAAGTCCCTAAGTATAAATTTAGAGAACAATTTACCAGGAACGTCAAGTAAGGAGATCGGCCTGTTGTTACTCGCCATTGACCTATTACCCCTCTTGAAAATTGGGACTATGACTGCAGTTCACCATGACAAGGGTTTTTGATGACGTAAAATAATTTGGTTAAAGATGGTATAAATAATTTTTGACCAAATTGCTGGATGTTGTTTAAAGACATAGGGCCTCATTACGAGACTGGCGATAACTGTGCAAGAAAAAACAGCCTGTTACCGCTGGACTCGTATTACCATTCCACCTCCGTGATTCCCAGAATCACTGAGACATTACGACCCTGGTGACCTGGAAATTCCGGAGGCGGAATTCGGTAAATCCCTATTCCCATGGAATCCCATTATTGTCACTGGATGCAATATAGTACATGTGGCAGCTTGTTAGCACTGAGCACAGTAGTGAATGCAGGCAGGGCTGACCAGGTGGTCACACTTAGAGGAGAAAACAGTGTGCTGCATATGTAGCGTGAGTAGCCGGAACAAAGCACAATCAAGACACAGATCAAATTAACATACATCACACCATCAATTAGAGTTAGGCGAACATAGTTAGACCTCATTGGTGTGTCACAATAGTAGTCTTGCAGGCGAAAGCGATCAACAAACTGCTATAAGGGCTGTGAGAGGGCTGCAGATATGAGTGGGTAGGGGTAGGGTTGTGGAGGCAAGAAGGCGTTCATGGAGAATGTAGGGTGTACACTTAAACGTGCACCAAGAATATTTGATCTTGAAGGGTGTGAATGTTCCGAAGCAGTGATAGTTGATTGCTTCTGCAAATGGGTTGGGCGGCAGTGTGATGTTTTAAGAGGAACCTTGAAACTACTTCCCTGTAAACTCGACACAGCAACCCTTACCAGAGGTACCATAGAATTCAAATAGCTGTCATTCAAATCCCACCATGCAAAGAACACAGCCGTCCACACCAGGGCCTGTATTTACTTTCCAAACAATAGATGTGCAAATACAGAAATTCTTACATGGACACCCCACTTATCGTTAACCCATACACGCCACTTCCCCTTAAGCACGTAAAGCATTTTACAATGGGAAAATATAATTGAAAAATGATTTGTAAATCAGGTCTGTAGTCACGGTTCATTACACACACGGTTCATTACACACAGACGTGGCCACACAATTCAAATTCCAGTCATGAAAGGTAATGAAATGAAATAATATTTTATTTATATCATGCTCATACACAAGTGTTTCAGAGCACGACTAGGCAAAAGGAGGGGAACAAGGGAGAACAAAACAACCATTTTACTAGGCCCCGTGACAATGTGAACACACAGGTGCATGGGAAAGGGAAAAGGGAAAAAGTTCATGGAAGGGGGAAGAAGTGGAAAGTGCAGAACAGAGGAGAGACAGAATAAATAATAATAAGTTAAATACATAAATAAATAAAGTAATGAACAGTGGTAGTGCAGCCAGCAAGTGGGAAGTGCTAGGTTAAGCAGATAGTGTATATCTTTTTTTTTTAAAAAAAACTTTATTTAACAGTTGTGGTACACAACTACAGTGCAGCAGCATGAGAATTCAAGCATGTTTTTACCATAAACATTCGATACAGTCTCTCAGCATAGCGTGTAATATTTACAGAGTAGGTGTGTTATTTGGCCCTGCCGGGCTACTGATGTTCGAGTCCATCTCACATAAATATACTCTGAGCGGGGCCCAGATGACCTTCGGTTTACATGGGCTTGGTAAAGTCATTGCATAGTACTCCTCACATTCATTTACATACATTAGTTCCTTGAGGAAATATTTTACGTGCGGTGCGTTTACACTCTTCCATTTTTGCAGAATGCACTTTTTGGCTACCGCGCATGCGATGTTAAAGAGCCTTCTGATCACCTCGGATCTCTTACCTATATCTCCAAACAGGTATTTTAATGGTGTGAGGTCCGCCGGTATCTGCGTAACTTCTTCCAGAATTTTCGCCACCTCCCCCCAGAATGCATATATGTGTGGGCAGCTCCAATACATGTGGAACGAGTCAGCCTGATCGGCCCCGCATTACTGACATCTGCCAGGGCTGCTTAGTGTGAATTTCGCAATTTTTTGGGTTGTGTAGTGTAACTTGTTCAGAACCTTAAATTGGATCAGCCGGAGGCCCGTATTCATGGATACCCTCTTGGTCAGTTCACAATACCTCTCCCTGGACCTATCACTAATGGTAGCACCCACATCTGATTCCCAGGAGGCCTTTATAAAGTTCACAGTAGGAGTATTAGCCTGTATGGCCGTGTAGAGTCCCGATATACTGGTTCCCGATCGGCTGGACAGGGTCGCCAGGGAGGGGTGTGGTGGGGGCTCATCAGGGAACAGGGGCCATCTAGCCTTAAATGCCATTTTCATTCTATAGTATTGCAAAACCATCAATTGATCTCTACCCATCCCAGCTTTGAATTCCTCCAATGTTATAAATTTTCCATTTGGGAATATGTCTTTGATTTTGAATTGTCTCTCTGGATCCCATGTCTTTTGCACATCAGATTCATATGTGGGTGCTATACCTGGGAAGTTCCAGAACGGGGCTTCTGAGTAGTATGGTGACTCCAACCCGAGCCTGTGGAAGATCCTGGACCATGCATGCACTGTTGTACTAACTGGGTCGAATGGACATTCATCCTTGTGTTTGTTTTTAAAGATAACGGACCTTAAGTCAGTCGGACGTGCTGCATGCGTCTCTAGGACTATGTGGGGTGAGGGGTCTTGCTCGTCATACCAATGTTTAACAAACTGGGCCTGGGCCACTAGGTAATTTAATTCAAAATCTGGTGCTGCTATGTCTCCTTTGTTATAAGGTGCCATCATCTTTTCCCACTTCATTCTGGCCGCCCCCCCACACCAGACAAACTCCACCACCATAGACCTAAGTTTATCGAATAATTGCCTACCAGGCCATATCTGGACATTAGTGAATACATATAGTAGTTTGGGGAGAATAACCATTTTTAATACAGCAACCCGGCCGATGAGCGATATGGGGAGTTTGGCCCAAAAACAGAGTTTAGTGGCAATTGTGTCCAAGAGGGAATCATGATTGTTTGACAATAGGGAAGCTCTATCTCTCGAAACGATCACACCCAAATATCTAATCTTATCAGGGGACCATTTTAGACCATGTGTATGTTCCGGACGTTTAGTGGCGAGGGTTAAGGGAAAGATTTCCGATTTGGAACGGTTAGTTTTGTATCCCGAGTATTCTGCAAATTCCTGTACCGCCCCCAGCACTGGCCCCAGGTGTTGTCTGGTTCTCGGACATACAACAAAGCATCATCTGCATATAGAGAAATGGATTGGGTCAAGCCCGACATGTATATGCCCCTTCGACTTTGATGTTCTCTAATGGCTGCTGCGACTGGTTCCACCGTGAGGGCGAACAATATTGGGGAGAAATGGCACCCCTGTCTCGTACACCTTCCCAGCATAAACCAATCAGACATGGTGCGATTCGTCAATACCCTAGCCCTTGGGTTGGTATATAAGAGCTTCACGCACTGTAGGAAGTATGGACCTAGTCCAAACTTCTCCAGCACCAAGAACAGGTATCTCCAGGACACCGAATCAAACGCCTTTTCGGCATCCAGAGACAATGCCACCGCCTGGGTATCATGCTTAATCTGGGCCATGATACCAAATAGCCTGCAGCGATTTAATGCCGTGGATCTGGTAGGGATAAACCTGCACTGGTCCGGGTGGACCAGTACTGGCATGTTAGGCAGGAGTCTCGTGACCAGGGTCTTTGCAAATATTTTGGCGTCGCAATTTATAAGGGATAGAGGCCGATATGAGGACATTTCATTCGACGGGCGTCTGGGTTTGAGGAGCACCGTTATAATAGCCTCCCTCATGGTTATTGGGAGTGTCCCCAGTTCCAAGGCCTCCTCCCACACAGACAGGAGCACCGGGGCTAGTTCCTCGCTGAGCTCCTTGTACAGCTCGGCCCCCAATCCGTCTGAGCCAGGTGCCCTACCATTAGCTAGTGACTTTATCGCTTCCTTAATTTCCTCGACCGATAGGGGTTGGTCAAGCAACAGTCTGTGCTCTGTTGACAGCCTCAGGAGTGTAATGTTTCCTAAGTATTCTCCAATTTCTTGTGGTGTTTTCAGATCATGGTTAGTATACAGGTCTGTGTAGAACTGGATGAATTCTCTATGTATATCTCCCCCACTTGTGGCCACCGTACCGTCCCCCGCTATTATGCTAGAAATCATGGTATGATGTTTTTCGGCCTTAAACAAGTTGGCTAGGGTGTGACCGGCCCTATTCCCCTCGCCATAACGGCGTGCTTTAACTGGGGTTGCCATATACAGCAGCTCCCTAGTGGCCAGTCTATTGAATTCCTGCAGGTTACCATTAATGTCCGCCAGGACACTGTCCTCATGCGCGGCTGTGTATCGCATCTCCAATTTGCCCAATCGCTTCTCAGTTTCTGCCAGTTCCATCCTGACAGCTCTCAACAGCCCCGTGGACTTGGAGATCAGAATCCCCCTCATTCAAACCTTAAACGTCTCCCATAGAGTTGCACTGCTATTCACTGAATCTTTGTTTGTTTGTTTGAACTCCACCTCTGTATGTAGTGCCCCCGCCACTGTGGGGTCTCTGAAAATATTGGGTGGCATTTTCCATCTTCTGGGAGGGGGCTTTATATTCTCCAGTATCATATTTAAAAGGATAGGTGAGTGGTCATTTGGGTATGGGGGAGCATCTCACTACTGTCAATTTGGTGCATGAGCGACGCAGACACCAGCCAGTAAATATCCAGGACTCTGTGTCATGCACTGAGGAGTAAAAGGAGTATTGCCTTTTATGGGGGTGAAGAGCCCTCCAGGCGTCCACTAGCGTGAATTGTACCAGGATTTGTCATAGGATACCAGCGGTTTTGGTGGGGTTTCTGTGTCTAGATGTAGAGCGATCTAGTGTGATATCCATAATGGTATTGAAATCCCCTCCTCACACCACTTGCTCGCCACCAGCGAAGTTCATCTCTTGTATTACATTTGTGTAAAAATCGGGATCATCCACATTCGGGCCATATGTGTTCACCAGTATCAATTTTTCCCCTGCGATGCTTCCCCACACTATCACATAGCGACCTTGTGGGTCTATCTTGCTCTTACAAAATTGAAACCCAACTGAGGGGTGGATCAGGATGAGTACTCCTCTCGCCTGTGAAGAGTACTCGGTATAGTCTCTGTGTTGACCCCACTTCTTCAAAACCTCAGTGTTTACTTTCTGCAGTGCATGAGTTTCCTGTAACATGACTATCTGGGGGTGATGTCAACTGACATAGGTCCCCACCTTTTTTTTAACTTGGCTCGGTTATTCAACCCTCGGACGTTCCATGTGAGGAGCTTTAGTTTCAACCCTCGGGCCATCATATTGGGGTTAGCCATATCTGCATTTCTTCATCATGCCCCACATCGCACTGCTATTTAGGAGAGATACATGTGCTGCACTGTCACCACGTTTTTTAAGAACTTGTGGGACTCTTCCAACTGATTCCCAATATCCCAACTCCCCCCGGTCATTTCCACAATTCTCAACAGAGCTAAACAACTTGCAATACTTTAATCCCCCACCCACATCATCTTCCCCAACTTGACAATGCCTCCCTGTAATTAACATTCTCCTGAACTGGTGGAGCTTTCCAGAGGGTCACTAGTTGCAGCCATCTGGCGCGCCCCAGCTAGAGACTCATGGCCTGGATAATCATGAGTCTTTGTTCAGTTCGTCCTTGTTATGTAGTTGTCAATTTTTCCTCAGTCGACAGGTAGCTGGTTTTCATTCCATTTTCAGTCTGTCGGGCCCGTCCCCCATGTTGTATTCTCATCCTCGCTGGAAAGATAAGGGCATAGGGCACATTACGCATTCGCAATTGTCTTTTCACTCCTTCATACGATCTCTTTGCATTTGCACAGTGGTCGAAAAGTCCGGATATATGTGGATTCTATTCTGATCATGGTGTAGAGTTCCTTTTTCCCTCGATAGTTGGAGTATAGTGTCTCTGTCCCTATAGTTAAGGAGCCATGCAATTATAGTTTGAGGGGGAGCTCCTGGTTTTGGGCGTGGTGTTAGGGTGCGGTGGGCCCTTTCAATCAGAAAGTGTTCCGAGAAGTAGTCAGCGCCTAGGATGTCCTTCAGTAGCGTTTCTACTTGTTTCTCCATGGGTCCTTTGCCATAGTTTTCCGATACCCCAACGATCCGAATGTTATTTCTCCGGGACCTCGATTCGAGATCCCTCGCACTTGGCTTGAGTTTTGTGCAATTCTGATTGGAGGTGGGTTATGTCTCGACGGTGTTGTAATATTGTGTCTTCGCTTACACTTATCCTGTTTTCCGCCTCCGTAATACGTGCGCTCTCCTTCTCCACATGTGCTTTCAGGGATCCGATCGTCGCCACGATGCAATCTAATTTAACATTCACAGCCATGAATCCAATCTGTACCAGCGTTGCCAGGTGATTCATCGGGTAATTCTCCTGCCCACCTGACGTTGATGGTTCCCCCCCCAGTCGACCCTTGTGGTTGCGAACTGGTGTAGGTATCCATTGGGCCAGTCTTTTTACCTCCTGTCCCCTTCTTCTCGTTGCGGCCCATGTGCTGTGGTGTTCTGCTGGGGGTGGACTGTGTTCTCCCACGTATTGCCACCCAATGAACTGGTGATTGGCTCAGGATGGGGAAGGGTTGTTTCCTTGTATGTCTGCCCTTAGTATGTGGTGGTTTGCTTCTATAAATTGAGTAAATCTGGCAGTTTTGCGCTGGTGGGACCCCCCCACCACCACTCCGGTCTGTATTCGTGAGGGCCTTGTTGGAGTGTTGGGCAGTGCGCCCGGAGCAATAAAAGCAGCGTCCCCCAGTTGTGTCTGCACGTTCTAGGGCTTGAGGTCGTTGCAGTTATACTGCACTTAAGGGCCAATGTTCATTCTCTCCCTCAGTCACATGTATGTGGCCCAATGGGACCCTGGGATGCCCTCACTTTCAAGGATCCGTGTTTATTCCCCCGTATCCATTGGGGTTATAACTGGATCGAGATAACTGCTGTGGGGCACGATGTGGGGCCCCCCTGCCGCAGCTGCCTCTGCGAGCCGCGTATCATAGGGGGTCCGCCTCTCGGGCGTCGGAAATAGGGCCCCCGGTGCGGCCCAAAACCACTTACTTTATATGTGTGGGAGGTGGACTCCCACCGCACGTGCCCCCGCACAAAGTCTGCACCCCAGCGGGCAGCGTCGCGAGGAGCCGCCGGCAGCGCCGTCAGGTGCCGTGGGCTGGGGCTGGGCCCTGCAACATTCCCGGTCCCACCGGATGTAGGCGGTCTACTTCCACCGGGTCCCGCTTCTCGTTCTTGCCTCCTCCAGTCTCCTTCCAAGGGTCGCGAGGAGCGATCACTGCTGCAGCCACGATCGTCTCGGTGGCTGGTGGCCTCTCGGCTTTCTCCTCGTCTCCAGGATATCGTAGGCTGCGCGGTGCCCGCCCCCCACTGCGGCTTGCAGTCCAAGCGTTCGTGGAGTCTCCAGGCGGCCACGCAGGTCTCCCTTCACCGCCGAGAACGCTGGACTCAATAACTTGCAAACACGGGCACGGATTTCCACCGCTCTTTCACCCAATTGTGCCTTGTGTTTCTTGCCCTCGGATGCTGGCTTTTGTTGAAGTCTGGGACGAATCTGAGAGGATTTATGACAAACAAGGATGTTTTCCGAGCCGGAGCTCTCACACTAGGTACAATTGGGTGAAAGAGCATACTTGATGTGCGCAACAGCGCCCCCCTGCAGATAGTGCATATCTGATAAGTGCAGATGAAAAGTATGGGGGGACTGTATGGGTAAAGATATAGACCCCAGTGCAAGGGTTGGCCATACTCCCCATACATGTGTCCCGTGTAGTTATGAGTAAAACCAACCACTTGAATGTAGAAATACAAAAGTGCTTTGAGCATGCCCCACTCTTATGGTGACACTTTACTCACCACTGCTTAAATGCGTTATGCCAATTGCGACCAGAGCTCACACCTGTCTACAGAGGTGCAGTCCCTTCCGCTGTGTTCATTATGTTTCTGTAAAATACACCATCAACCCCCATCGGCCTGCACCCTAATGCACCAAAGTTGGCAGAATTTGACCTCTGTACACATTTGCCCGTCGGCCAGACTGCCGCTGACATAAATGCATTGTGTGATATTAAATTGCGAAAGAACTGCTGTAGCAAGCGATATCTGAACCTACGTGAGCTTCCGGGCAATCACTTCTGTGATCACAGGGATTAGAATGGCCAAGTTGTGCTTCAAATTACATGATACAGTCGGTGTGCTATGGTCATGGACCATGGTGTACCGGACGTGGTCCTGAACGCCAGAGTGATAAGAAGCGAAAACATGCATGTTTTGTGCACAACCTGAACAGGAAGTCAGTGCACACTGCTCGCTCGACTCATTTGTACCCTGCATGGCATCTTCTTTGCTTGCTCTTGAAGCCCTCTGCACGCTTCCTTGTTGTGCAAAGGTCACACTACATACGCAGTGTTCATTAGCATCGCCCAGCACAAGAATATCGGTATGCGGCGAAGAGGGGTAATGCCAGCTTTGCACTATGTGAGTACACATATGTCTGAACACATGCATCCCACCAATACTGGCACTGGGAAGGCCCCTATTCTTTACATTGCCCCAGTCTTTTATTAACGTCTCCAGCAACACTGGTCATACCAAGACAATCGCTTCATTTTCACACAATAACATAGAAAGAAACCCCCTCCTCCCGTATGTGCAAAAATGCACGTGATGTAGTGCAACGCAACTGCGCAGTCTTGTCTGAGTTTCACTAAGTGACTCAGTAAGCGCAAGCACTTTTAATCATCTGCATCATCTTTGTGTACTTCTTTACACGGGACAAATGAAATATAAATTGAAGGAAACCTTGTATGTTTCACTATGGGCAACCAACAAAAAGTGTATTCACACTGCGTGCACTATTTATTTTTGCATGCCAGTAATAGTGTCACCTTGAAGGAACCAGTACCTTTAAAGGAATCGCAGAGGCCTTGATGCATATGATTTCAGAGTTTAAACTGTGTCCGCCTGCTGCAGAGATCCGTGGAAGCATTGGGGGTTAACACATTGCAGGAAGCAGTTGTTTGCAAGGACACAATTAAATACAACTAAGATGTAAACACCAGTAAAGAACTCAATGGGCTAATTAGCCTGCTGCAAACATTGTTCTGTAACATGGATGATACAATCCAACAGTTCAATACAATAGACTCCTTTGTGTAATAACACCAGGGATCATGGTGGTAACATGTTAGACAATGTTGGAATCACACACTATATAAAAAGTCATGTACATGATGATCATACAGACCACTTGTTGCAGGACTACAGGTCAGAGAAAGCAAGAAAAGAAAAATCAAGAATTGAAGGACACAGCATATTAAATGAACACTACTATCTGGGTTCATATTCTCCTTCCTTCTCATTCTCCTGCACACCCCCGCCCCTTATTGCATCCTCCTTCAAAACTTTGCACCCTCCTGCTTGAACCCTGGTACCTATAAATGCAAAATGCAAATAACATCAGAAAATGCCAAAACTATTGGCATTACCAATGCTTGTTTTTACTGAGACTGATCACAAATGGCATTTTTCACAGTTTTGTGAATTGGGTCCAATGCGTGCCAACTCTAGTTTGTGCATGTTTGCCACTGCAAGTGCATATGGCTGGCACAAACATACATGTTCAATTCTCCCCATTAATCACAGTAAAAACACATAATGCCCGATTCATGGAACATTCTCCTATGTGATTGCGCCATTATAAAACACTTCCATGAATCAGGCCCATAGTTTCTAACATGTACATTGACAAAGGGGCTAGACCCGAGATGGGTAATCACCAGCTCTTGTATGTGAAAAATCAACACTCAGCATTCCTCTACATTGCTAAGAGGAAAAAAAGCAGGGCATCCGGGTAAAGAAGTATAGACACCCAGACATTAGGAATAGTAATTAACTTTACTTAAAACCACAGAATTCTACAAGTCTGGACACAGGAGCTACACAGTTAATCGAAAGCTAGAGACTGATCAAATGAACTCAGAGTCATTCCCAATGGATGGAAATGTGCAGTATGATGCAATAGCTTAATCTCAGCCTGCCCTGCTCTTTGCCTAATGAACATGAAGCTGCTAACCTTGCCAAACGTCTACCTTAGCAGTCACTGGCATAGCTGTGACACCGGCAACCATGAGAGTTCCAGGGGCCCAAGGTCCAGGATGCGGGGCCTTTTAAGAGAACACAATAGCAAGCTACTTCCCCCAAATAATCATCAATAAATGATGCAAAAAAAGAATTCTGTTTTTGCTCAGCAATATCCTCACATAAAAGAAAAGCATGTCCACATTGGCATTTATGACTCGTGTTTTGCAAACATGTGACTTTTATGATGACTACTGTGACACATTAAAACCAAGGCCACTGTGTATTCTATGCTCAAGATAGTTGCATTCTTAGATTATTATCCAAGACGTATATGCTAAATATAGACCTCTATGCCAATGTTTTTTTTTTCCTAAAATGCTCATTGATTTAATGCAAAGCAGCCAAGAACTATTGTGGTATGTATCCCCATACCCTTTAACATATGAGATATATCTACAGAACGAGAGTGATGTATTCACTTATTGAATTGTTTATATAGTTAGTGAGAGAATATTTTATTTACAAACAGTCAGAGAAATATATTTATTGCAGACTGTAAGAAAACAAGATCATACAAGACCATGTTGATTGGCCCAAAATAAATGCCTTTAGTGTCTCAAGATTGTTAATATGTTTATTATTATTATTATTATTATTATTATTATTATTATTATTATTATTATTATTATTATTTGAGTGAGGAACTAGCTTTGGGACGCAATAGAGCACTTTACAATTCATAGGGGAAAGTACATAGTCAGGGAAGTATTTTCAAGGGATCAAAACACGGGAGCAGAGATCTAACAACAGGGAAGCAAGAGCAATGTAAAGTGAGGGGGTCCACCTGGTATTTATGTGGAGGAGGTTCCAGAGTCTAGGGGCCTTGGCAGAGAAGGCCTGTTTTCTGGTTCTTTTCTTCCTGCACTGGTGGATTTCACATCTGCACATTTTGTTGCTTCTTGCACATGATTTAAGTAAGAGTTGTTTGTGTGTGGGTGATGTGTGTGTGGAAAATTCACCCATGTGTTCGGTGGCAGGGTGCAACATTGTGGAAGTTATTGATAGTGACAATGCTTGCTTATAGTGTTTGTGCAGCGTCATCCAATTTGCTATATTAAGAATTTCTGAAATGATTGGGGCTGCACCTGCATTCATGTGACTTACACACACCAGAGAAGCATAGATTGTGTTCAAAATTTGACAGACGTTATTCACAGTGACCATAATGGGATGGATTGTGGTCGCAAAATCCAGGTGCTTTACATAAGGAAAGCTGACATGTAATATGTGCCCAGATTCATGAAATTATTTACACTGGTGATGCTGGGATGTATCATGAGCACAGCTGTATGAAAATGACTTACACAGGCAATGCTGGAATATGTTGTGAACTCAGGCATCAGACAGAGGTTCTTAAATGCTTCTGTGTACTTTGGTGACAGGGCATCTGCTAGATTTGTTCATGCATCACTCTAAAGGGTCAACAGCAAATTGTATGACGTTTTAACACATTTTTCTCAAAACATATGCTGTAAAATGCACAAAGTATTTTAAACATGTTCCCTGGAGCCACACTGGATTTTCCCTACATTACTTAGGGCTCTCTTGTCATGTGTGCTTATTTGCACTAATTTGTGCAAGATGTTAATTCTCCTGCACTAAAAATATAAATCTAGCACCACTAACCTTGAAATGCCAGTGGTCCCTGAGGAGCCGCAAGACCCTATGACACCAAAAGCTGCTTCTGCTATTGCCATGTGCATAATAATATTACATGCCACACACCATGGCAGCTATGATATTTGAGATCCAGGAGCCAGGCACTACCCACATTTGTTTCTATGTTAGGTGTAAGATTTAATATTTTAAATGTGATTCAGAACCTTACATCTTTCACCTAGTGCAATCCACATTAGTCTGCCGAGGCAGCATGATCTTAAATATTAGGCATGAATGGTCTCCGAGACTTTTTCAAGAGTCTATGATACAAAATACCCTTTTTCAAGAGTTTGGGGGACTCCCTCAACAGGGCTTGCTGGGAGGCCCCTCCTTCTGTGTTGAATCACTGGCTCTGCATGCAGCATGAAGTGCTCAGATTCATGGAGATCAGTCTGTCATAGCAAATGCTTACTTTGAAGGAAACAAACAAATGTAAAAGCCCATTTCAGCAGAGGGGGAATGCATCAATTTGTTTGTGACCACAACAAATTTGAAAAGTTGTTGCCATTCTGTAATGGTGCAGACTAATTAATATCAAGACACGATATAAACATTGGATCAAAACTCATCAATGTAATATTAACACTGAAAATTGTAGAAGTATATACGTACTATGTAAAACACATGATTCAAAATAATTCTGGTTCCTGTATGGACAATTCTTGTTAGAGGAAGATATTAGGAATAACAATGATGTGGGGCAGGACATTTGGATGCAAAATACCTCAAAGCATTTCTTTAGACAAGAAAGAATAAATGATATATGTATGAAAGATTGGACCTATGTGAGTACAACTTTCCCCTTTGATCAGTTGGACATATTGCAAGTAATTAATAGAATTAAATCTTCTCGAGCACTGGGCCCTGACGGATTGGCTAACATTGTAATTAAACAAAACTCAAAAAAATGGACAGAATTCCTCTATTTGTTCTTTAAGGAGATCTGGGTAAAGGGCATCATTCCTAACAGTTGCAGGAAAGCCATAGTCATCCCTATTTTTAAAAAGGGAAATAGAAAGATCCCCGATAATTACTGTCTACTTGCTATGGCAGATAGTAGCTGTAAGATCGTTTGCTCCCTGTTGGTGGATAGGATTAACACATGGAGCAAAGTGGAGGGATTGCTCCCTATGTGCAACAAACAGTCTTCTGAAAAGATTACAGCACATTGGATAACTTAACAATGGTAAATCTTATTATCTCTGATAATAAGAACCGAAAAGGGGCAAGACTGTATGTGTGCTTTGTGGACTACTCCAAAACTTTTTGATAGTGTGGATAGAGATCTACTCTGGGAAAAAACTTAGGACCAGAAATATTTGCCCTAGAATTTTACACTTCCTGAAAGAGATGTATAGAGAAATAGGGGTAAAAATCTGTCTGGGGAAGGGTGGGAAAAAGTCTCCAGCTGTTAAATCTAATGTAGGCCTCAAGCAGGGATGTGTTACATAGCCTATATTATATAATGTATATGTTTCAGACGTATGGAAGAGATATAATTCTATTAATAATCATCCACCAAAGGTAGGAGGTAAAGGTATCTGCGGTTTAATGTATGCGGATGATACCATTTTAATGGATAAAATACCTCTAGGCCTACAAAGAATGTTGGATGAACTATACTTATATTCTAAGGAAAATAACCCTAATGTTAATATAAATAAAACAAAGGTTATGATATTTGGGGCATCCAAGAAAGAGATGGGAGAAAAAAGATCTTAAATGGTATATCAACTCTATTAATTAGCGGTAGTCGATATATACCCATATTTAGGTATCCCCGTTATGACTGATCATCCAAAGAATTTTTTCTATGAAATGATTGAGTCCAAGGTTACTAAGAAGTGGAACGTGATACACAAATGTATGACTAGTAGGGGAGGACACTCAATCAAAGGCTACCTAGAGGTATATAATAGTTGCATTGTTCCTGCAGTACCTTATGCATTGGAAACTATTGAGGGTAAATATCTGACTAAGTTAGGAATTTTACAAGGAAAACTGAGGAGACCAGTGTTGGGGCTTCCAGGGTGTATTCCAATTGAGGTGATAAGATGTGAACTGGGCCTTATAATGAGGTGCTGTAAACCTTTCTATAAGATTGAACTGTGGGAAGGGGAGGAAGAGAATGTAATGAGATTTATTGGAAAAAAACAGGAATGGTAAAGGGGATAGCCACTCCTATATGATAATTCTCCAATATATGGTATTGTCATTCCTCAAGGAGCTCAGTTTGACTGCTCCTACAGTAAAAGAAGAGGCTGATAACTTCCTCAGAAAACTTAAGAAAAAGGCAATTGTGTGGGTTTTGAGTAATAACTTGACAAACCTATACAGAAAGAAACACCATAGTGTATATGTTCTGCAGAGAATTTTACCAGCTACACCCACAGGATGTCTAACAAAAATAGGAAATAGAGAAAGGATAAGATTCATTTTACAACGCCGCCTTCATATACTCCGATGCAGAGAATATATGGGAACTTGGATGAACATTCCTTGGGGGGGAAAGATTGTGTAGATTCTGTAAAACTGCAAGACATATCCTCACCATGTGTAGTGAATTATATGAATGGTATCATAAAGGGTACGGGAACCTGGTGAGTGACTTAAATATGATCCAATCGGACCAGTTTTGGTCAACTATATTTGAAGGTGAGATCAAGATACATACTAGTGTGGCTATATGGAAGAGAGCTATGGTTACTGAATATTAATGTGGTTTTAAGGTATTTGCTTATGCTTTTTGTTCTTTGTTTACTATTTCTATCTAGGTATCCCTAAGCTCTATGGTGAATGATGTATTTTGTAGAGGAAGCTTCAAAGAAAGAAGACATTTTAATATGAATTAACACATATTTGTGTGTAGTATATTAATTGGAATTTAAATGGTTTTATGCTTCTTTGACATTGACATGTATCTGTTTTATATTCACTATGAAGTCTATTGTGATTTGCATTATTAATTGTATTCATTTTATGATGTAAATTTGTTATAGTGTATAAGGTTTTGATTAACCAAATTTCACTTTAAACTGATTTAAAAAAAAGTAATGGTGCAAACAGAACGAAATGTACTATACATATAAGCCTCCCAAGTTATGATTAATTCAGAGCTTTCCACTTGCTGGCTTTTGCTTGTCCCACTCTCATTCTAGTCTAGGTTACTCCTCCCATTTATTTTTTGTGGAAGGAACTCTTTTTCAACATGAATCACTGATTTATTAGGGAAGTAGCTATTGTTGAATAGACTGTCTCTGTGGACAAATGGTGTACCTTTTTCACTTGTGGATATGACTGAGGCTAACAAATAGCATAGATATGTGACACAATACACAAAGGATTCGATTTGAGCATGCAGAGTGCTCTGAGCACAATATCTATCTGAGATCACAAGTCACTTGCAACTTGCATAAGTATGATTCACACAGGTCGGCCAGGTGTATTTTGTACCTAGCATATTTAGCATGTGAACATTGGTGTGATTCACAAAAAAGACCAAATCAAAGCGTCAAGTCCCTGAAAGTTCCTCATAGGATTGGAACGTGAAGAGTTGGAAAACATGTGTTATTATTATTATTATTATTATTATTATTATTATTATTATTAGTGTTATATTGTGATTATTATTATTAGTATTGTTATTATTATTGTTATTGCACAAATAAAGCCCAAGTAATATTGACATTGTTCAGGTCATAGTGCCCTCAATTGCAGCTGATCACATTCGCCGGATGGCAGAGCCGCCTGCATCCAAAGGCGGCATCACAGGCTCAAGCAACCCTCTGCTGCTGAGCTGCATTCAGATCTCACGCTGGGACTCCTACAACCCCCCCCCCCTGCACTTCTACATCTCTGAAATCCCTGGAAACCTAAAACGATGGAACACATCTGAAGATGTCGCCATTGTGAAGTACAGTCTTCCTGGACCTGTACACATGACCAACCAGTGACCTGATTGGTCGAATCATCCCCCAATCGCAGCTGATCACGTTTGCCAGATAGCAGAGCCAGCTGCATTCAAGGCAGCATCACAAGGCTCGAGCAGCTCTCTGCTGCTCTCTGCTGCTATCCGCCCAAGCTCTTAACTGCACTGCCAAGGCCGTGGCTACAAGTGCATGCATATCTGCAGGTAAGCCGGCTGCTGCACCAGATTCAAATTGCCGTTCTGCTTCCACATTGTCCAAACTCATTCTACTTTATTGTGTCCAAGATATGCTGTTACCGCCGCCCACCCCCTTCCTGCTGCCTGCATGTTGTTTTGTGCCAGCAGGGCTGTGCCCACTTTCAGCACATCACCCTCACAGAGCCATGCTCCAGTGATACACAGGTTCCCTACGGCCTGCCGACCCCTGCCGGCACTCACAATGTGCACATCTGTGCCTCTGAACCATGACGCAGGTGACCATTGTCACTGACCACTTCCAATTAACCGAGCTATGCTCACTCGGCCACGCCCATCGGCCCTGATTGACCCGGGGAACAAGACCCACCTACTAAAGCACCTGACTTATGCTCCGTCCAAAACATGGCCGGCTTTAACACAGCACCCTCCATGCAGACACTCCCAGACCATGGTGCCGGGCCTCTCAAGTGGAGGGATTGCAAGGTACCCCTCATGCATTGTAGATCTGCTACAAGCAATAGCAACTTGACTTTCCGGGAGCCAGAGAGGCTTGCAGCCCTCCCCACTCTCACGTAGCCCAGCAAACATGCCAATAGCTCACTATTCCCTCAACCAAGCACCTCCCCACCCATGACCAGCACCATTGCCCATCTACTGGTTTTTGACACGAGAATAGAAGACTGGGATATAGAACATGCCAGCCCATCCCCCTTTACAGCCCTGCCACTACCAGCTGGAGAAATAGGAGATTAAGCACCAGAACCCACCCTTTCTCCTCTCTCAGGTAACCACTAGTGAATTTGACTACTGCCATCAGACCTAAGATAAGGAGTACACCACTAGACTTAGATGACGCCCATAAGACCCTGCACCATGCACGGCACCTAGGACTAGTGCCCTGTGCATCACTAGTGCCCATCAAACACATTAAACAAGAGCCTTTCAACAGCTGCACCCACCTCCAGGCAACCTTGCACTAGACCTTCCAAGCAATCCAAAGAACACATCACCATCCTGCCCTGCTCCCAAAGTTTAGAAGGCTCAGCATCCCTTTTTAATGCAGCGCTTTTAAAAGGCCAGATCTATACTTGTGGACACCCTTGTCATCCATGACCTCATCATGGCCCAAAACCTAGACCTACTGGCCGTTACAGAAACTTGGCTACATCAAGCATCCGGCCCAGCCCTATCCCTGGCTATACCCGACAGCTTCACAATCCTGAGAATGGATAGACCTGATGGTAGAGGAGGTGGGGTTGCCTTTATCTTCAGGGACTCCCTACACATAACGTCCATTGTCTTACCTAGGGTGGACATCCCTGAATTACTCGGTGTCGAGCCCTCAGCCTCATCATCCGACTCCCTCACTATGCATACCATGTAACGTCCTCCTAGCCCTATTGGATCCTTCGAAGAAGACTTACTACAAACTATTAGAGGCACAATCAAGCCCACTACCAGAGATATCATACTAGGAGATCTGAACCTGGGACTTAACAACACGTTGGACCATCATGCGCCTTCACTGGCCAACTCCGTCTCAGACTTGGGGTTCAAACATTGTATCAATTCACCCACCCATATTAAAGGTAGAATCCTGGACTTGGTGGCTGACCTTAACAGTCAGATCATCGTCGTAGACAACACTTAATGCCCATGGTCTGACCATCATATACTCTCCTTCAGCCTCTCTCCATCCAAGTCGCACCAGTGTGCATCCCAGGCCTTTGCTCTCACCTGGAGTCACAGTGCCCGAAAACTGAGTAAAGAGACCTTATCCCCACACTTAACACTGCTCCTGCGAGAGAATATTGCCTCCACAGACCCTAGTGAACTTGTTGACATTTAAGCTGACACTCTAACAAAGGCGGTGAACCCTGTTGCCCCTGTGGCCCCATGGAAAGCCAAGCCAGTTGCCTATATCAACCCCTGTTCACTCCCAACCTCGCAACCCTTTGAACCAAAAAACGGTAAGCAGAAGCTGCGTGGAAAAGGGCACTTGCTAATATGCCCGAAACCACTCTGAACAACATTGCTAGAGAATACAAGTTAGCCAACATTGCAGCCAAAGTGACAGCCTATAAACCTACAATTGCGAAGGCCAGCTCTAACTCACAGGAGATTTTCCACAATCTACGAGAATTATAAATGCCAGCTGCCCCCCATCAACCATCTTAAAAGATGAGTTGTGGTGTGTGAGCAATCAAACCGCCATGAGACCTAAACTACAGTCCGTACAGGAGAAAATACTGCTAAAACAAGATCTCATTAAAGGAAAGGCACTCATAGAAAAACCTGCTGTCACACTCCCTTCTAACAGCCCGCCCACCACTACCTTTCAATTCAGAGACATTTCAGAAGAAGGAACTGCAAAAATGAGTAGAAAACTCAAACCATCTAAATGCAAAGGGGATATCTGCCCAGCATCCATTATCAAAGATTTCCCAGACATCCTAGTCCAGTTAATTACCAACTTTATCATTGCAACGTGGTGCCTACTAGTCTAACAGAATCATGGGTCTCCCCTTCTGAAAAAACCCGGATTAGACGCTTTTGACCCCAACAACTACGGTCTGATTGCAATTCCTACTAAAAAT
Organism: Ambystoma mexicanum; assembly: GCF_040938575.1. Lineage (NCBI taxonomy): Eukaryota > Metazoa > Chordata > Amphibia > Caudata > Ambystomatidae > Ambystoma > Ambystoma mexicanum. The sequence continues at coordinate 687,413,989 of NC_090923.1, read as the reverse complement.
CTTGGACAGGACAGCCTATAACCAAATTCAACCATTCCTTGAATCCAACCACATCTTGGGCAAGCACCAATCAGGCTTCAAAACTGAACATGGAACCAAGTCAGCACTGTTAGACTTAAAAAATCCGATTGACAGTTTCAGAGACAAAATAAATTCAGCTATCTTCCTTCTCCTCAACCTAACGGCCTCCTTTGACCTGGTAGACCATAAAACCTTGTGCCACCACCTCACTGTCGCTGCTTACTTCTCCCAAGAAGCTATGTCCTTGGTTGCTTCCTTCCTTGAGAGTAGATCTATGAGAGTTTTCTCTGACTCGGCTATTGATCCCCCGGTAACAGTCCTTTGTGGCATCTCGCAAGGGTCCTGTGTCTCCCCTACCATCTATAATATCATCACTAAACTCTGCTTTGATCTCCTGGATGGGCGTAGCATAGCCTACACCAACTACGCCAACGGCACCCTAATCCTCCTACGCTGTCAGCATTCTATGAATTTGGCTCTTTGACCATCAACACAATATACTCAACCATGCAAACCTGGAGGACGGAGAACCATCTTTGCTTAAACAAAAACAAGACTGGTATCTTAGTGGTACGATCACCAGCGACGTTAAATAAACACTCCACCGAATGCTCATCATTAATCTCAACCGCACCATCCATGAAAACATTGCGAGTCCACTTAGATGCCACTCTGTCCCTCACTTAACAAGTTAATGCAATCACATCCTCAGCAGCATTCATGGCCAAACTACTAAACACAGCCAGACACTTCTTGACAACGTCCATCTGCCTTACCATAGCTCAATCAATAACTGGAGCAAGACTTGACTCATGCAATGCCCACTTTGCAGTTACATCTAAGAGAAATATCTGCAAATTGCAGATAATACAAAACAATGCGATCTACGCAGCACTCAACATCTCCAAGAGAGATCATTTTTCCGCTGCTAGAAAGGAGGCACGCTGGCTGCCCATACAGGAAAGGATCAATTTCAAAATCCTTACCATCACTCACAAATGCCTCTTCAACACAGCTCTGGAATATCTGTCCCAGAAAATCGTCAGATCTAACCAGACTAGGCCAGTAGATCTACCCACTTACACCTCATTGCACAGTCAAAGTTCAAACATATCAGAGGAGGAGGTGCCAGTTTGATAGCTGCATCCAATGGAACTCCCTCCTGCCCACAATATGAGCAGAAACCTCTCACTGGACATTCAGGAAAGCACTTAAAATACAGATGTTTGCCTAACCATTGTCTCGCTGAAGTCAGTCATTGTGTGCCAAGAAACTGCTGGCTGATCCACAATTTGCCTGTCCTTTGTTTGCTGTCTGTTATTTCCCCGAAAATATATACCATGTAACTGGTTCACAGCAGGGATTCGATGCCTCAGGGCTTAGGCACTCTAAAAATGCAAATAAATAAAATAAATAAGCAAATATATTAGTAAAACACATCACAGTACAATGTAAAGATGAGGGTTTGCACAAGATAGATGGAATCAAGGTTACACTAAGGAGTTGCCGGAAGAGCTAGTCCATAAATTCTTTCCTAAAATGAAGGAGACTTGAGGCAGTTGGGAATGCCACCAGGATGGAGTTCCAGAGAACCATAGCGTAGTATGAGAAGGACTGTTGCCTAGTATTCTCCTTGCAAACCACTATATTTTCCAGGCTGGTAATGGTCTTACTGCAAGATTTCTGGATGCCTTCCGATATTCACAGTTTGTCCATTAGGCATTTCTTCATACTGTCAATGGTTGCCTTGTACATGAGGCATATATTTGTTAACAGCATCCCACCTGGGGATGGTGTTCCAATGTAATATCTGCATGTTGGCATTGATGTGGTCATATTTTCTAGAACCAGTCCTGAGGCAAGCTGCAGTGTGCTGGGCATTTTTCAGCATGGTCAGCGGAACAGCCGGGAGCCCTGTGAGCAGAGCATTATACCTGTTAATATGCACAATCATTAGGGCATGCACCACAGATTGGAGGCTCTAGAGCGGGAGGAAGGGATTGATCTTGCAGTGCAGAGAGTTTTGATACAAAGCTCTTTTAGCCTTTTTTTCAATGTGTTGTTGGAAGGATAGCATGGTATCCAGAAGAAAGCCTAGAGATTGTTGCTAAGTGGATAAGTTCAGGATCAAACCCATCCAAGATTATTTCATCCAGACATCTTAGAGTGGGTATCTGCATGGAGAGGTGGTCAGGAGTATGAATATGGTTTTGGTGGGGTAAAGTTGTAAGTGGGCACTTGCTATTTATGTTTGAATCATTTCAAGGCAGGAGCAAAGGTGAGCAATTCTTGTTGGCCCTTGACCTTTAAGTAAAACCGTTTATCATATCCATTCTTGTGTATCACAATGTTGATCAAGAGGACCAATGAGAGGATGGAACCTTGATATATGTCAGAGGTGACACAGAGGTGTTAGCACCTGAGGAGCACATGTGGACACCCCAGTGTCTGCCAGATAAGTGGAATGTGAACTATTTCAGGGTGGTGCCAGAGAATCCCATCCTGTTTGCATGGAGGGTGAGTAGTTTGTGATGATTAACTGTGTTGAACATAGCTGAAAGGTCCAAGTGTACTGCCAGGTATGAGTCCCCTTTATCGATAATCGATAAGGGAGTTGATGGGCACCTGTGTGGTGGCGATTTAAGTGCTGCATTTGAGTGGAACACAGATTGGTAATCCCGGAGCAGACTGATTTGCAAATTTAAGTAGTTAATTTGAAACTGTTTATTTTCTGATAAACTGGAGGCTTCAGATCGCTGAGAGTTTGCCAGATGTTCTGGGTTGAGGGTGTGTTTTTTTTAAGGAGTGAGCATACAAGGTCTTTTTTTAGGAGGTGTGGAATGACTATCCCAAGATGAGCCATTATATCATAGCTGGTACAGGATGGCAGCTGGATGGATGCCATGGGTGTAAGAAATAGTTTTTTGTGGATATAAGAGGTCCTCAGGTAAAAGGGGAGAGAGCTTAGTCCAGGTTTGGACAGTAAATAAGAAGACATAGGGAAATGGCGGTCCCAGGATTTGGAGGCCTCAATGTGGAACCTAATGGTATTGACCTTGTTGATGAATAACATTTTGATAGCCTCACTCTTCTTGTAATCTGGTACCTCAATGTATGGTGTGGGGTTCAAGCAGTGTTTGACTGCTGCGAATAAGGGATTTGCTCCTTTTAGACACAACTGTAATGGTGGTGGTAGAATAAGTGACCTTAGATCCGGATGTCACGAGTCTGCCATATGGAATGTAAGACGTGGACATATGTATACGATCCTCAGGCTTGTGGTCTCACACCAATATTTTTCAAGTGTTCTTATGGAACGTGTGTTGAAAGAGTACTCGTAAGTATAACAGGGATGGATTGTATGTTACTGCCTCAGATCACTTTACTGGAACATAAGTTCTAATCATTTTAATCTTAAAATAGTGTCATTCTGTAGGGGAAATTAACCACTTTTGGTGATTTTTAAGAGTAATGTATGTGCCTGCAGATTTTCCCATGTCCCAAAACACAATTGTACCAGGTTGGAACAAGGCACATTGTTTCTTTAGCATGTTCCTTGATATTTATACCAGGATGCTCCTCCTGGGATTTTAGTGGTCTATTATTGTCTGCACTCCTCCAGAAGCACCCATTGTGCATGGGCAAAGTGGAGTTAATGAAGGTACATTTCCTTTCCACTTATTAAAACACACACATATCTGCATGTAAGCAAGCTGCACACACCCAATGCATTGTTTCACACATGCACATTTCGAAATGGAAAGTAACACATGTCCTGATTCTATTTTTGAATCAAGTGCATTTTGCAACACTTGCCTTTTGAATATTTATCTAGCAGAAAATGCATGGTAAGTCAAGTTTGTTGTAAGTCTCTAAAATTAAGTGTTTTGCATCCTTGTTAGTTCCTGCCTTGATTTAGCTATCAATTGCCACATTGTCTTATTATATAAATTGTGTATATAAACCAAATGATGTAAAGTCATTGGGACATTGGGAGAGAAAAAAAAAAACATTGCCAAAGCCATCACTTTTAGCGTTTACTTAGCCATCATCTTTGCCTGTGTAGGCTGCCTGGTAGAAGAACTGGTGTCAAAGTCAAAATGGATGAAGGACTACTTCAAATGCCTGGGAACCTGTTGCAACTACAATGTCAATAAATGCCCAGCTGCTTGTGCCATTGTCATGTGTTAAGTGGTAGAACAAGAGCTACTAACCCTCCCACTGATAATGGACAGATGAACATGTCACTTATATCTCTAGCCCCTACCCCGGTCCAATATTGTAAAGATGAGGGGTATTAACTACACACACAACTGTATCATCCATACTTGGAGCAGATGAACCAACGATGACAAAAATAAGCAAACTCACTTGTAACTGACAAACACACACACACACACGCACACACACAATACAAAAGAAGCAAATTGCACTCGCCATGAAGTAGGTCAAAATGCATTTTCACACGAAGAATATTACCTTTGAAGACCATTCAAACATGAAGAACATACCATAAGCAATGTACAAGATGAATGTGGCAGTAACTGCACACAATAATAGTTCACTAACATAGAAATGCAACAGGAACAGGAAGCCATCTTTTGTCAAGCTAGAAGTTGCAGAATGCATTAGGATGAATGAAAGACTTCAACGTTTCATAAACTGTAAAGCACTGAATTTACTGAAATTACATATCTGTGCAGAACCCAGGCAGTGAACTACAGACCTCTGAGCCAAGGTTGAAATACAAGAGAATAATGTTATCATGAGAGGGGGTTTGACCAGAAGAAGTCAGGTGCACAGACTGGTGTTGATATTCAGCATAACACAAAATCTATATGGGAGGAAATACAGTTTCAGCAGTGTCTCAATAGAGTTTCTTTATGAAATATACATTGGTGTTAAATAAGGCAATAGATAAGAGTGAACAGGGGCCAATAAGAAAGGGAGAATCAGCTAAGTGTCCTTGACAGTCTGCCTGGAGTTTGTGTTATCTCACCAACCACTTCCATCCAGTTACAAGCTTCAAGGATACATTTTGTGTTAACTGAAATAGAAAATAGAAACAGAAAGCTTTCTGATGATCAGCATACAATGACATTACAGTAATGTATAGATGCTATGGATGTTTGTGCCAATCAATTCGTTTGCCCAGCCCAAATGTAATTAATGTCTTACTATACAAAGGTTTTGGAGTGGCAGGGAGCAGCAAAGACTTATTTTTTCATTCAGCCAGAACAAAAGGCTGTTTCCGACTTACTCTCCCCAGCTGAAGTGAAGATTAAATAAATATTTCTGGTTCCTGAACAATGGTGTGTTTACTAGGGAGTGTGCTTGAAAAATGTCACTATTTGAACACAAGGGTATCACTTAAATGCCTAGACATATTCCCTATTTGCATTGATTACCAATAATGGGCCGGGAATTTGCCTCATAGCAAAACATTGACTGCAAATAATGATGTGCACCTTATTACCTACAATTGATATCCATTTCCCTGGAAATTGTTCTCCTCACATACCTCTTCCTTGGTTTGCCATCCTTCTCCCTGGTACTTTAGCCTATTGTCAAAAATTGACAACAACTGGCCATAAACCTGTCCGTCACTAAGGATTGCTATCAACCAACCAACTACATAAACCATTGGAAAACATTGCCATCAACTACACAGCTATGTTATGTCAACCTAAGAATCCTTGGCTCTAGAAGAGAGGAGAAAACTCACATAACTCAAAAGAAAGATGACCAACTATGAAAAAAGCAAAGCAAAACTTATAGGATATGAGTTTACGGCAAATGTCAAGGTGAGCAGAAACACTGTGCTGAGCAAGAGACAGGGCATTCCCAGCAAGAGGCATCAGTACAGTAAATGAGGAGCTACCACCTCTCTGTCTACTGAAGCATGGTACCTTAAATAGGAGCTTTCAACTAGAAATCAGGTGGAAGAAGGTAGGGGTTTCATAGAGTCCCTAATCAGTGGGAAGGGCAGTGGTTCATGCTGAGAGACTCACATTATGTCCAGTGAAGAACAGGAGATGGCACAATATGGTGGAGATATATTTGTATCTCCTAGTGCCAGTCAAGACAGGCAGCCACATGTATCTTTTGTAAGTGTTTCAGTGAGTATGCACTAAGAAACATAGATGCAATAATCACAGTGCAATTCAACAGTGTCAGGGGCCACTAACGTGTGGGTGTATGCAGTGAGATAGGGTAATAGCTTATGCAAAATCCTGAGATTTGGGAAACAATTACCAACTAGAGTTTTGACTATGGGGGATGAAGAAGAGGTCCTGGTCAATTAGGACTCCTCGCTTCCTTACTGGGGAAATTCAGCTAGGTACTGTTCCCATGGAGAGGGGGCAGAAAGAGATGTTTCTTCTTTTGTGAGGTCCTCCCACCTCCATTATATCTGTCTTGCCAGAATGCAGCCTAAGCCAGTTAGATCCCACACACTCACAAAATGCCAGCAAGATGCAGTAAGGTCTGATTGTCATCTGATAAAAAAGAAAGACAGAGGCCCTGTGAGTGCATGATTTGACCAATGGCTACTTATATAAACTAAAAAAATATCAGTGAGAGGGAAGAGCTCTGAGGGACCTCATATGCAGTAATACAGGGGCAGGAAAGAAAGGGAGGAAAGACAATTCCCTGTGATCTATTAGTTCAAAATGAAGGAGCCAGCAAAGTGCTCTCCCCCTATTCGGGCCTCTCCTACTCAGGAGAGGAAAGTCTGGTGATTGATGGTGTTGAAGTCTGGTGAAATATTTTTCAAATGATAGAAGCCTTTTTCCAAGGCTGCCAGAGAGCAGCCATGACTAATAGAACGGTGATCTGCATCTGAGGCAGTTTTGATAGCCCTATGACAAGCCACTTTCTGAGTGAAAATATAATTTCTGATGTTTTTCATTTTTCGGACAAAAAGCTCACTCTGAGACCACACAAATCTGGAAATTATATGATAGATGAGCCTAAGCCAAGTGGAGAAGAGACTCCACATGAAAAAGCAGACACTTCTTTACTGATATTGGTAGCAAAAGCAATTCTATAGCACTAGTCGTGTTTCACTGAAATAATAAGTTTGTATGATAAAATCGTATTGTATAAGGTATCTTGGCAACAGCAGTGCATTGCTCACTCCACATTTGTTCTAAATTACAAGGTTAATTTCATTATCACATTAAATTGACGAGTGACGAAGTAAAGTGTTTTAGTCACATGCTTCTCTCTAATGATATAGATGTGGCTGATGACACAGAGATTACTGGAGATCCAGTTAGATAATTGCATATTTATATATGGCTGAAGGGTCATTTGACTCCAGAAGTAGGGGCCAACTAGGAGAGAGCTTCAGACAATTAGTTATTATCAATGCATTTTCAATTTTACTGAGTAGAAGAAATGGAAATTGTGGAATATGACTGAGTGGATGTATGTGAAAATGTTGAACGTGAAATGACTGCTCTGGAAAAAATCTAAGTACATTTAGATGCATGATACATAAATATTGAAATGGCAACTAAAGGTTAGTCTTGCATTACAAAACATAACCGCTAAAAAATTGAAACGAAAACAAGTATACTTCAAAAACAGTAGAAAGGAAATGGTACTTTACATGGATTTGCATGCTAAATTCTTCCTGGCTGCAAAATCACGTGAGAATGTGCGCGAGGACGGCATGAGAGGAAATGAAAGGCTGACTCAATACAAGTTTAATTTTTCTGTTCTACTTTTGCCAGTAACTGCAGTTATTGGCTGTGTGATGATATCCTTTGTACCACTATTTGATATGTTGTTGATCACTTAAATTACAATACCCATCGTTTACAAAAAGAGTAGTCCTTGAATTACTGCTGTTTGTGGAGGCTAAACTTTGATGGTGACGCCAGGCTGGCAGACCTTTGAACCGCTATACTGCTTCACCCTTTTACCATGTAAGGGAACCTCTACACGCTGAAGTGATGCATCAGCTGTGTGCGTGAATCCATTATACTGTGTCCCTGTTGACTAGTTTCTGTGGCCCAGTGATGGACATTTTGGAGCCTATAGACTCTTTTGGCAGTAAACATGTGACTTCAGTTGGTGGTGAAGACTTCTCTAACTTCCAACTGGACACTACTCCAGCAGAGTTGGTGTCATGCTTCTGCATCTCTTCTTCTGGGTGGCGCTGTCTTCAGACCCGTGGGATGTTTTCTACCATCTTCAGTCCCCAAAACATTATTTTATATTTCCTTTCCGAAATCTCTATTTCCAAAAACATTGACTTCAATTCCCATAATGCACCAAGCGCATTTCTCATTTCCTGGTTATTCCTATGCATCAGTGTTGAAACCAAAATTCCCAGAAGCCCTAGAGGTCAGTGCTTCTTTCACCTTCCAAGGACCTGAGCGGGAGGAGGCAGATTACCTTCATGTATGCTGCTCCAGGTGCTGCTAATTAGCCTGCTTCAGCACAGGGCAGAGTTTAAGCAGCTTCCTGCCTGAGCCCAGGTCTCTTGCTATGAGTTCGCTCCCAGCCCTTTTTCCCTTGAGCCATGATGTTCTGCTGTTTCCTGTTGCTATCAGATGCTGCTCCTGTTCCAGTGCCCGGTGTTCCCTGCCTGTTAGTCCTCCCACTCTCCTCTGCCTTATGCCCTACTCCTCTTGCCTCCCTACCTTGCAGTCTGCTACTCTCCTCTGCCTTCTGCCCTGCTCTTCTGGGCTCCCTGCCTTTGAGCATGCTACTCTCCTCTTCCTTCTGGCCTGCTCTTCTGAGCATCCTGCATTACAGCCCTGATCCTCAGTTGCAGTCATTGTTCCCTGTGTGCAGCCCCTTGCTTTCTACCACCTGTTATTTGGCTCCCTGCCTGCTGTTCCTTCTTCCTTTCCTTCAGTCGGTGTTTCCTGGCTTTAGCTTCCAGGTTCGAGTCCTGGGTTTCCTTGTTAATCTGTCTTCTGTCCTGTCTTCTGTCCTGCCATTGTTATCCCACTTCAAAGCTACAGTTTCCCTTTTATCTGTCTTCAGTCCTGCCGTTGTTATTCCAGTCCAGCTTTACAGTTCCTCATTACCGGTCTGCAGTTCCAGTCTCCTGTATTATTGCAAATAGATTATTTTCTACTTGCTTTTCCCCTTCTAAACCTTGCCTACTAGACTGCCTAGTTTTCCCTAGTTATTTATGTTACTTTTCTTATCCTCACTTGTGCTTCTGTGATTCCTTTGTTCAGAGTTTGGATGCTGGGCTTCCCAGCAGGCAATCTCTGCCCCTTCCCTTGTCTTGTTCTACTTGTAGTCTATAGTGAATTAAATGTAACAGTGTGCTGTGTTCTGTTCCCTCAGTGGGCATCTGCTGTAGGTTCTGGCTGGACCCATACCAGCTTATCTCGTGTAAGTACACTCCTTGTTTGTACCCTAGGGTCCAGGCACAGAAGACACTCGTGTTTCCCCTTTCCATGGGCTTGCCAGGAGGTGTTCCTGCAAAAGTAACTTACACAGAAGCATTGAGCTTCCCTTATATCTTTGGGCAGTCTCTAGTTCAACCTGTGTATACACCCCTAGTGGGATTCCTCATTGTCCACTGCATGGTTCCCATCCCTTTTTGTTCACCATTGAGATCAGTCCTTTCTTCCTGTTCTGTCATTCTGAAATATTGCCTATTCTTCATTCTTGTTTAGCTTTCTGTTGTGTGCGCTTACCTGCCCCCTTACATTAGCACAGCCACCCAAAACCTACATGGGTGCCCTGCACAACTTATGACAGAACACAAGATCCAATAAATTAATGTCCCGTAGGCTGGAAAGGGATACACAGACCTAAAATGCTTTCCTTTCGTTTTAAGAAACCTCTGCCTAAATCTAAAGTCTTCCTAAAGACAGCAAACAAAACCCCTATTTTAACAGACAGACTAGTCCTAGAAAAAAAATGTTTGCAAGCACAGTACTAAACTCACTGGTTCTCTTACCCTTCTATGTTAAACTACTATGACATTTGTAATTATGATCTGCAGTCCCTGTCTGTAGAGGAACTACAGCAAGATAATGATTTCTTGCAGATTGTTAGTCCAAACAGTGGAAAAAACTCATGTCCTTTCGGGCATTTCTTCTGACACTGCATTCGAACTTCAGCCTGTGCACAAACCATGTACCCCTTCATCCCAGGCTGCCATGCCTGAGGCCCATTGTCCATACACTGCTGCAGACAAAGATTTTTCACTCATTTTGGCGGAATCGCAACCAGATTATGTAATGGGGATTCCTGTGGCACAAGTTGTTTGCTCGGGACCTTTTGCTAGCTGCCCAGTGACCTAAGCCTGTTTCTGGAACTCTGTTTCACAAACAGGTCACTCAGTTTCCCACAGACAAATGGGTACAACCCATGTATAAGAGACCAGTACACACCCGGGGGTGTATCAGCTCTCCACGGTCAATAGGAATGAACCAGGAGGTGCGTGGCAAACCTACTGTCTTATCACATGGCTGACCCCTCTTCAGTGTCTGCCGTGGAAGAAGGGAAAAGTAACACTGAAATGTTCTCTGATGTGTGGGAAAGTGAGTCAATGCCACCCTCATCACCACATGGCTGTAAATCGAATCAGGTAAGTTACAAATAAATTCAGTTACGTACACAGCACAAGGTTACAGAGACAAGACAGGAGCGTAGATTGAGACAAGGGCAGCCCCTTCGTGGTAAAAACTAGGATTGATAGCATTTGGTGTGAAGAGACAAAGTGGTAGGGTAGATTAGTAGAACTCTACGTTGGTTATACAAAATAGGCATACTGAGAGAAACAATCGAGTAGATAAAGTTACAGTACAGTTACGATGTGGCAACAGCAACTGGGGTTATAGTCTGTAGGAAAGACATGCCCCCCCTGCTGGGTCCACGTTGAAGTATGATGGGAGAGCTGGATCACAGCAAAACATAGTGGGCCACAGAACCTTAGAAGGAAGCAAGGTGCACACTGGGAAAGCTACACCCAGTAGAGTGCGGGCAACATCAGTTATGCAAAGCATTGATCAGGATAGACATTAGGGTGATAAGGAATTGGCAATGTCAGGCTGCAAAGTTTGTAGGATGGTGCCACCAGTAGTGATCTTGAGTAGGAGCAGTGTGGCATGGCAGTCATGGGTGAGTAAGTTAGGGTGGATAGTAGCAGGGAGGTAAGGAGTGGGCTTAGGGAAAGGAGGAACATTGCATCACATAAGATAAGTGCTGAGACAGTATTGTGTACTAATAGTGCAAAGTTAGTGCAGAGACACAGGTAGCCTGCTGCAGCTCACCTTCAGCGATGACAGAGATGCAGGGAATCCTTACTGAGAGAGTTCCTGGTAGCAGGACCACCTTTGGAACGTGGTTTTGTCAGCCAGTAAGAGGCAGTGCTTAAATGGACTAAAGAGGCACCCGCCGCAGGGATCTCTGAGGGAGAGGCTGTACAATACTTTATATAGGAATGGGTGCATAGTGCAAGCTGTGATTGGAAAGCGGATGGTGGAAATGAGTTGAGCAGAAGAATGGCTTTAACATTGGAGAACAAAACTTTGTTGAGTAAACTGTCACCAAAGTTGGGCTAAGGCTTAGCAAACAATGTTGCAAAGGGGATTAAGAGGTTAACAGGAGCCATGAATGACACCCCGATGTAGTTGGCAGGTAACTCTGAATTCGGGACATGAATAGAGAGAGTGAATTTCATTGTGTGTGGGCTGGGGGCACCCTGCATAGTGCCATTACCAGACAGGGCGGGACAGGGATCTTCACACGAGGCCTTGAAAGCGGGCCTTTACTGGGGCCGGCATTACCTGCCGGCCCCTAGGGGGCATCACATAATCAAGTGAAGCTGGCAAGTCAGAAGCAGGCAGGGGCGGGCATGAAGAGTGGCACGTTGCTGGTGATCTGTTCACAAACATCTGGTTGGCCATTTTTTAATGGCTCTATGGGAAAATAGACTGGTGCCCAATGTGGCTTACTTGCGGCAGTAGTCCCACTCGGTAGGGGTCCTGGGGGCTCTCTGGTACCACAATCTTTCTTCTGCAGTTCCAGACAGGGGTCTTCCGACAAGGCCTTGAAAACAGACCTTTAAATGGAGGGCAGCATTGCCTGCCAGCTCCCAGGGGGCATCTCATTATCAACTGAAGCTGGCAAATCAGAGGCATGGGTGGGTATGAAGAGAGGCATGTTGCTGGTGATCGATTCACAGACATCGGGACGGCCATTTTTGAATGGCTCCGTGTTACAATGGACTGGAGCCTAAGTAGCCCTACCTGCGGCAGTAGTCCCGCTTGGTAGGGATCCCGGGGGCACTCCGGTGCCACAGTCTTTCTTCTGCAGGGGTTTTCCAAATGGAATCAACATAGCACACGACTTTTCCAGCTAGCGATACCCCTTAAATTCCCAAGGTTAAGAAGCAAAAATGATGTGGGAACATATGTACACAGCAAGGTAGTGCACGGGTAGATGTGCAATCCAACATGTTTGAAAAATAGCAAATACATCGAACAGTGTCTTCAACAAGGGATCCTTAGAACTGGATGAGGAAACACAGGGGTAACAGATAGTCTGGGCGAGTTAGCAGACATATTCGGACAAGCTGGTCCTAGCTTTTCTTATCTTATGCCTAGTGGTACATTTATATGTAGGCAGTATGCAAAAAACAACGCATCAACAAAGTAGAATTCCAATTGGTCCTCACAAAACAACGGTGGTGTGGACCTAGCAAGAGAATGTTCATCGCATGGAGCAGATGATCTGCAAAATCACTGAAGACGACCTACCTAATCTCCGAGACTTAGATGCATTTTCAAGGAAAATACCACACACATGCACAAACACACAAACGCATACTCACAGACGGCATTGCACTAACATTCTTGCAAGCACACGCACAAACACATAGTCGAGCACACATACATGTGTGCATGCAATTGTACATGAACAAATGCACTTTAAACAGGCACACATTCTGACGAGAGCATGCACCCTATACCTCCCCCCACCCACACACGAGAATTGAATCTGAAAAAAAGAATTCTTGCTGCAAATGTATATGTCATCAATAATGTATAGGTGCATAGTTCGGCCAGACAGAATTGAGGCCAGCTACCATTTACTTCCAGCAAAACACGTGCACTGGAAATGAGATGAACATAATTTCCTGCGAGAGGTACGTGCCTCAGAGCGAAGAGTAACAGAGTGTGTGTATATATAGCTTGCCATAATCCCCAGCACTTCACAGAAACATGCATCAGTGTCACTGGAGATCAGACGTAAAAGCCACTTTGAGCGTGCATAGTTAAGCAGCATAATACCTAAACTGCCCAACTCTGAGGACTTGCTTTTCTCTTAAGTGCCAAGGACAAGTATGTTTATCCTTTTTGCATAGACTTGCAATAGCTGGGTACTTAAGGGGTTAAAAACCTTGCCTTTCATAGTAACCGGAAATTATTTTAGAAAATGACGTAATGTGGCAGGGGGATTCACAGTTTCCCCAGATTGGACAATCAGAGTGGTTGACTGGATACCAGTATCATCGACGCTCTCAGCAATGGGCTCTCTCAAGAACTTGATGGTCTCATCGCGAAAACTGTTTGATAACACGGCCATCGCCCATCCGTAACCCATTCTCATCACCCACTCTGTGCCTCCAGACAAAGAATTTTTGTCAATGCCAGCAATTTGCATTTTACGCAGGTTACCCCCACGCACACTGACTTGGAAAGCAGCCTGAGGCGCACCGGCATTATTAAAAAGTCGGTGCAGAGATGGAGTGTTGCGCAACAACCAACCACATCATTTCTTGGCTTGCAGGTCCCATTACCTTTCACTCTGGGAATATAGAGGAAAACAAGAGTGGTGTAAGATGCAAACACTGGAGTGTAGCTACCCAGTGCCCTTATTCCATGCCTGCTATCATTGACAGTGGGGCCAGGACAGGAGTACTTGGGGGCTATTGGAGGCAGTGAGAGACACCCACAGCCTTCCTGCTTTGAACCAGGAACACACATCTGACTATATTCTGATAAAAGTAGACGCCTGCAGCCAGGATGTCTATTTTTAGTTGATTTTGTTTCAGCCATTAATGAAACTAGTGATGCACTATCCATTACTATGTAGTGTTACAAAAAGGCATGTCATCATTTTTTCCACGGGTGGTTACTTTCTCATGTTTGAGTATCACACAATCTAGATTTCTGAAACAATAAAGACATGATTCTGAATATTGCAGAGTGCTACATTTCCATTTAATTCAAACCTATCCTTCTACCTGTGTTGCTCTCAGTCAAACAGTCAAAGTAGCAGTCAAACATGATAATTCATAAATACATATCTGTGATGGATTTGCCTCAATAGACCATCGTGTGCCTCGGGAAGGCCACTACTGTGATGACTTTGCCTCAGAGTGCCAAAATGTGCCCCTCGAAAGACAAACCTGTGTTGGCAATGCCCACAAATGGCAGCATGTTCTGCTTTTAAGGACACACCGGGGGTGATTTTGCCTCAATATGCCAGCATTTGTCCCTTTAAGGATAGAACTGTGATGGCATTGCCACGCCACCCCAGCATTTGCCATTGGAAGGAAACACTTGCAATGGTATTGCCCCGTTATGCCAACAGTTGCCCTATTAAGAATATACCTGTGATGTCTTTGGCTTGACATGCCAACATTTACCCATGTACTAATATGCAAGTTACAGTAAGCAGAAACAAAGAAAACATGCATGTATTCACTACATGAATAATGTCGTTTTTTTATCTATGCTTACGGTAATAGTGTGCAAAACCTAATTTTCACACCTTTGTTAACATGTTTTACTGCAAATGTGGTGTTTATGTAAGTATTCTTCATCAAATTACAGCATGTTCTGTGAGGGTGACCACTGTAAACACAAGTCTTCCTACTATATTTATGCTTAATTGAATAGTGTGGAAACTGTAACGTACGCATACTTTTTCAGCATTCAAAAATGATTACTATGTATATGGGCTGTATTTAAGAACTCTTTGACAAATTGCAGAGCATTCTGAGATGGCATTATCACCATTTCAGAACATGTTGTAATTGTCATGGAGTACTTAATGCTCATGTACCTCGAACATAACTTTGAATGCTTAAAAGTATGTGCAAGTTTTGCACCCTAGGAAAAACTTCTGCTCATCTTCATAATCTGAAGTTTGTTTACAATGTCTGCTTAATATTAATATACCAATATGCGAACAGTAACTTTTACACCTCACCCCGCACCTCCTAATCATATATACCACTTGCTTATAGCTAAATGTCTGTCCAGCACACACAGCAGCTCTGACATCCCTTTTCTCAACTGGTACAGCGCCTCCTCACAAATGGGATCCCATAGTTTTAAATGGGAGCTTTGATGTTTCCATTGCATTCAGTGGCCTGGGTGTTTTATAGATTTTAGGAAGAGATGAGCGAGGATAACTACATAAAGCTCAAATGCTTTTCTCTTGGTAACGCATAAGAACACATTTAATAATAAACAGAATAAACCAGTATGGAATTGTGGAAACTTTAACGTCACCCCCTCTTAGGAGTTGTTAGACTCCTTAAGACAATACCACATACGTGTGTTTATAGGGGCAGGTGTGTCTGTCCTTTCACAAATAAAGCACAATGCACCCAGAGGGGTGGAAGTGACCCAAACACCAATTTAAGTATTTCAGAGTTTGATTGATGCCTGAGCAACAGCCGAACGCTGACGCTAGAGCTTATGTCAACTTACTTTATTGTACTGAAATTGATTTCAAAATGAGCGTGAGGCGTAATGAAAGGCAACAAAGTGTTTTAAAGTAGTGGTTTCATGCACAATTTCCTTTTCAATGCTTTGACGTAACCTTGAGTGGTGCCTTGGATAATTGCAATTGACGACATGTAAATATACAATTTTTTACAATAAAATATTAAATTAGATTGATGTTCTCCCCAACAGCTGGTGACTGTGAAAAGAGAGGGTGAGTTTGGTAGTAATGTGCAAGAGGGCCAGTCAGGGTTTAGTTAGAAAGTATTTGGGGAGCTCAATTAGTCCAGGCATAACAACAAGGTCAGGGCTGGAGCCACATGAAATAAGTGTTTCCATTGTTGATTTACCCATGAGTGTGTGAGGTCAAGATTTCAATATTTTGAAAGGAATGTGTGTGTCCATAATATGAGATTTTACTATGATCTCCCCAAGGGATGTTGCCAGGAAACAACTCTGTGAGATGAGGTTGTGCGTTGATCTCGGTAGCTCCAACTGTATTTATGGGGCTTGTATACCCTTTAAATGGACGCAACACTTACACATTGTGTTTATTCTAAAGCTGTGCATCACTATGCACCACCAATTTAATGTGCATGAGAAGTTACGATCCCTGCTGACTTTTTCACTAACAAAGGTATGTTCTAGTTTCAGAGAATGTGTTTTTAAGAATGACATACAAATCCATTTTACCAGAGGTATGTTTCAGAAAATCTGGTCTTCCCACGGGTTGGAAGAGCCATTCACTTCCTGTACATTTTACAGCTTGGGTAGCTGATAATGGAGTACAAGTGTACCTTGTGCAGTGTACCATGCATTCCAAAGATGAAGGTGCTAAATTATTGCTTGGGCAACTGTCCCTTCATGAAACCTGAGATGTATTTCCAGGGCCCTAGAAAGATAGTATTCTTCCAAAACCAAAAGTGATTTCATCTATCACCAAAATCCCTGCTCTGAATGATTATGACACACATTTTAAAAAAAATGTGTTTGCCAGTGTAAATACTGAATTAGATTGACAACGGTCTTGCTTCAATGACTTAAGCACTTATGTGTTTACATATGAAAGGTCTTGCACTTATGCGTTTACATATGAAAGGAGACAAGGAGGCCTTTTAATATAGAACAAAGAGACACAGAGATGTTTGAAGTTATAAACCTTCACATATGCTTCAACTTTGTGTGGAAAACGTAATACGAGTAGCTACTGTTAAGAACAATATAAAAAACACAAAGGCATTTGAAAAGCAGCAAAAGGAATGTCACAGGGAAGAGATGGAAAGGAAGATACTGTAGAAGATGGATTTTACAATATTACCAAAGCAGAACACAACATTGTGTTGCTACTTGCTGAACTCTTGGACAACCTTGACCTGTCAACCATTTTCTTTTTTTTTCTTCTTTTTTTGTGTGAATGTAAATGAGTACTCACTGTGCATACAGATCACACAACCCTGGTATATTTACTAGTAATAAATAGAGTTGCTTAAACGTCTGCGCAATTAGCTGAAAAGCCAGCCAGGCGTTTACAAATCCAGTATTGTGGGAGAACTTTCCTGAATGATGTATTGTGGGATGTTTTTACCCATGCATCCAAGCCCTACCATAAAACTGTGCAGCACTGGCATGGAAAATATCATGATGGCCAGAACTCCCCAGAGAGTGCACAGGGAAAACATGAAGAATAGGCTGCCACCCATTTTTGCCTATGTTGTGAGCACAGGAGGCCACTGCCTAAAACCACCATTGGGCTACACACACAGTAGCCTGAAACCATTGGGAATGGCAATGCTGATTGCCAAAAAGCAACTCAGAACTGTGGGGAATTCATTTTCTTAATCCCAAAAATGGTTGAAATACCGGTACTCACCACTATCAGAAAGCCGGTGTTTTAAAACCACCAGACGTTTGTGTAAAACTGAACAAATGAAACAAAACCAAGCCAAGGAAAGACTTGCTAAGAGGTGGATACAATGTAAAACTATATTCTGAAATGACTTGAAGGAAGTAATTATTTAATGTATATGTAAAAATTGTAAGTTGGATTTAAACTGGGAACAAAAAGTGACATTTAGCTGAAACCTGGCTTAATGAAACTGGATTCTGCCTGACAACTACCCCCGACAGGAGTTGAAATCTGCTCAACCTCTCTGATTGAATTAAGGGAGGGGACCTGGGAACTGGAAGGGACAGAACAATGCAACTTCCTTGACTCAGGCAAATGTTATATTGGGGGCGTCGTAAAATAGCTTCCTCTTGGGAGAAACTGGGGGCAGCTGTGCCTATGTGAACAAGCTGGCTTGGGGGAAGTGGATAAACCAGTTATTCCACCATGTGATGTGGGAAGCCACACCCCTTTTTGACCAGAGCATAATTATAAAAAGATAGATAACTCATAGTGCGGACTTGTCAGAATTATATAAGTAATATCATTATTTTTGTGATTTTTCTGTGCACGTTTTAAGAGGAGTTAGGACCCTGTGGTGTATTCTGGGGGGTTGCTAGCGGAAAATAGGGTCTTACTCCAAATGTCTGCATGTTAAAAATCTGACACTTCATCAATTAATGTCCATATTCCTTGTGCACATTTGTGTAATTTTGGGTAAATGTCCGATATTGCAAAACCAGTCAAAAAGCGCAAAATGTTGTCATTTTTGAATGCAAGCCCCCAGGAAGATCAGAGGCGGACAAGCATGGACCATAAGGAATATATAATATGTACATGTAATGTCAACCACTTGTGTACCTTGGAAATATGTATTTGGATCAGATATAGATGTGTGGGCAAATTGACCAGGGGAGGATCCTCTGACCCATAAACAGACCTCATCATGATGACAATCCATTTCCTTCCCCCAATCATGGGAGAGGGGAGAATTGGGCCAATGACAAGTAGAGAGGGGCAGGCTTAGCTAGGCCCAGGCACACACCCATTTTTAAAACACATAAAAAGAGACTGCTGGGACAGGTGGGGACATTCAATTCCATTTGCTGCGGAGCATGCTGACCGACGACTTCACATCCAGAAATCCAGACTTCAAATCCATCAATCTCCAGAACCTGTAGCAGAAATTAACTACAGAATTTGTAGCAGATTGGACTGAATCCACCAGCTGAATCCTCTTCAGCAGGCCTAAAAACCAACCAAACTATTCAACAGCCGGGCGAGCTGTTTGAATTTTTGCCAAGAATGTTTGCAAGAACCTGTAGCAGTATCCAGAAAGCAGTGCTGTATCTGGAACCCGAGAGAACCACAAACCAGACCGTTGTGAGCAGATCCGGTGCTTGACAGACCCAGAGAGCAGAGCTGACCCAGATCGCTGTGAAGTGCCGAGACCAGAACCGGAGTCCAGTTCAAAACCTGACCAGATCCATGGCGAGGCCCATTCCTGCCCAAAATATATTGGCCCTCATTACGACCCTGGCGGAAAGTAACTGACCTGACCGCCATAGCGTAAATAGCGTTTCCGCCATTGCACGATGGAGTAAAGTGTGGCTAATTCTGACCCATCGGGCACGAGCACTACGCCATGGCGGAAGTGCAAAGTCCGCAATGGCGGAAATGTCCCCAAAACGCCCCTCACCGCCGTCGTACGGCGCCCTAGCTGCAATTCCGCCACCCATCATAGCGGTCACCGTAATGAGCGGCAATCGGAAAATACGGTGACCGTAAATATACGGAAACGGAAGTAAAAACATGGTCCCGGAACGGGAAACAGCACGCCGTACACCTATAAAATCAGAATCCCAACACAACCATAAAAAATCCTACCCTGAGACACATCCCAACCCGAAATCCACCCTAGTGAAAACAACAAAAATGGGAAAAGTAGCGAAAAAAGCGTGCGACCGCAAGCGGCAGGTCCACTTCTCCCATGAGGAACTCACCGTGCTCACAGAGACCCTCCAGGAGAATGCTGCCGTCGTCTTCTCGACGCAAATGACCAGGACGGCAATTGCGAACAAGAAGGCCATATGGGCCCTGGTGGCACAGCGGGTAAGTGCGGTGGGGACCGCACCCCGCAACCCACAGCAATGCAGAAAGCGATGGGACGACTTGCGGATACGCGTACGGAGCATACTATCCGCCAACCATAACATTGCCACAGCTACCGGGGGAGGATCGGAATCACCCATCAAGTTGACCCCCTGGGAAGAAATCTGTGCCTCCACCATTGGAATGGAGAGTATAGAGGGAGTCGGAGGGATGGAGAAAGGAGTGCAGACATCCGAAGAATCAGGTAGGTGGGCCAAATAAAACAATGCTAAATCCACAATGTCCAATCATGTGAAGTACCATGTGTCCACATAGTGCAACAGAAACACATGGCCAGGAGAACGTCCACATACATTGGCCTGATAGCGCACTTTAAAAGTCACAATAAATACATAAATAATTAAAAATCCTAAAAACACCCTCTACACGTGCAGCATGCACACCCTAACTGCAGGCTGCAAAACAACTGCATCCTCAATCCACACAAAAATGAAACCACCTCCAAGGCCCTGACCCAAATCACCCTCAGGTACCACCCCAATGCATGTGATACATTGCCATTCCAATTTCCACAGACCCATTAATAACGCTCGCCCTCCTTTACTCCACCACAGGGTCCGATTCAAACGACGAACTCCAGGACACCCCTACCAGCACACCTGCAAAGAGGGCCAAGACCAACGGCCAAAGACCCTCCACCTCAGCTGCACGGATCAAGACACGGCAGCAGCACAAATCAAGTGGCAGCACGCAGGAGGGGACTTCAACAGGCACCCCAGCAGCCAGCATGCCCACAACAGCAGCACCACAGGTCCCCCCAATGGATGCCACAGAAGGCACTGCTTCTGGTGGCAGCAGCACCATAGGTGACACTGCATTAATGGCAGCATGCTCCGACACAGAAAAATGGTGCTGTCGATGTAGGATCCATCCATGACCTGTCTCAATCCCCCTGTTTGTTTCATCCCGTACACCATGAGGATACCACGCAGGTGCACCCACCAGACGACGACTGGCCATCCCCCACAAGCCCTGTGGCAAGGCAACATGAGGTGATCAGCCCCTCTGTGACACCACCGCAAATGGGCATGGCCCAGCAGAGGCAACAGTCCCTCGACCAGGTGATCGTGCAACAGCAGCAACTGGCCACGCTCCTCAAGGAGCATGCTGATGAATGTGGGGGTACTAAGGCAGCCATAGAAACATCTACTGAGACACTTAGGGCAGAAATGGAGAGAAGTACAGAGACACTAAGGGCACAAATGGAGAGAAGCACCGAGAGCCTGAGGGTACAAATGGAGAGAAGCACCGAGAGCCTGAGGGTACAAATGGAGAGAAGCACCGAGAGCCTGAGGGGGGAACTGCATGCGACGTCCAAAGACGTATGTGCTGAACTTGCCGCTGTGCGCCGTGTGCTCACTGAGCTCTCACAAACCCTTAGGGACATGCATGGACGTGAGCAGGCAGAGACATCATCCGTTGCAAGTTCCGTCCAGGGCAACCCCCAACGTAGATCTGGGAGGAACCTGCGCTCCACAGGCAGGGGTGCCCCTGATACCCGGAGAGGGGGCTTGCAATAGCGTCTGCCCACTGACAATGAGCATCTTTGGACACTGGTGTTCGGGGGGGAGGTAGGAGGGTGGAGGGGGTGTGTTGGGCTTACTTGGGTGGCGGGTCGATGGGGTGTGTAACATAATTTCACATATGCTATAAACATTTCACATTCATCCAATGAGATGTGTGGACATTGATCTTTGTGTACAAGGCCTTTATAGGCGTACAGTCCATATTGTGCATGTTCCAGACACACACAGTGCCACAAGTCCCGTGTCCATGTATCAGCCACCAGGCGTGAGTGCTAGAAGCATGAATCTATGATAATCTGACGAATTTCACGGCCCTCCTGTGCCTCGCGGACTCCTTGAGGTGCTGCCACATCCCCACCCTCATCATGACCATCTTCAGGTGCTTGCAGTTCTGCGTCAGGGGGCATGGGCACATTTCTACGTACGCACATGTTGTGTAGCATGACACATGCCATGACCATCTTTGCAACCTTCTCACGGCGGTACAGGAGTGCCCCGCCAGACCTGCTGAGGCAGCGGAAACGACCCTTCAGTAGGCCGAATGCCTGTTCTATGACTACACGGGTACGTGAGTGGGCATGGTTGTAGTCCTCCTCATGCTGGTTCTGTGGGTTCCGGAGTGGTGTAAGGAGCCATCTCTTCAGTGGATACCCGGCATCACCTGTATGTGGACAATAAAGGATGTTTGTGGAATGACATTGCTACGTACGCATCCCCCCCCCCTTCCTGCCAGGTCATTGCCGCATCACATACCCCACATTATCATGCATGAAATGAGACTCACCGAGTAGCCAGGATCTGTTCCCTGCGTGTCGCTCCATGTAGCGTGGTATTGTAGAGTTCCTCAAGACCATAGAATCATGGGTTGATCCAGGAAATCGGGCACAACAATGTGTAATGATCCTGTTGGAGTCACACACCATTTGTACATTAAGAGAATGATATTGTTTTCGGTTGCGGTACTGGGCCTCCATGGCATGTGGGACAACCAATTCCACATGGGTGCAGTCGATGGCACCAATGCAACCCGGTATGCCGGCAAGTGCATGGAATCCCACTTTTGTGTTCGTTATTTCCTGCTCTGAGCGTGGTAGAGAGATGTAGTCGTCTGCGTGCTTCAGGAGGGCATCGAGCACTTGCAATAGTGTCCGTGACAACAGTGGCTGTGAAATGCCATGCAACTGTCCGACTGTGTGCTGGTAGGTGCCTGTGGCCAGGAAGTGGAGTACAGACACCACCTTCAGTAGGGGTGGGATGGCGGTTGGGCTATCTATCATGCTGACAAGGTCAGCGTGTGTCATGTCCACAATGGCGGTTATGGTGTCCCGGTCCAAACGGTAGAGGGTGTGGATCTGCTCATCAGTGAGGTTGAACGGATGAGCTCGGAGGCGTGGCATTGCGGGCTGCCTGCGTGGTGGTAGTGGCTGTGCTGGTGGGCCTTGCTGGCCCTGCCTTGCCCTCCTCCTCCTCCTGCGTCTCCTCTGTGCGGCCGGTTGTTGTAGTAGTTGGTGTTCGTCTTCTTCTTGAAGTTGGAGTACTTGCAGTGCTATCAGGTCCCCCAGGGCCAACATCGCTAGTCCTGCCGGTAGCATTTTGGAGTGGGTGTGGTTGTGGGAGGGGGTTGGGTGTGCAATTTATGTGTTTTCAGGCAGTATAGCCTCCACCTGTGGTGATTCATTCCACCTGTGCAAGCTGCAATCCCCTTTGGGCGAGCACGTCCCGCACACAACGCTGCAATTTGACGCAGCATCTTGCTATTACAATCATGTATTTAATCCCGATGGCAGTGAAATATTGCTTCATATGTTCATTCTGCTATGGTCCCATTGTTTCACATACTATCTTTACAGTCGCGAACAAACTTGTGAAGGGTCAGTGGAATGTAGTGCTCGATTAACGGTGGACCCTCATGCAGCACTGTACCGAGGTTCACCGACGGGCGGGGCGTCCCATTTCTGAGTGAAGCCAGTTGCCATTTTCACACACTGCCGCACTACATGGATGAATTTGTGATTTCGAGCGGTCACAGATGCCTTTTCGACGTGATGTTGCAAATGAGGAATTCGAAGGACAGCGCTTTCGGTTTTCAGCTAGCGGCGAGGAGACGCCCACAGGTCTGACTGCAGATATAAAGTTCTATTGTTTAATGTCCTTCGGACAGGGGCCATGGCGAGAATGCAATGATTGATATGAATAGTATGGGATGCGCAATAGCGTAGTGGACGATAAGGCCGGACGTTCCCAAATACATGTTACTTCACAACACTGGAATTCCGGGCTGGAGCACAGTGGATTTTGCAGACTGCATTACGCACAGACTCAATGGAAATTTCACATGTTATGTGAGTAAATAATCAGGCGTTTTCATACCGGGATGAGGGGATGATGTATGGATGCATGGACAGATGATTTAATAGAGAGTTTGCCATGTACATGGCTTTTTGGAATCTATCCACTTCCCCTGCGCTATGTGATGCAGGGCTGCCATAGTGGGACCATCGTCTATCTGCCCTTGTTGAACCCTCCCTGTCTTGACGCGCCTTCAAACACTTGTGTCTATGCACGTTACTAATCCCATCTAATGAATTCTGTTTTAACAGACGCATGCACACAAACACTCGTTTGTAATAGTGTTTTCACCTCTATTTATATAGTTATGATTCGCAAGTGATTTTTGGGTGGGAATAATCCTTTTGAGTGGGCTAGCATGCATATGGCTGTGGATTTAGTGTGATCATTGAAGTGAGTAATTCAAATGAAGTTCTGATGCCCATACTATTCTTTTTCATTTCATTTGGGTGACAGGTATCTCCTCCCCTTTTGCCGCTGCCATCTGTATGCCACTCCTGCAGATGGCTTTTACTCCCGACACCTGCTGCTTCGTGTTAATCAGTGGAGCACCATTACGATCTTATGGGACGATCGCCAATGGGCCACATGCCCTTACGCAGTACTAGTAGCTAGGAGCAACATATCGACCTTTCAGCTGGACTAGTGCCTACCTAATGGGACGGCCCTGCGGTTCTAGGCGCTTCCATGTTGCCTTTTTGAACGTGAATGTAGCCCCTGTGTACCATGAAGGTACAGGGCGTCACACAAGAAGAAGCTGGTCATTTATTGCGGATGCAGCCCACAATAATGAAATATATTTTGGAGTTCATGACCTAATAGCTGTATGGGCTTGGTGATTTTGTTGTGCATTAAATTTCTATTCTGATATTAACCGTGTACCGTTCTTCTTTGCAAGTAATGTAGCATATTCCTATTTGTGGAGCGATGTATTGTGAGAAGATCTGCATTGGGTTCCGGCTTCTGAGTATAGTTGCGTGGTACTGTACTGGGCGCGTTTGCCTACGAAGCCCAGTGAGGTCAGGGATAGGGGCTGCCATTATGACTGTTTTAATGATGTCATGCTCAGGGGCGGGGGATTAGCTTTTGTGTAACAGATGCCGGTCAGCCAGGTGGATTGGTGGAATGATGTGATTATCAGAATATGGCTGGTCACAGGTGCCTGTGTTTGCGTGCGTTTCTTGGAGGGAGACTGAGGTCATGTCCAATGGAATAGCTTCTGTATTCGTGCCATCTGTGCCCTGCAGCTCCCATTGGCCCCTCTTGAGATGAGCCTGGCTTCTCAGTCACTCTGCCAACTTGTGTGGTACATGCTTATGCTGATGGTTGGTTTGTTTACTGGCAGGAGTACAGGGCTGGTGCAGTCTCACTCAGGATACTGCTTTGAATGTTGCCTTACACTGGTGTCAAGCGATGGGGGGCCTGTTGTTGTTTTGTCTCATATTTCAGTTCATGTTGCTGTACTTGAACCTTCACATGCCTGTGCTGCATCAGTACGGCAATGGTGACATGGCAAATATGGATGGCCACTCACAAGGCACTTGGAGCCCCTACATTCATTCGTTCGTTGGCATGCATGGGTGACTTGTACATTTCACTGGTTGCATTGTGTGACTTCATTGCACCTACGAGGAGTTGTGCAATGTGGCCAGGGAGTGGTGTACAGGCACTCAGTAGGGCCATTTACGGTTGGTTCGCGATGCCGTACTTCTCACCATGGCGGAATGGTACTTTCCGCCATGCTTGATGGCGTTAGGTAAATGTCCGCTAGGGTCAGAATTCGCGTACCGTTGCGCCATGGTGGTAATTACGGTTTCGCATGGTGCGCGTGCGCGTACTTGGTGCAGTTAGCGTTGGCGTTCACTACGTTGTCGCTAATGGCATCGTACTTTACGGTGACGGGTCATAATCGCACCGAGCGCTATTCGATGGCGGTATTGCATTTCCGCCATCGTTTTTCGATTTCTGCCAGGGTCGTAATGAGGGCCATTGTGAGTACCGCCAGAACTGGGCAGAACCCAATCTCTTAGTTAAAATAATCTAATCCAAACTATTTTAACCTAAGTAGAACTGCCTCCTAGAAATCGTGTCATCTGTCATTTTTAAAGCTGCACAACTGTCACCTGTCAATTCTGCAGCTGCAAGCTGTCACCTGTCATTTTGAGTTTTACTTTAAATCCGAAAATCTACCTTTATTAAATCATCCGTATCTCTGGAACCGTTTCATTTTAAAGCTGTGATTCTAAGCTTTCCAACGAACCTAGAAGCGACTTCCTACTCCTTATACTTTTTCCGCAATCACGATTTACACACTCGCGAAATTTACCGCGATTTGTAATTTTGGCTCAATTTCTCCACTTGTCAAAATAGCAGCTCCATTCTTTCCTTTGTTAAAATCCGTTTACAACCTGGTAATAACTCATAGAGCATTGCTAAAGTGAGCCTGAACTAATACCAACAAGCATCTCTCACTCCCCCTTAACCTCTAGAGGGAATTAAAATCAATTTTAGCACCTTTTCACTTCCTTGCAAACCACATTAAAGTAATTTGCCTGTGTTTAAAACTCATACCTGTTTTCTCTAAGCTTGCTGGGGGAACTGGAACTGTGTATTGCATTATAAAGTGTGATTTGTTGGGATTCTTGAAGACTGTGTGCTCTCCTTCCATTTCTTGTATTGCATAGGGGGGGAGTGAATTGTCAAAAGAAAAAGTGATCATATTACCTTTTGCTAAAATCATAACAAGTTATTTCTGTACTGCATTTTATTCCACCTTGCATTTCCTTGAAACCATCAAGCATTTTCAGCTACCTCATCCTCTACACTACTCCTAAGTAACCAAATCAGTGTACCCCTGTAACATTATCCATTGTTGATCACGGTCATATTCTGAAGTGTGATATCAGTTATCAATTTATTTATAAAGTGTGATAGATATATATTGTTGAATTGTCCAAATAAACCTTTTAAATTTGCAAAACAAACCTACTTCTTGGCTCAGTGGGGTCAGGGGGATTCTAAGAGGGGGGTGTTATACAAGGGTTGTCATCCAGAGTACTGAACTGGACATAAAAATACATCAATAAGGGTTTTCCTCAGCATCCCAGACTAGGCATTGACTTAGCTGTAGTGTTGATTGAATATTGCTTACAGTATCATAAAGGCAGAATACTTATTTCATTTGCCCAAGAGTCGACATAACACTGTCAACATAAATTATCATTTGAACTGGATTGTACATGTGATCAGTATCAACTCTTCTCTCACCAAGGCCCATGAACACATTTCTAGCAAGTAAAAAATTATATAATGCTGGGTTCTGGGTTGGTGAAGACAATATGGTTGAATCTGGTATTCAATTAAATTAAACAAGTACATGTGTTTCCTATTGGCTTGTGTAAAAGGGTTCATCGTTTGTTCTCAAATTGTTATGAACTAATTTTAACTGGGAATCGCCCCATAAAAGACATTCAGCCAAGTCTATATCCAAACACAATTTCTCAAGTGAATTCATGTTATTGACAAAGAAAAGACTCACACACTGAGTTTTTTGTTGTTGTTTTTTTGTTCCTGGTTAAAGCATTTGAATTGAAGGGAACAAACATAGATGATCTGTAACCTGTTGCTCCCCAGATATTTAGGACTTCAATTCCCATGACCCGTCACTGTTGACAAAGTTTATGGTAGTTGTAGTCCAACCTGGATAGCCAAAGGAGGCAGACCCCTGCATCATAGGAACCTTTGGTTTTGCTGAAGGGTCTGTGAGATAAGGTTTCACTATACTGTTTACAAATCAATATTAAGCCGTTATATTTGTTGACTGTTTTTCAAAATGAGGTCTGCTTAGATGTTTTCATAGTCCCACTCCTGCAAAAACCGCTGCTGATTTTTCTGGGATGTTTTATTTTTCCCTCAGTTGGATTCCCAGATTCGCTCTAAAGTGGCAACATTGTGATGTTTGCACCCCATGGAAAGTGTCCCTTTGAATGAAATGAAGGAGTACGCGGGCAGGTTGAGAGAATAAAGCGGGATGACAAGGAACGTGGGCTTGTGTCAGCAGCGTGAGGCATGGCAAGATCATGCAGCATCACTCCCCATACCGTTCCCGGAAGAAAGAAAAACAGCTTCACTGGCTGAGTGCTACACCAGCTCCAATTAGGCTGAGATTTTATTTTTGAAATCGTGAGACATCGGAGAGATTAATTTTAAATCAAGTTTTAAGTAAAGTGAAGGCTGTTCACG
This sequence comes from Ambystoma mexicanum, assembly GCF_040938575.1. Classification (NCBI taxonomy): domain Eukaryota; kingdom Metazoa; phylum Chordata; class Amphibia; order Caudata; family Ambystomatidae; genus Ambystoma; species Ambystoma mexicanum. Next base: position 687,386,069 of record NC_090923.1, on the reverse strand, counting down.
ATAGGTACAGATGTATCTCATTTCTCAGAGGGGGTGTAACGACATGACTTTCAAGATTCGTGCATGAAGCAACTTACAAACCATGCTTGATCATGACATGTGGGCCTGCACTGTTCCTAATGAGAATGGGGGTGCGTGTAAGTGGCAATGTCGTAGCACTGGATACAGAATGCTGGTGGAGTTTAGGATGGGTGGCCTGGTCTGGAGCAAGTGATGAAGATGATGGTGAAAATGGACTCCGAGCAATCCTGCTCTTTCGGATGGCGTTGCCCTTTCTGAGAATACTGGTGATCGCCTTCATATGGGACTCATTTGGTTAGAAGTTACAGCAACACCCCCAATGTAATGGTTCTAGGTGACCACCCAGAGATAGTGTATATTATTCAAAGATGAAGTCACCTGGCTCTCAAATTCAGTGCATAGAGGATAATCAAAAGTTTGATGGTCAAAGTGAAAACCTTGTCAGTGTAATTGCCTTGTTTGAAACCTGACAGTGAGGCCACACCAGTGTTTGCAGCTTCAGAACAATGGCGTTACCTTTATCTCGGTCCTTGCTGCTGCACTCTCTTCGTCAGGGTCCTTTTCACAGGAGGCCGCCACGAGACATGGTTTGTGGCTCACCCACCCCATACCCATTGTCCAGAATAATGGGTTTCCCAGTGCATCAGCGGAGCTGGACGTGAGTGCAACGGAGGCAAGTGGTGCTTTCCCAGACGTCTCTGCTCGTTGACCAATCACCTTATCTGCTTCCGGAATAAACCCGTAGCACAGCTCTGTGTGTATCATCAGGACATGGAAACATTTGCTTCTTGTTAAATGGGGTGGACATTGAGAAGGAAAGTGGTGCTATGCACCGCAGCCATTTTAATGTGCCTTTACTCAAAACATTTTGCAGCAGAAACGCGGCAATGGGCACAGGTGAGTTGATCCTCAACGCAGAAAGGGAGGAGAGAAGATAGCGAGGTGAGGCAACGCATTAAAGCACCATAACTACTGAGTTTTGAAATTGTGTATTGCGCACACTCCATGCCATAATTTGTTTTAGGCTACAGGCTGTTCGTTTAGTGCACAATTGCGCGCTAATTCTTCTTAAAAATGCCGATCGTTAGTTTTAATACATATGGGGTTGATGCAGAGATAGTGAGGGAAAAGAAGACAACATGGGGCACAAAAACTCTAATACCAAGAGACGGTAACATATTGCTGGTTACAAACAAATAAACAGTAATAAAGACACACACTGAGCAGAATCGTCTACAAGCACATGTGCTCTACCTCGTGTGTAAGGGGTCATTGTAAGGGAGCTGAAGGCTTAGGGCGTCGCTCACAGTGAAATAAAGTTCACCAAAGCTCAACACAGTCACTGCGCAAGTCTCAGATGCAAGGCACGCTCTCCTTGTACCATACGCTACTCAAAAATCCTTCAGACTCCTTCCATGCGACCCAGTTATTGTCGAAGTGCTTTAAGATCGTCCTACACACTCCGTGACCCAATCTCCTCAAACAGGCGTTCTGTCCACGTGCCACAAGCCCCCCAGATTCTCTGTCCATGTGCTCCCATGCCCTCACACTGTGTGTCCATGTCACCAATTGCGGCTCAGGTGGGTGGAACACAACAGTGGAACTGCTCTTAGGTGTATGATGGCAATGATATATTGATGTTGTCGTTTTACAATGTGTTATTGTCCAGCTATGTTAGAAGAACAATACCAGTTCTATGCAAGCATCGATATAGCCGACAGATTTGAATTGTATGAAGACTTTGTGGTACACCCATTTTTCGGCGCGACCAGTTCAGCGCAGGCCAGTTTTGCGTGATCGGTCCAGTGCTGGCATCTTTTGGCGCCAGCATGTTTCGGCGCAGCAGCACAATTATTTCATTTAAAAAAATGAAACATTGATGTTATTTCGAACCCTAAACTGCAGGGATACTAGACCGAAGAACTAATCACTGGGCTATGGAAATTTTATTAGTTTCAATTGTACCTGTTACTTATATTAACATAGGCCATTCTAAATGCTTGTATAGTTTAATATAGTAACTGGTGCATTCCAAACTGATAAGAGCTCTATGGCTTTGGGGTTAACTCATCAATCACCCAACTTTACAGGCCCAGGTCTGCAACAGCCTTAATTCGATATTTTTATTTTATTTTATTTCATTAAAAGTGTGCGGCAAAGTGTGATGCACCAAACAGGCCGCGCCAAACCGGCTCCTGTGGCAAAATGTCCATGCCAAATCGGCCCGCGCCGAACTGTCGGGGCCGAACTGGCGTGCCGAAATGTCCTGCTCCGTAGACATTGTACATGAAATTCTAGCTGCAGACCTTCAGAGCCATCTGCTGCACACATGCAGTAACACACTGTTACATTGTGTAACTATGGGCCTCATTTCAAGTACAGCGGTGCAAAAAACAAAAGTAAGATGGCAGTAATTCTGTTACTACCACCTTACCACACCGTTGTACCATAGGTTTGGTGATGAGATGCAGGATTTTCCTCCAGCAAAAAGCTGGAGGAAAGAAAATATGCTGTCTTGTCACCCAGAAATTAGCATAATTGGCAGAATAACCACTGGCAGACTTACTGCTGGTCATAATTCTGATCTAATTCCTATAGAGGCCTATGTACTTTGAAAAATGTGGGACCAGCACTGCCTCCCACCACTTAAATACAGCAGTAAATTCCTGCTGTCATGATAATTCCATTAGAAGGTATTCCAACATGTTCACCACCGGTATACTGCCAAACTAGTAATGGGTCTCTGTATCGTTTTACTCTACTAATGAGTTGAGCTGAATATGGGCATTGTTGTATGGTTCTATGTCCTTTAATTGATGGGTGAAATGTTGTTGTTTTTTTCGGAGTATTTTTTACTGAAAAAAACATTGATATTGTTTTATTTTTATTTTTTTGGGATCCCCTAATCCCCTATTATGTTTTACCTATTTCCAGCCACCCCCAACCCATATACATACTTTTCTGCCCCCTCCCCCCATGTTGATGAGTTTTTTCTGTAAAACGTACTCAGAAAAAAAAAAAAGAAAATGTCACCCATCGATGAAAGAACGCTATAGCCATGGTATATGCTCTTCCCTGGACTCACGGAGCATGCACTGGCAGCATTACATGGTGTTTGTTTTCTTCTACAAACCAACATTTCACATGCAGAAGGACTGACAAAACAGTGTACTGTTGGAATTAAGTGCTTGCTCCAGATGGATCACCGCAGCCCTTTTGAGATGTACGTGACAAGAGTTGGCAAATTCATGGCTCTGCCACCAATCATCAATATAGACCCAAAGGTGGTGCGCTGTGTGGGGGTGCTATAGGCATACATAGGGCCTCATTACACGGATGGCGGTATTAGCACATGGACCAAGGTGCTATTAGCACCTTGGTCCATGCCGGTAAAATACCGGCACCGCCTTGGTGGAAAGGGGAATTACTGCCCCATTCCAAGGTTGGCGGGGCGGTAATTCCCCCTTCCACCACTGCCCTTCCCCATTCCCATGTTTGCCCCATAGGGCATAATGGGAATGGGGAAGATGCTAATTACGGCACCGCAATTTTGCGGTGCCGTAATTAGCACCAAGGTCCCTTAGCGGGTTGGTTTTTAACGCCAGCAAAAAGCAGGCGTTAAAGCACCAACCCGCTAAGGGACCTAGTAGTAAGGCGGTAACGGTTAACGGTCACCGTTACCATTAACGGTGACCGTTAACCATTACCGCCATCCGTAATGAGGCCCATAGTGGGCAACAACACCAAAGAAGTAATGTTATGTCATTGTGATTTCTTCGACACACCACTGCCATCTTCATGGTCTCCAGGCGCTCAAGTGACATCAGAGGAAGTGCCATCACAGTAATAGAACATATTTTGACAGCCACTCTTTATGAAATCGGGTTCACCTGCTGAAGCTTTATTGACAAGTACTTTTGGATTTAAACATTTTATTTTGAACGCAACAAGTGTTTCTGAGGTAGCCTAACCAAAAAGCAAACATTCTCCCCAGCACAGGATATGTGCAATTATCAGTACACATAAAAAAAGTTCAACACATCTATCATTTGATAGAATACTGTAGCTTTCATGCCCTGGCTTGTGGGGCGGATATGGTGTTTAACGGCCCGCCAGCCCATGTTTTGATAGGCCCGATTGAATGGGAGGATCTCAGTTTGGGCTAAAAAGTAGCACTGTTGACACAATTGTAAATAGCAGTTATCACAGTTACCCAAATCAAAATGGAAGCCATTCAATCAATCGAGTGAGGATGCTTGTACACGCAGGTTTGCCATTTCCACAGATCTGTCAATATGTGTATACTGTGTTCATATGTCAACATTGGATATTTCATTTTCAGATTTCATTGTTTTAAAATATTTTCACTTTTGCCGCGGGATGGTGACTTTTGTGAGAGTAAATTTCTTAGAAAGCGAATTTTAAAGCAAAAGACAACTTTTAGTACTAACATCACTCCTTCATTTACACTAAAAATCCCCAGAACATAGAGCACTCAACAAGTGTTACCATATACTTAAGCACTACCTTATGGAATTTTACATTTTTGTACCGCACTTGTAATTTGTGTCAAACTATATATTCAGGGCTACAGAGCTAAATATGCAGGGATAATTGCATGTAAATGTGCTCTGTGTGCAGTGCATTTGTGAAAGCGCCATATTAATAACGCATCATTATCAGTACATGCAGCAGAATGCAAATTGATGTAAGCCTAACACTAAGGATTGGATGGGCAGTTCAAAACTGAGACCTCTGTAAACTGGCTCCAAAACACACACCAGAAGGCAGTATGGCCCACCCAGCCCTGTTTGTTTTCCTTTCTATCTTTAGTTTAAATGTGTTATGAAACAGGCAGGCCTACAGCTACCAGAATGATAAGTATAGCAACCGTCTCCAGCATTCTGGTCATCAGTGGCACTGGAGACTCCAGGTCATTGCTAGTAGATGTTTTAACTGCATCCATGTCTGTGGGGCCTTTCTCCTGCTTATGGGTCACTTGAGGTATTTAAAGCTGCATTATAGATGCTCGTTGGCTGTTGAAGCTTGATACTACGCCCGAAAATGTGCTCTTTCATACCTCTACACTTTACAAGGGGGGCTTGAAGAACTCACCTGCATGGCCCCTTCACCGCTCCCTCCTAGGATCCCACCTTATACCAATACTTCTTCCCTCATCTAAATGGCCATCAAGTTACTCTCCTCACACCTACTCTATGCCCATACACCCCTCTCATCTTCCTACCAGAGGAATCATTCCTCTTTCTGCCCAGACCCACCTCCTCGCTCAACACACTTTAGGGCTCTGAATTACCAAATCGTTCTGTGATACAACTTTGTTTATATCCAAACACTCTCCCCAGCCGACCTTGCAGTGATAGCCAACATTGAATCCTGGACACAGCCACACCATCAGCTCATATTACTGATGATGCTATCTCCTCCCACACCCTTTTTTTTATTTTTTTTTTTCTACATGCATTGGCAATGGCAACAGTTTTGTGCAGGCATGGTAAAGGCATTTGCTAGGCATTGCCATAGTGGAATTAACTGCCATCAATGGTAGCAGCTGCAAAATGGTGTGAGTATCTTGGCATATTATAGCAGTGCCTGACAGATGTCTAAAATGTACATACAAGCCGGTTCCATGTAATAATGTTGCCACAAAAATCTTGCCATGCAAAAATATAGCCGAAAAATGGCAGTTTTTTGTGGCGATATTATTGCATGGAACATGCAGGGGACACCCCCGCAACCCCCAAACCTTTTTTTTTGCCCCTGTCCCCGTATATATGGTCACCCAAATAATATCGCCATGATATTTTCCGGCGATATTATTTAAGGCGACCATATATATGGCGATATTATTACCTGATACCTACAAGCCAAAACTGTTGGCTTTGCAAATGCTTGATTTTAATAGGACTTCAGTGAGGAACAGGCGTAGTGTTTATACGTTGAGTGGCTGAAGGCAGACCCGGTTAAGGCATGTTTAATGTACCAATAGAAAATGTAGAGCTCTAATTAAGTCATTAACTCTCAGGAGACTGCTTTGAAAAAAACTACTGGCGGGCACTTTGAGTGCAAAGTTTGATGGTAAGGCTAGAACAAGCTAGATCAAAGAGATCCCAGGAGGATGTGTTTTGGGTGGGTAGGGTCAGGAAATGGGCGGGAATGGCCGAGGGATTTGTATGGCCATGGGCAGTCAATAGGTAGGTAGAAAACAACACCTGCAAGTTTTGAGTTCATCATCACATGCCATTTCTCCCTAGCTGTAGTCTATTGCAATGGTTTCTCCCTAGCTGTACTCTAAGGCAACCGTTTTGTCTTTTATAGCAAAAAGTAAAAGTGGGGTCAGATAGTACTCTTCAAAGGCACCCCCTCCACGCCTCTCTCGCCTCATCCTCATCCACCCCTCTTTCAGAAGCATTGGTGTTCAGTTCATTGCTCCAACTCATGCCCCCATCATTCTCTTCTATCAGTCTCCTGCTGCCATCAACCACTTTGTCAAAGACTAGGAACCTCAAACTGTGTCCTTTGAATTTCTGGTCCTTCTCTTGTGAGGCAACACCATCTCTAAAATGGTTAAGGTCCCCTGACTTCAACTTGTCTCCTTCTTCTATGACCACTCTTTGTTCATCCTTCATGAGCAGTAAGCTCATTGTATATCTATTCTCTGTTGCTCATCATTCTCCCACAATCTTTTTCATCCTTACCTCCTTCCAATTATTCTTCACCCCTCTAACCAATCCATCTTGAACTTCATGTTATCTACACCTGATCCACTCTGCTCCCCCTCTTGATCACCAAGCTCGCACTCGGACCTGATACCATGTTTCATAATCAAGTCAAGTCTACACTGCTTACCTACTTCATTGAAACAGCCCTACATGTACACTTGGTTCCTCCTTTAAGTATTCACTCATTACTTCTCTCCCTCTTAACCTTGCCTACAGAACTCGATTTCCCCTACCACACAACAGTTGAGAGCAAATACTGACCTCCATACTAATAAAACAAGTAAAAACCCACTCCACTTTCCCCTTTGGTTTTTCTACGAGGAATCTATCCACATGCTCTCAAATGCCCCCCATTTTGCCAAGACGATTTTTTTCTCTCTACAGCCACCCCAGAAGCCTACCCAGAACCCTCCAAGCCACACTCATCCCCACGTCGGCACTCTCTATCGTTTCCTCTGTTACTGATGATATATTTACCTGTTGCATTTCTACTAAAGTCTCACACATTTCATGTAACTTTAAAACCATTTACTCCCATTTTCTTCCCCCTTCCTTTTCATTACCATGTCCACACCCACCTTCCATTCTCTATGACCTTCCCCTCCATACCAATTTGCACTCATTGTAATTGTACATATATGCAAGAACGGGCACTTCTTACCATAACCCATTTCCCTTCTCCACAACCTCTCCCTGACCTTTCAGATCTCCCAGACCTGTTTTGTATTCATTATTGATGAGGTATGAAGCAACAACTGCATCAAGGTTACTTAGTAGCTTCCCCAGACGAAACGATGGGCAAGGGTAAAATGATCCCTGGGAAATATGATTAGTCAATCAGGTGGCTGGAACAGCAGGCGAGAATACATGTTCTCCACATACTGTTTCCAAACACTGGTGGCCCTTCCCCGGATCGGCCATATTTGGTTTTGCGCTTTGGTGGCATAAGCCACCTAATTGCAAAAACATTGGTACTGTGAATGTTAAAAAAAAAAAAGTAGAAAGGGGAGTTTGGGAGCAGTGTATGGCATATTCATGGGAACTTGAAGCTTGTAGCGATGAAATGGCCAAAGAACCATTTGGGCCATGACCCTCTCGCTCACATCTCAGAGCCTCCTGCTGTTGCCAGGGAGCAGTGGACTCTCTTAAGTTGTAGCATAATGACTGCAGTTAACTGTATGCCACTTCTTATTTTACTTTGTATGCACCAATGCTTTTAGGCACTGAAGCTCCTGTCAGACTATGTTTAGTGTTCTGCAGAGTGATCTGTTTTCTAGCCAAGCACCATCACTGGTGCGTCCATGAGGAGCTTTTCCTTGCTGATGTGCCTGTAAGGAAACGATGGGCAAGGGTAAAATGATCCCTGGGAAATTTGATTAGCCATTCAGGTTCTACGTTTCGAGACTAATGCCGTGCATAACCCACGCTGAGTAAATTCGTAGAGCGGCACCACCATGGCTGGATTCTGTTGAGGTGAGTCGCATGCAGGCTGCAGACCACTTTTTGCATTGACAGGCTCCACATCTAACAACCAGACCAACCAGTACCCAAAGCTCCCCACACAGACACAGGTCTCCGACTCTCATTCGTTGACGACCCCTAGAAGTGCAAGCAGTGTTTTGTGTTATCCTTTGCAGGTGTTGTATGCAATCCAGCTTTACAGGATTAAATATAACATCTGCAACATTTAATTGTTCTCCCCTCAAAATCGCAAGGGGGTGGTGAGGAGCTGAACTGCCACATCCCGTGTGCCCATCACCTAAGCACACATCCCCTGTAACAACTCCTGTTGTTTTCTCCCTAACAAGTCTCCTTTTCGTCAAACTTAAAATCTGCTTCTCATGGGTACCTACCTATGGAATATCTCCTTCATCAAGGACATGACAAGTGTTATGGCCACACTGTTGCATCCCCGGGCTTTTATTCAAATATTGCAGGGAGCAGAGTTGTTGTGTCTGCTCTCTGTGCTTCTCCCCAAGCCGTCCCCTCAATGGGTACTGGTTTCATGTTCCCTTGCAATCTATCGATTGGCGTAATTGAGCCTTTTCCCCGTTGTTTATAATTGATTCTCTGTAGTGCTAACAGTTTTGGAAAGCATGTCTAACACGACACCATACCATTTTGCATGCCTTGATTATTCCTGGCCCCATTTTTGGCACCGCAGCTACAAAAAGCCAGAACGCTTAGATGGATTTGAATTCTAGCCGCTGTTGGTAGGTGTTGCCTTTATTTCTTTTTTAAAAACATTTAGAGGTTAGTTTTCAGTGTAAAAGGGGGTGCAATCGCACAAGCCTTGCGATGAGCCTTAATTGGTGACCTCCCTTATCCCTGTTGTCTGTCATTATCGTGGATCCAAGCATCCAAAAGCAGGATTAAACTTGTACCAAATTGTGTTACTTATTAATCCATTGCTGTGGTCTGCTCTCGAAAGTTAAACCCGTATTGATGCAACCCCCACTCTCTCTACCCCCACTCACCCTAACTCCACCTCTCTATACCCACCTACCCTACTCCCACTTTCTCTACCCCTACTCGCCCTATCCAACACTCCCTGCCCACCCACCTTACCCCCATTCTCTCTACCCCCACCCAACCTACACCCAAACCAGCCCCCAGCCCCCTAACACACTCTAGCCCTGTTATTTCTACCCCACCCAACCTACCCCCACTCTGTACCCCCACTCTCTATAACCAAATCCACCCTCCCTAACCCCACTATCACCCACACCACTCGCTCTAAATACCCCACTCTCTCTACCCAACCCACCATACACCAACTCTCTCTCTGCCCCTACCCACTCTAACCCCACCTTTCTATTCCCATCCACCAACCCTACCCCCACTCTTTACCCCCTTCCACAATACCCAATCTCTCTCTGCCCCAACCACCCTGCCCCCACTCTATCCCCTTACTCTACCCCCACCCATTAAACCTACTCCCACCTCACCTAACCCATCCTCTCTACCAAACCCACCCTACTCCCACTCTCTCTACCCACTCAGCCTAACTCCACCTCTCTATACCGAACTACCCTACACTCACTCTCTCTACCCTCACTCATCCTAGTCCAAGGTCTCTGCCACCGCCCACCCTACTCCAATTTTCTCTAGCCCCACCCAAACTACACCCAATCCTGCCCCCAAACCTCTCACCAACTCTAGACCTGTTTTTCTACCTCACCCACCCTACCACCACTCTGTACACCCACTCTCTCTAACTCAATCCACCCAGCCTACCCACACACTCCCCCACACCATTCTCTCTACATACCCTTACTCTATCTAAACCACTCACCATACGCCCACTCTCTCTCACCCTACCCACCCTACCTCCACTTCCCTTTTCCCACCCACCTATCCTACCCCCACCATCTATCCCCATCCACAACACCCAAACTCTCTCTACCCCACCAACCCACTCTACCCTCTCTCTCTACTGCCATGCATGCCTTCCTCTCTCTCTCTCTCTACCCCATCTACCCATTCTAACCCTTGTTCTCTTCTCAACCCTTCCCTGTCTTTACACCCACCACATACTCTAGCCCCTCTCTCTAGCCCCACCCACTCTACACCCTTTATTCACACACACACACACACCCACCATACCCCACCCTACCCTCTCTATTACATTACTTTACATTATTTACTAGGCACAGCCAGAGGTCCCAGAGGCATATGGGCGCCGAAGATGGTTGATGGCTAGGAGTTAGGTTAAAAGGTCTAAACACCCATCCTTTGTTGAATAAGTGCATTTTAAGTTTTTTTTTTTTAATTCTTCCAAAGTCGTTCAATTTCTCAGATGTGAGGCGAGGGCATTGCATTTTGCCGGGGCAATCGCCCAAAAGACACCCCTTTTAACCAGTTCCAATGACGTTTTTGGAATGTGCAGGTTTCGTTCACCATTTGAGCGAACGGAGTGCAGCACCGGTTTATTTTTTAGTCTTTTAGTGATTTCAGTGGGAGAAGATCTGTTAAGAGACTTATGGGTGATAGCAAGCAGCCTAAACTCTATCATCTCTGCCATAGGCAACCAATGGAATGTTCTTCTCACCTCCGCACATGAGCGAAATTACGTAGACCCATAATCGTTCTGATGGTGTTATTCTGCACCACTTGGAGTCTGGCAAGTTCAATTTTACCTACTCCTATGAGAAGAGAGCTGTAATAATCAATTCTAGTGGAGATGATGCTCTAGCAATCATTTTACAGACTTTTTGGGATTGAAATGGGCAGACGTGTGAAAGCAGGCTGATATGATAGGCTGATGCCCACACCAGGCTGCTGACCTGGGCAGACATACTGAAAGTTTGATCAAGCATCACTCCTAGGATTTTTATTTTTTCCATCGTCGGGATGTCATGATCCATTATGCGAATTGAGTTATTCTCCGATTCAAGTTTAGGAATGATCATAAGCTCTGTCTTGCCATGATTTAATGCCATCTCACTCATGTCCATCCACTCATGTATGAGGTCATATACCTCTGACACTGCTACAGCATCCTTCTCATAGACGCCTGTTAGGGGAATGTGGCACTGCGAATCATTCGTGTAATTTGAGAAACACATCTTTTTACCTTCTACCATATGAAAAAAGGGGACTGTAAAGAGGTTGTATAAAACCGGGGAAAGAGAAGCCACTTGTGGAACACCGTAACTAACTAAAACAGTATCTGCTTCTGCCTGCTTACTACAGACCTGCATGGTTCTCATCAATAAGAAAGATTGCATCCAGTCCTGTGCTTGCTCGCTAAAGTTTAATGCCTTCTGTAGTCTATCCAGGAGAAGGGGGTAATCCACCAAATCTAATGCAGCCGATAAGTGCAAGGACATCAGCAGCATTGTTTTGCCATTGTTTATATTAGTCATCATATTGGATTATAATTCAAGCAACGCTGATTCGGTACTGAATCCTGGACGGAAACCCGACTGACCTTTATTCAGGATAGAGCGATCTTTTATGTGGCAAAGAAGTTTGTATGCAACTCTATCCAGTATTTTAAGAAGGAAGGGGGATTTAGAGATCGGCCGATAGTTGGTGGTCATTTTTGGGTAAAGATCAGCCTTCTTTAGCAAGGGGGTGATCCAGAAACCCTTCAATCTGGTGGGAACCCTACCCTCTTTAAATGAAGCATTCATTATCCTTGTAATAGAACTGATCAGAAGCTCTGATCAGCCTGAACAAGCCTTAATAGCCGTGGCTGGAAACTGATCCACTTTACAGGTGGACTGTTTAAGTTTAGCTAAAATGGTACATAGTTCTTCTTCTGAAATACTCCTGAAATTGAACTTGGGTATAGACTGTGAAATAGTGGGTATATTTTCCTGTGGCGCATCAAGGGGTCTGTGAGCTGTGAAGTCAAGGTTTGTTCAATGACATTTTTAAAATTTTTGGTCTTCGTTATCATTGCTTCTTGAATTTGGCTGTACCACATCTGATGCTCATCAATAGTCTACTGATATGTATTACCAGGTTTCTCCAATTCCCTGAGAATTTCAAAAATATCCTTGAAGTCATGTTGAGCATGTTGAATACATGCTTCATAATATTCTTTTTTGGCACGTATGACTGCAAGTTTAAATCGTTTTGCCACTCCCAGATAATTTATCCTGCCCTTTTCCTCCTTCAAACTTCTCCACTGATAGAAATGTTTCCTTTTTTCTACTCTTAGAGACTTAAGCTCCAACCAAGAGCACAGAGAAATTTCAGAACTGCTAATCTTAGGATGCAATGAAAATACTCAGTCCAATATATGACATTTGGAATGAGCAGGCTTATCCATATGTTGTATAAAACCTATAGCTTGTATGCATTTGAAAAGATCCTTAGCTGCTCGATCTTTGGGATCGTCCTTCCAGAGATAAAAATCTCCCATTATAAGCCATTTGGCTGTTCCCTTAAGATGGGACAAGACCAGACTATTCAATTGTGCCACAAAATGTGGCATAGAATGGGGGGGGGTGATAAATCAGCAGGACATTCATTGTGGTGCAGCCATCCGTTCTGATTTTAAGACATGCAGTCTCACACCCAATAGGACCTTGGATATCATACTTCCAAATTTGAAACAATTATTTATGGATAAATGCAACACCCCCCCCCCCCCCCCCCGATCATCCCTGTTTGCACATAGAACATTATAACCTTCAGGGATAGCAAGAGCCAGAGACGGGCCTGCACCCTCGCGCATCCACATCTCAGTCAAAGCGCAGATGTACACATTTTTTTCAACCATATAATCCGCTATTTGAACGGCATGCTTCACCATGGAATTTGTATTGAGTAAGAGGACACAGAGGGGCTTGCGGTCACCAATTTTCATTTAATGATCACTGTTTACTTTGTGAGTAAGGGCATTTTGAGTCTCATTGTTCAACTGAACAAGGATGACTCACATAGAGGAGGGGGGGGAACTACCTGATTTTTTTCTAAATCTGGTGCACCCAACAAAGTGCTATTCAAATCAGCAAGCACTCCAACCTCCATTATTGCTAAGCCATCTGATATTCCCTCTGAATTACCTCCTTGCAATCTATGGGCGCTTTTTTTTTGTAAATGGCTACTTTCATCACTTTCACACAAAATTACAATTTTTTCTTAAGTCTGGTATAGGTTTGTAGCAATCGAATATGGTTCTAGCAGCTGCATTGGCAGTCATTACTTCTACGATCCCCAAATTGAGAAAGGGGTTTTCACTGACGCTCTCTCTTCCGGCCCTTCACAGACCGCCACAGACCACCAAAGACTGCTTGGTGATCTTGTGCCGGCACTCTCGCACCTGAAATGCAAATATATGTGGTGGGGTACGGAAAGGCAAGGCTTGCACAGAACAGATGCAGGATAATGCAAGACAGGATAATGAAACTATGAGAACAGACTACCAAGAATCCATTTCATGAGCCAAGGAAAAGGAGATTTTGAAATGCCGGGGAGTGTTAGGGCAAAATAGTGGCCAAAACTGTATCCCATGTACACAAATATATTCTTCCTCACTATTCTAAGATCCTAGAGTTTGTGTTGTTTAATTGCACAACCCCCAATCTGACAGCACCTGGACAGAATGACTGGGTCCAGTCCATGTTTTGCAGGAATACCTGCTTGGAACCAGAACTCATCCAAGTTACCAAGTGTTCGTCACTCCGACGCATCCTTCATCCTTGCCATTCTTGCTCTCTCTGCTGCTTTTGATATATATAAAGCCATTCATTTGTACGCTTGGCACTGTCTTACCTAGACTGGCGGGCAGCGCCTTTGGATAACTTCCTGCCCATTTTCTATCTCCTGGAAGGTTGGACATCCTATGTCACCCATGGACTACCTCCCAAAACTTCCAACTCTGCATCTTTTATTTCCACAAACTTGGCTTCCTCTATCTTACTCTGCCCATAACCTAGATGGCATGTTTTACCCTTTTATGTTAAGTTATTTTATTTATACCACTAACCAAGAGGTGAAAGTGCTTAATACATTTAAGTAAATCAACGCATGGGTAGAATAGCTGGCCAACTCAATTTCTCACTATTTTCCCACTTGCACCCTGACGTTCTCAAGCCCTGTGCAATATCTCTACCCCCCCACCACACGGGGTCCAGTTTTGTCGTGTATACTCATTCACCACCACTGCAACTGCCTACCCCTGTCTCAGGCATCACAACTTCCCTAAAAAGCATCACCTTTCCCTTGAAGGAAAACACAAGCTGTCTGCCGGTTTCACCCCTCCCAACGTATTCCCCACACTGCCCTACATACTTTTATTAGATGTAACTAATGCAGGTGTATAACCTTGCAACATGCGTATTTACTAAAAAACGTCTATTGTGCAATACGTTTCTCTTTAAGCGTCGTTTGATAGTGTTGTCCCCTTTTTCAAAATCCAATGTCTCCCTCATATACTTGCTTAATATGTCTGTCCTTGCTTCTTATTTCCTATTTTAAGGCACCCACTTTGGTATTCCTCAGTCTGCCATATATGAGATGCACACATCTGACATGGGTATGGTTCGACGCTCTGGTGATATATGACTCCTTACATTTAGGTGCCTATGTCCACCATTCCTTTTGCTCAGCCAAGATGGGGAGGAGTCCCCTTTCTAAAAAAGGCAAGAGGACTCCGCCGACCAAGTCCACCCTCCACCTCTGCCCGGCTGACACAAATTATCCCTGTGGGAGTGATGTTCTTGTGGGTCACTTAGCCATCAATGTTCACACATGTGCTTTGCTTTTTGTTTGCTTAAGGGTCTGATACAGATGTGTAGTTAAAGACTGGCAAAGCAGAGGAATTGAATCGGTATAGGTGATGCATATTCATAAATTATTGCCATAAGCCTTAACATAAATAAATACATGCGAAAACACACAAACACACACAAGGAGGTGTGACGGATTGGCCAAGTTCTAATGCTGTGTTGTTCTTCTCTCTTGACCAGACTTTAACATTCTAGACAAAGGTTTACTAAATTACTGCAAATGGCAGCAGTTCAGTCTATTCTGTTTGAATTGTGCACTATACAAGGACATCACATGTAACTTATGGTTAGTATTGGATTGTCATTCTTTTCATTAATCAAACTCCATCTCCCCTATAAACATCTCCTCATCAACCACAACTCACTTCCCATATGTAATCACATCTCTCATTGGTCATGAGAATAGCCTGTCCATAATAGTGGACCTCTGCATAGCCACCTTTTTCTCATCAAAATCCCCTGCACTTTTCTGCTGAGAACTGGTGATGTTCTTCCAATCATTCTTTTCACTTAGCATTCTGGGGCTTCTAACCCAGATATACAACTCTGAGAATGCACTGATTTGGTAATGTGGCATCCCACAGGCAACGGCTCATATGATCTGTTAGCACACGGAACGCAACCTTCTGTATTTGTAATAAAGATCCTCAGACCTTGCATTGCTGGTCCAATCTTAACTTGCTATTTAGTCACAGCAGGAACATTGTTATATGCAGGGGCATCAAGAGCCAGAGTGGGCTCAGGGAAGACAGGGTTACAGGCTTGGTAGGGCTTTGCATATGAACTCGTAATAAAGGTCTTTCAGGGCCCTTTGATGGATAGAGCATCCTACTGGGGCCTCCCCCCATGAGACCTTTCAAAGTAGGATCACTGTCTATGGTCTCAAATGTGATCTCTTCTGCTCAACTCGTTCATGTACAGTACCTGTTCTACTTTGTGTGTCTCTTTATATTCTCCTCGACCCTGCCAATGTTCATGCATGTGTCACTGTTTATGGATGTTTGCATAACTACCTGATAATGTGTGTGTCAATGTGTTTATGTATGTGTTGTCCTTGTCTTTGTCTGCCTGCCACTATGGCAGGGGTGGGAATGACAGCTCAGTGACCTTGAGGAATACATTTGCTCAAATTAGTGGTGAGTTGCAAGTTAGGATTTGAACCAGCTGAGGACAATTTTGCTGATCCCCATGCAGTGATGTAGATTGTCAGCGAGTGTCTGGTGCTCTTCTGTGTTGAATGCTGCTGAGCGGTCAAGGAGAATCAGGAGGCAAGGATGGCCATCATCGAGGATTTTATGGGCATTTTCAACCATCTTGATGGTTGCAATTTCTATGCTACATGTTGATCTGAAGCCAGATTGGTAGAACTGAATAAGGTTCTTGGCTTCAATGTGTTGTATGAGTTGTGTGGCTCCTGCTTTCTCAAGGATCTTACCTACAAAGGGAAGATGGAGGATGGGGTAATAGTTGCTGAAGTCATCATGGTTCAGTGCTGGTTTCTTGAGATGTGGGAGGATATTCCGGTCTTGTAGGTTGAGGGAAGGTGTCTTGAGTTAAGGAGATGTTGATGATTATCAGGTAAGAGAGGAGTGCTTCAGTTGAAAAGGTCTTGAGTCTGGAATGTGTAGTGTGCTATCATTTATAGCGTTGGTGTCTATGTGTTGGTGGATCATGCTGAAATTGCTCAGGAAAAAAGAGTAAGTGCTGGATTTTATTGTGGAATGCAGTACAGGTGAGATTAGACAGAGAGGTGATGCCATGCTTAATGGCTTTGAAGAGGGCTCTGCTTCATGGTAGGCCTTGACTGTGTTGTCTTGGTAGTAGTTGGCCTTGAGAGTGGTGGTCAGTTGTCTGCATGTAGCATAGAGTTCCTTGAGCAGGATGAGGTCTGTTGCACTGCAGGATTTTCGCCAGTTCTTTCGCGTTGCAATGGGTTGTGTTTTATTTCTGCCCATAAGACACTTTTGTTGCAGTGCTCTGGAAAATCCAGAGAGGAGCCGAGGAGTGGGTAAAGATTGAACAATTCAGTGGCAGGTTCACCACAAGGTAAAAATAAACAAGGGATCATATCACAGTCCCTCACCCACCCCTTCATTTAGATGTGTGCCACTCTCACTCATTGCCGTCACCCGCCCCATCACTCTAAGCTCGTACTCCATATCTCTTGTCTCTTCCGAGGTTTTCTTCAGTGACAGTATTAAATCATGATTAGTGTAAAGTCAAGCTCCTTTGAATGGATGAAACACAGAGGTGGTTCAGCCAGAATTTGAGCACCTACATGCAGGTGGCGCGCAAATCATCAAAGGTTGTTGTAAATTACACAGCCACGCTAGTGGCTGTGTGGTTATGGTTAAGTTGCTATTCCCATAGAATGAGCACTTTTTGGGCGGCTTATAACTTTGCTCCCCCTGGAGGAATCCTCACCAGACTTTGCATAATACATATATGGGCCACTCTGAATTGTTTTGCAAAGTTTGGTGAGGTTTGGTCGAGGAAGGGAAAAGTTATAGGGGGGGTCTCAACATTTCTTTTTTTCCCACATAGTGAATGGGGAAAAACATTTGCGCACACCTACAGCCCAAACCGCTGGATGGATTTTCACCAAATTTGCGGCAGGGGCAGCGGCTTGGTCCCAAAAGAGTGCTTTTATAAATTTGGTGAAAATCCATCTACTAGTTGTTTTTTAAAACAACCAAAAAGTAGGTCACAAAAAATTAGTGATATCTATGTCCGCTCCGCGGATACACTTCCCTGTTCGCTCGTGACACGTTCGTCGATTGGATAGTGAAGAGCGTAAAGTGCGTCAGATTGTTCCGATGCGCCCGCCATCTTGGATCCGTGTTTTGGTGTCCGTGGACATCGTGGCAAAAATATATTAAAAAACACAAAATTGCACTTGTTAAACTTATCAAATAATCTCTGGGGAGGTGAGGGTTGATGAGGATGGGATGGGAAATGGCTGCAAGAAGCAATAAACAGGTGTTTTTTTTTCACAAAAGTGACTCAGTACATTTGGACGTGTTCACAATATAATGTGCCTAAAGTACAGGCGTAAGAGATTGCATTTTGGCTTTCAAGGGATGGAGATGTATAATCATGGAATTGTGGACTTGTAAATATAGATTGCTGCTTCTGTAGTCTGCAACCACAACTTTATCTTGTGGGTATTACAGAGTAATACTACATTCCGAATGCTCGTTACTCTGTATTGTTTATATTGGTTGCCAAATATTTATTAATATTAAATAGAAGCAATTTCGGGTTATTTTACACTCTTAATTAAAATGCCTGATGTTTATAAACTGATGTGCTGGTGGTACAACCAGAGCACGGCAAATAAAGGACTAATGTGTCTGTGTTAAAATGTAATTTAAATAATAATGGAGTCAGACTGGTGCCCCCTAGCGTCTGGCTTCTGAGTCAGCCACCTGCAGTGTGTGATGCAAATGAGCGGCCCTGCATGGATGCAGTGTTCTCATGGATGCGGTGAGCCAAGTTGTTGCAAAGTGAGAATGTAGTTTGACTCTGAGTGAAGTTCACCAGCTTTGAATTTTTGGTTGCGAGCTAAGGAAGCCCACGCATGGGACACACAGTATAAGGTTCATTTGGTTTTTGACCTTGAGAGAAAGGGACCATTCCGTAAGGAATGCAATGAGAGGAGGTTTGTAATCATGAACATTTGATAAGGTTATGCATTCCAAAAGTGTGTAAGGAATATGTAAATTCAGTTTATGAAGAATCTTTGGTGTGAACTCAGTGAGCGTTACGGTCTAATTTACGCCAAGAGAATGGAAATGGTGAATATAATGTAAGTTTGATTTTCGACGATTGTATACCTGAACAAGCATTAATTTATTATTATCTGAAGATTGTTTTTGGGTTATATTCTATTTGTCTGTTCTGTGTTGCTTATTGCAATGAAACACAAGTACTATATTTGTCTGTAGTTGTCTTTTTTTATGTGGTTATGGGGAGTGCACATTGAGGTGCATGTAGACCACCACTAGGTTCACCCAGGTTCAATGCTAATATTTCATTACGTTGTTTTCTGTTTGTTGAGATTGTTTGATGTCTGTGCTAATCGTTAGTTTAAACTCTATGCCGAATTAATAAGTTAATAGATACATTGTAATAAAGTTTGTGTATTGAGACACATTTTCTGGTATGTTTTCGAAACAGATATATTCTGCCTTTCTGCGATTGTCATAGATTCCAGATGCCAACTGATGGCTTCTTCAATCGGCAGCTGAATGTAGCTGTCAATGGCTGGATCACAGTGACTGTTTTTTGGGACTATCGTCCAGGGCCCATATGTCCTTACGCTGTACTAGTGATTAGGAGTAACATAACATCCTTTACGGTGGTCTAGCCCCAACCTGATGTAGAAGCCCTGGAATTCACTTTGTGACCCAAGCGCTTCTTTTACTGAAATCGAACACATTATGTACACAAAAAGAACAACGTGTGCCTCATGATAAACATTTTGGCTCACGAGCGAAGAAAAAAATTTGCAATTTGATTGAATATGGCAATAGTCGGATGTTCTCGGAGTGTTTATTGTGAAATAAAAGTACTTTACAAATTGTACAGTGTTATTGTTTTCTTTTAAAGTACGGTTTAATATTCCAAATTGTGATGTGCTGTGTTGTTAGTCGATGAGTGTTGATTTTCGGGTTCTGCGTCACATCACGTAGGTGATTATGGGCGCGTTTGGCAACGCTGACGAGGAACGTCACAGTGAAAGGTGTAGAATTTCACTAGGCATTTCTTCTACCGAAAACAAACACCTTGTGTACGCAAAAAGAACAACGTGTGCCTGACAATAAACATTTTGGATCGCGAGCGAAGAAACAAATTTGCAATTTGATTGAATATGGCAATAGTCGGATGTTCTCGGAGCATTTATTGTGAAATAAAAGTACTTTACAAATTGTACAGTGTTATTGTTTTCTTTTAAAGTACGTTTTAATATTCCAAATTTTGATGTGCTGTGTTGTTAGTCGATGTGTGTTGATTTTCGGCAGGGGCGTTGCTAGGGGGGGGCTAAGGGGGCTATAGCCCCTGATCTTTTGGTTGTAGCCCCGGATAGAATCTCAGGAGCTACAGCTAAAAGACTAGCTAGCCCAACAGTTCCAACATCAGCTTAGCCCTGGGTCTTTTCCAGACCTAGCAACTCCCCTGATTTTCGGGTTCTGCGTCATGTCACATAGGTGATTATGGGCGCGTTTGGCTACACTGACAAGGAACATCACAGAGAAAGGTGTAGCATATCACTAGGTTTGGTGATGTGAGGTTCAGGGGTGGGGCATATGATTTATTGATGTTAGGGCAGTTTATCTTAGGCAGATGCAGCAATGGATAAGAATAGCAGAAGATGGACGCGACCTGCTGCCAGATTTTGTATGTTTTTAAAAGAGCAAAAGTGAGGTAAGGTGAATTGGAAATGTTTACGATAGATCAACGTATGTATAAAAATACATGGCCGAACCCTCGGAACAATAATATTTTCTGAGCATTGCACTTGTGAAACTTATGAAATAATGTCTGGGGAGGTGAGGGGTGATTACGATGGGTGGGATATTTTTGACCTGATTTCGAATGAGTTTACAAAGGTTGGTGGGATTTTGTGCAGAGGGGGTAGCTTATGGGACGATTGTATTTGCATTCATTTGACACTTTTGCAAAAATAAATCGTGGGTGGATTTCCAGCAAACTTGCGTAAGGCGCATTGGCAAGGATCTACAAGCATGGTTTTGCAAATGTGGCAGTGTTTTCTTATTTGACAAGTTTCATAATGTAGTTAAACAAACTAGCGGTACAGCTTTAGTGACTGAGGGGTAGCCTGTGGCCATAGGCAGTGGCCAGAATGTCCGGTTCATGATATAAGGTGATGATCCGGACAATCTGGCTAGTGGCCATGACCAGAAGGGACAAAACATAGTATTAAAGTAGTCATATCCATCTGGGACTGGCTTTGTGGTAGAGTTATTCGAAATTAGGATAGATTTGAAAGGCAAGAAAAATGTGCTCATGGTAATATGGTCATAGGGTGTTCTTTTTGCCTTCTGCAGGCTGCCATGGAAAGTGAAGAGGGCCCCTGTATGGAACCCCGCCTTCCCTTTACATGGTATCCATCTTGGAAAAGGATTTTCCTACCTATACCGGGACGCCACAGGCATCCCGGTGTAGGACAAAATATCCTCTTTTTTAGTACCATGGGTTCCCACTTTGGGAACCTAGGCTGATAATGGTCTTCATCCCCCATTTCGGGGGCTGGAATGGGGGGATAATGGTCCAGAAACTTCGTTATCCACCCTCGCTTCGCTTGGGCTGATAACGTGGGCTGCTGGGCCGGTATCCATCATGCCAGTCCCTGGAACGGAGGATGAACGCCCCAATATTTCCATTAGTATAACAAAAATGCAAATGGGAATGTTGGAAAATCTTATTGAGTCTATGTACTTTAATGAGAAATATAAAGTAGATGGAGTCTATACTTTTTTTTTTTTAAATATAGTTTTTATTGGCATTTTTTAAGGTTATTACAACAAACATATCATTTCAATTTGGTTCCATTCCCAGAAAAAACGTTCAGTCAATAACCCATTTCCCCCTCCACACCCTCCCCTAGCCAGTGAACAGGTGTTGATTTCAAACTTGTCTTGCAGGGACGCATTGTGCATTTTTTAAGTTCGGACTGTCAAATAGACTAGTGCACACAAAGTCTGGGGCTCAACCTAGCAGCACCCCGTGAGGGGGCGCGTGCCTTGTACAACAGATACCTATGAGGTCCCCAAGCTCCTCTTGGACCAGAACTCGAACAGGCCAACAGATCAAGGGGCCACCCTTCAGGTCAGGCGCTCAAACTTTTCAAAGAAGGGGAGCCAGAGTTCCTCAATGTTAGATCTGGATTCGTCCAGGATATGGGTTAGAAATTCCATATCGTATATCGCCCAAACCTTCGCAACCCATTCCTTCTCCTCAAGCATGTGCGGGTTCCTCCATTTCTGGGCCAAACAGCTCCTGGCTGCCACGAGCATGACCTGTAACATGTGGACCTGGGTGCCCTCCTGGTCATCTCCCACCTCAATGCCAAATAGAAGCAGCCCGGGGCAGAGGGGCCTAGTAATTCCGTCAACCCCCCTGATCCAGGATAGGACCTCTCCCCAATATGACTGCACCCTTGGGCAAGACCACCACACGTGCATGTAGTCCCCTTTTTCCTTTCGGCATTTCCAACAGTGAGGGTCGTAACCCGGGCTCATTCTGGCTATCAACTGTGGGGAGTAATGCCATCTGTGTAAAACCTTTAGAGCTTGGTGTCTGTACTGGGGGGAGGTCATTGAGCGGTGGGTCCGGATGCACATTTTAGTCCACCTTTTGTCATCTATTGCCGTGCCCAAATCTTTTTCCCATTGTGTCCATGCTGGTGGGGGATCCCTAGGTATCGAGAGCAAGAGGAGCTTGTACAAACAGGATATGACCCCCTGGAGCCTCGTGTGGAGATGATCGTTTTCTCGAAGTCCGTGAGGTCCCTCCTGAGGGTGTCACCCCATGAGAGTTCTAAGAGAACTCCCTTCAATTGAAGGTAGCGGAAAGGTGATAGCTTGCCCAGCCCCCGGGCTTCCTCCAGATCCAGAAGGGGCATGAAGGAGCCACCCACCCACAAGTGGCATGCCCTAACGAGGCCCGCCTCGTACCACCTCTGATATGCGGCAGGCTCCGCTACTTTGGTCAGGAATGGTGGTGCCCAAATATAACTCAACGGAGAGGGCCAGGTTGTGAGCCATCTGTAGTAGCTCCCCTCCTTCCAGATGGACCATAGAACCCCCAGTACTGGGTGGTCTAGAATCCACCTGGGGATGTGTGCTCTAGGGACCCACAACCACTCGTCGAGCGTGACCGGGGCAAGTAGCCTATTATCCAGTGCCACCCATTGCTTTTCTGACCCAGGGTTGAAATGGTTGACCAGAATCCTCAGCTCGGAGGCCCTGTAGTATGTGTCAAAATCTGGGAAACCCACCCCTCCGCCTTCCTTGGGCCTCGTTAGGACATTGTAGGAAATCCTATGTTTCTTTCCCGCCCAGAGAAACCTGAGCAGGGTGCGTTTCGTTTACTGTAGGAATGCAGTGGGGACCTGATTGAGGAGCATCTGGAAGAGGAATAGAAATTTAAGAAATACCACCATTTTGATCAGGTTGAATCGTGCCATCCATGAGAAACCCGAGACCGCCCACCTCTCTACATCTCTCTTGACCTCTGTCCACAAAGGGGTGAAATTGCTCAGGAAGAGGTCTTTTGGGTCAGGTGTGATTTGAATTCCCAAGTGTCGGAACCCATCTCTCTGCAATTGGAAGGGGAGACCCTCCACGTACTCCTTCTCGGTTTCCGATAGTCGACCCCCCATAAAAGCCACACATTTGCCCAGGTTAACCTTGTACCCCGAGGGGTTCCCATAACGCTCCAGTGCCCGCAACACATGAGGGATCGTCTGTGACGGTTTAATGACATAGAGGAGAGCGTCATCGGCGAACAAGCTGATCTTACAGTGAGAGCCGCCCATCTGAACTCCAGTGATAGCCTCATTGTTATGCACCGAAATCGCCCAGGGTTCCATGGCAAGGGCGTATATCAGGGGGGATAGTGGACAACCCTGTCTCGATCCTCGCCCTAGGTGGAAGGCCTCTGATTCCATCCCATTGGCAGCCACCCTGTCCGTGGGGGCGGAATATAATGTTGCCATCCATCCCAACCACCTCTGGCCCATCCCCATTGCCGAGAGGACCTCCCCCATGAAGGCCCAACTCACCCGGTCGAAGGCCTTTTCTGCGTCCAGGGACAGCAGGAGGACCCCCTTATCCCGAGTTTCCTTTGAATGCAACACATGGAGGGTTTTGCGCATGTTGTCCGAGGCTTGTCTATTTAATATGAAGCCCATCTGATCTGGGTGAATCAGGCGGGGCAGGCATTTCTCCAGGCGAGTGGCCAGGATCCTGGCAAAGATTTTAGCATCGAGGTTCAAGAGGGAGATGGGTCTATAGAAGCCACGCTCTGTCGGGTCTTTTCCTGGCTTGGAGATTACCGAGATAAGGGCCTGTAGGAATGTGGGGGGGGTTGTTTCTTTGTTACAGATTTGGTTAAACAATTTGGCCAAGGGTTCCATCAGCATGGGCTGGAATTGTTTATTGAAATCGGCCGTATACCCATCTCCCCCCGGGGCCTCCCTGCTTTAAGTCTCTTGATGGCTGCCTCCACCTCCTCCACCGCTATATCCCCCTCCAGGCCCTGCAATTTGGCCTCCATTAAATGGGGCAGCCGGAGTTCCTCCAGATAAGCCCGGATCTCCACCAATGATTCCCCCTCTTGTTTTGTGTACAGGTCCCTATAAAAGTTTGCAAAAGAGCCCACTATCTCTGCCTTTTAATTAAGGACCATGCCCTCCCCATCTTTAATAGGCCCGACCCTCCTCTCCAGTCTGCAACCCCTGGCTCTACTTGCCAGTAAGGTCCCCACCCTATCCCCCTTTTCATAGTACCTTTGTCGCATGTATCTCAGTTTATTGACCACCCCCCCTATGAGGACCGTGTGTAGGGCCTGAAACTTCTCACGCATTTCCGATAGGAGGGACTCCCTATCAGCCCCCTCCTGGGTAAGCCTACACCACAGGCTCTTGAGTTCTGCCCGTAACTTGGCCTCAATGAGCCCTCTTTCCCGCTTACGCCTGGCACCCTCGGCTATGAGGAGACCACGAAAGGTAGCCTTCGCCGCCTCCCACACTGTCACCATATCCGTCTCCCCATTGTCGTTCGTCTCGAAATACGCCTCCATTTCGCCTCTCAGGAAGTCCCTGAAGGCCGGGTCCCTCAGGAGCGTATCATTGCACCGGCACCGGGCTGACTTGGGGGACAGGGGGAGCGACCAGTCTGCCACAAGAAGCTCATGGTCGGACCACGTTATTGCCTCAACCCTTGGGGCTGTAGCTACCAGACTCTCCTCTTTAGAAGTTAAAAGGAAATAAATTCTGGTGTAGGTGTGGTATGGGGGGAGAAGAATGTGTATCCCCCGGGCTCCGGGTGTGCCACTCGCCAGACGTCCTCCCAGTAATGTTCGCTCAGAAGGGTCTGGAACGTTAGGTTATCTTTAGTTATCCCTTTCGGTTCTGTTGCCCTTGCCGTCCACCAGTCCAGCCCGGGGTCTATTATAAGATTGTAGTCGCCCTCCAGTATCATGGCCCCTTCAGCCCATTCATCCATTACCCCTAGGATCTGGATCAGGAAACCTATCTGGCCTGAGTTGGAAGCGTAGAGGGTGGCCAGGGTTATGTGTTCCCCTTCGTAAGTACCCTTAATCCTCAGGAACCTCCCTCCAAAAGCCTCTCTGGGTTTCTGTATTAGTAAGGTGGAAAGTTTTGCTCAAGAGAATCCCCACCCCTTCCTTTTTCAAGCTTCTGTGGGAGGCCCAGAAGTTGGCTCCGATTTCCCTCCCCCTGATGGGTGATTCCCTCCCCTGTCTGTAATGGGTTTCTTGGAGGAACAGCACCATTAGCTGTTGTTTGCGGAACATATGATGTCAGGTGTGATTGTGTAATGTTAAACATGTAATAACTAGCTAACAATTGAAGACTTACTATACACGTGTGCTAGTACAAACAATGCATATGAAGACCCACAATGCATCCACATCAGAGGCAAATAAAGGTAAACTAAAGTAAGGAAGAAAGAAACAGCATCATCAGAAAATGTTAATAGCATTAAAGTTTATCTTCATGTATACAAATGCAGTGTGTGTTTGACTTGAATTTCTATTGCGCTTCAGGCAGATTTAACTGCAAGCAAGTGCAGATGTTTCTACGTTCTAAGCCAATATTAAGGCACATGTTAAGCAGAAAGAGATGAAAGGCACTACCATGAAATAAACAAGTATGTTTTTAGTGCCTTTTGAAACATAACAAATGACGTCAGGCTTTGGAAGCTGGTGGTAGTGAGTTCCATAGCCTAGTTCAAAAGCAGTACTCTGCACAAAAAGGAATTGCTGATGCAAAATGAAAATACTAAAGCTAGTAAATCAGCCAAAACGAGGGCACTTATTACTACTTCATTAATATCAGTCTAAAAGCCACTAAGCAGCCGTAATGGCTAATTATTTCCAGTATTCCTCGAAATGATCGGGAAAAATGCCAAATACGCAATTATTGTGCATTCCACTCGACATAAAAAATCCAAGCCCATAATGCCGAACACGGGGAGCAGGTTGGTGGGGGGTCTCTCCCGCTTCCATGACACTGGAAGCGGAGGACAATAAAGAAAATTAAAAATAAAATGAAAACAGAAAAAGGGACCCTGCGGGGCGAGCTCTGTTCCACGTTAGTGGGCGGGAACTGACGCTGCAGCAATACAGTAGAGTCCGCGACACACTTCTGTGTGTGTCGCCGAAAAAGATGAGTGGGAGGTGGGTTAAGTATGATGCAGGATGGCAGACAGTGATCTATGTGATTACTGCGGAACATGATTTTGCGATTCGATCTTTTCGGATTTGTGACATCCCGATTTGCAGTAATCATGAAGATTCTTATTTCCCAGCTGGATGACTAACACTGTGAGATATGTGTAAACTGTCCCGTGGAATGCACGGCTTTGAAGACTTAAAACACCCCAAGAAGAGTCAGAAAAAATGTCACCTGCTGTCATTGTTCAACACAGGTATGCAACTTACTGTTTCAAACTACATGAATACAACTTGCTGTGGAACAAAATGTTAACTGGGTAATTTGTGATTAACAAGCAGAAATCACGTTCTAGTCAGCTTTACAAAAAATAGGTTTACATCAACAGACAATTTACGTTATTGCGGGCATACATTTAAAAGCCAACTGGGGTCTTTTAGAATGCATTGATAGCATCACAGCGGTAATTACCACACATAATGGAGTCGCTAAACTCGTCAGAGAACAGTGACTCTCCCACGCTTCACTCATCAGCAATTTCCACCGAATCATCATATCACTGAGCCACTGCTTTAAATAAAGAGACTGCATGAAATGTCGAAGTAATCACTGCTAGAACGTTGGGAGATGCTGGAGGAGCGGGGGGCGTGGGACATCTTGCAACGCTCTCTCTAGGGGTATTTTAGCATAATGTAGTCAACAGTTTTGGGGAGCTTCATCCTCACAAGGGGGGGTGGTGTGTGTGTGTGTGTGTGTGTGTGTGTGCGTGCGTGCGTGCGTGTGTGTGTGTGTGTCACTGTGTGTACTTCAGATATTGCTCTGTTACTGTGTATCGTTGTCTCTGGCGTGCATTCTCTATGCGTGCATCACTTCTCATCTCTCTGGTGAATGTCTCAATATATCTGCATCCGTTTGCACGATGTTCTCTGGGGTTGTGCGCCTGCCACCGTTCCCTTGCCTCTGCTGTGTGTATGTACATCTATGTGTCACTGCGTATTAGTTCTCTTGTGACGGTTTTGCTGCAAGGCGGAGCAGGGCGTCGTTCTCTATTTCCCTGATAGGTCTAAACATGTACCGCCCGGAGCCGCGGTCTGCATTTGCATGTTTGAAATGCAGGCAGTGGCATTATTGTGATCAGTAATGGGTAACTGCGCAGGAGCCATTTCCTCTGACTTTCTCCAGGGACAGGCCTCTAATCTGCACTAGAAAAAAGATTGGCCATAGAGGTGGAGTCTCTGCAGCTGAGTCCAGGTGCTGTTAAAAGGGGAGGGCATAACATTGCTGGGTGGCCCCCACGGTCTTGGATTATGCAATACTAGAGACCTTCAACGTTACGCCCACAGTTTTCCACACAGCTCCAATTCTAGTTTAGGTTGAAATAATAATAATAATAATAATAATAATAATAATAATAATAATAATAATAATAATAATAATAATAATAATAATAATATCTATTTCTTATATAGTGCCACACACCCGTGGGTCTCAGAATGCTAAAATAACAGATTACATTATTATCTAACAGTGATACTTCATTTATCGACCTCAGAAGGATGAAAGGCTGAGTTGACCTTGTTGGGATTCAAACCTGTCACAGCAGGCTGCACACATATTGTGTGGAGGGGAGGTGGTGGAGGGGGTGTGCTCTACTGGCTGTGTTATCTGACTAGCTGTTAAATAGATTGTCCAAACTTGGTGCATACCATTCTCTGGGGGGGGCTTCCTTTTAGCTCTTTTGCAGTTGTGAGATCAAAGGAGACATTGCGATGCCCCAGAGACATTGTGATGCCCCACTAATGTAACCAACTAACAACCTCCTTTTTCACCCACCCATCTCAGCACACATTCTCAACCGCGCCATCACAAACGGCTAAAGAAAACCATTATCCAAAACCAATGCATTAAGGACCCCACACCTCTGCAATCAGCCTTTAAATCCATCCACTGGTGAAAACACACAAATCCTTTCCAGACCTCCAGGCACACCGTCTGGAAAGAAAACGCCTTCAGGGATACAAATCACAACCCACTTAGGAACCACAATCACATGCTTGCCAGTTGCTTCTGGTTCTACAAGCACCAACGGTTAAGCATACCAACTTATCTTCAACGTCTACTTGCTTAAACTCTGCCCTCCGCACCTGCTTCCATTTCAGATCCACGTGAGTGCCTGGAGATCATGAAAATAGCAGCGGTGTGCCGTACAAATCCAAACAGCATTACATCACATGTGAGAAAGAGCTTAAATAGGCAGACAGGGAGAGAGATTGGGGGTAGAGGGTGAGGGGTGTAAAGCTGTAAGAGGTCTTATGTGATGGAGTGGATCTCTAAGATGGCCAGTGTGATGGGTCAGGCAGTTGAGGCAGTAGACATACGGCCAGTCACACGTTCACGCTAGGCATTCAGAATTTGTGATGCTGGTGGGTCTCAGCCCTAAGCCTCTCAAATGTGGTCCCTCTTTCTCGGGCAGTCGTTTGGTTTATTGCATCAACATCCATGGCGTCTAGTATAGTCTGTGGCCTTCTGGTGTTACCCTGCCCAGAGAAGCCATATTGCTGCATGGAAACTGAGGCTGTACTGCCCGTCTCAGAGACCCATATTAACTATCCAAGGGAACTAACTCTGATCACCAGAGGGATGGAGCACGTGTTATCTCAACTTCAATGCAGAACCTTTGAAATGATCCAATAAAAAATGCCCTCCTTAGGCAGAGGGGATTTGGGATACTGTGTAGGATGTTCCAAGTAGGAAGAGAGCATCTGCTTGAATGACTGACAGATTACTGCCTAAGAGAGAAAAATCGAGGTCCACTAGTAAATAAAAACATAGACCTCCCCAGAGAACAATGGGGTGCATAGTCACAGAATCCAAAGAATGATTGGAAAAAAACGAATAGCGATTTAATCGCATTTTGGCTATATGAAAATTCCGCATAGCCGATAATTTTGATTGAGTCATTTGGAGCCATTACAGTGAAAAAGAGGAGTGATGGTTGCAGGGGTGTTCCCCGCACGTTTGCTCACTGTAATGGCCTTGGGGATTGTAGGGATGTCCCCCGCTTCTAGAACAATAATGTTTTTTTTTTTCACGGAGGTGAAGGGAACAGGTGCCACAGGGACAAAGCGAGTCGGTGGTACACAGCGAAGTGTGCCACCAAGGGGTAAGTAAAGGGGTGGGTGGGAGCGGGATAACTGAAATGGCTGGAGGGGGAAAAAAAAAATAACTTTTTTTCTCCCTCAGTCATTTCAGCATTGAACAAATATCAGTAATCCCCTAGTCACAGAGCAATTTCAATGGAAGTGGGCTATCAGGAAATACCCTTAAACTTGCAATTTACCAGGCCGGAAAAATCAAGATTATCTAAGCTCATCCAAGGCCAGCAATCAGGGGTAGACATCTGACATTAATTACTAGAATGATTGTTGCAGGGAGGTTGCAAAATGTGTTACATACACATGGGGTATGCATCGATTTGTGCTGCCCCAAGTAAAATATAATTTGAGTGCTCTCCTCTCTTCTTACAATGAGTCTAGATGCTATAGTTGTTGATTTTTAGGACCAATATGTCTGCCCTCTTGTGGTGGCACCGCTAACACTTGTTTGTAATGGTCTTATAGTATCACCAGCACTGTCCATAAAATCATTGCATCAGGTTGCTAAATCATCATGGATTCATACCTTCATCAGGACCCCGATCTAAAGTGCCTTGTACCGAAGAGAGTGGCCACATTCGTACCCCAACCCCTTTTTGTCCTCCCTTTCACCTCTTTTCTTCTTTTGAAAACATAAATATTGTGAGAAAGTGATACAAAGTATGAGAATATATTTTACACTCTGATGACTGCAGTTACGATATCACACACTGTGTGACTAGGAATTAACTAGAAATTAACTGAAAATATGAATTCCATTAATTGACTGCTGGGTTCCCTCATGTATTCATTTTATTTCACTTGTTTTTTAAGCACTGATAGCAATACTGCTATCAATGAATTTCACATGTAACATTGTGACTAATAGATTATCTTTTACTAAACAGGACATCAGCCCAAGCCCAAGTCAAATACCTGTATGTTGTCAGACTGCAAAATGCACAATGCATTTAGAACCCCAGAGAGTGCCCCAGCCTCTCAGGAGTCTAGGAACATGGGATTGTTCTACCAGTTCTAAACTGTGTTCCTTTCCAGATTCCTGCACCACTCCCCAGTCCTGCCATTTTAATTTTTTGCTGCAGTCCTGTCCCTCTTCCATTGACTGTCTCCATCACTCTCCTACAAACATTAACTCTCCCCCACTCCCCTTCTTTGCCACTTACCTACTGCACCTATCAGGCCATTACCAGTTAACCCTGCCCCAGAGCATTGATTAACACTACTGGATTCTATTCCACAAAGATTGCAATGCCACGCACAGTACAGGACATTAGAGCTGGGGGAATTCTACATATTAGTTTACAGATCAAGAGGAGCATGCCACCTCAATGGCATGCTGCTCCTAACAATAAACCTAAACAGCCACCACCTCTTGATGTAGTTAGCCCACCTTCTCACACCCACTACCTTATACTCAAGGAGGATCATTACGAGTTTGCCACTATCATGCCGGTATTACCGATGGGATGCTGACAAACTATAATACTGGTTCTGCATTTTGTCTGCCGGAATTACTGGCAGATTGATTGATTGATTGATTGATTGCTAGTTTATTTATACAGTGCCTATACACAATGTGTTTCAAAGCACTTCAAGTAGGGGGAACAAGGGAGAATACAGCGACATTCTTACAATTCCTTCATACATTAAGAATGTGAAATTACCTATTGTACTCGGCCTGGAGACATTTCAGATAGTGCAAGAGCTTTGATACTGATATGGAATTACCTATTGTACTCGGCCTGGAGACATTTCAGATAGTGCAAGAGCTTTGATAATGATATGGAAGGGAGGGAGCGTGGGAAGGAGAATGAGAACAGAGATGCGGCTTTTAACTAAGCTAAACACATGAAAACACAGTCATATTTTGAACTATTCTAAATGCATTAAAACACAGCCACATTTATAACTGAACAAAATGCATTGAAAACACAGCCAAATTTAGATATCAACTAGATTCAGAAGCTAGCAGTGGGTGTGAACACTGAGTGTAGTTAGAAATGCAATCATAGGGGACACGCCGAGAAGGAAGCAGAGACAAAAGAGGGTAGAAGTGTGTCCAGAGGAGAGAATATACCCACAGTTATGGAGGAGTGTTATGGAAGTCCAGATTTCAAAGTAGAGCGAGCCCGCAGCATCAAGGAAGTTCGAGTGCAGGAGTGACAAGAAAATACCTCAAATAATGTTCTGTTAGTGGAGAGGGAGCAGACATGGGCCTTAGTCGTGGGCCTTTTTTAGTTCTGATATAAAGAATTTGGGAGACCCTATTTTGTAAGGGAGAGCCTTCCGGGGTCGGAAAATATGGAGAAAAAGCACAAGTAAGGTAATTACCCAGTCTCTTAACTTCGTAATTCTAAGGTCAGTGTAACTGCACGAGTTAATGTCATAACTACAAAAAAAGGTTAAATACTAACCTATATTAAAAGGGATAATTATCCACAAGCCCAAATCGCAACATCAAGTGTTAGACCCAAAATCTTGAACCACAACTCTTACAAACACAATGTAAAAAAACGTATTTCATTTTATTAAATCTTCAATAAACACCTAATGTAATTTAAAAGGACTCTAAAACAGTCTAACACAGTAGTTTCAACAAATTGATTGAATATGCTGACCTCAGTACAGCATATTGTCTTAAAACATTTATTACGTTTTTACAAAGAGTGGGGTTAGTACATGCATATGTGTTTTGCATGATGAGGTTCTTTTCATACACAAAAGTAGAGCAATGCTGTTCGTGAGACAACACTCTGTCATGGAAAAGCTATTTGGAAAAACTCAAGCTGCAGTGATGGTCAACATATGATTCGGCTATAGGCAAAATAAGAGATCAGACATGATCACCAAGTGTCTGTCTTTGCTGATGTAGCCGTCTTCAGGACAGGTAGAACAATATAGATGTAGTAACTTTGTAACAACTCCTTTTAGGATGTTTGTACTTGTTTCAATTTTCAGCCCACTGTAAATAGACATGCAAAACATACAAATTTGGTAAAAAAATAACAAATAGCAAAGAAAGGTTCAAGAGTGTGGTTTCATTCTATCGATAGGGCTTAAATCATTTAAAACTAAATATCTCCTGACATACACTCGTATTCGACACAAACCTTAGTAATTGTGAAAAACGAATTAGAGAGAAGAGCATTCACAATTAATCTTCGCCCTTTGTGAGTACAACTCCTCAGTACAAGCTTCATTCTGTTTACAAAGTTCAATATTTAAGAGATCAATTCTCCTATAACAACAAAGTGAAAACCACAAATGTCTTCGTTAGTTATCTGTTGTGTATTATTAAGGTTGCATCTATGAAACAAAGGTTTAACATTAGCTCACCTATTTACAAGTTTACATCAATATGAGGAATGATGTACCAATCCTAATCATTGTTTGTTTGAGATCATTATTTTTTTTTTTTTTTTTTTATATTTTTATTGGTTTGTTCAACCTTTAAAAAACAGAAGACAAAAAGGACATCACATATAAAATTCATTTGATTTGCTTCCCTCCCTCTCTCTCTCCCTCTACCATTTCATCGTAACAGCTCATTTGACACTTCCATTATATCATATTGAGGGATAGTATCATGGCAACTACCAAAGAGTTCAAGACTTTACTTGCACCAGATTTATATATTGATCGTCTAGACGTGCTTTTACTTCGCGAAGAAAATTTGTTAGTGCAAATAAGACTGCTCTATTGGATCCCTCAAATAACACTGCCCACCAATCATCAGCCGTCATGTATCGATGCTCATTAATCAGCCCTCCAAAGTGGATTTGCCTTTGATGTTGGAAGAATTGGCAGAACAGCGTTAGATGTTTTAAGGTCTCCTTATCTTTGTTACAGAAGCTACACCTTAGATCGATGATCGCGCCGTTCGCCCATCTGTTCATATGCTCCTTTGTTTTTAGCATGTTTAGCCTAAACTGCATATATAAGGATCTTGCATGGTGATCTGGAAACAGAGTTAGGTAAGTGAGCCTCTGATGATATGCTTTGGCTTCTCCTGGGACCTCTTGCATTAGAGTTGAGTTGGCTCTTAGGTCGCAGGTTTTAATCCAATCAGCTCTCCAGATTTTAATTTTTGCCAGCTCAGGCGTCTCAGATAGCGTTGTAACAGGAATGTCAAACTCCTTTAAGAGTGTTACACAAAGGAGGTTCCATTGAAATAAAATCGTATGTTCTTTAGCAGTATCAGGCCTATGTAGTATTTGAAATTGGCTCACTGGGTTTTTTAACATTGTTTTCCTAAAGAGATTCAATAGGTTCCAGCTGACTCTTGCATTTATTGAAATGAGGCCCAATTCATATCGGAGACAAACCGTCGAGGTACCTTTAGGAAGTTGTAGAACTCGCGTCCAGAATATATTTTCAAGTGAGTTCCACAGATCACTAGAACAGCCAAATGCGTTTTCACCTCCATAAATTAAAGCAGGTACCACTTTATGTTGGTAAAATTCTATTACTGGTTTTAGGGAGAACTTTCCAAATTTTGTATTTATTCGGATTGCTTGACAAGCCATCTGTCGGCATTTGTTCTTAGCCAGTTCTGCCCAAGGTGCATCATTTCTACTGGCACTGATCTTCATACCCAAATATGTCGAGTTTTTTACAATCTGAAGCTGTTCATTACCAAGACGCCATCTGTTCTTTATCCGTCGAGTGCTGCGGCCTTGCAGTTTTTCCAGGATTAAAATTTCGCATTTTTGTTTGTTGATTCTAAGGCCGTTATCTGTGGTATAACTGTCGAGACAATTTAGTTTCCTCTGCAGACCTATAGGAGTCAGATCGACTAGAATAAGATCGTCAGCATAGACCAAGTAGTTGATCAGCGAGCCGTGTAGTTTCGGAGGAAATGTTGTTACACCAGTGAATGCCTCATTTATATCAGATATAAAGAGGTTGAAAATACTCGCTGCCAAGGGGCAGCCTTGTTTCACGCCCTTTTGTGTACTGATGGGAGCAGATAACGTGCCTTTAGTGTCCAAGCGGATCTGTATAGTGGTATCCGTGTGTAATTCTCGAATTGCTTCCACTAGACTTAGGGGGCAGTTCCATCTAGTGAGTTTCTCCCATAACAGCTCTCTGTCTATGCTGTCAAACGCATGGGACAAATCTATCAGCGCCAAGTAGATCTTTGTGTTAGTTCTGATTGCTTCCATCTTTATGAGGTTCAACATCAGCAGATTCAAGCCGCATCCCACTCCCTTTACAAACCCTGCTTGTCTGGGGTCTACATGGTTGTTATCTTTAGCCCATTTTAGCAATTTCTGTTGCAAAAGGGTAGCATAAATCTTTCCCAACACGTCAAGCAGAGCTATGGGCCGATAATTTTTTGGATTCAGACGGTCTCCCTTTTTAAAGATTGGGACAACTACTGCACATTTCCAAGACTTTGGAGTTGATCGGCTCGCGATGACTCGGTCAAACAGAGTAACACAGAATTCCGTCCATAGCGCTGGAGTTTTTTTCAGTGTGTAGTTTGTTAGGCCATCAGGGCCCGGCGCTCTAGAGTCGTGTACATTTTTGATTATATTCAAAATGTCACTTCTCTCAAACGCAATGTCCCACTTGTTTGCCATCGTAGGTA
Organism: Ambystoma mexicanum; assembly: GCF_040938575.1. Classification (NCBI taxonomy): domain Eukaryota; kingdom Metazoa; phylum Chordata; class Amphibia; order Caudata; family Ambystomatidae; genus Ambystoma; species Ambystoma mexicanum. Next base: position 687,350,871 of record NC_090923.1, on the reverse strand, counting down.
CCCAAGATGATACGTGTTTGTCGCTGCCAAATAGTTCTTTGAAAAAGGTCGACCACTCAACTTCGGTTACTGCTATGGCTTGAAGAGCTTGCTGTGGAGCCATAAAGTTATTTATCAATTTCCAATATGCTGCTGAGTTTCTACTGGTCATTTTTCGCAGCATTTCTTCTGCGTCATTTTGATGCATAATTGCTGCATGTGATTTAAGCCAATTTCGGTATTTGGCCTTGATCGCTCTTATACTCTCTTTTGGGTTGTCGATGTGAGCACCTTTAAGTTTTCTTAGATCTTGTCTCATTTCTCTTTTGCGTTGCATAATGGAAATGTCAAATTTGTGTTTTGGGCGAAACTCGGCGTGTTTTTGCTTACGTTTATTTTCCTCAAAATTAGTCAGAAGGTTTTGGTATTCCAGAGATTTGACAGTATGTTGAAAGGCATTGGAGATAGCCGCTACTTCAGAATCCAAGAGATTTAAACGAATTCTACTAGGCCCAGTACACACCACAAATGGCCAGCAGATCTGCTCGCTCGCACCGGGGTGGTACATTGATAATTTTACCATATCGTGGTCGCTGTGTTGCATTTTAGTGACTTCCAGTTTCGTTGCTCTCTTGTGGATATTTTCAGTCACAAATATGTAATCAATGACCGATTTTTGATTTTTTCTTCTCCACGTAGGGCATGCTGGAATATCGCCAACCGTTTGCCCATTAAGCATGTGTAAGCCTCTAAGCTCTAGTTCCAAACACCATTGAGCTGCCGCTTGTTCTCGTTTGCAGTCTCCTCTCTTCTTTTCCTCAGTTTGTATAATCTCTGGAAAACAGACACAATTTAGATCTCCACATACAATTAGATCTAACGGTTGCTCCTTTGTAAGTAGTTCATCGATCAACGTTGTTACAGTATCGATAAAATTACGCCCTTCGTTGCGTTTATGCTTCCAATATACGTTGATAATGTGCAAGCATGCTTCTTTGTTTGTTTCTTTCTGGTAAACGCCAATGGCAGAGGTCTGGGTAAATGGTGAGGGATTATCTGAGTTGAGAATCCGGAATCCAACGCCTTTCCTCACCGCCAGGAGGAGTCCGGCCATCGGCCTTCCCTGTGTTTGGTTTATAGCGGGATTAATAGCAATTTCAAATCCTTCCAACAACGGACTTTGAGAGAGCCATGTTTCTTGTAGACACAGAATGTCCAATTCTGAGGCCCATGTTGTTTCAAAAAGATGCATAAAGCCTCTGGTGTTCCAAGAGCCTATGTTACATATATTGGTACTTCTCGATTCCTGGCGTTATGCCATTGGATCAGCATTTAAGGTTTTGGCCAACCAGGACCAATCATCGTGTTTGTTTGCGGTACTGCCAGGGTTCTTTTCATTATCTCGTGTGATAGATGAATTTGTCACTCCATTAACTGTAATTCTTATCTGATCACATCCCTCTTGATGAGTTGCTGGATTCCATGTTCTCGGCGGACTAAACACTTGGCTTGCCTTTGGTTGATTCTCGGAGCTATTCACCAGATCTTGCGTAGGACTTTTATTCGCGTTATTCAGTGGTCTACTACGAGACTTTTCTTGAGAGTTTTCAAGCCGCACATTATCGGCGTTGGTTATATCAAATCCTAAGGACATCAGTACAGAACCGGCATCCAGTAGTGCATTTGCTATAATTTTAGAATGTAAGTGTAAGATCACAGCGTCAGTTTTTTTTTCATTCGGAAATTCTACAATTTTTAAGTCTTAGGACGTTATCGCACGAAGACTAGGAATCAATTGACATAACCGCAACACGTTATGTCGATTTAATATTAGGTCATCAGAAGTTTCTATGCGTTCTAGTATTAGACGATGAGATGCTTGACGCGTCTCTGTTTGGTGTGTTTTCTCTGTAATCATCGGTTTTTGAAGTTGTTTTATAGAACGGTTCATCCACATTGCTTGACTTTTATTTTTGTCTATGGTCGTAGGTATTTTATACCCAACGTTACTTACCGATAGGTCCCTGATAGGTGCCACCTGTGACGGGCTTGTAGAAATTTGCAACGATTTGGCCATGATAGGTGGATCAGACCTGACTTTCAGGCCAAGACACGGGCCCTTTATACGGAATTTAGCGTCAAGCATCCGTCTTTTTTCGTCCAAGGTCACAAAATGGGCGCTCTGCAGATCCTCAACTGTGTTTTGAACCGGAGTTGTTTTGATCAATTTACAGGTTCTAGATATTCCTTCGCACGCTTTCTCGTTAATAGGCCCATGTTGACTAAGCTTAGAAAGTGAGGTACAAGAACTCTTGCCCTCTTCGTGTTGACTAAGCTTCATAGGTGAGGTGCAAGAGTTCTTAACCTCTTCCTGGGATGAAATATCGGGCATATCAGAGTCAATGTAGGAAGGAGCAGCCAAGCCTAATTTGAATCCATCTAGCGACGATACCATAGGCCTATCACTTGTGGTATGATCTGCCTCATCATACACAGATACGTTCAGTAAGTCGTCGGAGCCATCACTGGCACAGATTGATGTCTCTTTGAGATCTAGTTGCATGGATTTTGTTAAGCTTGCAACCTTCTTATTTCTGCTAATGGTGTCTGTAGTGATGGCTCTGTTGACAGTTACATTGACAGTTTTGATGTTGCGTAAAAATCTTCGAGCATCAGTTCCTCTTCTCGCCTTCCTTATGGGCTGGTTTTTGGATTTTTTAAGTGAATTAACTGTAGTTTGTTTGTTGAGTGCAGAAAGATTTTGTGCGGCACTTGGTTTCTTGAAGATGTCGTAGATTGCAGACACAGGATTTGCCCTTGAAGGTGAAACCCTCGGTTGCAGATGTGAACCAAGCGAATCTTGATTGAAGGTCAACTTAGAGGTTGATGCTTCTTGGGAATTTTGTAGTGCCAGGTTCGTAACTGCTTGACTCTCTTTTAGGGCAGTTGCAAATGGAGTTCTAGGCTGGCATTCTCCACCCGCAGTGGTAGCAACCTGCAGATTTGTAGCCGTTCTCCTAAGTTTCTCTGTTGTCTCAGGTGACAAAGTGAGATCTATTGAATTTATGGTGGCGATACGAGTCACAGAATGCTCTGGCGATTCCTTATTGCTTACAGTAGGCTCTTTTTGCTCGTTAACAGGCCCACATAATATATTGGCAGCAGTATTGTTGTCGCATCCATCTTCTATCCTCTCAGGTGGGTTGGATAGTGAATCCCTTTTGTTGCAACATGAGGATCTTAACATAACTTGTGACTTATTCTCTTGTGTTACAGCATTGGAGGAGCCTAACCTCTGGTGTCCGTATTCTTTTTTTTGCTGTTGAAAGATACTCAGAGCTTCTTTAGCTACTTCTGCTAGAAGTTTTTTATCTAAATTTGCATTTTTAGCATGATCTAGTAATGTTTCAAGGGCCCAATCTGTTTTTTTGTGTAGCTCTTGTAACACTTCTTTACAGTGGAGGTTTTTGTTTTCCATGCTCCCCAATTTGTGATTCATGTCAGTAACCACCGTTGAGAGCTCTTTTATATTGTCGTTAAGGTTCTCGTACATTTTAATGAAAGGTGCAATGGAAATAGCCATGGAGGAGATTATAGTTGCTTGTAGGTCCTTGGTATACTGAGCAGATCTGGGGCCTGCTGTATTTCTGGAGTCCGGTGGTGGTATTCTCCTACCACGGTGTATCGATCTTCGAATCTTGGGGTATGATCGTTCCATTATAGATGAATCCGTTGAGCTTTGATCAGATGAGGAATCCATTGTACAAACGGTATCTTCGTTAACATGCCTTGGCGTTAAGACTGTAACTGGCGACCTCGTTGTATTGCTAGGCTCTGTCACACTTCTTTTCAGTTTCTTATTTTGTGAACAGCTCAAACTGGGGGATAAGCTCCCCCCTAGCCTCCTTCGTTTACTCAGGGAACTTGACCTCAGAGTTAGCAGTATGGGTTGCGTGGTAGGGGGCACGTCCCCGAGCCAGAGTGATTTCTTGTAGAGTCCTTTGTCGTCAGATTACCATTTGTACTGTCACCATTTGTGTTGTTTTTAACAGCTCTTTCTTTGTTTAGGCGAGTAAGGTCCAGGAGCAATTTGTTAGCTACCTCAAGTGAGTTTCTTCTTTCCGCTCCTATTGTGAGCTTGGCAGTGGCAGGGCTCAGTGTAGAAAGAGGCAGGGCGCCACTCAAGATAATATTTCGCCCTAGCTCAGTGCCCCTCTCTTCAACTTGTCGTGCTACAGGACACATAGGCTCCTTGGTCTCACACATGGCTTCGTTCATAAGTACTTCTGGTTCTCCAAACGGAAAGGCCTCTTTGTTGAAATGAGCTGCAGAGATGTCAGGATTTCCTGGTGAGTCCAAGGCACTGTAGAACCCTGATCGAGGTGACTCGTGAGTTATAGTTATAGTTGACTGTCCATTCGCAGACAGACTGATGGTTCCGGGAGGGTTGTAAAAAAGCCCGGAAACCAACTGTGAGTCACTCGACACAGTCACAGCGTCTGGGGCCTCGCCAGATGCGCATCGCTCTCTGCGCAAGCAAGGCTGATGCGAGACAGGATCCTTCGAGACAGTCGGAGACGGAGACGATCCCTCCGTTCGCCCAGCACGGGCCGCTTTACGCGGAGCAACCATCCCGACCCCGGGCGACTCCAGACGCCCCGCAAAGGCAGGGCCCTCCAAATCAGCAACGGAGACTTCACCGTCTTCACCATTCACGCCATCCACATTGTCAACGGCGCCGCAGTCAGCATCATCAACACACCCGTCGCACCCACAAGCCCGGCCGGTTTCTTCGACCATCAACAAGGTAGCGGGCAGCGATGAATGCGTACAGGAGACGGGGGTTTGAGGTATCTCAATGCTTTTACTGATACAATTATTATGTGTAGCACAGTATGTATGCTGAGAATCACTCACCTCTATCCCCGATGCAGCTCGTACAAAAGAGCATCGTCTTGATGGTGATAAAGGTGGTACTGTAGCTGCTGCCGCAATGTCCACACCTCGAGCATCGTGAGTCCGTGCATTCACGGCAAGGATCCCAGGGCTATCAACGAAAACAGTCTTTTCTGCTGGAGAGGTCAGTTTTCGTTGAGCGCGTGTTTCGCGCATTGTCCCACTGAGGCTGTGACTGCCAATTAGGTGTCGGACCAAGAGGACCAAGAGGACTACACCCCACCACTCCTCCGATCCTCTGACTCCTCAGACTCTGCCCTGACTCCGCGCCCGCTCCGCGGGGGGACTTAATTTTTGTAGATAGACACTCCCTCAGTTAACGATAGACAGGGTAGACAGACTCCGCTCCACTCTTCACAGCTCCTCAGACTCTGCCCTGACTCCGCGCCCGCTCCGCGGGGGGACTGAGTTTTTGTAGATAGACACTCCCTCAGTTAACGATAGACAGGGTAGACAGACTCCGCTCCACTCTCCACAGCTCCTCAGACTCTGCCCTGACTCCGCCTTGAGATCATTATTGAGTGTTTGCGACTTCAGGCTGTCTCTTCCTAAAATAAAGGGAGGAGCCAGACAAGCCTTCTTAATACAGGTGCCAAATATACTGGTATATAACCTGTGAATGTCCCATGACAAACTGCATTTCCCACTAGCCTGACAACCTACCATATGAGAATTGGTTATTCTATGGACATCTATCTTGCCTTTGCTAACAAATCTGTTGCAGAGAAAAGCTGCACGAGTCTGCAGGCAGTGAAAGGCATCATTACAAATGCAGGAATTTAGATCACATGTTGTACGTTCGGAACATTATTTTTTAAGAGTGTTTGTCATTGTACTTGTTGTCTCTTCCATACTCCTCAACACTTATGTGCCAACCTACCTGTTTTCAATTGCACCCAAAGCTATAAGAACTCTCAGGTTTCCTGTGGCCAAGAGTGAGAAGGACATTCAGTCTTGTTTTTCATTTGAATTCTGGAATATGTAGTTTTCCTCAATTTCAAATAAAAAAAAACAACAAAAATAAGCAAATTCCAGAATCCAAAGAGAAAAAAATAGGACTGTTTAGCCTTCTGACGCCTGGCCACAGACAACTTTATCATGTTGAGCTATGCTTGCTCCACTTTCTTTTTGTGTGTGTGTACTTGTTTGCTACTGGTGCGTATTTGTTTGAAGAGACCACTGTTAGGCAGTGTTATCATTGTGGGCAGGTGGCAGCACAAGGTGTTTGGGTGTATTACTGATCATGATGTACATTTTCAGCGGTGGCATCTGATGGCTCAGCCATTGTAAGTCATGCTATAGCACTGGTCATGTCAGGGTCTGGTGACAATGCCTGGACGAGAAAGCTTTGGTTGGCGGTGCTTTGAATGAGCTCTTCTGCTGTTTTTCTGTTAGGTCAGTGCTTTGTTCGTTAAATTCAACAAGCCATGCACCAGACGTGTGCTTTCAATCTGCTGTACATGTGGAATTAGCAACACCGTATGAACACGGCTTAAGAAAGAAAGCAATCATTATAATTCAAATGTTACTGCTTTTCACACAACCAAGCTGAAGCCTAATTGGAAGACTTTTTTTGTTCAGCTGGATAAAACATTGATCATTTCACTTTTCTAGTTTTGCAATCGATTTGTAAGAACGTCATGTGCTTGTAAATGTCCACATGGGATGCATTTAAGGACGCCTTTTAACTTGTAAACAAAGTGAGGACTGAAAACGTATCAGCCATTTTGAAATCCCACTTTGACTACCATGCCATGTTTTGTTACCTCGGGTCAGGTAGTGCAGCCAACATCTGAAAGGTTCAATAGGAGTGGTCCAGCGGAAAGTCAAGACACAGTCATAACCATCTACTTACAGCTGTTGGGACTGTTGAGAAAAACATTTCCAAGAACTACATGTACACATTCAAATGTAAATATCCCATCATTGAAAGTGGGTTTATAACTGAAGTTGGTAGGATTCAAATGTCTCCATATTGAATCATCCTGTGCACAGAGAGATACAGCACTTTGACGAACAGCACAGATTGTGGTGAAGGAAATGGGACTAGTGCTCGTTACCCTGAATCAACAGATGATGAAAGGATGAGCCAAGCACACCCGAAACACGACTGTTTAGGCTCCAGAACATCTGCATCCTCCGAATAATGCATCCCCAATAATATCTACTAAGTGGATATTAACCCCCTCATTTGCAATCATGAGAGTACCCTCAGAAGAAGAATGAAAACAGAGCCAGCCGCACCTGACCGCTTGCTACCTCTACCTCATGTGAACAACTTTGCAGAAGTGTTTCCTATCACAAAAGTGCCACATTTTAATGTTGACAGTCAATGGTTCTTATTTTGTCATGGTGAGAATGATAAAGGCCCGAGTCACGCACGTCTAGCATGCAAGGGATTCTGGCCACCCTTTCTGAGGCATCCCCATTTCATGAAATACGTAATACAATTATACAAATTTGATCATCTTCCCAGAATGAAATAAATATATATATGGTGTTCCCACAATTTGACTGATTTGGTCTCAGGCCCATCTGAGTCTCCAAGGTACAGCTTATGTTACTAAAGCAATTTATACAATAGTAAGCAATTTAGTTGACATGTTACCAACTAGAGCCCCAAATCCCTCTCCCATTAGTTGGCCTGCCATGGTGAGCCAATCAGCTGAACCAGGAGGCGAGAGCCGGTATCAGACCACTAAGGCCCACCTCGAGGGCTGCTCGTCACTTCTGCCTTCTTCTTCAGCAATGTGGAGCCTGCCACGCTCGCCCTGCAGCCTGCTCTCTGACCCCCAGCCTCACTGGGTATCTCCCCTCACTGCTAAGATAAGCCTGGCCTTTGCAGGCTTCCTCATGCTTGATGTGCCTTTCTGGGCATTTTCTTCACAATTTCTCATAATTATCTTCACAGCACGACGAGTGCAGAAGCAGATTGTTACTGGATGGAGGAATCCCATTTCTTGGGCATTTTAATTTCTTTCTACATTGCGCACCATATTGCACGTCTGCTTTTGGCCTTCAAATATTACCTTGCTTCTTCTCTGTTGTGTGGCCATGTACTTTTCCCCTCCTCCCATCTCTCCTAGCATGGTAGTGCCCTTTTGACGTTTTGCATCTATGTGTTGCTGCCACCCTGCAACATGGGGTAGGCATCATGTATATGCCTATTTCTGGACTCTTGCATCTGTGTGTTGTTGCTGCCCTGCAACATGGGGTAGGCACCATGTATATGCCTATTGTTGGACTCTTGCATCTGTGTGTTGCTGCCGCCCTGCTACTTGGGATAGGCACCATGTATATGCCTATTGCTGGACTCTTGCATCTGAGTTGCATCTGTGTGTTGCTGCCACCCTGCAACATGGGGTAGGGACCATGTATATGCCTATTTCTGGACTCTTGCATCTGTGTGTTGCTGCCGCCCTGCTACTTGGGATAGGCACCATGTATATGCCTATTGCTGGACTCTTGCATATGAGTGTTGCTGCCGCCCTGCTACTTGGGATAGGCACCATGTATATGCCTATTGCTGGACTCTTGCATCTGAGTGTTGCTACCACTCTGCAACATGGGGTAGGCACCATGTATATGCCTATTGCTGGACTCTTGCATCTGAGTTGCATCTGTGTGTTGCTGCCACCCTGCAACATGGGGTAGGGACCATGTATATGCCTTTTTCTGGACTCTTGCATCTGTGTGTTGCTGCCGCCCTGCAACATGGGGTAGGCACCATTTATATGCCTATTTCTGGACTCTTGCATCTGTGTGCTGCTGGTGCCCTGCTACTTGGGATAGGCACCATGTTTATGCCTATTCCTGGATTCTTGCAACTGTGTGTTGCTGCCGCTCTGAAACATGGGGCTAGGCTCAATGGATGTGATTATATTGTAGTTGTCTTTTGCACTTTGCACATGTTGTAATACCGTTGTACGTTCTTCGATGTTGTAACTCAACTCTTACGCCTCCTTTTCTGTAACCGGAAGCACTGAAACCAATCTCTCAAGCGTAAGCGCCTAGATACCATGCGTTTTGCGCGCTATACAAATAAATAAATAAATAAATAAATAAATACATGTTAGCGCTAAATCCCGACACATGACTGTCCCTATTCCAGCTCAGTCTTTCTACTATAGCAGACTGTTACAAAATCCCCACATATCGAAATTCTAAAAAGATGTCCAGGCCTATTGTTCTCTATTCCACGCTCTATTACTCCCCCTGGTCTTCACCCATCTCCAGCAAACAGCCTTGCAGTGCAGTGTCTGTGTCCCTTTCCCACACCCTCTTCCTTCTGTTACTACCTGCCATATTTGTGCAAGATTGTGTGTGTGTGTTTCTGTCTGTGTGTATGTGTGTGCATAGAAAATGTGCTCAATATACAAAGATCAAAATACATTGCTTTGTTTCTACTGTTGCAATCATTGAAAACATTATTATCAATCTACTTGCACAAGTTCTCGTCAACTACCACCCTCTCCACCTCAGTCCCTATAATTAGCAAATCACTGAATAAACAAACAAGCGAAAATGATTGGTGCTGCCGAAGCTTGTTTCTCCTTCTAGAGACTAAGTTTCAGTGTTGATTTCACCGTCACCTGTTCTGAGGCTACTGGCGGAGGATTTCTGCTGAGGCAAACTTCAATTAAAGAATCAGAAGGAAGTCCAGACTGGATGCCAGGAAGTATGATACTTAGCCCCCATGGTGTTTATGACCTTGGTTGTAAGACGGGGCAAGGCTGGGCCTGAACCTGGGATATCCCTGACACTTCTCTGGAGTGCAAAGATATACCACAGCTTGGCTGGAGTTACAGTTTGTCCCGCTCCAGAGTTTGTCCCAGGAAGATAGCTCAGTGACAACATGCTTGTCTTAGAAACAAGACGACATGAAGCAACACGGGTTCGATCCCAGGGTCCGCACTTAAAAAGCTCTGGGTATTAAGAGCGTTATAAATATGCAACTAAGAGACATAGTGCCTCATTACGAGGTGGGCGGTAAGGAATTACCGGCACCGGTAAGGAGACCAATGCCGGTAACCCCTTACCGCCCTACTACGAGGTCCCTTAGCGGGTCCCTCCAGTAATGCCTGATCTGACCAGGCGTTATGGATGGAACCCGTTAAGGGACATTGAAGCTAATAACGGTACTGCAATGTGCGGTACCATTATTAGCGCCTTCCCCATTGAACCCTATGGGGGCTGAAATGGGAATGGGGAATGGCTTTTTCAATGGGGACTTACCAGTCCCGCAAAGGTCGGACTACACCGGTAAGTCCCCATTAAACGACACTGGTGCCGGACACATTATTGGTGTCAGTCATGGCACAAATAGCGCCATGACTACCACCAATCTCGTAATGAGGCCCATATTCTTGTAAAAACGCCTCGATGACCCTGCTGTGTGAGCGCTTTAAAAATGGTAAATAAAAAATACATTTAAAAAAAAAGTTTTCATCAAGCTAAATGTGTCTAGGTGTTATCTCTCTCGTTTGCCACTGATCATTCTCTGAGTCTTTTGCCCTCTCCCTTTCACTCTTCACGCACTTTTTATGTTACTCTTTCATTCTCACTGTCTCTCTTTATGCCTACATCAAGACTCTCTTGGGTTTTCGCTGACACTCATCCTGATGTTCCCAAACCCTTTAATTCCCCGCCTCCTCTGTACTTCACGATCCACTCTTCTCACTCTCGCTCACTCTTGCACACTCACAATGTCGTGCCTTTTTCGATGTGTCTCTCTCTCTCCCTTCCGAGCTCTTACTCGGTGTCTGTTCTTCTATACTTGTTATTGCTTCATGTGTCTTAGTATGTTTGCTCACCTGTTGCGAGTGTCTCCCTTGATTAGTTTGACTTTGTCTTTTTTCGGCACCTCACTCTCCATCTCCCTCTTTCCTGTCTTTCTGGCCCCTCTATGTTCCCTCTCTCTGTGTATCCCTCTTGGTGTCTTTCTCTGTTGGCCTCCCCTCTGTAGCCCACTCCATCCCTTAACAACTGCCTCCATCTACCCCTCCCTCTGTCTCTCAGACCCTGTCTTTCTCCATCGTTCGTTGTGGCTCCGGGTGGGTTCAGGATTGTGATTATCCCACCCGGTGTGCTCCCCACCTCTGGGTCACCCACTATCTGCGTCTTCCTCTCTGTATCTTCCTCTGTCTCTCCCCTTCTTTGTCTCTCTCTCTTCCCCTTTATGTCTCCCCTGATGTCTCCTTCACTGTCTCTCTCTTTCTCTACCCCTCTGTCTCCCTCTCTTTGCCCCCTCAGTATCTTCCTCTGTCTGTGCCTCGCTCTCTGTGTATCTCGTTTCCCTCTTTTCCTCCATGTGTTCTATCTTCCCTTTGCTTCTCTGTCTCCTTCTAAGCCTCTTCCATCCTTCGCCCCTTCTTCTTTCCTCCCTCCGTTTCCCCCTGTCTCTGCGACTCCCTCGTCGGTGTTTCCCTGTCTGTATTGTATCTCTCTGTCTCAATGTCTACACCTCTCTCACCATCCCTCAATATCACCCTTCCTTCCCTCGACACTTCCCTCGGTCTCCCAGTCCCTTCCTCTCTCCCCATCACACTCTGTATCCCACCCTGTGTGGCTCTGTTTATGTGTGTCTCTGTGCGTGTGTTCGTGGTCACACTCTCTGTTTCAAACGTTTTTTTTTTCCTCTCATCTCAGGGCTTAGTTTGTGCTTTATATATTTAATACATACATGCATACACATCTACCCCATATCCCCACCCGCTATTTCTGTGTGTCTGATAGTGTCTCATGTTAGATAGTAAATGAGCCAGCAAGCAGACAGTGTTGACCATGACGTGGCTGCATACCTGTTCATCCTGTACTTCTTGTAGTGCACTTTTATGCTTAAGGTTTAGCACACCCTGCTCCGCCTCTCTCATTGGAAGAGGGACAGGAAGTCCCCTGGCACGAGGGGCTTCTTAGAGAGAATTAAGTAAAGTTAAGTGGTCTTGTAAAGCACCCTTTTGCCAATAATGTTTGCCTCAGAGCACCTGCTTTGTAAAAAGAGGTGGGGGTTCATGTGGGTTAGAAAGTAGGAAAGGCGAGGAGTGGAAAGGCTCCCACGTCGGTGAGCTCAGGTCAGCATCTCCTGTTACCTGTGTGCTGAGTATGGTGAGGGTGCTAAGCAGTCCCTGGGTTGTATTAGCTGTTAGTGTAGTCCCAGAGTTAGGGTGATAGTGTCTAGTAGTGGATGTGGAGTGAGGTGTTGATCGGTGGAGGGGAGGGTATAGGTCTGCATACAGAGAGCACGGCATGCAGACGCGCTGTGCTGCATCCCAGTACCAAGGAACGAGAGGTTTCGAGTTACAGCTCGTTCTTTGCCACACACTTGTGAACCATTAAATTATTGGGAAAGTACCGCCGGCTCAAAAGCAAAATATCAGAAGCCAATCCTTCAGCAGCCATGCTCGTATTCCATCAGGCCCAGTGTGGGCCGAGTATCAAAACACAGAAACAATCTTGTGTCAGCAGGGCTTGACTGCCATCACACCAGGGGGGACAATTGCTGGCTTTATGTCCCCCCACACAGAGCAGGCATGCATTAGACTGAGGTGTATGGGATCATGTACAGGGCTGTCCCTTCATCAGCACGAATGCTTCTGTTTTTAGAGGTTTTTTTTCTCACTACCATTCTTTATTTCAACTTTATTTTGAAGTGTGTATACTCCTGATGTTAAAGGTTACATTGTTTCTTTTTAACCAATAACAATAAAGGAAAAAAAAATAAAAAAAGAATCATACACAACATATACAATTAATTGAACACATACAAAACAGCACATTCATGTTCAATCAATTCTAAAATAAACTGTTCTTCACACTAAAAAAAATAATAATAGGATAATAACTTCTCTGCTGCAGGTCCAAACGTGTTCTAGGCATGTTAAGATAGATTTGATGTATCCATATACGCATAGTCCCACTACTCATACATTCATTTACATTTCTAAGAGGTCTCATTTCATGAGCTGCTCTTAAGAAGCTATATGGAGTCAAGGTTCTTTTCTCATTGCTGGCTAAACATAGACACAGTTAACTCGTTCTAACCTGTGTAAACTAGTGTTCCCTAAACATCAGGGTCAAGGCTTTCCTTCGGATGCCACTATTCTTAAGATTAAAACAAATAGTAAAATGCATGTGTGTCTCAAGATCAGCTGGGCAGAAAGGAAAGCGACGATCTGACAAGTCCAGATCTCGCCACCTGATTGAGGCACATGAGATGGAATCTAAAATCTGGGGATGAAGACAAGGAGTGACGTTGTGGTACACCATGTAACACACACTTGCAAAGACACTGAAATTGCACTCCTAAAATGTGTTCAATTAGACGGCTTCCAAAGTTCCCCATTCTGCCTAGCTTCATCCAGCTGAACCGAAGTGTGCCATCCATACTTGACATCAGCCTTTGCCAAGGCAATCCAAGACCATGGACAGGGCATATCAGGAGTTTTTGTCATCATACACTCAACCAATTCTGAACCATCTCAGCTACGTGTCATAACACATGGCTCAATCAGCCAGAACTCCTCCTTGTTTGAGGGTTTCAACAAGTGTGAGCTTTCATTGGGTAGCTTGCAGGTTGTCCCATGTGTCAAGCCACAACAACAAAGGTGCCAGTGCAGTCATATCCTTCACATATCGTACACCTAATTCCATGGCAGCTGCATGAGATGGTACAGAAGGGGCAGTCATTTCTTGAGTTTTTAATATATATATATATATATATATATATATATATATATATATATATATATATATATATATATATATATAATGCCGGACAGGGACAATTGTTGACCAAGTTGCAATACTTTATGTCCTTGTTACTGACATTGAGTTGCGACCCTGCACGAGCAGCGTCTACTTGTAATGACAAATGGCGGTAATCAAGCACTGGCAAGGGTGAGATGTCTTTCTGAGCGAAGGTGTGTCCAGCCATTGTTCGGTTACATGTGTTCAGACATAGAACAGAGCAAAGCTTCAACCAGCAGAGGCAATATCTCATCACAAGCAGAGCTTGTCCTGCTTCAGATGAAGGTCATGGCCTCAGACCTGGAGCCAATCCAGCAGCAGCAAGGAGCATCATGCAGTGCAGAAAAGGCCTTCTTCTGCCACCACGGGGTCATGTGTCCTCTCACAGAGCTATAATGTTTCCTATGCCAGGTTAAATGTGGTCACAGGCAATCAATGCTTTAAGTGGGATAATAAAACGAGGAGGGGGTCGGGGAGCTCGGAGCCCTCCCGCAATGTTTCAGGGCGGGGCATTAAGTCTATGATGCAGCCTGAACTCAAAAGTAGCCAAGGAAGGTTGAAAAGATGTGGGCCCGGATAATGAAAGGAGTGACCTGCCAATCGAGTTCCATTACCTGCAGATAATGGGAGTACAATCCACTTTACATGGTGCAATAAAACATATTTATAATAGATATAATTAATATGTAGTAAACATGACTGAAATATAGATATTTAAAAATAAGCTTGAAAATTAAATCAAAAGAAATCAAAGCACCACACACTCACAGTTATTATGAAAGCTATCCATGGTCTTATATATGAATTTAATTACAGCATTGTAATGCCAATGCTAATTTGTTACAACAATCAAACAATTTATGCACTATTTTGCAGATTCCCTTTCTGCAAGAACACAATCCAATTCCACGTGTCTTTAACTTATTTTGTGATTCTAAACACGGTTGATAGGCAATCATTCAATCATCATACTAGCATCTACTGGCTTAGAGCAGTAGTGTCCATTATTGTTTTCTTTACATTACTGAGAGTGTAAATCAGGTCAGGGAAGTCTGTTCAGTGAGCCCTTTCAGAGTCCTGGCACAAGATCAATATTTGGATACTGCTAGGGCTTTGTCCTGTTCAGACCCAGCCCACTTAAAGCCCTGCATGCAAGGCTGATCGGGTGCAAAACGGATTATTCAGTATGCTCTGGTAAAGAGAGCTCATCCTATACCAGCACAGAGATACACAGAATCACAGAACGAGTCAATACTGCACCGACCCAGCTAAATGTCACCACACACAGACCCAATAACACAGGCGAATGTTTTAGGCTAGCAAGCAATTTATATCATTACACACAGCTGCGACCGTGTAGTAGGAGGGACTACATTTCATCGCACTAGGCCCATCTTGCACCAGTAGGAGATATATTTGTTTGGCCTCAAGTACAACACCCAGACACGGAGGTAATCAAGAGTTTTGGTCATCATACACCCAACTAATTGTGAACATTCATAGATATATGTCATGTCCCATGGCTCAATAAGCCCAGGGATATTTCTGCAACACCATGTATTATATCTGATCAGTTCTGGCACATTGGGCGAAACATGTCACCCAGAAACACTGAATCCTGCGCTACATGTGCGGCATATGTTTGGCTCAGAGGCGTCGCTACGGGTGGCTAAGGGGGCTATGGTTGTAGCCCCGGATAGAAGCTCAGGGGCTAAAACCAAACGGCTATCTAGCCCCGAATCCCATCAGTCCTGACATTAGCTTAGCCCCGGATCTTTTCCAGACCTGGCAACACCCCTAGACCTAGTGATATGTGTCCAAACCGTAGGGCCGAAAAGGGCATTTCATCGTCTGACATGGAGGCAGTGCCTCACCAGCAGGGGTTATATGTAATGACACTGTGTGCTAATCTTGCCCGAGTGGTTAAGAGCTAATCCTGCATCTACAGTGGCTTGTGCACATATGGCATCGCCGGTCCTGCACCAGCACCGGTTATATTCACGACGAACCGGTTCCATCTCCGTTGTCACGTGCAGGGCTAGCCAGCACTCCCCCACAAGGGATTCATGTCTTTACAGGGAGCCCCTTTTGTCACTCCCGTGGTGCACTGCTTTCTTGCACTGTTGCTGGGTAGATCTTTAGTCCAATGGCTGCTCCGCGAGGGACAGGGCCAGCAGCTGGAAGCGAATTGCACAGCCCCTGAAATCCGAGGAAATAAGAAAGATGTGATTTTTCTTCTCCATTGTAATTCACTTTAGAATGCATTAAACCTGACGTCCCTTCTGCGGTTTCTGGATGCGGATAGCATGGATTGGCTCCCGGGGCGCTTATCTCGGAGCTCAGCGTGAGCTACAGAGGGGGATGGCTGATGACACGCCGAGCCCTTAAGCTTACCTGGTCCATGCGCGTATACTCGGCAAACCTGGGTTATTATGATGCCTACCTTGCCCGAAAAACAACGTGCCCTTGCAATAATATACCCAAACGGCTGATTTCCCAAAACCCGAAACAAGGTGTGAATTGCCAGGGTAGCTGCATTATTAAACCCCAATTGATCAATGTCTGAATACTGGTGTGAACTCGAACCATATACTGAACTGGCTGATGTCCTAATACCCACCTGGAAAAGGTCCTGCCACTTTGTCACAGTGATGCAAGATGCTTGGGTGCCTGGTGTTTCCCATCTGGCCTCCTTTCAGATCATAGTGTGACCTACCACAGCCAATAAAGGAGTCACGTGGTATTGTCTAATGTGCCAGGAGATGCCCCTCTCCAATTCTGGCATCAGAAAATGCATCCATCACTATCCTAATGCCCAACTGAACCGCTTTAATATATTCAACGCTCCAAGGTCTTAATACTAAATTCACCATGGTTCAAAAACCCAGTTGATATGATATTTTATTTATATCGCGCTCATACACATGTGTTTCAGAGCGCGACCAAGCAAAAGGAGGGGAACAGGGGAGAACTAAATATGATCTTACTAGGCCCCGTGACATTAAGAACGTGCAAGTGCATGGCAAAGGGAAGAGGGGGAAAGTGCGTGGATGGGGAGAAGTGGAAAGTGCGGACAGAGGAGAGAATAGAATAAATAATAAGTGGTATGGTTTATGAAAACCAGCTGGACCAAGGCCCTACTACCCAGGTGATCTTGGATTTTTTACCCAGCTGGCCATGGTCATGCACCTAGTCGACGCAGATTTTTGTACCCAACTGATCAAGGCCTTAACACTCACCAGGCCTTGATCTATAAACTCAAGATGCCAAACACCTCCTAATAATGAGTTAAGAAATCACTCATACCCAACGAAATGAGGCATGCCAAGTAATATTAAATTCCAATAGAACTACAGCCAACAATTCAACAAAAAGGTTGAACAATTTGCATGCAAGCCTCTAGAATTGTAAATCGGGGTTAGCTTCATTGTTTCCGCAAATAATAAGTTACTCATTTCCCATTCATAATGCATCACTTTTAGAACATGAGAACACACTCTAGGGCCTGATTCACAGAGCCCTTTCCTATGGGATTCCTCCATTCAAAAATGCTTCTGTGAATCAGGCCCTTAATACCTTACAGTCCACATTAAAAATGCATTGCGGTTCAATGTCAAACCAATTACATATCTCACCCCAACATGTCATCCAGCAGCTCCTCAGCATAAACAAATGCTTTACTTGCTTATCGTCTAACATCCTTAGAACCTTGCAGCCCACGTCAAATATTGCCACAATGGCATGTCTTCCCTAAAGCCAAAAATCAACACCATCATACGCATGGATAGTTTTCTTCAAAAACACCCCTGCTTCCCCAAACATTGGATTCTACCCTCAGTTAGTGCTTGGTATGATAGTAACAGGTGGTGTTGGGTGTCCTGACCCACGTTTGGACTATTATGCTGCAACATTTGGTGCTGTGGGCTTAGGAAATCCAAGAGGGCGGAAAAGCCCACATTTGCACCAGAATCCTAGTGAACCGTGCAGTTTTGCGCACAGCAAAGTGGTCCCCTGACCTGCCACCCACCAGTGCAAGCATGATGGGCCAGGAGTGCCATGAGTGAAATGTGTGCCAAAGGAAAAACAGCAGTACCTGTTAGCTTAAAAGCGCTTTAATATCACCTTTGTTTCCCTGAATGCAAGCTAAAAATGCCTATTTTAAACATCACAAGATAGTCAAAAATCTCAATGAACACCAGCAGACATTTGGCAGAATGTATTCTTGTGTGCATACAAAATCTGGAAAGATGAAGAGCCCAAAACAATGTTTATAACAAAACTGGCTGAGCTGTGGATGTCAGCAGCTTAAGTTAAATGGACAGAAAGCCACTAAAATCGAAATGTTTAAAATAAATGAGTGACCTACTTTTGAGTGTAACATAGGTTGCAACTGTTAAATGTCATAGTTTTGAACTTAGAATCAGCATTCTAGCTGCGTGTGCAAAAATTGTGAGTTTGATTTGAATGAAGAAAAACTGGGAACAAAAGTGACATTTAGCTGAAGCCTGGCTTAATGAAACTGGATTCTTCCTGACAACTACCCCCGACAGGAGAGGGAATTCAGCAGCTGTGTTCCCAGGCCTGGCTGCATCCTGCTGCCCCTGCCAAAAGGAGATGACACCTCTCTGATTGAATTAGGGGAGTGGCACCTGGGGACTACAGGAAACTAAACAAAGCACTGTCCCTGGCTCAGGCAAATGTTATATTGGGGGGGGTCCTAAAATGGCTTCCTCTTGGGAGAAACTGGGAGGGGCAGTGCCTGTGAGAGCAAGCTGAGCTTGGGGGAAGTGGATAAACCAGAAATTCCACCATGTGCTTTGGAAAACCAAACCCCTTTGGGGCCAGAGCATGATTTTAAAAAGATGGATAATTCAGAGTGCAGACTTGTAAAAATTATATAAATAAGATCATCATTCTTGCGATTTTTCTGTGGACATTTTAAGAGGTGTTAGGACCCTGTGGTATGTTCTTGGGGATAGTAGCTGAAAAAAAAGATTGTTACTCCAAATGTATGCATGTTAAAAATCTGACACTTTATCATCTGAAACCCATATCCCTGGTGCACATTTGTGTAAAATCTGGAAAGGTTTAGAGGTCGTTATCTGGATGAAAAGGGGAGAATTCTGTCATAGGTGGACACAACATCGTACAAAGACAGGGATCGGATGGTTTGGTGCTACAGAAAATATGTTAACTTGACCTATAATATTAGAAAAATAGTACATGGATTAATATGTATTTGGATCAGAAATAGATTTGTGTGCAATTTGACAAGGGGAGGATCCTCTGACCATAAACCTACCTCATCACTCTGACTCACAACCCAGTTCCCCCAATGAAGGAAGAGAGGAGGAACTGGCCAATGATAAGTTGAGAGGGTTGGGCATGCAGAATGAGCCGACCCACCCACTTTCTAAACACATAAAAAGAGCCACTGGAACCCAGGTAGGGACATTCACTTTCCACTTTCTTGTGGGACGCTTTGCCGGGAGACTCCAGACTTCAAATCCATCAATCTCCAGAGACCAGAGATCCAGAGAGACCAGAGATCCAGAGAGACCAGAGATCCAGAGAGAACAGAACCAGAGCAGAACCAGAGACCAGACCGCTTTGCAGTGCCGCTAGCAGAGCTGACCCAGATCGCTGTGAGCAGGACCAGGCAGAGATCGTCCGTGGCGAGAGAACTGCCAGGAGTCCAGTCCAACCGGTTGACCCGATCCGTGACGAAGTCGCATTCCTGTCCAAAATCTAGTGTGAGTACCCAGCTAGCACTGTGCCAAAACCAATCTCTTAGTTTAAAATAATCTAATCCAAACTATTTTAGCCTATTAGAACTGCGTCCTAAAATCGTGTCATTCTGTCATTTTTAAAACTGAAAACTGTCATCTGTCATTCTGAGCTTTAAAATTTCAAATCCGAAAAACTACCTTTACTAAATCGGCCGTATCTCTGGAACTGTTTGTGCTAGGAGCGAGTAACTGTCATCTTAAAGCTAAGATTCTAAGCTTTCCAACGAGCCTTGAACCGACTTCCTACTCCTTATAGTGCCTCCGTAATTGCGCTCGACGCACGCAACTAAATTTGCCGCAATTTGACATTTTGCTTAATTTCAGCCACGTGTAAAAATATTTGTCCTTGCTTTCCTTGCTGAAATTCGTTTGCAACCTGACAATCATTCATAGAGCATTGCTAAAGTGATCCTGAACTAATACCAAGTAGCTGTCACCCACCCTGAACCTCTAGAGGGAATTAAAATCATTTTAGCATATTTTTCACTTCTTTGCATACCACATCAAAGTATATTGCCTGTGTTTAAAACTCCTACCTGTTTTCCTCTAAGCTTGCTGTGGGGGAACTGAATTATATTTGTTTGCATTCCTGAGAACTGTGTGCTTTCCTTCCATCTCTTTACCTTGCATAAAGGGGGGCGGGGGGGGGGGTGAATTGTCAAAGAAAAGTGATTACATTGTCTTTTGTTGAAGTCATATCAAGTTTATTGTCTGTACTGCCTTTTCATTCATCATTGCATTGTCCTTGAAGCCATAAAAGCATTCTCAGCTACTTTATCCTCTCTATATCACTTCTAAGCCATCAAAAATAGTGTACCACTGTAACAATATCCATTGTTGATCACTATCATCTTCACAAGTGTGCTATCAAACATTAATTTATTATAAAAGTGATATATATATATTAACCGGTCGGAGGAGAACACCAGTGGCTTGGAAGGTTGTGCAGGGAACTGGAGTGCGCCCCTTTCCTCGTTTTTGTCATTTTTTCTGGACTTTGAAGCGTGGAAGCTTCAAATCCTGACAGGGTGCTGCACCAGGGCGATATATGCCCGGCTTTGGAGTGCCTCACTGGAAGCTACTCCCCCCCCTTTCTCCATTGTGAGATTGGGCGGGAGCTTTTTCCCTGCTAACCAGATGACTACATCTACCAGAAGCCCTTGAAGCTAATTATCATCACCTGCACCTGCGGTGAGCTACAAGTTAACATAGCCTCCCTGATGACATGTATTGGCACAGAAACCGGTCGGAGGAGAACACCAGTGGCTTGGAAGTTTGTGCAGGGAACTGGAGTGTGCCCCTTTCCTCGTTTTTGTCATATATATATATATATATATATATATATATATATATATATATATATATATATATAGTTTAATTTTCAAATAAACCTTTTAAATTTGCAAAACAAACCTACTTCTTGGCTCAGTGGGGTCAGGGGGATTCTAAGAGAGGGGTGTTATATAAGGGTTTTCATCCAGAGTAAACGAACTGGACATAAAAATATATCAATAAGGGTTCCCCTCAGCATCCCAGACTAGGCATTGACTTAGCTGTAGTGTTGAATTGAATCCGCTTACAGTGGTGTCATGCCACCACCATCCCTATGAAATCACAGACTACAAATGCCACCTGAATACCCTGATGAACATGGATCAAATCCTATTCAGACCCCGAACCTTTGTCAGGACCATCCCACGGCAAAACTCCAAGTCCCAGTTTCACTCAGGGCATCCCAAACATCCCGTTGCCTGGCGCCTGTAACCAAGATGGGCCTAATAGGACAACGCTAGGCAAAGGATTTGCAATCACGGAAACGGAAGTAAACAGAGTTATCTCTGGTGTATAAGGGCAAAAACAAACACTTTGATTAACTCGGCGTCTGAGCAACACATTCTATTCCTGACTCAACGTTTTAGACCCCATGCATTTTGCTGTGGTGAAATCCCTTGTCCACATTCACACCTGCACGACAGTGAGTATTTCTTAGTTAGGGACAGCAGGAGACTTGGGTCTCAAAGAGAGTTTCCCTCCGTGGGGTATGTGTACAGTTGTTTTGATCTCTATTCATCCCAATGACCCTTTTCCATTATATTGTGAGGTTCAAAATCAAGAAATCTTGCCTGCATCCTACAGTGTTCCCTGTACTTTACACCATACAAAATCATTGTTCTCTATCTTATAGTGAGGGAGAAAAAGATGATTCCCCTTCCCAAATGTCAAGTATTTCTCCTCTGCTGTTGACTGTGGTAGGGGTGGAACCCTGGGCACTCCCATAGATTGGAGAGCACAAGGTTTCACCCTTCTTCCGGGTTACAGCATCATCCACCCAGCCATGACCATTCTGGTCTGATACGGAGAACACCCAAGAGAGCCTGGTACTGGCAGCCTTATAACAAGCAGAGCAAGGGCATGATACCCTTCTGACCAACCCCTTATGTCCAGTGGACAATGGTCAATACACCCATTTAATCAGGATCATTATACCCAGCGGTCTACAGGGATGGCACCTATCTGACCAAGAGGGTTGTAGGTGAAAAGATCGACTGCAATTGATTCGAATACAATAGTTTTGAGTCAAAAGGACCGGAAAAAAAAGCGGTTCAAAGTATTTTTTTATTTTTGGAGGGTCCCCCCAAACCTCTGTTTTTGGTGTAAAAAACACTTTTTTAACCTGTACCGAAGCCAACAAATAAAAATACATTTAAAAAAAGGCATTCAACCCTTTTTTCGGTCCTTTTGTTTCAAAACTATTGTAATTTAAAACAATGTATTCGACCCTTTGACTGGACACCGACCAAGAGCCTTATACCCAATTGATCAAGGTCATGATACCTATAAAATCAGGACTCTTTGACTCAGTAGACCAAGGTCAAGATATCAACCTATCTTTCTATATTTTTTATTTTTATTTTTTATTATATATGGCTGACCAAGCCCCAGGGGATTACAAAGAGCCATACAGTTTGAACCTTTTAAAAAAAAGGTCAAATAGAAAAAAGAAGGATATCTTTCTCTGAATTAAAACCACGAGTGAGAGAGAGGTAACATATCTCTAATAGCTTAAAAATGGCACACTTGTGATTTCCATAATTCGAAAGAGGTAGACCTTTCAGCAAGTTGAGGTTTACTCTTTGGTAACTCATTGTGAATGGGCTAGATGGCAAGCAGGAGGTCCGAAAAACAAAAATGAACATCTGTTTAAATAATCCGCATACGAAGTTTGTTTTATTGGCCCTTTGACTCTTGTTGGAATGGTTCTAGCCTCCATTTAACATCTGTGCCCAGATGCAGTTACGTCTGCTCAGTCTTGTGCATTATAAGTAACTCAACTCAACCTTGGTTGAGTATTTACAGTAGAAGGAAATGAGTGGTTGCCTCCAGGAAAGAAGCTAGCTGTGTAGATCGAGAGATTTGACTTTTTCCATTCAAGATTCTCACGTTTCTGTCTTAATCATCAGGAATGTGACATAGAACCTATCATAAGCAGGTAGAAAATAGTTGGAAAGGTAAGTGTGTGGTATTTTGTTTTTTTCACATTGGGGTGTTTAATGAAAACAAGGAGTGTAAGGGGTTGAACGTAGGTCAATACACCCGTCCAAATAGGTTCAATACTTCCAGCCAAACTTTATCCAGGTGAGTAAACTCTTTATGCTCAATGGTCCTTAAACTGAAAGGACCAAGATCATCATACTTGTCTCGGGAGGATAGCTCAGCAGCAACTTGCAAGGCGACACAGAGCAACGCAGGTTCGATCACCAGGTCCACGCTTAGAAACCTCTGGGTATTAAGCGTGTTATAAATAACCTATCATATCATAACATACTCACTTAACCGAGACACGTCTATGATGGGGGGTACAAACAGTTGGGCCAAATCCATTTTCCCTGCTGACCAAAGTCAATACACACAACTGACCAATGTCGTGATACATTACTGTCAAGTATGTTATTCCCAGGCAATCAAGGTCGTTAAACCTCTCTGATCAGGGTCCATATGCCCAGTTGAGAAAAGAAATTGGTATGACAGACCTAAGTCCTTACACTGTGCTGCATAAAGACCAAGTACACAACTAATAAATGTCTTTATACCAAGTTGACTGAGGAGATTATACAAAGAAAGGCAACATATTGTTCACACAGACGAAGAGCAGAAATGTAACCTAATCACTGAGATGCCTATCCTGCTGACCAACATCATTGTACTCCTCTCAGGTGAGTTCTGCACATACAGGGAGGAAAATTAAATCCAGGCGACTGTGGTAATGATACCTTGCCGATCAGACCTTTATATTCAGCAGACAAAGCTGGCCAAAGACAGCTGATAAGTATCCTCATGCTTAGTGGTCATCATACTCTGCTGACAAAGATCCACGATGCCACCTCAGTTACGTTTTACACTCAATGAACCTACATCATTGGGCCCAGTTGATCGAGGTATTTCTGTACAGATCACAGAGGCTTTTATAACCAGTGGCCAAAGCCTTATTGCACTGATAGCTACGTTTCTTGTACACTGATGATCACAGGCTGTATACCCATCTAACTTTGAACCATATAACAAAATGCTCACTGTCTACATACTCTGTCTATCAAGGCCCCTATATGTAGTTGACTAGGGTATTTATTTCCAGATGACCAACTAAATTATACTCTGCTGACCAAAGCCTGGGGATAATGAAAATCCATGTACTGCACATACTTACTTTGTCTGTTTTCTCCCTCCTATTGTAATCAAGCTCTCTACATTATCTGTGTTTCTTGTCCTCTCTCTCCTTTTTCCACGGTTCCTTTACTCTAACTATTTCCTTTTAAGTTGTGTCGCTTGTTTTGCTAATTTACACCCCTTTATTCTCTGCCCTTAAATTAGCCCTTTGCTTTTTTCTCTCTTCCAGGGTCTTTCGTTTTTTGCATTTTGTTTCACTTGTAATTCAAAGTTATTTTATGCATCCTTTACTTTAGGCTTCTTATGGTTTTAGGTATACATTCTGTATCCAGTTAAATGGGCTTACATATTAAGATCATGACTGTATAACACAAGCCTAAGGTCCATATCACCATATTAATAATGTCCTTATCAGATCATTTTACCATGGTTAATCATTACCATTTGATTGCTATGTGTTCAGAAATCTGGAAAGTTATAAATAATAAACCAGCACATCATGTAAGCAGCTAGTGCGGGTCTTTCTTCATGTGCTTCATTCGCATGATGTTTTCCTTATGCATGGCTCTCTGAATGTGCCACTTTATTGGATATTGACAATTTGCAGACATATGTTGCCACCTATCTCCCTTGGCAACGGTCAGCCATTTTTTAATATGGTTAGTGGCACTGCTGCCCAAATCCCACAGAGCTGGTGAGTACGTTTGGTGTCATGTTGTATGTAAAGATGGCAGAGGTAACCTTCATCACACACCGAAAGGAATTCTGAAAGACGATATTGGTGGCAAAGGAAGGCAGAGGTGCTATTCTCGCCAAATGGAGGGTAAACTTAGTGTAATGATGGCCAATGCTGTTTGAGGAAATATTTCTGACCTATTGGTGGGGGTCAGCAAACACTGACAGTCACAGGTTTTAGTGCAGTGTTCCTCACTAACTGTTATGATTGCCATGTGTAAGTGCTAGACATAGCTGGCTCTATGACCATTCCTTAATTGTCACTCAACCCTTAATTATGGTTGAGGGCTAAGACTTATACGCGTTAGAGATACTGAAAATGAGATCTTCTTAAATTCCCATCAACCTACACAATGATTGCCTCGCATTTCTTGGCATCTGCAGCTTTCTTTCTAAGAGCCAAGGAACGATAGCGCACAATACTGGAGACTGCTGAGCTGGCTCCCGGTGAGAGACCCAGCTGTGCTAGAACATTTTCCATCTGCTGCTGTTATTCACGCGCTAACCCAGAAAGAGGATTGCCGAGGACATCGATCTGATTATTTGTGGATCAAGGCCTGATTCATTGCTTGCTTGAATTCTGCTCTGCCCATAGCAGATAAACAATTATGTCTGAGGCGTTGACAGCAGAAACGGAGAACGGATGTGTGTTCCCCGCTGAAGTACTAACTTCCCAAGGGAAACAGTAGAGTAAACCTCGCTTAGTATTGGGTGCAATTATACCAACTTCCTCTAAGGAACATATATGCAAACCAATGTCCTGCAGTGGATAGCATGCGATTGTCCTCCTTAAACGCACAAAAATCAGAGTCAGTGCCTTTCATATCTCAGCTCTGCTATGGAAGTTGTCTATTGTTCGCAAGGGCAATACCATCAGATGCACATTGTTACCAGGCACTACCGCAGCTTTTGTGTCCCTTTGAAAGGTGAATAATTAATCACACATGACAGTGTCCTTAGAACCCATGTTCCTCCATCTCCTAGAGGCATTACCATCAGAGAATCCTAATGGTAAGCGGTGTGCCGCAGGTGAGCTGCTACCCCAATCATAGTCATAGTCATACCTGATATATGTCCTGCTATGTTCTGCTGGTGATTGCGTGCCACCTTCTTTTGGGGAACTAGCATGACCATCACATGGGCTGCAGGATTCCTGCCTCACTGTGAATTGTGTAGTAAATTCCTAAGAGTGCCATCATTAGGATCATCTGTCCTTGAGGTTCACGCTCACTCACATGCTTAAATGTGTCTCAAATGTCTCCTCTTCACTAGCATCATAACAGCACCACTATCCTGCTTAGTGTCTATCAGTTGTTGCAGGTTTTCTGCCCACCAAAACCGACTTCTATTCTTTGAGAGGAAGAAGGGTTAATGGGAACCTGGTTCTGTCCTCTTATACAACCACCTGCATCGGTTGTCACCCCAAGAGCACACTACCTGCGGGAAGGTAATTAACCTGTGTTCTACTCCTCCAGTACTCTACTTTGGGATGAGCCTTTGGGAACAACCAGCTAGTAAAAAGGCATCATCCCCATTGAACGTTGCAGGTGATGTAGTCCTATGTCGTCAATGGTGAAACAACACAATATGCACTTGTTGTAATATTCAAAGGAACAATGATCAAAGCAGTGTTTTTCAGAGAAGGCCATCTATTATCCTATCCTTTGTTGACTCTAATCTCCCTTCTGTCTTCATTCTCCTTGATCTATCCTCTGCTTTTGACACAGTCAACCATGCCATCCTGCTCAATCATCTCCGGGACAACCTTGCTATTACTGATCAGGCCCTGGCCTGGTTGATCTCTTTTCTCACCGACCACCCTCTCAGGTACAACTGGGGTCTTTCCACTCTTCTATCTCTCTCTCTCTACTTGTGGTGTTCCCCAGGGGTCTAACCACTCTCCCCGGCTGTACAACCACTACCTGGCACCTCTTGCACACCGAATCGCTACTTTCTGCTCCAATTTTTAATGTTATGCAGATGATACTCAGCTCTCTTTCAGGCTCCCCTAAGCCACCTGTGCTTCTTCTCTCATACCAAACTGTCTGGCCGTAATTCAGGAACAGTGTGCCACCAATGATCTCTGCCTTAATGCCAGTAAAACTGAGATCCTCCTCATTGGGACACCCGCTCCCTCCTTTCATCTCTCTCTCTGGCCGCCCACTCTGTGCCCTCTTCCTGCTCCTTCATGTGGGGCTAAGAACCTTGGTGTCATCTTCGAGTCCACCCTCTCCTTCTCTCCTTACATCTCTTTAAGAAGTCAAACTGTCAGCTGCACCTCCTCAGAGGTATTCTTCCATTTCTCACGTTCCCCCAGAAGCTGACTGTCTCCAGAGCTCTGGTCATCTCTAGGCTGGACTATTGCAACAGCTTCTTTTCTAAATCTTCCTGCCTCTACTCTTCGACTGTTACAACTTATCCAGAACAGGACTGCAAGACTTGTCCTTGGCCTCAAGCCAAGGGATCATATCTCTCCAGTTCTGAAATCTCTTCACTGGCTCCCCGTAGCTGCAAGGATCAACTTCAAGACCCTCTGCATTGTCCACAAGGCTTTCTGGGGACTGGGACTGCTCTACCTCCAACTTTCTCTTCCAAAACATCTTCCTTCTCTAGCTCTCGGCACATCCACCTCCAACTCTCCAAGGGTCAGACACTTCTCCAAGCAGAGAGCTGGGGGCAAATCTATCTACTCAGCTGGGGCCTCCTTCTGGAACAGCCTCCCTGTCTCTTTCAAACTTGAGCAGAACCACCACTGGTTCTGGAAGCAACTCAAGACATACCTTTTTGCTTCTGCTTTCTCTGTTCCTCTCCCCTGCTGATGCACCTGACTGCTCCGTGCACTGGTCACGCTCTGAACTCCGGTCAAGACTCCTGCATGTCCAGTTGCCCTTGCACTGCCTCCGGGCTCCTAGCTCTTAAGGGTCTGTATCTGCAACCCTACAGTCCCTTCTCCCTGCACTTATGAGCCACCCGCTGGGTGCACTTCTGAGTTAATGGCACTTCCCCCTACACCTCCCTTCCCTCTTTTGTGATCTGAATGTGATCTGAATGACACTAGGCCTAGTAAGATTGTTATTTAGTCCTCCCTTGTTTCCCCCTCCATGTCTTGTCGTGCCTAGAAACACTTGTGTACAGGTGCATTATAAATGCCACATCATATCATATCTTATCATATGTTAGGATTTGTTAGGTTGATTGACAAAAGTGGGCTTTTAGACTTGAAGAAAATTGATGTTTTAAACTGACAAAGTGGGGAGTGTCTGTACAGCTGCACTATTTGGTAGATTGTAATCCATCACAGTTTGGCTAGTTTCTGAATGTTTGAGGGTAGAGAAGAAGCCTGACATTCTGCTGCTGCTCCCTGATCCCCCAGATTGTTAAAAAGTCTGTGATCAGTTTGAGGCACAGCTGATAGAATTAGAGACACAATTAAAGAGAGTTTTAAAGACAAGACTGGTGTAAAAGAGCATCATGTTTGCTTCACCTGGCATGAATGTGGACTCAAAACACAGCTTTTCCCACTCATAAATACACCATTGAGAGGGGAAGGAAAACACATTGTACAATTATATTGGGTTGGTATAAACGTTTTGTCATCACAGACTTCAATGTGGGAATGATTAATAAGAATGAGGCATTTTACGCATTTTACAGTGAAACAAAGTCATCATTATACTGCTATTTGAGCTTAGAAGGAGAGATGGAATTCCAGCCTTGTTAAGGTGGTCCAAAAGTCCGAGGTAAACCGAAAGGAATCAGTGTCAATGCAAACTGGATTCAATGACGGAGTAGACAAAATGCATGGCAAAACCCAACTTTATTCATTTTAAAACCAAACTGGGACAGCACCCACTCATTAAAACCTCGTTGCTCTCAGCATACTTGTCAAACACAGTTGCTTTAATGCTACAAATGTGTCATCAATGATGTCATAACACAATATGAGTTTACAAAACCTATGGGGAACAGGGATAGGTTATTGGGTTTGACTACATATCGATTCCATAGGTGTTAAGCATTTTCATTGGGTTACACATCTCTGAAGGCTACACCTGGAACCACACCTATATTGATAAAGGTTAAGCTACATCATCTTCATGGCAAGGGTTTGGTTTTCATCCTACTTGATGAGCAGCATGTCTGTAAACATTTTGATAGGTTGGCACGTTGCTTACCAACCTAGGACACTTTAGGTTATCAGGATATGAGCCATACAGAGATTAGGGGGAGAGAGGCCCATGGAACATTCTTTGATCAATAAAAAGTTACTATTCCTCATTGACAGGCCATGAGACCGGGCAATCTCTTTATGCTTGACCTTGTGTGTCCCCTCATGTCTATGTGTGCATTTACGGAGTATGGCAGGTGTCCTATCTGTGATTGCGTCTAATGAATGGACAGTGTTCTCCAATTATAGGTTACATGCAATGGGAGCATGTTTGGTTTAGATGTACCTCCCATGTATTGAGTTTTTAGCTAAGAATAATGTGTGTGTTGTGTTCAATATTACCACTGGGGACACTCTTGAGTTACTCTTCATGGAGTCTTTTGGCTTATTGTTTCGTTTCATCTAGCTAAGAAAGTCGGGTTGTGCTCTTATATAACTTTAAATAATCTGTGAGTATACTGCTTGTGTTTGGGAATTGCTATCTCGTGCCTTTGTTTTGTCATTCTGATCCACCATACAGTCACTTTACGCTTGGCACTTTTTGCCAGCTACTGTCTGAGCTCTACACAGATAATTATTTCTCTGGATTCAGCCTTTTCAGATTTCCTAAGGCTTTGATGCCTGTACTCATTTATGGATGTTTTGCGGCTTCCATTTTAAATAAGATGGCTGCCCTACTTCACTATTGCTTCTATGTTAGTGTGCTATATTTGTGTACTGTTTATATTGCATTCCCCTTATACATTAATCATGTTAGTGATTTAATGTCTGTGGATACTATGTTAGTATTCTTTATGTCTAAATGTATGTATTACCTATTGTACGGGTTCTTCATGTGGAGTGCATATTTGCTTTGTGTCGAGTGCATGCATTTCTACTGTTACAACATTTGGCTGAATGTTTTTGTCATATTCAGCTCACTTTGTTCCAAACCCTTCTAAACCCGTGGGCGATAAAGCAGAACAGCTGGCTCACTGCGTAACGTCTCTCACCTTTGCGTTATTGATGCAGAGGAGGGGCAACAGCTATCAATTACGTATTCATCTGCCTTCCAACACCACAAAGCCTTCTTATTAAGGGGGCTAAAGTGAGACAAAGAACCACAGAATATGGCAAGACCTTTTTATGTCAACAAAGACTTTGCTGCTTAAAATCACAAGCTCTGTCTTTGTGGGATTAGAGCGCATTCATGATCAATGAAAATGCAATTGTTCACTGGGGAAAGATTGGTTAGGGGACCTGGACGTCCAAGGCTAAATACACCAACTCACTAACATCACTCGACATTTCCCCAACCATTAACTGTTTTCTCTCATGCCACACCGTAAACTCAAAAACATCACATTAGCCTTCCCTCATAATGGCAGTGCGTGATCTTCCTCCAGTAAATCGTTTGCTACTGTTGCCATTAAAGACATGAACACTTTTTTAATAATGAATCACACAAACGAACACCTGAGAAAATGCCACTGAAAGGAGCTGATGAATGGTCAACACATATACATATTTCCAAATATCCTAGTATATGCTTATGCTTTGCATCTAGAAGAACATTAACTCATGTGATGGTATAATTGGGAGAATCCTACATCAACAGAGAAAGAATGAGAAGATATGTTGTGAATTCACTCTATGCACGGTCTGGGTGATGCATATAGCAGTTGTGCATGTCCATGCACATATTGTACAGTGTCGCAAAGCAATGACAGGCAGTGGCGAGCACTTCCACAATAGCATCAGAGTTGAACAGTACAACAGCAGCAGCAGCAAATGGGCACTTCAGAAAAGGACGAAGTGGTTGGCATCAGGCATCAATGGCACTGTGTGAGACCACTTCCAGTAATACACCCACAGCTATATGTTGAGCCTTTATTTTAGTGGGAGCAGGTCCATTTTGAAACGTGATCACTGTTGTGATACCTGCCCACTGCTTTCCACTCACAGCAAAGCACTGAAGTGCAGCCTCGTCACACGACAGACTACTTAGCAGTGTATTTGGGGAATACATCACACTGGCCAAGATAGGAGTTAGGCCATATGTGTTCACTCCAGATCAGACCGGTCTGACATATGTTCAACCATCTGAACCCTGATTAGATCGAATATCGAGCAGTTAGGATACATAAGTGGTATCAATAATTGTTAGTCGATTGTTGATCAATCTGGTACTTTGAGTTGTTTAAGTGGTTACTAATCAATGGAGAATTTTTGTAAATGTTGGCTGAAATACAAGACATCCTGGGATGATATATTCATGTGCTTCACAATACTGTATGCATATACAGTGTTTTGGGCAAGACTCATCCGGCTTAACAGGCCTCGTGTATTGGGCCATTTTGAATGGCTTCTGAGTTGTCGACCTCGGAAGCATGAAAGCTTAAGCGGGCCCTCCCATTGAATTTGTGAAGTACAGACTGGCCTCATGCCAGAGGCCAACACTTTACTTGTGTAGTGTAATCCACCCTTGGCCAATGGAAGCACAGCTTGTTTGGCCAGTGTGGTTGGGAAGGTGTGGCATCTTTTGTTCTGTTGTTTCATAAGTGCATAGTCAAAAATGTTCTGGGTGTATTGAATGGGGTAAGTGGGTCTTTAGGTATGTTTGTGTGGCTAATATATCTGAAAGGCTGTTTTGTTTGGCTGTTTGATAGGGGAGTATGAAGGTTTTGAAGGTTTTAGGGGCTGGTTGTTTAATACGTGGTAATGACATGGATAGTGCACATGCATGTGTGGCTGGTTGATTGATAGGGTGGACAATGTGATGGTTGCTGGTGTAAAATGGAGGTTTGTGAGGACAGCTGTTTGGTTTGTGGATGCATGTAATGTTTTTTTGTTTTTTAGGATGCTTGGCGAGCATGGGCATGCGTGTGGATCTGGCTATATGCTGTGTGTTCATGGGGGACTAGAGGGTTTAATTGGTGAAAATAGAGATATTGGGAAGGCAGGTTAGAAGGTTAGTGACTCTGGCAGAGCTGCAGTGCATGAATCATTAGTGATGGCAGGATCAATTGAGTGGGGGACAAGATACCTTCACTTCCCGTTATTATTGATAACATGATTATCACCAAAGCCTTGCAATTGATGCACCTAGATTGCTTCCAAACTCAACATAGATAACACAACAAAAAATACCAACAGTCATGGGTAATTTAGCAGACAGGTGGCTGAACATCCCTAGCACAGCGGTACCCTACAGCATATACAGAATGCCATCCTAAACATAGGCGCATGTAGGCACCTGTACAGCACATCCCCTGACACTGAATGCAAGAAAGAAAACGATGTAGGGCTGTTAATGTTTTATAAGGATCTGCGGGGAGAGGGAATAGGAGATGTCAGCATTCTCCTAGGAGAACACACTCCCCGTGTAAGCAAGATAATGCAATCATGTAACATGTCAGAAACCCTGGAATCGCTAACAGAGCAGGGAGCCCGCACAGCCCAGAGCATGGCCACAGGGAAGAGGGAAAGCACGGAGTGGGTCGGAAGGGTGTAGTCAGGGAGGGGGGTGAAAGGAGGGAGGTGGGAGGGAGGTAAGAAGCTGACGCAGTGGAAGAGGGAGATGGGTAGTAGCATAATGGGGGGTGGCGAGATATTTTAAGTTGGTAACCGGGCACAGAGAGGTTGAGTGCAATGGAAGGAAGAGAGGAGGACAAGAGGGCGGGGGGAGTTGACAGGAGGTGGGACGTGGTATGAACTGATGAACTGGAGAGAGAGAGAGAGACAGAGAGAGACAGAGAGAGAGAGAGAGAAAGAGAGAGAGAGAGAGAGAGAAAGAGAGAGAGAGAGAGAGACAGAGAGAGAGAGAGAGAGAGAGACGAGGAGGGGGAGAAATTAAAGGAGCAAAAACGAGTGGGAGGGGGAGTAGAGAGTGTTGCAGTGCGGGCATAGACGAAGAAGGAGAGATGGCTCGGTGGGATTGGGTAGACGAAGAAGATGTATGGGGTTATGTATGTGTATAGGTCTTATGTATGTATGAATTGAACTTTTCATGGTGCAAACTGAACTGGTAAGTAGCCGTGTGCAATGCTGTGCTGTACTGTAGACAGGGCAGTAGGATACAATGCGATGGCTACTATCAGGGATGGACTAGGAACCAAAAGAGGGCATGGAAAGAATTTTCCAAGTGGCCCCATACTACATATTTTCAACCAGCCCAACACTTTTCCCATGAGAACATTTGGAAATAAAGTATGTTAGCACACAAAAGAGGCTCCGGGTGCAGAGGCATACTGGGAAACTGTCAGAGTCTCCTATAGGGCAGTCCACCCTTGGCTACAGTCAGACAGATACACTAATATGGGATCGCCTAGAACGGTGGGGTAAGTGAGGCCTCGGTAAGTCAATGGGCCTGCATTAGCAAGTTCTCCCACTGCCTTCATCGGCGGACGAGGGAGGCTGGAGTGACATTGTAAGAGGAGGATTAAGTGTGGGATGAAGTGGGGGTGGGAGAAAAAAGACAAGGAAGAGATTGAAAGGAGAGAAACAGGATGGGGATGCAGGGGGGAATTGCATGTTGGGGAATAGGACAGAGGTCAACGAGAAGAGTAAGATGAGCAAGACAGAGGAAAGACATAGAAAAAGAGAAGAGATAGGAAAGCAAGCAGTACGGTTCAGATGCTGAAAGAAAGGGAGTCGATGCAACAAACAAAAGGAAGATGCACAGTGGTATGAATTGGCAGATACAGTGGAAGAGGGATGAACAGTGTACAGAGTGTGGGAGATGGTGTATTGAAATCAGGGGTAAAAGTTTGAAGACGGTAGGGCGGACACAGTATATGGAGAAAAGTATGTGGGGAGTAGAATGGAGGCTGGGATGAGAAGAATACAGAGTTAGATTGCTTCAGAAATTACAATTTGTAAGTGGGAATACTGTACATTAGAAGAGGGAGAAGGAGTTGTCAGAAGAAGGGAGGACGGAGATGGGAGGGTGATGGAGTTACAGGGGCAGTGATAGATCAAAAATGGGAGGAAAAGGGAAATGGGAGGAGACAGTGAAAGGTCTTATATGTATGGGAACACGGGAGTTAGGATGGAAGATGGAAATATCATTTTAGGAGGGAGAGGAATACACATCAGGAAAGGAAGATGGGTGGGTAGGAGGCAGGGAGGAAGAGGCAGACAGAGAGTAAATGCAAGATTGACAATGGGAGGGAGGTTGGAGAGTGGCAGGGAGAGGGAATGTGACCTTCACCCATGCTTACCCAATACCGTACATCTCTTTAAAGCATGGATTTTCCAACACCACATGACAAAGGACTAATCCTATTTGATACACAGCCCGATGCACGTACCACTCACAGTACTGCACTACACTTAGATGCGAACCCAAACGCTGGCTACCAACACCCTGCGCTGCCAGTGAAAGTGGTGGGAGTGGACATGTGGAGAAAGAGCAGAAATCCAAAATGGAAGTTGTCAGAAGGATATACAGGGAGAGATTGAGATGTTTCTCTGCAGTGGCGGCTGGTGAATTGTTTAACTGGATGGGTGTAAATATTTGTCCCTAACCTGTCCGTGCCACCTAGCATAGCGAGCAAGCCCACAAAACTCAAGGCGGGTTCGGGACGGTCCCCCCACCGCTCAAGAATTCTTTTAAATAATGGTTGAAAATGGTGTATTTTAGAGCACACCTTTTAGAGAAATTGGGAAAAAAGCCAAAGAGTTTGCAATTGGGCTTTGTAGGGTAACTCATGAAAAATAGATCCAATAGATGCAAGTCACCAACAGTGCACAGGAGCATTTCTCCAGCATCTTTTCATGATGGCTTTTCCCACAATATGTGTCAGTACACAACATGTTCACACTGGCTGTGCCCATACATTTCGATGCTAACTGCAACATTATACCCTATTATTCCCATATAAGAACATTAATGATACTATAAGAAAACATGTGCATGTTTGTTCTGCCAATATATGGCAGTATCCCCACATAAGGACATTCTCCAGTTGGTATTTCTGTTAAAAATGCATGCCAAAGTATGAAAACATGTCCAAACTGGATGTACTAAAATGCCAGTCGATCCACATAACACTTATCATGCTTGCTTTATCAAAGATGCCAATACAAAATGCCGTACCAGAATACAACATGACTGAACTGGCTGCATTGAAATGCCAGGCTAGCTACATGATAACACTTATGCTTGTTTTACTAAAGGTGCCTAATACAAAACGTCATACCACAGTAAGAATAATACCACTGATACGGCTTGCTTTTATCAAAGATGCCCAAGACAAAATGTCGTGCCTCAGTAAGAAATGGCTAGACCGGTAGCATAAAAAATAACAGTCTTGCGTCGAAATAACACTTATCATGCTTGCCTTACCAAAGATGTCCAATACAAAATGTCATACCACAATAAGAAATGACTAGACTGGATGCATTTGAATGCCAGTCTAGCTTCATAATAACATGTATGTTTGCTTTACCAAATATGCCCAATACAAAATGTCATGCTTGAGTAAGAAATGGCTAGACTGGTTGCATACAAAAGGCCAGTCTTGCTTCATAATAACATTTATCATGCTTGCTTTACCAAAGATTCCCAATTCAAAATGTCATACCACAATAAGAAATGGCTAGACAGACTGCATTAAATGCAAATCTAGCTACACAATAACACTTATCATGCTTGCTTTATCAACCATGCACAGTAAACAATTCCATGCATGCTCCAGGGTGTATAATCAAAATAATCAAAATAATGACAAATGTGATTATGTGTGATTGCAAGGATCTGGAGGGCACTGGGGTAAGGCATGTTTTTTCTTTTCTTTTTTTTACTGGCCATCTATCATAGATGCCTAGTAGAAAAAGGACAACACACCTGTCCCCTCGGCCGCAAGCTCCGTACAAATGCACACAATCAATGTGGTTATGTGTATATACCAGGCACTGGGGCACCAGGGGGCAGGGATGGTATTTTTTGCTGGACATCTATCATAGATGTCCAGCACAAAAAATACCATGCCTGTCTCCTGGGCCTCACAGTGCCAAACACACACACACACACACACACACACACACACAATGAAAGTGATTATGAGTGTATGCAAGGCCCTGGAGGGCCAGGGATGGTATTTATTACTGGACATCTATCATTGATGCCAGAAATAAAAATACCATTCCTGTCCCATGTGCCCCACAGCACCTTAGACAGAGAGCTGAGTTTGGCCGGTGGGGAGGAGGTTTGTGCAACAAAGGCATTTTTTAAATGCCTTTGTTGTACAAACCTCCTACCCCCACTCACAAAAATCAACTCGGACCGGCACAACCACACACACACACACACACACACACACACACACGCACACACACACACACACACACTTACAGATCATATACACAGCAAGCACTCACTTTCTCATTCACAGTCACGCGCACGCATCATGCACTCACTCATAACACAGGCATTGGTAGGACCGATATTCTATACTCTGACCTGGTGGACATATGCATAGAAGGCCAACATATATTGTGACAGGGACAACTCTGGGGAGCTGCAGCCAAACCAGTTCAGGTCTAGGCTAAATTCTTCAGAATTCAGTTGGCAAAGAAAACACATTGTTTGAGAAGGAAGTGCAGAGAAAGTGCAGGATGGACATATTGCATGTTCACCCTGCTTGGAGAATCAATGCTGTATAGAGGTTAAAACAAAAACAAAACTAAAATAATTCTGGAAACTTACTGAAGGCCTGGCCATGCTAGGGGAAGTGTCTGATTGATGGATGACATTATGGGGAGGGCTGGAAAATGATATGCTTTCTGTAGGGAGCTATAGGAAATGTGAGATGGCAGAGAGAAGGCTTGAAAATGGAGAGACCGTGGTAGGGAGGGGATTTCTTCAGGGAGAAAGTGGGATCAAAATAGGCTTGAAAAAGAAGATCATAGATATTCAGAGGAGGCTGTGAGTTGTCCTTCATTGAGCTGACTGCAGTAGCTGACTGGGTCAGAGTGAGGAGAGCCCGTGTGCTTTGGAGAAGGGGGTTTGCTGTCAGCGACGGGGAGAGAGCACTTCTAACGCTCTTCGTAAACATAAGAGTGACGCAATTAAAATGTATTTTAAAAAGTACAACACCATTTGTTTATGCATTAGAATATAGTGCGCTATCAGTTATTTACAGGATTGCGTAAGAGCCTTCCAAAGTTGCAAAGATAACTTGGCATTGCCTGCCAAGTTATCTGGTGGGAGGTCAGAATGTTTTTGGCATCTGCTGTGCCATTCAGGAATGCATAGAA
Source organism: Ambystoma mexicanum (assembly GCF_040938575.1). NCBI lineage: Eukaryota > Metazoa > Chordata > Amphibia > Caudata > Ambystomatidae > Ambystoma > Ambystoma mexicanum. The sequence continues at coordinate 687,313,593 of NC_090923.1, read as the reverse complement.
TGGGGAATACTCCTTGTTATTCTCAGTAAAATAGAGACACTTACGTTTGTGTCTTACTGATGTATATTTAAATGTACCTGACTGTTTTGTGCTGTTCCAGATCCTGTCCCATGTTTTAAATAAATCTAGATAAATGCCAAATAGCACTAGTGAAAAACATGTGTGGCCTATCATTGGTGAGTTTTATTTCACCATATAAAGGGTGTGTTTCTAGCATTGCAATATGTCTGGAATTGTGGACAAAGAAGACCCAAATATAAAGGGCATGATTTGAAGCTAATTCCCCATGTTTTTAGATGCATGCTGTTGGAAGTGGTGAAGGTAACTAGAGATATAAAAAATTCTACTGGTGCAAGGCAAGTACAAACCACAATTTACTTTCAAAATGATATGTCTCTTTAATGCACAAAGTGAATTAGTGATCTAACCATGTCTAGGGTTCAAAAGTAGACCAAGGGGTAAGATAGTAGCCAACAGTACCTTTTTGCAGTTCTTGCTGGTTTGAGTGTCGAACCAAGTTCTGAGCTTTTGTGCAACCAAGTTCGAAGGCTGTCTGTTGTAGTTGATGCAAGTATAGAGAGGGCATCGAGCCAATTGGAGCTGAGAAGTTTCGAGGCAGCACTTGAGCAACACAGGTTGGAATGTGTTCCTGGGTCAGTTTGAACTCAATCTGGTTTGACATGCATCTATCTGCTGGTTAGAATCAATGCATGACTCTCCAGCATTTCAAGTTGAGGTCCAGTATGGTTTGAAGCAGTGTCATTGATATTCGTTTCGGGAGGATAGCTCAGCAGCAACGTGCTCGCCTTGGAAGAAAGACGATACAGAGCACCACAGGTTTGATCGCCAGGTCCGCACTTAGAAACCTCTGGGTATTAAGCGTGTTATAAATAACCAATCATATCATATCATATCATTCCAGTATGTGCTACGGCTAGGTGGTGGGTCAAAGTCAAGCGGGATCAGAGCATTTGGTAACAGCTGGGAGGAAACTAGCAAGTGATGTCCTGGTGGTTTGTGTTGAGAGCCGGCAAGGAGTAGTTGATTTGGAATGGCAGGTGACAGGCTGGGAGAGGTATGAGGTCGTATGAAGGTGGTTCAACCATTGCAAGCACAATGGGCCAAAGAGTTTGAGTGCATCAGCTGCGTGTTTCCAGGTCATGAGCAGGTGTCAGGCAGGCTTAAGGCAGATGTACTTTGTGGTTCAAAACGGTGCTTAAAGAGGTGTGGATCGTGGGGGTCACCAGTATCGGTTCAACGGTCCAGGTGATGTTGTGGATGCTAGTGACTGGAATGCACAGATATAGTTTGAGTGGTTTGAGTCCGCGTTCGCAGATCACTGTTCGAATGAGTACGCTAGTGTCTGGATCAACTGTCAATGAGATCAAGGAAGGTACTGGAGGTTCAGCAGTGTTTCAAAGGCTGCAGCAAAGATCTTTTGGTTCAAGTTGAGTTACTGATGCGCTCAGCTGTCGAGGTGCGGTGGCAAACTTGTTTGAACACATGGCAAAACTGATTTGAGATGCTAGAGAGTCAAAAACAAATCTGGAGGGTCCTGTACATTTGAAGGCATTGAATCAGGCTTGAATCATGGTGTGAGGGAGTTCAGCAGGAGAACACAGGATTCCTGGCTGCCTTGCTTTTTTCTGTAAATTCCAATCCTGGTACTCAAGGGTAGGTGTTGGTCCTTGTTCTCATTCTCCCAAACACTGGGCAGGCCAGGCTACAACGCAGGTGTCCTACTACAAAGTAGGGTCCTGGAAATTACTGTGGCTGGCAGAGCAGCAGGTCTTAGCCCAAAAACAGGTCATCCCAAAGGGTCCCTGGGTGGGGGGGATGGGGGGAGTACACAATGTTGATTGTTTCTACCTTGAACACTCTGTCTTCACTTTACTGGTGGATACATTTGGAGAGATCAACTCTCCCAACAGAGGCTCAATGACATCTTGATGACGCATTGGAGTCCAGAAAATGATTCAAAGAAGTGCTGTGAGACCCCTTCTTTTAAGGCAAATGCCTACAGGTGATTGGAATAAAGTGAACCTGCTTCAGGGATCCAGTCCCTGTTCTTAAGAAATGGACTTTGCTTTTTGACATCACCCCCAAAGTGCTTTGTGGAACAGGAAGTTGAGTAGGCAGGAAGGAGAGACAGACGCATAGAGAAACAAGCTGAGCTGGCTCACAGGAGCTGACACAAGTGTGATATCAAAGAGTGTGATATCAAAGTGTATGTGACTGCAATGTTTTGAGCAGTGCCATGCACCATGCCCCATCTCCGGCATGCCTTATATTTAGAGTTTCCCCTGCTACCAGCATGGGCTATTCATAATTATACTATTTTGTAACAGGGGTGCATATCTTCAACACCACCCCTGTGCTGGAGTGACTTTCACTGTCACTTCACATGTGAAGAGGGCACCTGTGACCTGAATCTGCAAACTGCTCTGTGCCACTGTAGGGTATGGCCTGCAATCAGGCAACTGATGCAAAGGGGTATTTGACCTGCAGGGTATGGTTTCATAGATGTAATTGCCCACATCATTTTATTACCTTAATAAAAATCAACATTGCCAGGGCTTCCACACTTTTGTCAAATGGCAATTACAGTGTGTGTTTGTGGTGGGTCTGCCCACAGTAAGAAGCAGAGAGGGGCAGGCCCAACCCAAATAAGCAACACCAACCTATGGAAAACAATAACAAAAAATGCACTGTGCAAGAGTTAAAAGACACAGTGCCTTATTACGAGGCTGGCACTGACGGAATGACGGGGGACAGTACGGGACCGGCCCCCTTCATTCAGTCAGGGCCGATTACAAGCTTCAAAAAGAAAAATGGGAATGGGGAATGGTTCCTGCAAGGAGGAATTACTGGGTCCTCCAATGTTGGAATGACCCAGTTATTCCTCATTGCAGGAACCAGGTAAACGAGCCCGGTTTGGTGGCAGCCACCAAACTCCTAATGAGGGCCACAGTGTGAATGACTGTGCCAGTCACAACCATGTAATCTATATACTAATGTGAATGTATTTAGTTTTTCATATGGGTTGGTGGGGCGCCCCTGGGACCTGGTTGCCCCCCCCCCCCTGTCCTCCCCTTTTTTTCTTCTCCACCCTCACCCATCGGACCTTCCCCTATATGTGAACTGTTCACAACAGACTATGTTGCCAAGCACAAGGAGAGAGTTAACGTTGTTCTTTTTCTGTGTACGTTATTGTTTTTGTCATACAGTATATGCAAGCTTAAATGTAGTGGCATACTAATCAAGATATACTAATGCTGTAACCTTAAAAAAAGCCAATAAAGACATTTGAAAATAAATGTAGTGTTTCATGTGGGTTGGCGAAGAAGATTCCTAAAACGGGAATCACGTCAGGGTAGCATAGGGGGGAAAATAAGAGATTTAGCAACAGGTAGCGTTTACGTTTATAATGTTACTTATGTTTTTGAAGCAAAAAAGGGGGCCCCTGTTAGAGCACTAAAACCCCAATCTGGTATTTGTTGACTATCAGAGGGGCCAATATCAAAAAGACTGGAACTCTGGGGGTAACCCATCTTCTGCTGCAGGTAGGGTTACCGTTGGTTTTAATGTTACTGGTTGCCTAGCACACCTTGGTTTGCCACTCGTCTGTGGGGAGGGGGTGGTAAGTGGTCCCACTCTTGCCTGTGGGAATGTGAACAGGCCAGGGAAAAGAACACCATGGCTCCATCAATGAGAAGCACAGGGGAAGCTTTATCATAATTAATGTAGTTGGCTTAGTATGTGTGTGCTGATTTCGCCCAGTGGTGAATGGGAGGAGGGAGGCCAACAAGGGAAATTCGGATTCCTTCCCTGTGTTTATTTCTAAGGGCATCAGTCTCAATGCATAAAAATTCTGCTGTGTTAATACCAATCTAAAACAAAAGAGGTGATAGCGGGAAGCTTTTGAATTAATATCAACCTCTGGCATTGCTCTGAGTACCCTCCAGACCATAGTTCTTCACCTGCCAAGCTATTACTGAATGGTAAAAGACCATATTCATATCAGATTTGGCATACCCGTCCCATGCTCGAGGTCTCATGCAGAAGGGATGTGACCAATCAGTTTGCTGCTGGATGGCTCCTTTTGCGGTGGGGCCATGCGTGATTTGCATATGGTCTTTCCCCATTCTATAATGGGTTAGCAGGCCAGGAACACCTATTTTGTTTTGTCTAGTCACACTGAGTGCGGCAGGTATGCCCAGATGCGGGTCCCAAGCCTGGTGGGTGTAGAGACCCAATATACACATCACTGAAGATGCTCAATGAGTCTGAAACATATCAGGGGTTGTTTGTGGTCTTATGCAGTGTAGAAGGGATGTGGCCAAGCTGTTCGGGCCGGGCTTCCCCTTTTTGGAAGAAAGGGCCATGCCGGATTTGCATATGGTCTTTCCCCTTTCTGTAATGGCTTGTCAGGCGAAGAACGATGGTCAGGAGGGTTGTTCAGTGGAGGCTCAGCATAGCGGACCAACGCTCTGCCCCCTCTCCCAGAGATAATCACCTTGCCTCTCTTGCGGGAGGCGGAAGTGGTGTGCCCTTGTGCCGGCCAGAACCAGCTCAGGGTCCAGGGGGATGCTTAGAGGTTCGGGATGCAGAGACTTGGCCTCTTTGTAGACCCGGACTAACACCCACCCACGCCCCTAGGAATTTGCAGCCTGGGTTTCATTACAGCGCAATCAGTGGTGGTAGGGAAAGTGTGCAGGAAGCATCTTCAGAGTGATATTAGTGCTTTCTGCATGTAATCAGGGTTATGTGTTTGATTATTGCGTGCTAAGAAAATGTAGGTTCCCCAGGTGGTGTTGTTTTGTTGCTAATTTTCTTTTTTTTGTCACAGGTGAAGTTGCTGGAGTGGTCCTAGTTTGGAAGGAGATTTTGCTGCAGTTTCTGCCACAAGTGGTACCCGCTGGCCACAGGAGCAAGGTCCGTGATTAAATGGGCACTGACCCCCTAATGGATGATTGAGACTCAAAAACGGAATGCATTGGACCCAGGGTTATTCGCTCCATGAGAGGGTGTGGGAGCTACTACCTGGCAGTTGGTAAGCAGAGGCAGTCTTCCACTATATATTTACTGGAAGTGACCAGAGGTCGAAGTGGGCGGGAGGGGTCAGGAGCGGTACGCCTATACTTTTTATTTTTAAGTTTCACTGTTCCCATACTTTTATTTTAAAAAGAAACCGTTCTGGAATGGTTACGTTTTTAAATAAAAGTGTAGGAAGAAGTTGAAGATTGCACTTCTGTGCACTGCACTGCACATTCCCATAAACAGCAGGTGTGTTTCTTTGGGGGTTTGGATTGTGTGTCTGAGGGGGTGCGGAGATGGGGTTTGTGGGGAGCGAGGGCAGGCCAGCAGGGAACATAGTTCCACTACTACTTTTCCTATGCTTCGACCATTGGAAGTGACAAGGGTCACCGAGGAAAATAAGGACTAACAATACTGGTGAAAGTCTGATGTAATGAAGACTGGAGCTGCAGTTGCCTTAACACAAGTTGATCAATTTATTGACATCAAGAAAAGACAAAAACACTATAAGGAGTTTCAGTTTCCTAACTCCTGGACTTAATTCAGTCTTATCAGAAAGTTCCTTCTTAGATCTCCTCAAATAAGGGTGTACAAAGGCTTTCCTGTAGTTAGTCTTCGTATGCCCAGATGTGGTCCATGACTGTTCTCTCCTCCGCCTCTCTTGGAATCTGAAAAGACATGAATGAATCCCACTCAGTCTGTCTTCTGTTTCTGCATTAAGGGCCAAATTCATGGAATTCTTTGCATGGTTCAACGTGACTTTGGACTTCTGAAAAGTTACTTTGCACTGCAGACATCGGGCCTCATTACAAGTCAGCCCGTCCGGAAAGAACGGTAGTGGTAAATACGCCACCACTGTTCTTTCCAGACCGGCTGATTAAGAGTCCTGCAGGCGGGAGGTGTCACTCCCGCCAGGTCTGACCTGGCAGGTTTAACACCACCCGCCTGCAGGCGGACATGGAAACACCGACACCATTACAGCATGGTGCCGGTGTTTCCACTTCCCCATTCCCATGGAGTACTATGGGACTCCATGGGAATGGGGATTAACAGAATTCCGCCTCCGGAATTACCGGGTCACTCGGGTTGTAATGCCCCAGTGATTCCGGCAATCACGGAGGCAGAATGGTAATACGAGTCCGGCGGTAACCTGCCGGAATTTCCGGCACGGTTACCGCCGGACTCATAATGAGGCCCATCATCTTTTTATTGGTAAAGTGCAATTAGCCCCAGTGCAAAATTGCCTCAATACAAAAACGGAATTATTTTAATTCGTTTTTTGCACCAGTGCGCAAAAATGTCGCACTTGTTTTAAGTTCCTTATATTAAAAAAAATATTATAATAAATACTTGAGAAGAACAAAGAGTACATTACAATGCTGGAGTGATAACCCTGCCAGGAGGTAGGTGCGTTTACCTGGTGCTGAGGGAATGGAATTGTGACTCCCCAAACACTGATCCCACTCTGTCTGCCACTTTGTGTTAACCTAAGAAAAACAGAAGCGCAAAGACTCACACCAATGCACACCGACAGGGTGCGGAGTGCTTTCTTTTCAGCACGCACGAACCATTGTGCAGGAAACCGGTGGGCGTGCATCGGTACATAAGCTGCACTTTGACTTGGCACTCTCCCGCAGCCTCGCAAATGGCTTCACAGATCACTACACTTCATTCTGAAACTGCAACCAAAGCTTGTAATTAAAAAGAAAACTTCTGAAACAACAGCGTGTTACGCAGTTGGCGCATGTGAATTTTATAGACGCCTTTCTTCCGGTCACACGCTGTTGCTTTCATGCTGCATTTTCTGAAGTGGCAGATGGGCCACTTACTGGAGCGAGGAAATGCGTAATTCAACCCAAATGGCATGCACGCTGCACGCTCCATCCTCCAGCCCCCGCCATGAGGTTCGTCCTTCAGAAAGCCCTGACTGGCTCGTCCTCGAGGACACATGTAGCATACGTTGACAAAAGCGATGTGACCACCATTTGCGCAGGGCTGCCTGACATGCACGAGTGTATCCATCATATGCTAGCCGCAGCAACATCCGGTCGTCTAAAGCCATTCTGTCACAAGTGCAGGCAGATCCACAGGCCTGCCTTCGTTGAGAGTCTTCCACGTGGGCCAGTTATAACCGTTACATTTCCATGTGCAAATCATGCTGCAGTCACAGCCATCTTGCTGGTTAAATACATGATCAAATGCTGAGGTCTGCCTATCACATGGCAAGTTTTGCTATCACTTGCCCAGGAGCCACCATAGGACTCGATTTCCCAGAATGCCTCCTGCATCATTCAGTGCAGAAGCCCATTATGGACGAGTCAAGGAGTCATTCAGAAGACAGAAGCCACACTATAGCAAGACCCATTAAAACACCACACAACATAACAGAACAAGCCTTATAATAAACTTTATCTCACTATGCACGACACATTAGGAATACATGCCTACAGTTCACGCTACCTTTATTGGTGCAGAGGCCCCGAGGATTAAAAGACACACCATGCTCTGATGATGGTACATGGTTGCATTTCTCAGAATGAATCATGCACCATCCATCACTCAAACCATGAAAGGTATTAACTCTGCCTCACTCGGTATGGCTTTATCCAGAGGACTAGATGGCCCTCATGTTGCTGTCATACCTCAACATGTAAAGAGAAGAAGATACTCGATCGCCATTATGATTGGCACTTTATTCTTTTCCTTTTGTTGTGTTTATTTTCCTCATAAAATAGCAGTAAAGCTCTTTAATGATAATGATACAAATAAAAGTGTTAACGTAAGCGAGACAATGAGACGCATCAGGATGGAGTCGAGTAATGACTATCTCCTGACACAGCACTTTGGGAGCCATATTTATAGAACTGGCAACCTTTAGTATCGACACATGAGCAAAGGGGGAACAGAGAAATTGCATGCAAACTGTTTTGTATGATCACTCCTTACGTATGCTTTGAAGGTCTCCAGATTGTGGGTGAGGAATACCAGTAGACATGACACACTGTTTAACTCACATTGCATTATACAAAACAAGGGCACAATTTTAGGAGAGCTTGCCAGATATAAAATGGGTAACAAAGGCAGATTCACTTTAAGAAGGAAACCCTGTCAAAGAGAAGACAATGGTAAACAAAGCAATTGAATGCACATTGTCTGGGCCACAAAGAGGCGCTGTAACAGTAAGCGATCACCCGTTGTTGAAGTGTACTGATGAGCAAAGCAAAGAGATAACCATTTGGCTGGAATAGACCGCCGTTTCACAAAGGCATGGGCAGCTGTTGGTAAAGGTACCTCCTTAAAATGATCAGTAAGCGTTCAATATCTGGGCAGACTCTCCTCTCGAGCCACCTAGACGAATCTGGAAGCACAGGACAAGCGCCTCTTTAGCAAATAGTTGAGCAAAGACCGTTGCTGCTTCTAACCATTTTTATCACAGCTGCAAACACCGACAGAATAAGCTAAGTACCTGAATCGGCACCCTAACAATCAAACACCATCAATGGCGGCAAGGTGTGTATAATATCCCACTTCACTGGCCACAGCCATGGCAATACACACACATCAGCATTGTAAGAGGATTCAATTCAACACTACAGCTAAGTCAATGTCTAGTCTGGGATACTGAATGGAAACCCTTATTGATATATCTTTACGTCCAGTTCATGCGTTCTGGATGACTACCCCTATATAACACCCCTCTCTTGGAATCCCCCTGACCCCACTGAGCCACGAAGTAGTTCTGTTTTGCAAGTTTAAACGGTTTATTTGATGATAATTTAAACAATATATATATATATCACACTTTATAATAAATTAATAATTGAATATCACACTTAATCTGAGCAGTAATCAATAATGGATAGTCCGGCACTAGCACACTTCTTTATAATCAATGATGAGTGGTTATAGGATGGATACGATAGCAACAATAATTGTATGGTTTCAAATGGATGCAATGTGGAATGAAATGCAGTACAGAAATTAACTTGATAGGATTTCAGCAAAAGACAATGTAATCACTTTCTTGGACAATTCACCCCCCCTTTTATGCACTGTAAGGAGATGAAGATGACACAGTTCTTAGGAATGCAATCAAATAGAATTCAGTTCAATTCCCCCCCAGCAGGTTATACAACAGATAGGAGTTTTGAAACACAGGCAAAATGCTTTGAATATGGTGACAATGCAGTGAGGAATATGCTGAAAATGGTTTTAATTCCCTTTAGGAGGTTCAGGGTGAGTGAAATATACTTGGGATGAGTTCAGGCTCACTTTAGCAAGGAACTAGGCGTAACTAGCAGGTTAAACGAATTTTTGGCAAAGGAAAGCAATGAAGCTGCTGTTTTCACACGTGGCTGGATTTTTAACCAAATTGCAAATCGCGGTAAAATTCGCGAGTGCGAGAATCGTGATTACGACAGAAGTATGATTAAATAAAGGTAGTTTTTCGGATTTGAAATTTTAAAAGTTCAAAGCGACAGGTTACAGCTTGCCGCTAGAAAATGACAAGTGACAGCTTTGCAAATGACAGGTGACAGTTAGGAGGCAGTTCTGGTTAGATTAAAATAGATTGAATTATATTATTTTAACTAAGAGATTGGTTCTGCACAGTTCTGCTAGGTACTCACAATATATTTAGAAATAGGCCTCGCCACGGATCTGGTCAACAGGTTTTCTTCACTCGCCACGGACGGTCTCTGCACACAGCGTCTGGGTCAGCTCTACTCTGCTGGTCTGGTCTGGGTCTCTGGTTCTGATCAGGTCTGTGGGTCCGGATACTGCGGTCTCCTGTTCAGCTGGTCTCTCTCTGGATACAACACTGCTTTCTGGCAAATGGCAAGAGTTCTTGCAAAGAATTCAAACAGCTCGCCTGGCTGTGAATAGTTGCAATGATTTGAGGCCTGCTAAAGAGGGATTTAGCTTGTAGTTGACCTCTCTGCTACAAATTCTGAAGTAAAGTCTTGGTCTCTGAAGGTGGATAGATTGAAGTCTCTGTGTTGGCTCTCTGGAGGTTGATGGAGGTAAAGTATGGATTTTCCCGGCAGAGCGTCCCGCAGCAGATGGAATAGAATGTCTCTATCTGTCCTGACTGTCTGCTTTTATGTGTTTTGAAAGTGGGTGGAGAGGCTAGCTTTCTAGACCCTACCCCTTTCCACTTGTCATTGGCCACTTCCTCCTCTTCCCCTTGATTGGGGGAATGAAATGAAGTGTCATCATGATGAGGTCTGTTTATGATACAGAGAACACACCCCTGTCAACTTTACACACAATCTATATTTGACCTAAAGACATATTTCATAGATACACAGTGGTTTGAAATTACATGCACCCATCACATATCACATGAGGTAGCCCCTGTTCCAATTCTGCTCATCCTGGGGGCTTGCATTCAGAAATGGCAACCTTTGGTGCTTCTTAGTGGGTTTTGCAACATCGGATTTTTCTCCAGATTTATACACATGTACACGGCCTGTCCATACATACTCCAGTAAATTACCATGTCTCTAGCTTAAACACAGAGTCTGTAGTATACATAAATAGCAGGGTTTTGCCCCAGAACATCACACAAATTGGAGTTTGGGCTTGAATCGAAGGTACATTTTTTTTAAATGAAGGCTCTCAAAGTTATACATTCCTGTCATTTGATTACAAAGAGTTATCAGTGTTTCTGTAAAATATATATTTTGCTTTCAATTCAGTTCTCAGAGTGTTGGAGTCCGCCTCCAAGACTTGGGTGGGTCAGTGATCACATGTGTCTTCTGGCAGGCAGGCCTTTGTTGACAGGAAACAGTCAAAATCAACATATTCTATTCAAGTGCAATAGCCTATTGTGTGGTCTCCAGGAGGTTGAGGTCAGCAGACCAGGGGGTCACTTTGCATTTGGTTATTATGACCATGTGATATCCTGGGCTGTTGTGTGAATCTCTTGAGGTGAGAGGGTTTCCCAGGCTTCTGGCCTCTGGGAACAGCAGGTGGCTAATTTTTAATTAAAATGCAGCCTTTGAAGTCAGCTGAGTCAAATCCCTTTGTCAGCAACTGCACTTAGTTCTCCTGTCAGAGTTTAGACCGCTAGCGTCGCCTTGAGGATTTTGTTGGTACTGCATCCATTTTTGGGATCTTTCTTGGATTAATGCATTCCAAACAGGAATGGTTCTTACATGGTATTAAATAATCCTTGCTTAACATTGTTTTGATGGGGCTCCTTACAGTAAAATGGTTATGTGGTACCCCACAAAAGGGTTAAATCTTTAAAGTGGTCCGGTGAGCCACGATTTCAGCAACTTTTTGACATCAGTAACAGTGGATTTTGTTAACAAAGATCTTTCTTTACACTGGTGGGTGGCAAGTGAGGTAACCATTTTGGTGTGCGCAGAAACTGCGTGGTTCTCCTGGATTCTGGCGCACTTGTGGGCTTTTTGGCCATCTTGGATTTTCTAAGCCCACAGCACCAAATGTTGCAGCATGATAGCTCAAACGTGGGTCAGGACACCCAACAAATCCCCCCATGTGACTGCCCTTTGAATTTGAGTCGATGGGGAGTCGGGTGCACAAGGGTTTTGACCCACGCACTGGTCTGTCCGCATAATCTTCTTCCAATTCTGCAAATGGCACAGTTCAGCATCTTTTCCTCCATCCGGTACTGATCGATCGGTTTCTTCGCCGGTCCTGATGGGAATATTGGGCGGTACCCTGGGCCCCTCACGTCTCTGCTCCCGGTCTCCGGATCGTCCTCCCTGGCCAGTCTCAAGGTTTTCTTTCTCCTAGGACGACAAAGGAAGAGCGGCAATACCTATTCATAGACATTTTTCCCCCACCATTGATATAGTGGCGTGGCATATAAATTTATAGTCAAAACATATGAACATGCACATTTCTGTTTGCATTCAAAAACTAAAACACCCACATTGAGAAACCCAGAATTTGATAGGCGATATGTAGGATATTTTAAGTTAGAACTGAATTAATCTGATACAGTACCCTCTAGGATTCCAGAGGATTCCTCCAGTTGTTGCATAGTGTGCCTGGGATGGCAACACTTTAGCTGATTTATATGTACCCACTTGTCTTCCCCCTCTGCCAAACCGCCTTTGGGGATGCGGATCTTCTAGGCCACAGGGGAGATCTTGTCTATAATCTCATAGGATCCCTTCCATGTAGGCAAAAATTTTCGCTGCTTGGCCTGGTTCCTTGGGAAATTGTATAGATAGACCCGGTCCCCCACCTGATATTCCTTCCTGGAAGTTTTCAGGTCATAGTGGGTCTTCATACTCTCAGCTGATCTTTCTAGATTCCGCTGAGCATAGGCAAAAGCATGCTGAAGGTGTTTCCTTAAATTCTCCACATACTCATGAGTTGTGGAGGCATTTATCAACGTTTGCTCTTGGGTTCTGTAGAGCAAATGCTGAGGAAGCACCATCTTGCGTCCAGCCATCAACTCAAATGGTGACATTTTGGTTGCAGACGAAGGGGTAGATCTGATGGCCATTAGGACCAGAGGTAATCGGATATCCCAATTTGGCCCAGAATCTGCCACAAACTTCTTTAATATGCTCACAATGGTTCGGTTATATCTCTCTACTGCCCCAGAAGAAGCTGGCCTGTAAGCAATGTGTAGCTTTCTCTTGAGCCCCAGTATCTCCCACATCTTTGTCATTACTTCACTGGTGAAGTGGCTACCTCTGTCTGACTCAATCCTTTGAGGTAGACCAAAACGGGAAAAGATGTGGTTAATCATCAGGGCAGCTGCTGTTTCTGCCTTGCAATTTGGGGCTGGGAGACATTCCACCCACTTGGTAAACAAGCATGTAACGGTCAACATGTACTTGTTTCCTCTAGTCGAGCGAATCACAGGGCCTACAAAGTCGATTTGTAAATCTGACCATGGCAGTGTCATCCCCCTCTTTTGGAGAGGCGCCCGGTGTGTGAGGGATGTTGGCTGAAATTGTGCACACACAAGACAACCCTTCAAGTATTGGTTGAGGTCCTGGCCCATGTGTGGCCAGTATGCAACCTCTCTTAAGATTTCCAGTGTTGTGTGAAACCCCCTATGACCGGCGGTGGCCGCATCATGGGCTTGACTTAACATCAGGCTTCGGAATGAGGTAGGAACCACCCACTGATCGTGGTCAGCTTTGGATTTCCTTACCAACAAACCGTCTTGGATCCGGAACATTTTTGGACATTTCATCAACACTCTAAGGTCCTCTTTCCCGTTGTAATCGGTATCCGTCAGGGGAAAGTTCTCAGGGTCCTCAATGTGTTGGTAAAATGTACCAATTATTGGATCCTCCTTCTGAGCGGTAATCAAATCAGCATCAGGGGTCTCCTTGCTCCATTGTGCAATTGAAAGGTCATTGTGAGCATTTGTCTGGGACCTAGTGATAGCAGTGACCTGGATTTCCCCCAACAGAGACTCAATCTCAATTAGATCCCCTTGGATGGCCCCGGTTTTGGCCAGCTGATCAGCTAAGTCATTTCCAGTTTTGTCTGGTCCCTCTACTTTGGAATGACCCTTGATCTTTTTCCAATAGATGGTCATCTCATTAGAGGTGACCAGATCATCAATGTTTTGGATCAACTTCCCATGTTTCAAGGGTTTGTTATTAGCACATAACATGCCTCTGGTTTTCCAATTAACCAGGTGCTCCACAAACCCGTTCCGGACATAATCCGAATCTGTGATTATGACCAGTTCGTGGAGTTGATGTTGGACAGCAGTGAGGATGGCTTGATGCCCAGCCATCAATTCTGCCACCTGACTACTTCGGGGACCTATTTTGTATCCAGCGGAGGGTTCTGAGAACTCATTCACCCATGCATTCCCTACGCCGGCCACCAGTTCTTTCTCCCCGTTGTTGTCAACATGGTACGAGCATCCATCCACATAGACAGTGGGCATTCCCTCACACTTGTCCTCTTCAAAGACTTTGTGTGGGGAATTAAGGTATGCCTCCGTGTTGTCCTTGATTTTTAGACTTTCGTCCTCGAGACAGTTTTCTCTGGCACAATCATGCAAGTCAGCCAGACCTTGCGCGAGGGGACTCTTCTTGTTTTGGCCATATCGGACCTCCACAGGAAAGCCTTGCATTGACAGAATCCAGGAAGTAATTCGGGAATTACTCACATTTCCGGCCCGGATTCTGTCACTTTGGAGATATTGCAGAGGCTGGTGTGGAGTCTCCACTATGATGTGTTCCCCCTGGATAAACGGGCGGTAATTCTTCAATGCCCACACCGTTGCCAGCATTGCCTTCTCACAATCGTTGAATTTTTCCATCCACAGGGGATAAAGTTTTGCTCGCATAGGAGATTACTTTATTGACCTTGTCATGCTTTTGGTATAATACTGCCGTCAAGCATGTATTCGAGAACCCTGTCTCCAGGAAGAACTCCTTGTTTCTGACAGGGTAAGCTAGGCAAGGCGCTTGTGAGAGGCTTCTTTTGAGTTGACTTACTGCCTCGGCTTGTTCTGGACCCCATTCCCACTTGACCCCCCCCTTCAGGAGATGAATCAGGGGTCTGGTGATCTCTGCGTAGCCCTCAATGAACTTTCTGCTGTAATTAGTCAGTCCAAGGAGGCTCCTTAGTTCCCGCAGAGTTGTGGGGTCTTTCAGTTTCAGGAGTGCTTCCACCTTCTTTTCCTGGGGACAGAGACCCTGAGGAGTAATCTCATGCCCCAAGAAATTAACACGGGTTCTACACCACTGTGCTTTCTGAAAGGAAAGTTTTGCTCCGGCGGCCCTCAACTGGGTCAGAACATAACGGATCTCCGCTATGTATTCCTCCACAGATGAACTTTTGATGAGGACATCATCTACATAAGCCAGGTTACCCCTCGCACCCAGGTTGGGCATGGCCTTATGTAGGAAAATGTTGAATTCATTGCCGGAGTTGAGGTATCCGAAGGGAGTCCGGGTCCATGTATACTGCTGGCCCCCAAAGATAAAAGCCAGCTTGTATTGGTCCTCCCTAGTGACCGGCACGGTCCAGTATCCATTGGTCAGGTCTATTGCAGTGAATACCTGTGACCCCTGAATCTGGGCCAGCCCTTGGTCAATGTAGGGAAGAGGCCATCGGGAAGTATGGACCCGTTTGTTGAGCTCCCTAAGGTCAGCGCAGAGTCTCCACTGGCCGTTTGGCTTTAATATTCCCAGCACCGGATTATTGAAGGTGCTGTGGACGGGACGGATTATTCCCCTGGACTCAAGGTTCTTAATTATTTCAGTAAGGGACTCCATTGATGTGAGAGGCAAGCGATATTGCTTCACAAACACTGGAGTCATGCCAGGGTCCGTGGGGATTGTTGTTGTGTGGATGTCGGTGCGACCACAGTCATATGAGTCTACCGCAAAGAGATCTTGGAAATCCAAGAAGACTTGTTTCAACTTTTGCTTCTGTTCCAGAGTCACACAGGCATCAGCTAGGTTGACTCTCTCTTCCACCATCTGCCTGAAGCCTGGAAAGACTTCTGGTTTGGCTATCTCAGCGGCCTCCTCCAGCTGGGTGGAGAAGTCCCTGGTCAGAGTGCTGATTTGGACTGGAGGCTTCAGGTGGGAAAGGCAGCCCTCATGGACCTGGAAAATCACCTCATCCCTCCTGAAGTCACAAGTCACATCTTCCTTACCATAGGGGCAGGAAGTATAAATCAGGAAGTTCCCCCCATGTCGGCTAAAAATCCTGTCTGGTGTTGTATTGTCCTCACTGTCACTGTCAAAACAGTCCTTGGGGATTGTTCCTAACAGTTCATTCCCTAGATCAATGGAAAAATGTCGGTCATCAACCGCCATTCCAATAATGGTGCCTGCGGCTAGAGTAATACTCTTTAAGTCGCTGTTATCCACCTCTATTGGAATGGTGTCATGTTCTATGTTGACTAATGGAGTTGGGTTTACCCCCAACCCTTGCTGTTGGAGAGAAGTATTTAGATGTATATAAGCATCAGGGTTTTTCAAATGTTGTCCTCTTTTAACTTTCACTTCCAGGGAGAATTGTCGGGTCCTTTCTGGGATGGTGACTTCCTCTTTGATCTCAATCTCAACTGCATAAGGTAGCAATTCAGCTGACCTAAATGCTTTTTCTGGATCATCAAAGCCCATGGGATTATCCGCTAATCGGGACCAAGCTTTGAAGTTTATTAGGTCCAAACTAATGGCAAAGCGATTGAGAATGTCACTGCCTAAGTAAAAAGCGGCAGTGACGTCTCGCACGACCCAACAATTGTGGACTATGCTCTTGTTGCCAATGGAGATT
Source organism: Ambystoma mexicanum (assembly GCF_040938575.1). Taxonomy (NCBI): domain Eukaryota; kingdom Metazoa; phylum Chordata; class Amphibia; order Caudata; family Ambystomatidae; genus Ambystoma; species Ambystoma mexicanum. Next base: position 687,297,306 of record NC_090923.1, on the reverse strand, counting down.
TTGAGCATACACCTGCTTGGCAGGAGATGTTTGGAATTGGGTGCTTCCAGGTCCATTTCCCATTTGTCTATCAGTTTGAATGTGGGAATGGCTGGATCTTTTGGGAGTTGGCGGAACATGGCTTCGCTGATGAAGCTCTTACCGTTGTTCACATACACTCGAGCGAGAACAGAGTCCTTCCCATCATTTAAGTGAACAGGGATGAACAACTGCTCTCCAATTTGCTGAATATCAGCCAGGCTCTGAGCTGATTTCACATCTTTCTGGACTATAGGAGTGGGAGTTTCTGATTGTGGATTGGTAAAGAATTTCAGGGTGTTTCCTTCCAGTGTGGAATACCACCTTAAACTGGAAGGAAGGTTGATTTTCAGAAATAGAGAGGACCCCCCATCACCAGTCTGTTGTCCTACTGCTATTACTGTCACGTCTGGAATTTGGTTATTCTGGAAGTGGAATTCTACTTGGTCAGAATTTTGTTCAACCATGTGGCATGTGCCGTTTAAACTAACATGGTTCACACTCTGTTTTAATTTTATGGGTCGGCTAGTCTGGGTCCAGAGGACCCTGTTTACGCAATCTATTAGGGGTGACAACCTTCTCAGGAGGTCATTCCCTAGTAAACAAGGGGTGCCCTCTGGAGTCACAACTATGACCGGGTGTTTCAACTTGTGTCGCCCAATTTTAATGTCCAAATCTGCCGTCCCCTCGACGGGAATTTCCTTCCCGTCAAAGTTCTGGAGTTGTCCAGGAAGTGAGGTGAGAGGAATTTGGTAATTCCCTCCCCTTCCTGCATTCAGTTCATCAAAGGCCCTTCTGGACAGAAGGGTAGCTTGAGATCCCGTGTCCACCAGCGCTGAAATCGTACCCTGCCCCTGTACTTGTACCGGGGCATAATATCTTCCCTCCTTCTCCTCAAGGGGGCACAGATAATGCACATTTTTGGACAACTGGTGGGCTAACTTTCTGGTTTTGGACATTGCTAGAGAAGAGATTTGGGCAGAATTCTGTGGAGAGCCTTGGGAATCTGAAAGAAAAAGTTGGCAACTGGAGATCAGAGCCATTATGGGTTTCCCTGGTTCCGGTTCTTGGCCGCCCCCCCCTTTTTGGAGGCAGTCATCAGGATGGTTTTGAACCAGGGGATTTTGGTATTGTGGGTTCTGGGATGAGATGATGGGCGGCGGTAGCTTAGTCTCCATATCTCCCCAGTCTGAATTGGCATCCCTTGGGACCCATTTTTCCTTGGGAGGAGTTCCCCCATCTTTGAAGGAGAAGGTCCTTTCCCCAGGATCCTCTGAGGATCCCTCTCCCTCAAATTGGAAGACCTGTACCTCCTCCACAAAGTGGGTCTGTTTGGGTCCTTTGTTTCTCCTACCCCCCCTCTGCTCCTTGGGAGGCGGGCTTTCAGGGGCAGGAGATTTTGTTTCCGGTTCCTGGTTTTCCAGGGGCTGTTAACAAGTTGGGAAGGAAGCTTCCTCCAAGGCTTTACACCCCCCTTCCCCTTGTGCTTCCTCCCTGGGAACCGGTGTGTTATCGGGGTGCTGCCCCCGTCATTGTTCTGGAGCACCAGGTCCAGAGTTCGGGGCATTCTGCGGTGGCATGCTCATCTGAGGGTTCTATTGAGCCCTCAGTATGTGACCCAGATCCCGTGCCATATTTTGGACCTGGCGCTCTAACTGGGAAACCCGCTCAGGCTGATACGGGGCTCTATTTTCTCCCCTGGGCTGATCCCGGAAAGGGTAGCTATCCCTTCTCTGGTAGTACCCCTGGTTGGGAAGATTTTGGTACCCCTCCACCCTTGGCCTCCCCTCTCCCGGATTAGGTTGTCTGGGCTCAGGGAATTGGGGAAAGAAGGATGGATGATTTTGGGGTTGGAAGTTGGGTGGATACCTGGGGAAAAAGTTCTGCCCAGGATTTGGAGAATTTCTGCCCTCCGGTGGGAAGTTAGGAGGGAAGTTCCCTGGGTTAGGTGCTTGGCTGGATCCCCCCCCTTGGGCTGGAGGAGTCCACACATAACCCAGGATGGGTCGATTTCCCTTGTAACGGGGACTTACATAATCAGGAGAGCGAGGGACCCCATTTGTGGGGCTGCCTCCTTGGCTCCCTGTCTGTGACTGGCCCGAGGACCTTCTGGGCCTAGCATTATAAGGTGCAGGTAGGTTTTTAGGCCCCCCCATCTCCAAATCCAAAACAGGGGCAACCTTTACCTCTGCCACCTTGGCAGCAGCAGGGGTGCTGTTGGTTTTGGGGTTTTTGGGCTGGTTTTTGTTTTCCACCGGTTTCTGCACCTCGTAGATGCGGGTGGCTTGTTCAATGACCCATTCTAAAGATCTTTTCTCATGAAAATCTGTCACAAGCTGGGTCATTATGTATTTGGGCAATGCATGGAAAAAAGTATTAACAAATTCTCTGCTGTCTGTGCATACCCTTCTGGTGGTCTGCGCAAAGGCACGTTTCAGTTCTTGCATGAATTCTTGTGGGGCCTGATCTTCCCCACATTGCAAATTGTAGGCTGCCTTGCGAGCCTCTTGAGGATTTCTGTGAACAGAAAAATGTTTCAAGATGGCCGCCTTATAGGTGGACCATCTTAAATGATTTTGGTCCTCCAGCCCCGCAAAGAAACTGGAGTATTCTGGTGAGAAGTTCCACTTTACATATTGGATACAGCTTTGGCTGTCCTTCAAATGAAAAGTCTCCATCATTTGCTCATAGAGCTCCAAGTGTTCCCAAACAGAGTACTTGGCGTTCTTATGATAAGGCGTGATGACACTCCTGATTGCCTTAATCTGTTTCAATGGGTCCTTAAGCAAGGCCCTTTTTGCCTTATTGGCCTTTTTGGTTCGGGTAACCCTGGTCCATTCATCCTCTGACTCAGAGGCACTGCTCCCAGAGGTTCCTGTCTGCTCTTCCAGGTTTTCCCGGATTCTGCAAGCCTGGGAGTGGCTGGCAGAATGTGGGGACCTGGTCTCCTGTGTCCTGCGCCGTTCAGAGGAGTCTTCAGATTCCTCCTTGCTGCCAGGATTTGATGGGTACCCCCCCCCCCCCACTGACCTAACTGGGCAGAAGTTTTCAGGATGCCCTTAATGGGCCTATTCTCCTGGGGTTCCCCACTAAATTGCACTGTGCTTGGGTGCCCATACCCGGATGCCCGCCCATCCATTCCTGGGAGGTACTGGCCTATGAGCCCCATGCTTCTGGCTGGATAGTAATCTGCCATCCCTGTGGCCCGGTGCTCATGTGCGCCAGGGGACAGGGGGGAGTCAGAGTCCAGGGACTGAGAAAGATAAAAGCCTCTGGCACTAGGGCTCCTGAGGTTATGCTCAGGAGTTTCCTTTTCCCAGCGAACCTGGTCTCTATCCGCCCCTGCTCCCTGTTGCAATGCAAGAGCCTGCGCCTTCAGTTCCTCAGTTAAGGCCTTACTAGACTCTATCAGTCTCTCCTGCATCGCTACCTGTTGTTGGAGCCTATCATTGTGCTGGCAGAGAGCCTCATTCTCTCTCTGCGTTTCCTGATTGGTCCTGGAGCACTGGGCCAGTCTTTGCTGCAGGAGGGTTACCTCCTGAGCTGTGTCCCTATTGGCCTGCTCCTTTCTTGCCAGAGCATCCTCCATCTTCCTGGTGTGCTCTAACAAGTTATGGTGTTCTTTTTGGAGGTCACCCAGTCCCTGGAGGGCCAGGTGATTTTCTTCCATTTTCCTTTTTAAGTGGCAGACTTCCTGGCCTAAGGTATCCCTTTCCTGACTAAGAGCCTGCATCTGTGCCGCCAGGTTGTCCCTTTGCCTTTGGAAGGCACCAGTTTTCTGGCGCTCCTGGTCAAACTCTGCCTGGGTATCCAGGTCTTTCAAAATCAGTTTATTGCTCTCTGCCTTCTCCCTATCTAGGTGGCTTTGCAGGGTGACTACCTGCTCAGCACATGCCCTATTGAAGTCTAACTGTTGCTCCAGCTTTTTCTGGCTCTGCAGTAGGGAGTCCAAACCTTCTTGGTGCTCCTTCTGCAAGGCCAGAAATCTGGTATCCTGGTCTGCCTTTTCCTGTTGCTGCACATCCATATCCTCCTTTATTTTAGTGATGTACCGTCTGCTGTCATTTTCTGACTCCTGGCTCCTGAGCAGCCTCTGCTCAGAAGAGTCCAGATCAGATTGGGCCTTCTGTAGTGCCAGCAGTTGCCTACTCGCCAGATCTTAGCCTTCAGCACATTTGTCCTGCATGGCTCCCATATGTAAATATAAATATGCCGCTACCCTGGCAATCTTGTGGTGCTCATCCTTGGCCTTCGGGGCCATGTATAGTTCACTCAGGGCCACATGTAGGGGACCCTGATCTCCCCATATATCTGACCCTGTTTCAGTGACCTGACGCGATTGCCTGCAACCAGACCGTTTGGTCCTGATGATTCCACTCACCTCTCACAAATAGCTTATGTAAGAAGTGTTCTCTGGCTATTTTCATATCTACCAAGGTCGTCATTCTGGAATTTGAGTTCCTTCCTGATTTACAGAAGTTTATATTTTATTTTTGCAAAACAGACCTTTTCCTTAGAGCGTTCCTTTGAGGAGTGCTTTACAGCGTAACACAGCTTGGTGATCCGACCGGATATGTGTATCTGGTCAGCTGGCACACTGTATTAATCTGCACAAGTGATAGATCTAACCCAAACGTCCGGCTCGAGCCCCACATTTGTAAGAGGATTCAATTCAACACTACAGCTAAGTCAATGCCTAGTCTGGGATACTGAATGGAAACCCTTATTGATATATCTTTACGTCCAGTTCATGCGTTCTGGATGACTACCCCTTTATAACACCCCTCTCTTGGAATCCCCCTGACCCCACTGAGCCACAAAGCAGTTCTGTTTTGCAAGTTTAAACAGTTTATTTGATGATAATTTAAACAATATATATATATATATATCACACTTTATAATAAAATAATAATTGAATATCACACTTAATCTGAGCAGTAATCAATAATGGATAGTCCGGCACTAGCACACTTCTTTATAATCAATGATGAGTGGTTATAGGATGGATACGATAGCAACAATACTTTTATGGTTTCAAATGGATGCAATGTGGAATGAAATGCAGTACAGAAATTAACTTGATAGGATTTCAGCAAAAGACAATGGCCCTCATTACGACCCTGGCGGAAATCGAAAAACGATAGCGGAAATGTAATACCGCCATCGAATACCGCTCGGTGCGATTATGACCCGTCACCGTAAAGTACGATGCCATTAGCGACACCGTAGTGAACGCCAACGCTAACTGCACCAAGTACGCGCACGCGCGCCATGCAAAACCGTAATTACCACCATGGCGCAACGGTACGCGAATTCTGACCCCAGCGGACATTTACTTAACGCCATCAAGCATGGCGGAAAGTACCATTCCGCCATGGTGAGAATTACGGCATCGTGAACCAACCGTAAATGGCCCTACTGAGTGCCTGTACACCACTCCCTGCCCACATTGCACAACTCCTTGTAGGTGCAATGAAGTTACACAATGCAACCAGTGAAATGTACAAGTCACCCATGCATGCCAACGAACAAATGAATGTAGGGGCTCCAAGTGCCTTGTGAGTGGCCATCCATATTTGGCATGTCACCATTGCCGTACTGATGCAGCACAGGCATGTGAAGGTTCAAGTACAGCAATATGAACAGAAATATGAGACAAAACAACAACAGGCCCCCATCGCTTGACACCAGTGTAAGGCAACATTCAAAGCAGTATCCTGAGGGAGACTGCACCAGCCCTGTACTCTTGCCAGTAAACAAACCAACCATCAGCATAAGCATGTACCACACAAGTTGGCAGAGTGACTGAGCAGCCAGGCTCATCTCAAGAGGGGCCAATGGGAGCTGCAGGGCACAGATGGCACTAATACAGAAGCTATTCCAATGGACATGACCTCAGTCTCCCTCCAAGAAACGCACGCAAACACAGGCACCTGTGACCAGCCATTTTCTGATAATCACATCATTCCACCAATCCACCTGGCTGACCGGCATCTGTTACACAAAAGCTAATCCCCCGCCCCTGAGCATGACATCATTAAAACAGTCATAATGGCAGCCCCTATCCCTGACCTTACTGGGCTTCGTAGGCAAACGCGGCCAGTACAGTACCACGCAACTATACTCAGAAGCCGGAACCCAATGCAGATCTACTCACAATACATCGCTCCACAAATAGGAATATGCTACATTACTTGCAAAGAATAACGCTACACGGTTAACATCAGAATAAAATTTTAATGCACATCAAATTCACCAAGCCCATACAGCTATTAGGTCATAAACCCCAAAATATTTTCAATACTGTGGGCTGCATCCGCAATAAATGACCAGCTACTCCTTGTGTGACGCCCTGTTCCTTCATGGTACACAGGGGCTACATTCACGTTCAAAAAGGCAACATGGAAGCGCCTAGAACCGCAGGGCCGTCCCATTAGGTAGGCACTAGTCCAGCTGAAAGGTTGATATGTTGCTCCTAGCCACTAGTACTGCGTAAGGGCATGTGGCCCATTGGCGATCGTCCCATAAGATCGTAATGGTGCTCCACTGATTAACTCGAAGCAGCAGGTGTCGGGAGTAAAAGCCATCTGCAGGAGTGGCATACAGATGGCAGCGGCAAAAGGGGAGGAGATACCTGTCACCCAAATGAAATGAAAAAGAATAGTATGGGCATCAGAACTTCATTAGTATTACTCACTTCAATGATCACACTAAATCTACAGCCTTATGCATGCTAGCCCACTCAAAAGGATTATTTCCACCCAAAAATCACTTGCCAATCATAACAATATAAATCGAGGTGATAACACTATTACAAACGAGTGTTTGTGTGCATGCGTCTGTTAAAACAGAATCCATGAGATGGGATTAGTAACGTGCATAGACACAAGTGTTGGAAGGCGCGTCGAGACAGGGAGGGTTCAACAAGGGCAGATAGACGATGGTCCCACTATGGCAGCTCTGCATCACATAGCGCAGGGGAAGGGGATAGATTCCAAAAAGCCATGTACATGGCAAACTCTCAATTAAATCATCTGTCCATGCATCCATACATCATTCCCTCATCCCGGTATAAAAACGCCTGATTATTTACTCACATAACATTTGAAATCTCCATTGAGTCTGTGCGTAATGCAGTCTGCAAAATCCACTGTGCTCCAGGCCGGAATAATAGTGTTGCGAAGTAACATGTATTTGGGAACGTCCTGCCTAATCGTCCACTACGCTATTGCGCATCCCATACTATTCATATCAATCATTGCATTCTCGCCATGGCCCCTGTCCCAAGGACATTAAACAATAGAACGTTATATTTGCAGTCAGACCTGTGGGCATCTCCTCGCCGCTAGCTGAAAACCGAAAGCGCTGTCCTTCGAATTCCTCATTTGCAACATCACGTCGAAAAGGCATCTGTGACCGCTTGAAATCACAAATTCATCCATGTAGTGCGGCAGTGTGTGAAAATGGCAACTGGCTTCACTCACAAATGGGACGCCCCGCCCGTCGGTGAACCTCGGTACAGTGCTCGCCCAAAGGGGATTGCAGCTGGCACAGGTGGAATGAATCACCACAGGTGGAGGCTACACAGCCTGAAAACACATAAATTGCACACCCAACCCCCTCCCACAACCACACCCACTCCAAAATGCTACCGGCAGGACTAGCGATGTTGGCCCTGGGGGACCTGATAGCACTGCAAGTACTCCAACTTCAAGAAGAAGACGAACACCAACTACTACAACAACCGGCCGCACAGAGGAGACGCAGGAGGAGGAGGAGGGCAAGGCAGGGCCAGCAAGGCCCACCAGCACAGCCACTACCACCACGCAGGCAGCCCGCAATCCCACGCCTCCGAGCTCATCCTTTCAACCTCACTGCTGAGCAGATCCACAACCTCTACCGTTTGGACCGGGACACCATAATCGCCATTGTGGACATGACACACGCTGACCTTGTCAGCATGATAGATAGCCCAACCGCCATCCCACCCCTACTGAAGGTGGTGTCTGTACTCCACTTCCTGGCCACAGGCACCTACCAGCACACAGTCGGACAGTTGCATGGCATTTCACAGCCACTGTTCTCACGGACACTATTGCAAGTGCTCGATGCCCTCCTGAAGCACGCAGACGACTACATCTCATTACCACGCTCGGAGCTGGAGATTACAAACACAAAAGTGGGATTCCATGCACTTGCCGGCATACCGGGTTGCATTGGTGCCATCGACTGCACCCATGTGGAATTGGTTGTCCCACATGCCATGGAGGTCCAGTACCGCAACCGGAAACAATATCATTCTCTTAATGTACAAATGGTGTGTGACTCCAACAGGATCTTTACACATTGTTGTGCCCGATTTCCTGGATCAACCCATGATTCTATGGTCTTGAGGAACTCTACAATACCACGCTACATGGAGCGACACGCAGGGAACAGATCCTGGCTACTCGGTGAGTCTCATTCCATGCATGATAATGTGGGGTATGTGATGCGGCAATGACCTGGCAGGAAGGGGGTGGGGGGATGCATACGTAGCAATGTCATTCCACAAACATCCTTTATTGTCCACATACAGGTGATGCCGGGTATCCACTGAAGAGATGGCTCCTTACACCACTCCGGAACCCACAGAACCAGCATGAGGAGGAGTACAACCATGCCCACTCACGTACCCGTGTAGTCATAGAACAGGCATTCGGCCTACTGAAGGCTCGTTTCCGCTGCCTCAGCAGGTCTGGCGGGGCACTCCTGTACCGACATGAGAAGGTTGCAAAGATAGTCATGGCATGTGTCATGCTACACAACATGTGCGTACGTAGAAATGTGCCCATGCCCCCTGACGCAGAACTGCAGGCACCTGAAGATGGTCATGATGAGGCTGGGGATGTGGCAGCACCTCAAGGAGTCCGCGAGGCACAGGAGGCCCGTGAAATTCGTCAGAATATCATAGATTCATGCTTCTAGCACTCACGCCTGGTGGCTGACGCATGGACACGGGACTTGTGGCACTGTGTGTGTCTGGAACATGCACAATGTGGACTGTACGCCTATAAAGGCCTCGTACACAAAGATCAATGTCCACACATCTCATTGGATGATTATGTAATGTTTATAGCATATGTGAAATTATATTACACACCCCATCGACCCGCCACCCAAGTAAGCCTAACACCCCCCCCTCCACCCTCCTACCTCCCCCCCGAACACCAGTGTCCAAAGATGCTCATTGTCAGTGGGCAGACGCTATTGCAAGCCCCCTCTCCGGGTATCAGGGGCACCCCTACCTGTGGAGCGCAGGTTCCTCCCAGATCTACGTTGGGGGCTGCCCTGGACGGAACTTGCAACGGATGATGTCTCGGCCTGCTCACGTCCATGCATGTCCCTAAGGGTTTGTGAGAGCTCAGTGAGCACACGGCGCAGAGCGGCAAGTTCACCACATACGTCTTTGGACGTCGCATGCAGTTCCCCCCTCAGGCTCTCGGGGCTTCTCTCCATTTGTACCCTTAGTGTCTCTGTACTTCGCTCCATTTGTGCCCTAAGTGTCTCAGTAGATGTTTCTATGGCTGCCTTAGAACCCCCACATTCATCAGCATGCTCCTTGAGGAGCGTGGCCAGTTGCTGCTGTTGCACGATCACCTGGTCGAGGGACTGTTGCCTCTGCTGGGCCATGCCCATTTGCGGTGGTGTCACAGAGGGGCTGATCACCTCATGTTGCCTTGCCACAGGGCTTGTGGGGGATGGCCAGTCGTCGTCTTGTGGGTGCCCCTGCGTGGTATCCTCATGGTGTATGGGATGAAACAAACAGGGGGATTGAGACAGGTCATGGATGGGTCCTACATCGACAGCACCGTTGTCTGTGTCGGAGCATGCTGGCATTAATGCAGTGTCACCTATGGTGCTGCTGCCATCAGAAGCAGTGCCTTCTGTGGCATCCATTGGGGGGACCTGTGGTGCTGCTGGTGTGGGCATGCTGGCTGCTGGGGTGCCTGTTGAAGTCCCCTCCTGTGTGCTGCCACTTGATTTGTGCTGCTGCCGTGTCTTGATCCGTGCAGCTGAGGTGGAGGGTCTTTGGCCGTTGGTCTTGGCCCTCTTTGCAGGTGTGCTGGTAGGGGTGTCCTGCAGCTCGTCGTTTGAATCGGACCCTGTGGTGGAGTAAAGGAGGGCGAGCGTTATTTATGGGTCTGTGGAAATTGGAATGGCAATGTATCACATGCATTGGGGTGGTACCTGAGGGTGATTTGGGTCAGGGCCTTGGAGGTGGTTTCATTTTTGTGTGGATTGAGGATGCAGTTGTTTTGCAGCCTGCAGTTAGGGTGTGCATGCTGCACGTGTAGAGGGTGTTTTTAGGATTTTTGATTGTTAATGTATTTGATGTGAGTTTTAAAGTGCGCTATCAGGCCAATGTATGTGGCCGTTCTCCTGGACATGTGTTTCTGTTGCACTATGTGGACACATGGTACTTCACATGATTGGACATTGTGGATTTAGCATTGTTTTATTTGGCCCACCTACCTGATTCTTCGGATGTCTGCACTCCTTTCTCCATCCCTCCGACTCCCTCTATACTCTCCATTCCAATGGTGGAGGCACAGATTTCTTCCCAGGGGGTCAACTTGATGGGTGATTCCGATCCTCCCCCGGTAGCTGTGGCAATGTTACGGTTGGCTGATAGTATGCTCCGTACGCGTATCCGCAAGTCATCCCATCGCTTTCTGCATTGCTGTGGGTTGCGGGGTGCGGTCCCCACCGCACTTACCCGCTGTGCCACCAGGGCCCATATGGCCTTCTTGTTCGCAAGTGCCGTCCTGGTCATTTGCGTCGAGAAGACGACGGCAGCATTCTCCTGGAGGGTCTCTGTGAGCACGGTGAGTTCCTCATGTGAGAAGTGGACCTGCCGCTTGCGGTCGCACGCTTTTTTAGCAACTTTTCCCATTTTGATTGTTTTAACTAGGGTGGCTAACGGGTTGGGATGTGTCTCAGGGTCGGATTTTTGATGGTTGTGTTGGGATTCTGATTTTATAGGTGTACGGCGTGCTGTTTCCCGTTCCGGTCCCATGTTTTTACTTCCGTTTCCGTATATTTACGGTCACCGTATTTTGCGATTACCGCTCATTACGGTGACCGCTATGATGGGTCGCGGAATTGCACCTAGGGCGCCGTACGACGGCGGTGAGGGGCGTTTTGGGGACATTTCCGCCATCGCGGACTTTGCACTTCCGCCATGGCGTAATGCTCGTGCCCGATGGGTCAGAATTAGCCGCACTTTACTCCATCGTGCAATGGCGGAAACGCTATTTACGCTATAGCGGTCAGGTCAGTTACTTTCCGCCAGGGTCGTAATAAGGGCCAATGTAATCACTTTCTTGGACAATTCACCCCCCCTTTTATGCACTGTAAGGAGATGAAGATGACACAGTTCTTAGGAATGCAATCAAATAGAATTCAGTTCAATTCCCCCCCAGCAGGTTATACAACAGATAGGAGTTTTGAAACACAGGCAAAATGCTTTGAATATGGTGACAATGCAGTGAGGAATATGCTGAAAATGGTTTTACTTCCCTTTAGGAGGTTCAGGGTGAGTGAAATATACTTGGGATGAGTTCAGGCTCACTTTAGCAAGGATCTAGGAGTAACTAGCAGGTTAAACGAATTTTTGGCAAAGGAAAGCAATGAAGCTGCTGTTTTCACACGTGGCTGGATTTTTAACCAAATTGCAAATCGCGGTAAAATTCGCGAGTGCGAGAATCGTGATTACGACAGAAGTATGATTAAATAAAGGTAGTTTTTCGGATTTGAAATTTTAAAAGTTCAAAGCGACAGGTTACAGCTTGCCGCTAGAAAATGACAAGTGACAGCTTTGCAAATGACAGGTGACAGTTAGGAGGCAGTTCTGGTTAGATTAAAATAGATTGAATTATATTATTTTAACTAAGAGATTGGTTCTGCACAGTTCTACTAGGTACTCACAATATATTTAGAAATAGGCCTCGCCACGGATCTGGTCAACAGGTTTTCTTCACTCGCCACGGACGGTCTCTGCACACAGCGTCTGGGTCAGCTCTACTCTGCTGGTCTGGTCTGGGTCTCTGGTTCTGATCAGGTCTGTGGGTCCGGATACAGCGGTCTCCGGTTCAGCTGGTCTCTCTCTGGATACAACACTACTTTCTGGCAAATGGCAAGAGTTCTTGCAAAGAATTCAAACAGCTCGCCTAGCTGTGAATAGTTGCAATGATTTGAGGCCTACTAAAGAGGGATTTAGCTTGTAGTTGACCTCTCTGCTACAAATTCTGAAGTAAAGTCTTGGTCTCTGAAGGTGGATAGATTGAAGTCTCTGTGTTGGCTCTCTGGAGGTTGATGGAGGTAAAGTATGGATTTTCCCGGCAGAGCGTTCCGCAGCAGATGGAATAGAATGTCTCTATCTGTCCTGACTGTCTGCTTTTATGTGTTTTGAAAGTGGGTGGAGAGGCTAGCTTTCTAGGCCCTACTCCTTTCCACTTGTCATTGGCCACTTCCTCCTCTTCCCCTTGATTAGGGGAATGAAATGAAATGTCATCATGATGAGGTCTGTTTATGATACAGAGAACCCACCCCTGTCAACTTTACACACAATCTATATTTGACCAAAGACATATTTCATAGATACACAGTGGTTTGAAATTACATGCACCCATCACATATCACACGAGGTAGCCTCTGTTCCAATTCTGCTCTTCCTGGGGGCTTGCATTCAGAAATGGCAACCTTTGGTGCTTTTTAGTGGGTTTTGCAACATCGGATTTTTCTCCAGATTTATACACATGTACACGGCCTGTCCATACATACTCCAGTAAATTACCATGTCTCTAGCTCAAACACAGAGTCTGTAGTATACATAAATAGCAGGGTTTTGCCCCAGAACATCACACAAATTGGAGTTTGGGCTTGAATCGAAGGTACATTTTTTAAATGAAGGCTCTCAAAGTTATACATTCCTGTCATTTGATTACAAAGAGTTATCAGTGTTTCTGTAAAATATATATTTTGCTTTCAATTCAGTTCTCAGAGTGTTGGAGTCCGCCTCCAAGACTTGGGTGGGTCAGTGATCACATGTGTCTTCTGGCAGGCAGGTCTTTGTTGACAGGAAACAGTCAAAATCAACATATTCTATTCAAGTGCAATAGCCTATTGTGTGGTCTCCAGGAGGTTGAGGTCAGCAGACCAGGGGGACACTTTGCATTTGGTTATTATGACCATGTGATATCCTGGGCTGTGGTGTGAATCTCTTGAGGTGAGAGGGTTTTCCAGGCTTCTGGCCTCTGGGAACAGCAGGTGGCTAATTTTTAATTAAAATGCAGCCTTTGAAGTCAGCTGAGTCAAATCCCTTTGTCAGCAACTGCACTTAGTTCTCCTGTCAGAGTTTAGACCGCTAGCGCCGCCTTGAGGATTTTGTTGGTACTGCATCCATTTTTGGGATCTTTCTTGGATTAATGCATTCCAAACAGGAATGGTTCTTACATGGTAGTAAATAATCCTTGCTTAACATTGTTTTAATGGGGCTCCTTACAGTAAAATGGTTATGTGGAACCCCACAAAAGGGTTGAATCTTTAAAGTGGTCCGGTGAGCCACGATTTCAGCATTTTTTTGACATCAGTAACAGTGGATTTTGTTAACAAAGATCTTTCTTTACACTGGTGGGTGGCAAGTGAGGTAACCATTTTGGTGTGCGCACAAACTGCGTGGTTCTCCTGGATTCTGGCGCACTTGTGGGCTTTTTGGCCATCTTGGATTTTCTAAGCCCACAGCACCAAATGTTGCAGCATGATAGCTCAAACGTGGGTCAGGACACCCAACAGTATATAGGAAGGACTATGACAAAATGTGGTGAGCTGTTCACTTAACTCTCTGCCTACTTACACCAGACTACACCTCAACACCACTGACAGCAGAATGCAGTGCAGATCTATGACAAATTTGGGCACACTGAACACATAGCGAGTCCCTACAATGGTCACCAGCCCTATTTCTCAAAGCACCTATCCACATGCCTGACTGCATGGGTTGCCTTTCTACTGGACCCTGGCCAGCCCTTCTAAGACTTTTTGGGCCAAATGCACACACTCATCCTAATCATACTCCATGACCTCCAACATTCTGGACTTCAGTTCTCTGAGGGCGTTTCCACTAACAGCACATTGAGACTATGATAATGGTAAAATTGCGCTATACAAATGACAATTAAAATACAATACAATGTAATTTATTCTGCCTCTCTGTTTGCAGATTCTCACATCTGTTACATGTTAAGTAATGCACACTGTCTCACTAATTATTGAAGTCCCATGGGGGACACCATATCCCAAAATGCACTCAGCCTCAGTACGGCAAAACCAAAGGCCCAGAATGCACAAGAATTCCCTTAGTGCCGATAACCACATATGACTATTTGTCATTGACTGCACCAGGGTTCACTGTGTGCACAATAAAATAGACCGTTTTCAAGATACTGGTGTACCCTGCCTATGGTCAGAGGTCCCCACCACATCAAAGATAATAGCAAAATAATACACATTGCCTTTCACTAAAGAAGTGCAACGAGGGCCACCTGTTCATGAATGCCTTAGTTAGCTGAAATGCCCTCCAGCTCTCAGAAGGAAAAAAACTCAATGCCCTGATATTGTATCAAAATTGCCTTCATGCTGTCTCCAAATTATACTGACATTTCCTTTAAATGCCCATTACATTCTCTCCAAACATCATTTGTACTCCATCCAAACCACCTGACACAGAAAGTAACTAAGAGAGAGTGTGACAAATATTGTCTACCATGGTCATTGTGAACAAATCCAGGCACTTGGTTCTTGAGGTAGAAACAAATGTTTAAATGCAACAAATTGCAAGGCTTTCCAAACTATTTGAATAGCACATGACTTATTCCATCGATGTCTTTGCCGACATGCTTTTCACGCCACAGAAAAGGTACTTTTGTCCAAAAATTGAATTGTTTGAAATCTTAAAAACAGTGTCAAAATATGTATTTCAGATTCGAATATGTTAAATAAAAGTCTAATGTTTACCATTATGATAGCTGTGGCGTTGGGTATGGTGCAGTGGCGGGCACCATAGCGTATACCCTAGCTAAACTATTACATATTCTTCTTTTTGTGAAATGGCCTTGTTTGCCTTGTGGCAACTCCAGACCACGAGGGCCGTATCCTTCTCTAATTTTCAGGATATCCCTCATTAATATTCATGAGATGTCTTTGCATACAATGATTCTTAATGGATGCTAATATTCATTAGGGTTATCCTGAAAACCCAGGAGTATCGGAGAGGTGGGCACCACAAGTTTTTTCTTTGCTTCAATTGAATATATGAATTTCACCTTCAGTGTCAGATTAAATTGATTTTAACCTGGAGCTACCAGTTCAAACCTAGCCCTATAGCACAAGGACCTTAATAAACTAAAGATACAGAAACAAGGCAACTCTGCCTTATTATAACTGGCGCATCTCAGTTGGCCCCTCTGTAGGGCTGCAAATTTTCCAAGAAGTTCAATTTCTTCTTCAATATGTTATTCAAATTAAATACAAAAAAAGTCGAATGTATCTATGTACTTTTAGCCAGGAATGTTTATTCACATTCCCGTTTTTGTATAATTATTGATTCACATTATACTGTGTTGGGCGATCATATTTTGCCATCAATATACATTCTGCCAATGCATTTCGGTTAGAACCTTCGTCAGGGCTGTATATAGGCACTTGATTACATCATCAAGCTAATCATAATTATATATTCATCAGTTTAAATGCATTGCATGGTTTAAATACAGTATATTAACGAATTCACACATACCATTTGGTTTGTCCCACGTATATTCAATAGTTCCGCCATAGTTTCTGGTTGTTTATTTTTCATCTGGCGGAACTATTGAATATACGTGGGACAAACCAAATGGTATGTGTGAATTCGTTAATATACTGTATTCAAACCATGCAATGCATTTAAACTCATGAATATATAATTATGATTAGCTTGATGATGTAATCAAGTGCCTATATACAGCCCTGACGAAGGTTCTAACCGAAATGCATTGGCAGAATGTATATTGATGGCAAAATATGATCGCCCAACACAGTATTATCCTGAAAACCCGCCAGCTTTCCGGCCCTCAAGGTCTGGAGTTAGTCAACACTGCACTAAACACATGTCGATAAGCAAATGGGTGGAATAAATGAAACTCAATTCAAATAGTTTGAACAACCCAGCAATACTCCCTTATGCTTCCTGCAAATATCAATAATGCTCGCTGCAAATTCGACTGTTATTTTAACGTTCCAATCAAATCCTGCCAATACATTACAATCACTCCATAACATCCTCTGCTAACCTCCCTGACTTTAAATGCACATCATCTGAGTGTGCAGGATTTTGTGCGTGTGTGCACACACTCATGCACGCACGCACCCACACTCTCTATCTATCACTTCTGGTGGGAAACACCTGCTGTAGCGCTGCAGGGTAGATGTGTGAGTAGAGGTGTTCTATTTGCACTAATTACAGGCACTTGAACCTGATGAGTTAGGGCAGGTGTGAGAAGGCAGCAAGGAGGGAAATGGAACATGTGCAGGCCCCAAGAGCAGAGCAATGCAGGTGCAGAAATGGACAGGACAGATAATATTGAGAGCTCTTAAGCTTCCCATGGACTTTAATGAGAAGGCCATCCATTCCTGTCTTTCGGTTTCCGGGCTTTGTACCTATTTCTTTCCCCTTTGAAATCTAGGAAATCAACAACTTCCATCATTTCAGACAAAAACTGGACTGGGCGGCCCTTCCACGCATCACCACGGGAAACCTGAGAGCTCTGAATATAGCATGCCCCAAATCATGATAATGCTGGCTGCAAATGCCACTGACCTTTACTCACAGATGTTGTAACATTTCCCTGACATTCACAGCCAACCTCCCTGGTGTTTCCAGCAAATCCCAGTACACTTTGCTGCAAATCTTCAGACTTCAGCTGCAATTCTCATAAAGATGCCCTGTCAATATCCCTGCTGTTTCCTGCACATTTCCATCATGTTCTCTCCAAAAGAGCAGGAGGTGAACTGACAGAATGCATTGACTCGTACTAGAAATCAAACAATTGCAGGATTCACACATGAGCAATCATGAAAGGAGATCGTCTATATAGACCGCTGTATTCAGAAATTGAACGACATGCATAAGACTAGCTTGCACGGTAAGCAAACTGCATGACTCTAAATTACTATTGCAAAAAGTGATGATCGAGGAACTCTCTAACGCTGTATTCTAAACGGAAAGACTTGGTAAAAATATTAAAAATACCTCTAAGACCTTACTTCTATGCGACCTAAATATAGGATTCAATGACCCCAACGATAAAACTGCTATTTCTCTCTCAAAGGACCTCCTAGATCTGGGTTTCTCATAAAGAAATCACCTCCCCCACTCACTCCAAAGGCCACATCCTAGACTGGGTGGTCGACCACAATTGTGACTCCTTTATCACCGCCAACACGGTCTTCCCATGGATGGACCACAACTGCCTACAATTCACCATCCCCACTGCAACTAGTACAAAATCCACTACTCCTGCACATGCGACATTAGCACGTAGTGCCAAAAATCTATCTGCAGAGAACATCCAAGCCTATCTTGACCCCCAATGCCTAGCACCACCATTCTCACAAGACCCTAACATCCTAGCCGATATATTTAAGCAATGCGCTCCTAGCCGGCACCTCCAATAAAAACTTAAACAGACGCCAGACCACCCAAAATAACTGTCTCAGAGCAGCCCTAAGTATACCGAAAAGAGACCACATCACACAAGCAAGAAAAACGGCTCATTGGCTGCCAGTCAAAGACTGCATCACGTTCAAAGTTCTGTCTACCACTCACAAATGCAATAATTACACAGCACCATCCTACCTCTCAGACACCCTATCCAGATCACTTTCATCTAGGCCCACCAGAACATGCTACTCCAAACAATTCATTGTACTGCACATCAACAAGGCCAAGGCAGGAGGTTTAGGATTCCTGTATATTGCCCCAAAGCTATGGAACGCGCTCCCACCTGCACTCAGAGCTGAAACTTCTCTCCACGTCTTCCGGAAAAACCTCAAAACTGCTCTCTTCAACTAACTGCTCCCATTTTCTTGCTTCCCCTTCTGCTCTATACTACTTGTACATATTATATTGACTGTTGTTTCTGTTTTTTGTAACTAAGATATGTTTCACCAACTGTAACAAGAGCCACGATGCGCTCAACAAATGTGAATAAATAAATAAATAAATAGAACATTTGTTATATTCTCTGTGGCAATGTTGTCTTTTGTTTTTTTTTCTTTTCTTTTTATGGGAATTTGTTGTGATACGCGAGTCACAATAAGGCTCTTTCTCACAAAAAGAAAAAAATGCCAGTTGCACCTGGACAGTACATTGAGTGCTGATAGCGATAATCCTTGCATTTGTGCTCAGAGAGGGGCGGTAACGTCTTTGAGCACTTGCTGGGGCCCAACTATGCTCTGCCCTGCAATAGCTAGGGAGGTTACAGCACCCGCGGCGACGAACATGTGGATTATTGCTAATAACCTGCTGCAAAGAGCAAACCTGTATCAAGCAATGACATTTAGGAGATTATGGTGTGTGCCTTTAAGTTGTGAAAGTACATTTGTAAACCCCAGAAGAGACATTTTAAGATCACATTACTTTGCATGATGATACTTGTAGACTTTATGGGCCCGATTCATGGACATGTGCGCAGAAATCCCACAAGGGCCACGCGCCAAGAAGGACACTGAGCGAGCCTTTGCGCAGAATAAGACATGTGCACAGCCTCGTATTCATGGAATTCACAGCACAAGGTAACCATAATCACAAGTCGTGGCCGAACGCCCCCCACATGCCCACATGCAAAGCATAAACAGCTGGAATAGCTACCTACGTGCATTCACCTGGGCACACATAGGTGCACCCTTCAAACAGTGTGTTGGTTCCCCAGCAAGCATGCCTGCATCTCGGCGTTCCTGGGCGGGATCCCCCGTAACTGAATACTGCACCCCAAAAACATGCATATAAAAATTGTAACTCAGTAATTACTCAGGAAATCTGTGGGCAAACCTTCTAAACCATTCCTGCACCATGCTAAACTGTGTATGCGCAGCCCTATGTTAGATCAGAACCCCTATTTAGTACACACACCCCTTTATCTGACAAGCAACCCCACCTCCGTGCTGCCATTCCTACACGTAAATGTACTTACGCCTGCCTTTGGGTGGCGGATATTCGGAAGAACTTTCTTGGCCATTTTCCAGCCGAGAGGTTGCACGATTGAAACCATGAATACGTCTCATGATGCGCAATTGTGGGCGTGCAAGGGACTGCCTGCAGGCCATCATCCGGAAGACCCATTTTTGAGCAAGATTGTCCCCATTTTTGGTGTTCTTCCCCCTTCCCAGCCCTCTGCACAAGCCACGGCCATGCTCTGTGTGGAGTCTCACGCAAGGCCCTCGACGGCTCACAGAGACGTGCCGAGCCTGTCCAAACTCCATGCAAGTCCAGTGAAAGTACCACATATTCGATTCCATGAATCTGGGAACCCGGATTTGCACGCAGATTGGCATGCAAGTACCCTTTTTTCCACACAAATTATTCTATGAATCGGGCCCTATGTCTTAGGGGGTCAGGGTGGAGCTACATTCATACTCTGTCCTTTAAACATATTTATAAGGATCTTTTATATATTGTAATGTTTATTATGTGATAATTGTACTTTTTAGGTCATCTCTATGACCCGAAAACCAAATACGCTGATGAAATCTAAATTAAAAAAAAATAAAAGTGAATGACAGCAACACTATTTCGGAATCAGAACACGATTCATAAAAGCACATAACAACAATAAATATTACTAAGCAATCAAAAAATGAAAGCATGCCATTTGTCCCATCTGCGTATACTATGTAACCATTTTAACAAGAGAAACTGCCAATATTCCACCCTTGGTATACTCACGTCCCCACCGTCTGGGGATACATTCACATATTTGAGATGTCCAGCAAACAGAACCATTCCTATTATGTCTGAACCAATGAAGTTTCCTGCCTCACACATCACATCTTCCCGGTAAACCCTCCACCTGAAATTCATCCACTACCGACCTAATACTCCAAAGACTGTCAGATGGCAATCTCATCAATTGGAAGCAGAGTTTTGCCAAGCCCCAGGTGAAGTAGGGATTTCAAAGAAGCATTCTCTGCCACCATCAACCCGGGGCACGGAATTATTTCCTCGAGTTTTGCACAATATATAGCTGATATATAGCTGCAGGCACTGCATTAATGCAATAAGCGTCAAGGGGGCCATCGATTGATTTGGTCGAAGGCATGCATTCAAACATCAATTTGCTTCCCCTCACCTGAGGAATTGGCAAAGCATATTTGTGCATTTAATGTACCAGCTGTCTGAGGCAGACCATCTCATCCCTAAATATTCATAGGCAGAGATGTTCTCTATCTCCGGCCCTATCCTCAAACCGGAATCTCAAACTTTGGTTATTATCCCAAACCATACATTTGGTTCTTGAACAATTAATAGGAAGAGCTTTAGCTATGTGGTAGTTTTCCTATGACACTACCCCCAGCCCAGAGCATATTATGTTAGCATATTATGCTTTGGCCAGAAACACAGTTTCATACACAAAAGGATTTCTGGGGCTGACATTCCAGGCATATGGGGAAGGTCGGAGTCAAAGGCTTTCAGACAAAGAATGAGGTGATTAATAAACAATGTAAAAGGGTCAGCACAAGGCCACAGCCCCGTTTGACAAATTTCTCCACCGGGAATTCATCCATTGACTAGGCTAGGACATCCCATCACAAACAGGCAAAATGATCTTCACGAACAAGCAAGATGACCCAAAACAGGCTGCCTGGCACCCCAGACTAGATCAGCAGATTGCGGAGTATCTGCCTATATAAAGACGTAAACACTGTTTCACATCAATGACGATGGCATACATTCATTTTAATCAGGGTCAAACAAAGACAAAGACATTGTTCGATAATACTGTTCCACTCCCAGAAGCCCACTTGTATATGCCAAACAATGTCCAAGCTAATTAGCCTATCATGGAACTTGTAGAGAATCACCACCCTGAAAAGTTTTGCATCGGCATTTATTAAGAAGATACGTCTATAATTTCTAGGGACACACAGATGATGTTTTTATAATTTGCGATAATCTCAGCCCCTTTTCTAGAGTGGGGGAGTGAGTTTACCAGAAGACATGCTGGCATGACTTTTACAAACTTAGTGGCCCAAAATTCCCAGCTCAATGAACTATGAATTCTTGGAATAGCATCGAGACTTTGGGTGTTTAGCATCTTTTAGCTTTTAATGTCCCAAAATCCCCACAACAACTGGAAAAATAGGGACAATATGGGCTAAAATTCGATCACAAGGCCCCCTATTTCCCTATGTTTGATAATGGATGCTAGTGGCTGTGTTGAGTTTAAATAAAAGGTCTAATTTGTCTATTGCACTAATCACCATCCATCCTATCTGGTGGGCTCTGACTGTTTCCCAAATCTCCAGTTCACGAAAGGCCTTTAAAACTTCGCAAAAATGTGTATATTAATTACAGCTTGTCAATTGCCTTTATAACAGACTGTGTTCAAATCACATATTTTCATTCTAACAAATAATTGTGCACTCCTGAGCAGAACATTAGTCTATAGTGTTGACCCATTTATGATAATACTATTGAATAGTTAAGAATGGATATATTTACCATACCAAAGTTCTTTGTCTCTTGTGTTTCTCTTTGCAACACCCCTTGAAAACTAACAGGGTAATTCATAGAATTTCGCAGAAAAGTGTCGCAAGCGGCTGGCGCAGAGTGTCCGCGTGCGATTGTCTGCGCCAGGCACGTGCGCTAAAACCGATTTCCGCGCACAGCGTATTCATGGATTTTAGGCTCCCAAACCAGCCGTGGCGCAGAGTATCGCAGCGACCCTGCAGCAGCGCCAATAACGCCCCCAAGAACGCCCTCGCGCAAGGAAAAGCCATCAAAATCGCTAAATCATCGCAAAGGGCTGCGCTAACCCTGGACCAGTTTACAGGGCTGCCAAACAAGGAACGCAAAGCGGGTAACGTTCATATCAGGGGTACGGGGGAAGTTTTACACGCGATTAGCCAGAGTACGTGTATTACAGGGGTACGCGGGCAGTTTTACACGCGATTGCCCAGGGTACGTGTATTACAGGGGTACGCGTGAAGTCTCACACACGATTAGCCAGGGCACGTGTATTACAGGGGTACGCGGGAATTATCAAACGCGATTTGGCTGGGTACGTGTATTACAGGGGTACACGGGAAGTTCTACACGCGATTTGTCTGGGTACGTGTATAACAGGGGTGCGCGGGAATTATCACACGCGATTTGGCCAGGTACGTGTATTACAGGGGAGCGCGGGAATTATCACACGCGATTTGGCTGGGTACGTGTATTACAGGGGTGCGTGGGAAGTTACACACGCGATTAGGCTGGGTGGGTCCTCACAGGTGTTCCCTGTACACCCTCCACGGCCCCTGCAGGCAGCCCACAAAACAGGGGACTACCCTGCACACCTGCTCATGTCCCCTTGCACCCCCACCCCCCAGCAACCAGGGGCAGCCTCCACCAGGCCCCCACCCATGTCTCCCACCACCCCATCCCCCAGCAGTGCAGGGGCAGCCTCCACCAGGCCCCCACCCATGTCTCCCACCACCCCCACCCCCCAGCAGTGCAGGGGCAGCCTCCACCAGGCCCCCACTCATGTCCCCTTGCACCCCCACCCCCCAGCAACCAGGGGCAGCCTCCACCAGGCCCCCACCCATGTCTCCCACCACCCCCACCCCCCAGCAGTGCAGGGGCAGCCTCCACCAGGCCCCCACCCATGTCCAACCCATGTCTCCCACCACCCCCACCCCCCAGCCACCAGGGGCACCCTCCACCAGGCCCCCACCCATGTCACCCACCACCCCCACCCCCCAGCATCCAGGGGCAGCCTCCACCAGGCCCCCACTCATGTCCCCTTGCACCCCCACCCCCCAGCAACCAGGGGCAGCCTCCACCAGGCCCCCACCCATGTCACCCACCACCCCCACCCCCCAGCATCCAGGGGCAGCCTCCACCATGCCCCCACTCATGTCCCCTTGCACCCCCACCCCCCAGCAACCAGGGGCAGCCTCCACCAGGCCCCCACCCATGTCTCCCACCACCCCCACCCCCCAGCAGTGCAGGGGCAGCCTCCACCAGGCCCCCACTCATGTCCCCTTGCACCCCCACCCCCCAGCCACCAGGGGCACCCTCCACCAGGCCCCCACTCATGTCTCCCACCCCCCACCCCCAGCAGTGCAGGGGCAGCCTCCACCAGGCCCCCACCCATGTCTCCCACCACCCCCACCCCCCAGCAGTGCAGGGGCACCCTCCACCAGGCCCCCACCCATGTCTCCCACCACCCCCACCCCCCAGCCACCAGGGGCAGCCTCCACCAGGCCCCCACCCATGTCTCCCACCCCCCCACCCCCAGCAGTGCAGGGGCACCCTCCACCAGGCCCCCACTCATGTCCCCTTGCACCTCCACCCCCCAGCAACCAGGGGCAGCCTCCACCAGGCCCCCACCCATGTCTCCCACCACCCCCATCCCCCAGCAGTGCAGGGGCAGCCTCCACCAGGCCCCCACCCATGTCTCCCACCCCCACCACCCCCAGCAGTGCAGGGGCACCCTCCACCAGGCCCCCACTCATGTCCCCTTGCACCCCCACCCCCCAGCAACCAGGGGCAGCCTCCACCAGGCCCCCACCCATGTCACCCACCACCCCCACCCCCCAGCAGTGCAGGGGCAGCCTCCACCAGGCCCCCACCCATGTCTACCACCCCCCCCTCCCCCAGCAGTGCAGGGGCAGCCTCCACCAGGCCCCCACTCATGTCCCCTTGCACCCCCACCCCCCAGCAACCAGGGGCAGCCTCCACCAGGCCCCCACCCATGTCTCCCACCACCCCCACCACCCAGCATCCAGGGGCAGCCTCCACCAGGCCCCCACTCATGTCCCCTTGCACCCCCACCCCCCAGCCACCAGGGGCAGCCTCCACCAGGCCCCCACCCATGTTTCCCACCACCCCCACCCCCAGCAGTGCAGGGGCACCCTCCACCAGGCCCCCACTCATGTCCCCTTGCACCCCCACCCCCCAGCCACCAGGGGCAGCCTCCACCAGGCCCCCACCCATGTCTCCCACCACCCCCACCCCCCAGCAGTGCAGGGGCAGCCTCCACCAGGCCCCCACTCATGTCCCCTTGCACCCCCACCCCCCAGCAGTGCAGGGGCAGCCTCCACCAGGCCCCCACCCATGTCCAACCCATGTCTCCCACCACCCCCACCCCCCAGCCACCAGGGGCACCCTCCACCAGGCCCCCACCCATGTCACCCACCACCCCCACCCCCCAGCATCCAGGGGCAGCCTCCACCAGGCCCCCACTCATGTCCCCTTGCACCCCCACCCCCCAGCAACTAGGGACAGCCTCCACCAGGCCCCCACCCATGTCACCCACCACCCCCACCCCCAGCATCCAGGGGCAGCCTCCACCAGGCCCCCACTCATGTCCCCTTGCACCCCCACCCCCCAGCAACCAGGGGCAGCCTCCACCAGGCCCCCACCCATGTCTCCCACCACCCTCACCCCCCAGCAGTGCAGGGGCAGCCTCCACCAGGCCCCCACTCATGTCCCCTTGCACCTCCACCCCCCAGCCACCAGGGGCACCCTCCATCAGGCCCCCACCCATGTCTCCCACCCCCCCCCACCCCCAGCAGTGCAGGGGCAGCCTCCACCAGGCCCCCACCCATGTCTCCCACCACCCCCACCCCCCAGCAGTGCAGGGGCAGCCTCCACCAGGCCCCCACTCATGTCCCCTTGCACCCCCACCCCCCAGCAACCAGGGGCAGCCTCCACCAGGCCCCCACTCATGTCTCCCACCCCCCCACCCCCAGCAGTGCAGGGGCAGCCTCCATCAGGCCCCCACCCATGTCTCCCACCACCCCCACCCCCCAGCAGTGCAGGGGCAGCCTCCACCAGGCCCCCACCCATGTCTCCCACCACCCCCACCCCCCAGCAGTGCAGGGGCAGCCTCCACCAGGCCCCCACCCATGTCTCCCACCCCCACCCCCCAGCAGTGCAGGGGCAGCCTCCACCAGGCCCCCACCCATGTCTCCCACCACCCCCACCCCCCAGCAGTGCAGGGGCAGCCTCCACCAGGCCCCCACCCATGTCCAACCCATGTCTCCCACCACCCCCACCCCCCAGCCACCAGGGGCACTCTCCACCAGGCCCCCACCCATGTCTCCCACCACCCCCACCCCCCAGCAGTGCAGGGGCAGCCTCCACCAGGCCCCCGTCCATGTCTCCCACCACCCCCACCCCCCAGCAGTGCAGGGGCAGCCTCCACCAGGCCCCCACCCATGTCTCCCACCCCCCCACCCCCAGCAGTGCAGGGGCAGCCTCCACCAGGCCCCCACTCATGTCCCCTTGCACCCCCACCCCCCAGCAACCAGGGGCAGCCTCCACCAGGCCCCCACCCATGTCTCCCACCACCCCCACCCCCCAGCATCCAGGGGCAGCCTCCACCAGGCCCCCACTCATGTCCCCTTGCACCCCCACCCCCCAGCCACCAGGGGCAGCCTCCACCAGGCCCCCACCCATGTCTCCCACCACCCCCACCCCCAGCAGTGCAGGGGCACCCTCCACCAGGCCCCCACTCATGTCCCCTTGCACCCCCACCCCCCAGCAACCAGGGGCAGCCTCCACCAGGCCCCCACCCATGTCTCCCACCACCCCCACCCCCCAGCAGTGCAGGGGCAGCCTCCACCAGGGCCCCACTCATGTCCCCTTGCACCCCCACCCCCCAGCAACCAGGGGCAGCCTCCACCAGGCCCCCACCCATGTCTCCCACCACCCCCACCCCCCAGCATCCATGGGCAGCCTCCACCAGGCCCCCACTCATGTCCCCTTGCACCCCCACCCCCCAGCCACCAGGGGCAGCCTCCACCAGGCCCCCACCCATGTCTCCCACCCCCCCCCACCCCCAGCAGTGCAGGGGCAGCCTCCACCAGGCCCCCACTCATGTCCCCTTGCACCCCCACCCCCCAGCAACCAGGGGCAGCCTCCACCAGGCCCCCACCCATGTCTCCCACCACCCCCACCCCCCAGCAGTGCAGGGGCAGCCTCCACCAGGCCCCCACTCATGTCCCCTTGCACCCCCACCCCCAGCAGTGCAGGGGCAGCCTCCACCAGGCCCCCACCCATGTCCAACCCATGTCTCCCACCACCCCCACCCCCCAGCCACCAGGGGCACCCTCCACCAGGCCCCCACCCATGTCACCCACCACCCCCAGCCCCCAGCATCCAGGGGCAGCCTCCACCAGGCCCCCACTCATGTCCCCTTGCACCCCCACCCCCCAGCAACCAGGGGCAGCCTCCACCAGGCCCCCACCCATGTCACCCACCACCCCCACCCCCCAGCATCCAGGGGCAGCCTCCACCAGGCCCCCACTCATGTCCCCTTGCACCCCCAACCCCAGCAACCAGGGGCAGCCTCCACCAGCCCCCCACCCATGTCTCCCACCACCCCCACACCCCAGCAGTGCTGGGGCAGCCTCCACCAGGCCCCCACTCATGTCCCCTTGCACCCCCACCCCCCAGCCACCAGGGGCACCCTCCATAAGGCCCCCACTCATGTCTCCCACCCCCCCACCCCCAGCAGTGCAGGGGCAGCCTCCACC
Organism: Ambystoma mexicanum; assembly: GCF_040938575.1. NCBI lineage: Eukaryota > Metazoa > Chordata > Amphibia > Caudata > Ambystomatidae > Ambystoma > Ambystoma mexicanum. The sequence continues at coordinate 687,270,459 of NC_090923.1, read as the reverse complement.
AGGCCCCCACCCATGTCTCCCACCACCCCCCAGCCACCAGGGGCAGCCTCCACCACGACACCAACTTCCCTGGCACTGAAGCTGGTGCCCCTCTGCCTCCTTGGCCGGGGGTTGGCACTGGTGCCACCTGTTGTAGTGGCCGACATGGCAACCCCAGAGGCAGGAGTGGGTGGGCAACTGGGCCCTGGGGCAGGGCTGTGGGGCGACGGAAAAGCAGTCGGGAGCCTTTGGTTCCAGCAGGGGTGGTCACAGCAACAGCACCCCTGGCTGATGTGCAGGCAGCAAATGGCAGGGCACGTGGCCAGCAGGCAGTCAGGCAGCAGCAGATGGCAGGTGGGAGCGTGCTCAGGGCTCTGGGTGGCAGTAATTTGGCCCCCTGGGCAGGAGCGTGGTCTTCCGTGTGTGAATGCGTGGCCAGCTTGATACGAGTGATTTGGCACGCGAAAATCAAACACGCCTGCCTGTAAATCGACATGCACGCGTAGGAAAATGTTGTGTGACACGTCCGAGTGTCAAAGCGTGTAATAGTTGAAAATGGACCTACACGCAGAAGTGACAAAGCGTGTGATTGGTGAAAAAGGACCTACACGCAGAAGTGACAAAGCGTGTTATTGGTGAAAAAGGACCTACACGCAGAAGTGACAAAGCGTGTGATTGGTGAAAAAGGACCTACACGCAGAAGTGACAAAGCATGTGATTGGTGGCAATGGGCCTAGCACGTACACGCCGCGTAAGTGACGCTGTACGTGTGGGCCTGTATATAAGGTACGTGTAGAACACCATTTCCTTGTACATGCTTTTCGTGGAGAGCGAGTGGGTGAATTCTGTACTTCTTGTCGTTTCACACGCGATTTACTTCAGTTCGTACTCCCTGTTACCTCTGACAGCTTTTTCTCTTTTTTCTCTTGTACTGGTTTACCTGGGCCTGTTCCCTCAAACAGTGTCCCCTTCTACTGTTGTCCTGTCTCCTCAGACAGCGTACAAATCTTCTTTTGGCGGGGGTCTTGCCAACCAAACGCGCTCATTTTTCACGCTCTTGACCTGGCAGACGGTGAGTCACTCACGTATCTAACTTCTGTGCTTGCCCCGTGTGTAGCCTACCCCTTCAGAGGTCATTCTAGGCTGCGTGTGACACGCATACGTTCATTCTTGTGTTACTGGGTGCCACAGCGTAGTGCAGGTTTTTCTTTCTGCACACGTGGTCTAGGAGGGGTTGCGTGCACGTCATCTCCCTTTTTTGGGCCTCCTGTGCGTTGCGTGACCCGTCATCTTTCCCCAGGGGTTACATTCAGCCTTGCTAGAGCACTAGGGTACAATTACCATCTGGTACCCAACCCCTTTGACCCCAATTGCCCAGGACAATAGTCTACATCCACTCCCATACGCACATTAATATCAGTGCCATGGCTGGGAGGCGAGGATTCCGTAAGGTTGGCAAAGGTGGAAGAGCCACAAGTGGTGGCCGTGGTGGATCCGGTAGGGGACGTGGTCGTAACTTGCAGGGTGAGCCTGTCCCCCCATGTGTGAAGGACCAGTCAAGGGCACCCATAATCCCCCACCCTCCCGTTGAGGCTGATGTGGCTGACACCATCCATGCTCAGCCCTTGTTGGACCAGCCCATTGTGGCACCAGACCTGGCTGACTCCATGGCTGACTTCCAGGTCAGCAGGGCTACGACACGTGCGCTGGTGCACGTTGATGCGATCATGCCACGTGGATCTGGGGCAGCAAGGTCATCTGCTGCCCCAAGTAGGCAGGGCGGAGAGGCTGCAAGGGCAGCTGCGGCTCCATCCACCCCAGCTCTCACACACCCAGCCAGGACAGTGTCGGTCCTAGTCCATCCTGCTGACATTCCCCCCGACACCATTACACTAGAGCCAATGCCTGCACCAACTCCCATGCTGAGTGTGCAATCCCACACACCTGATACAGAGCCCACCAGGGCTCCTGCCCCTAGTGTCCAGAGCGGCGCAGGACACTCAGGATCACCACCACCTTCCAAGCGGAAGAGGAAGAGTGCTCGTCCGGCACAGGCTGATGCCCCAGACACGGCTACACAGTCCGGCCCGTCCAGGAAGCCCAGCTTCACGGATGACGAACTGAATGCACTTGTCGAGTATGTGTCCGGACATGATAACGAGATGGTCATTGTTGCAGGATCCAAGACCACACCTGCACAATGCCAGGCACACTGGCAGACCGTTGCGGACATCGTAAGTGCCCTTGGAATCGTGAGGCGCACAGCCAATGATTGCTATAAGCGCTGGAATGACCTAAAGCGCAGGGCAAAGAAGAAGCTGGCCTCAAGTCATGCCGCAACTCTAGTGACTGGAGGTGGGTCTCCAGTATTAGACATGGAACTCACTCCACATGAGTCAGTCGCTGGGACCTACGTCACGGAGGAACAGATCCAAGGCGTGGGAGATCTGCCTGATTACGAGGCATTGCCCGGTGAGTGCACATGCATGTGTGTGTCATCCATGTGCATGGTGTGTGTGTGAGGGCATCTGTTTGTGTGCCAGGTGAGAGTGTGTGCGCCTGAGTCGTATGGGTCAGGCCATGTGCTTCATGCAATACATCCTGCGCATGTGCTGCATTTGGCCATTGCAGTATCCCTTCTGCCAACAGTAGACATCTAGCCCAACAGCACCCCAGTTGCCCTTGTAGTGTCACCTTGCCATAACATTGTTGCTTATTTTTCTATGTTCAATCAGACAGATTGTTTGCATTCCACCACTTAGACTAGGCATTCCTCAGTCCTCTGGTCACATGTCTGGCATGGCTATGGTAAAGTGGAGTGACTTTGTTACCTGGATATCATATGTTCACACATGTCCCTGTGCAATTGGACCATATTGGACTGGCAGCTCCAGGTGAAAAATCAGACCTGTTTGAATTAGAAAAGCTATTGCATGCGGGAACTGGACTGAATGAATAAGTGCTGCCCTCCTCTCCATCTACACTCAATAGCAATGGTACATGCCAGCTGTGTGATGGCATGTGTGTGTCACCTGGCAATCACAGGCCAATGTGTGATGCCACTGCCAGGCAGCATGCAGAAAATGTGTTCATCTTCCATCTTTGTGTCATGAGTGTGTGCCATTTGCCTGCCCTTCATACGCAGTGAGGGTGCATGCATGGGAGGGTCTTAGTCATGTGGGACATGTGTCAATCAAGTACTGGTTCTCTTGCTTCTCAGCCCTCATTGTTTCCCATGGTGCTAATGCGTGTTTCCATTTCTTTGTCATTATGTCATTGCAGGGGAAGACGCACCTGATACTGCTGGGGTTGTGGAGATGGTGCAGAGCCAGGAGGGGTCCGAGGGCCGACCAACCACCAGTGAGGGACGTGGTGTGCTGGTGGGTGAGAACCCACAAGTGCTGCAGGTCGTGCTCTCAAGGGGTGTCTCTGGCTGCACCTCCCCCGAGCTGTACTCAGCTGTTGACTCGGATGATGAGACCTACGTGCCGTCGCAGGTGAGTGTTCCAGGGAGGGATTCTGTTCTGTCCCACCCACCTGCACCAGGGTCAGAACCCTCAATGGGGATGTCAGTGTTGGCAGCTAGGCCTTTGGTGGTTACGGATGCAGGGTCACACTCCGCGACATCTGATCCTGTTCCTGGGCCAGCAGATCAGAGGGGGAATGCAGTCCTGCAGCCTCAGGCAGTGCCGGCACAGCAAGGCGCAGTCCGCCTTGCCCCAGACAGGTGTGGTGCCCGCCGACGTGGTGGCCGTACGCCACCTGGCAATACCGCATGGGAGCAATCCATTTACGGTATGGCTACCCAACAGGCAGCATCATCCGAGATGATGGCTCAGGCCATGGATAGTGTGGCCACTTCCATTGTCCCCCCTGAAAGGCTGATGAAGCGACTAGAGCAGGCAACCGACTCCATCTGCCAGTCACACAGGGAGGACATGTTGGCGTCCAACAGGGACAGGCGGGCGGCACTGGCGACTCTGCAGGAGGCCATCTCCATAGAGTCCCAGGGCCACAGGGAAGCCCTGAGGCAGGAGCTACATCAACTCAGGGCGACTCTTGTTGAGCTTGAGGCTTCAACACACCAAAGGACAGAACAGCAGCTGGAGCGTCTCACCCGTACGCTCTCAGCTGAGATGCAAGCAACGAGGGCGGAGGTCCGGGCATCCCGTGAGTTGTTGCATGGGGACCTCCGCACCCTCATCCTCCAGAACGAGACCTACCACACCCGCATGCTTGCAGCCATGGAGGAACAGAGTAGGGCCTTGCGTGGGCTGCCTCCCATAGTGCAACCACCTCCGGATGCAGCTGCACAGGGTGATAATAGCGACAGCAGTGATACTCCCACAATAGGGTAGCCGTGTGGGCCATGAGCCCATGGAGGTGTTTTTTTTTCCCCAGGATCCACACAGGTGGGTTTTGGTGTGCACCCTGACCTCGGACCTCCTGGGTGGCCTCCCCAACCCCCCCGGGCCCTTTAATGGCCATTTTTGATTTTTTTTTATTTTTATTTTTATTTTTATTTTTATTTTTAATTTTATATTTTTCCCAATTTTTTTGGGACAATTTGTTGGCTTCCGTGGTTCCTGTGGGCATACGCTGCATTGTGGCTGGGCACATGCAGGCTTGTCATGTATTAGGTTCAGATGCCTGGGTTTGAGTCACACACACCCCTCCTGCTTCCCGTTTCCATGGGCTTGCAAAGGGTGTGCCCAAGTGACATTGAAGTACATGGTGACATTGGGCTCCCACTACATGTGTGGGTAGTCTAGTCAATACTGTGTATACATTCCTAGTGCATATTGCTGTTGTGTTGTACACTGCATGTTGCATTGATGTGTAACTCATCATCTGTGTCTGCCTCCCAATTTGCAGGTCCCTACCTCATGTCTACACAAGGCCCTCTAGTCTGGAGATGGGGTCCTTGTTGGCAGCAGTGCACCTACAACTCTACATGGCGACAACACTGTTCAGTTGGAAGTGGTGGGAGTGCAGGCATTTCCAGGTGGTGAGACTACTGATTTATCACATTAGTGAAGTCATGTCAATGGTAGTACCTGCTCAAGTTTGTTGTTGGTCCTGCATTACAGTGAGTATTTCAGGTGTAGCAAGTTTCAATTGGGGACACTGTACATCGCAACACTTGTCATGTTGTGGGGATTACTTTGTTTACCTGCACATAGCATGACATGGCACGGTGTGTTGTGTGGCGGTGCTGGGGATGGGTTGGGTGACATGGCACTGTCCTCTTGTTGCATTTAGCAAGTGGGTATTCATTTTAGCTGCTTGAATGTGTTTCTTCACAACACTGCATTGGTGGTGTGTGTGGGTAGGGATGCACACATTGTAACACTTCCAGGTGAACAATCTCAGGCTGATATGCTTTTCACGGTTGAATCTCCAGACATTCAGGATCAGTGTCAGGTTGAGTCATCATTGACTGTCAGATGGAATGTGCCAGGCCAGTGTGCAGTCCACAGGGGTGTGATTACTATGTGAAGTAATTAGCCACTAGCTGTGTACGGGCTGCCTCCCCCCGTGCCCTTTCCCCTCCCATGCGCAGCGGCTGTGCATGTGGTTGGGGATGTGGGGCCACCACCATGTCCACGGCCAGGCCCCGGCGTGTTGCAACGTTGTGCAGGACACATGCTGCCACTATGATCCTGCACACTACTGGGGGAGCGTATAACAGCTGCCCGCCAGAACGGTCAAGGGAGCGAAAGCGTGACTTTAGCACTCCGAATGTGCGCTCCACTATGCCCCGGGTTGTAATGTGGGCTGTGTTATATCTTACCTCGGGTGGCGTGGTGGGGTTCCGAATTGGCGTCATCATGTGGGGGCTGAGAGGGTAGGCACTGTCCCCTGTGGAGGTGGTGATTGGTATCATTGGTGGGGTTGTGACCTTGCTCAGTATCCAACATGCATGCATGTGCAGTGGCATACATACTCACCAAGCAGCCATGTATCGCCATGCCGCCCAGCATCTAGGTCCCGGCATAGGGTGGACATTCGGTAAATGAAGCTGTCGTGGGTGGAGCCGGGATAGTTGGCATATACTGAGGTGATGATTCCCTTGGCATTACATACTACCTGCACGTTGCTGGAATGCCAGTGCTTGCGGTTCCTATAGATGTGCTTAGATGCCCTGGGGGGACGGGGGGGACGTAGAGCCACATGGGTGCAGTCGATGGCACCTAGCACTTTGGGGAATCGTGCCACACCGTAAAAATCCAGGGCGGCAGCATGCCTTTCTGCAGGTGTTCTGGGCAGGTATATGTGCCTGCGGACTGATGGGCGTGCAGTGATGATGTTCAAGACCTGGTGTAGGCAGCGTGACTGGGTTGCCTGTGACACCCCACCCACCATGGCACTTGTCCGCTGAAATGATCCAGTGGCTAAGAAGTGCAGTACATTGAGGACCTTCTCCAGGGGGCTGAGTGCTTGGGAGCACAGGGTGGGTGATGTGAGGTCATCCTCCCACTCACTCACCAGGTCCAGTATTATGTGTGGTGGAAACCTGTACCTTCCATACACCTGGTCATCAGGCATCCCGAAAAGGCTGGTTCTGGGTGTGAATATTCTGGCCCTGACTATCCTCCTCCTCCTCCTTTGGTAGCCCACTGCCACTGCTGATAGGAACGGTATGTTCATCCTGGCGTCTGGCTTGTTATTGTTAAAGTGCGCAAATTCATGCTTTGCGCGTGTTCTAGGCGAGCGTGTGACCCGCGCACCCCTGGAATCCAGTTCCCAGTCCAATAGCGTGTGGAAATTCACACGCACAACGGGATACAGGTGCGCTGACGTACTTGCGTGTGTAAGTGCCCGCGCACCCCTGAAATACACGTACATAGGCCAATCGCGTGTACGCGCACTTTTGTCCAATTACACGCGATGACACTCTGACGTGCAGTATTTACACGTTTGCTCCGTCATCACGTGCTGGGTGGGGAACACCCGTGCGGGTCACGTCACATACGCGCTTACGCGCTGAGGGACTCTGGACCAATAGAATCGCGTATGCGTGCTTACGCGCTTACGCGCTAAGGGCCTTTCCTCGGATTTCACGCTGATGCGCCAAATTCTCATGTGCCAAATCACTCCGTATCAAGCTGGCCACGCGAAAACACACGGAAGACCACGCTCCTGCCCAGAAGGCCGAGTTACTGCCCCCCAGTGCCCCGAGCAGCCTCCCACGTGCCATCTGCTGCTGCCTGCCTGCCTGCCTGCCTGCTGCCACCGTGCCCTGCCATTTGGTGCCTGCACATCAGCCATCTGCAGGGGTCCAGTTGCTGTGTCCACCCCTGCTGGAACTGAAGACTCCCGACTGGGATTACATCGCTCCACAGCCCAGCCCCAGGACCCAGTTGCCCACCCACACCTGCCTCTGGGGTTGCCATGTCGGGCACTTCCACATCTGTCACCAGTGGCAACCCCAGGCCAGAGGGGCAGAGGGGCACCAGCTTCACTGCCACCGAAGTTGGTGTCCTGGTGGAGCATGTCCTGGGGCAGTATGATGCCCTCTTTGGATTGTCCCGCGCCAGCAAGGATGGACGGGAGAGGATCTGGGCCGACTGTGTGGTTGCCATCAACGCGGAGGGGGTGGCAACCCGCAACGTCCAGAAGATCAAGAAGCGCTGGGAGGACTTGAGGTCCAGGACCCTTGTGAAGGCCCGGCGCCTCGTGGAGGGGGGCCGGGGCCGCATGAGTTCCATCCAGATGAGGGTCCTGGAACGCGTACGCCCAGCGCTCCACGCCCAGATCCTTGAGAGGGAGGCCCGTCTGGAGTTGAGCGGTAAGTGTCCAAGCATTACTGTGTGAGACAGGGCATGTTGCTGTGTGCTGGGTCTATGATACTTGCCTGTATGTGTGCCATAGGCCATGTATGCATGTATGTGTGCATGGACATCATGGTAATGCATGTGCAACCAGTGATGTGTGACCCACATGGTTGTTGCATGTGTTCAAATGCCGCATGGAGAGCCCTATGCAGATTTTGAACATGAGAGCATGCCAGTCTCTGTACCGGGACATGGGTGGGGGTGAGGGATGGGTGCTGATGCCAGGTACATATGTGGTAGCCATGTCTGTGTGGCTGACCTGCGTGTCTGTGACTTGTGCATGCCATGGATGCATGACACATGTGTGTGACAATGCACAGATTCAGTGAAGCAGCCAAATTGCCCTTGTATCCACTGTGTTTGTTGTGTTTGGGGCCAGATGGATGTGACTGAGGTGAAGTGTGTGCATGTGAAAGGCATGAGCCATGATGCATGTGAGTTCCATATCATTGAATGTTTCAAGAGTCCATTGGACATGCATGGAAATGTCCATGGCATGCAGCATGCCTGTTACTGTGTGTGTTTTGCCTGGACTGACCCATGTGTTGTGGAGGGACATGATGGAAGTGTACTTTGACAGTGGTGGTCATCTGCTATTGCTTCCTGTCTAGGGGACCATTCTACAGTACCCTGATGCTTGTGTTCTTTGTCTCCCTCTACGCAGCGGCTAGTGAAGAAGAGGGCGGAGACGGCGCTGTGGAGCAAGGCGGCGGGGATGCCCCCACGGCTGCAGCGGAAGGGGTGGGTGATCCCCCACAGGGGCCTGCTACGGTGGGAGACGGTGAGGAGCCATCCAGGTTGGTGGTTTGCACAGAGGAGGAGGAGGCCGCCACTGGGGCACACATGGGGCCTGGTGGGGGCATCCCTGCTGGTGCAAGTGGTGCAGTCCAGGGCCAGGGGCAGGAGGCAGCACAGGTCACCGTGGAGGGACCTGTGCATGTCGCTGTCCCTGACCCTGTGAGTGCACCACCATGCACCAGCAGGGATGCCCCGTCCCAGGCCCGTCCGCAGGTAGAGAGGATGTCCATGTCACCTGACTCCCCTCCACCTGCGGACGTGGGAACCCCTGGCCGTGTGGAGAAGGTCCTGATTGGGGTCGTGATGCGCACGGCTGTGATTCGTGATGCCGTGCGTGCTTCCCGGGAGGAGCACGCACGTCATCACGAAGTGCACCGTGCCGACGTGGCCCAATTGGGATCGGCCATGTTCGGGGGTTTCCTGCATGTGTTGGCCAATGTGGCGGCCCTCTCCTCCTCTGTGCAGGCTATACACCAGTCGTTCTCCTTGCCGTCTTCCAGCCCAGATGCCACCAGGGCCCCCTGTGGACCTGCCCCGACCAATGCAGCCAGTTCGGTGGGGATCCCATCCCTGCCACAGTTGGGAGTCGGAGGTCCAGCAGGGGTGGACAACACAGCAACTGGACCCCAGCAGATGGAAGATGTGACAGCATCATCAGGCAGGGCACGTGCACGACGGCGTCGGTGGTTTCCATCAGCCTGGATGCCGTCGTGCTGGCAGAGGCAGTGGCGTCGGAGGCAGCAGCGGGCTCGACGTGGGAGGCATCATGGCTCGGGGCCATCAAGATCAGAGGGGCAGGCATCGGCCGGAGGGCAGGGCAACCCTGGGATGGTGGTGTCTTCCGTGTGGGAGCAGTTGGTCCAGCGGATAGGTGCGGAGCGGCACGCCATGGTCAGGGCGGAGTTCTCCATGCGTCGGGCGTTGAGGCGGGCTGAGTGCCTCGAGGAAGCTCGCAGGGAGTTTGAGCTGAACATGGGGTTATCCCTGCGAGACCTCGGGGCCAGGACAGAGTCCCGCCTCCAGGACATCGACATGGAGTTCGATGATGCCCTGGCCAGCAACATCAACAAGTGAGCCGCAGGACTTGCCCGCTGCCTTTGTATATAGTTATATAGTTAGTTAGTGTTAGGTTTCCTTTATTTGTTTTTATTATTTTGGACCGCTCGGACAATGGCCACTTTTTTGTATATATTTTTTTCATTAGGTAGTAGTAGGTTTCCTTTATGGTGTTGGGCTCATGGACCCTGGTACATTCCTGTATATAGTTTGTTTTTTGAAGGAACATTTTCTTTTTTTCGTTATTGTGTTCACCATGTGGAAATGGTTTTTCATTCTTTTCCTTCTACTTGATATTGCTTTGGTCAACATTTGTTTTTATATTCCTTTTTTTTTTTTGATTTTTACTTTTGTTCTCCGACATGGACCATTTATTTTGTTATCCACATAGTTGTATGTTTGATTTGTTTACTTATTTTTCATCTTTAATACATTTTTTATTTTTACTTCCACTTGTGTTATTTTGTCTTTGGTTTCATACATGTCATGATATGGGTTTTGACATTCACTTGCAGCCATTGTGTATGTGTGTGTGACGGACATGTGTTCATTTACATACTTGCCATTGGGGTTGTGTCATGTAATTGCATTCACTATGTGGGTGGATGCAATCCTTGCCTGGGTGTTTGTGCTGGGTATGCCATGATTGTGTATCGTCAGGACCTGGGGCAGGGGGGCATGGGTGGGGGCCTGGTGGAGGGTGCCCCTGCACTGCTGGGGGGTGGGGGTGGTGGGAGACATGAGTGGGGGCCTGGTGGAGGGTGCCCCTGGTTGCTGGGGGGTGGGGGTGCAAGGGGACATGAGTGGGGGCCTGGTGGAGGCTGCCCCTGGATGCTGGGGGGTGGGGGTGGTGGGTGACATGGGTGGGGGCCTGGTGGAGGGTGCCCCTGGTGGCTGGGGGGTGGGGGTGGTGGGTGACATGGGTGGGGGCCTGGTGGAGGGTGCCCCTGGTGGCTGAGGGGTGGGGGTGGTGGGTGACATGGGTGGGGGCCTGCTGGCAGGTGCCCCACAGTGCTGGGGGGTGGGGGTGGTGGGTGACATGGGTGGGGGCCTGCTGGCAGGTGCCCCACAGTGCTGGGGGGTGGGGGTGGTGGGAGACATGGGTTGGACATGGGTGGGGGCCTGGTGGAGGCTGCCCCTGGTTGCTGGGGGGTGGGGGTGCAAGGGGACATGAGTGGGGGCCTGGTGGAGGCTGCCCCTGGATGCTGGGGGGTGGGGGTGGTGGGTGACATGGGTGGGGGCCTGCTGGCAGGTGCCCCACAGTGCTGGGGGGTGGGGGTGGTGGGTGACATGGGTGGGGGCCTGCTGGCAGGTGCCCCACAGTGCTGGGGGGTGGGGGTGGTGGGTGACATGGGTGGGGGCCTGGTGGAGGGTGCCCCTGGTGGCTGGGGGGTGGGGGTGGTGGGTGACATGGGTGGGGGCCTGCTGGCAGGTGCCCCACAGTACTGGGGGGTGGGGGTGGTGGGTGACATGGGTGGGGGCCTGCTGGCAGGTGCCCCACAGTGCTGGGGGGTGGGGGTGGTGGGTGACATGGGTGGGGGCCTGGTGGAGGGTGCCCCTGGTGGCTGGGGGGTGGGGGTGGTGGGTGACATGGGTGGGGGCCTGCTGGCAGGTGCCCCACAGTGCTGGGGAGTGGGGGTGGTGGGTGACATGGGTGGGGGCCTGCTGGCAGGTGCCCCACAGTGCTGGGGGGTGGGGGTGGTGGGAGACATGGGTTGGACATGGGTGGGGGCCTGGTGGAGGCTGCCCCTGCACTGCTGGGGTGGTGGGAGACATGGGTGGGGGCCTGGTGGAGGCTGCCCCTGGTTGCTGGGGGGTGGGGGTGCAAGGGGACATGAGTGGGGGCCTGGTGGAGGGTGCCCCTGCACTGCTGGGGGGTGGGGGTGGTGGGTGACATGGGTGGGGGCCTGGTGGAGGCTGCCCCTGGTTGCTGGGGGTGGGGGGGGTGGGAGACATGCGTGGGGGCCTGGTGGAGGCTGCCCCTGGTTGCTGGGGGGTGGGGGTGCAGGGGGACATGAGTGGGGGCCTGGTGGAGGCTGCCCCTGGATGCTGGGGGGTGACATGGGTGGGTGACATGGGTGGGGGCCTGCTGGCAGGTGCCCCACAGTGCTGGGGGGTGGGGGTGGTGGGTGACATGGGTGGGGGCCTGCTGGCAGGTGCCCCACAGTGCTGGGGGGTGGGGGTGGTGGGTGACATGGGTGGGGGCCTGTTGGAGGGTGCCCCTGGTGGCTGGGGGGTGGGGGTGGTGGGAGACATGGGTGGGGGCCTGGTGGTGGGTGCCCCTGCACTGCTGGGGGGTGGGGGTGGTGGGTGACATGGGTGGGGGCCTGCTGGCAGGTGCCCCACAGTGCTGGGGGGTGAGGGTGGTGGGTGACATGGGTGGGGGCCTGGTGGAGGCTGCCCCTGGTGGCTGGGGGGTGGGGGTGATAGGGGACATGAGTGGAGGCCTGGTGGAGGCTGCCCCTGTGGTGTGGGGGTGGTGGGAGACATGAGCAGGTGTGCAGGATAGTCCCCTGTGGTGTGTGCTGCCTGCAGGGGCCGTGGAGGGTGTACAGGTAATGCCTGGGAGCACACAGCCAAATCGCGTGTGGAACTTCCCGCGCACCCCTGCAATCCACGTACACGGCCAAATCGCGTGTGGAACTTCCCGCGCACCCCTGAAATCCACGTACCCTGCCTAATCGCGTGTGGAACTTCCCGCACACCCCTGAAATCCACGTACCCTGACTAATCGCGTGTGGTACTTCCCGCGCACCCCTGAAATACACGTACCCTGCCTAATCGCGTGTGGAACTTCCCGCGCACCCCTGAAATCCACGTACCCTGCCTAATCGCGTGTGGAACTTCCCGCGCACCCCTGAAATCCACGTACCCTAACTAATTGCGTGTGGAACTTCCCGCGCACCCCTGAAATCCACGTACCCTGCCTAATCGCGTGTGGAACTTCCCGCGCACCCCTGAAATCCACGTACCCTGCCTAATCGCGTGTGGAACTTCCCGCGCAACCCTGAAATCCACGTACCCTGCCTAATCGTGTGTGGAACTTCCCGCGCACCCCTGAAATCCACGTACCCGGCCATGTCGCGTGTGGAACTTCCCTCGCACCCCTGAAATCCACGTACCCTGCCTAATCGCGTGTGGAACTTCCCGCGCACCCCTGAAATCCACGTACCCGGGTATGTCGCGTGTGGAACTTCCCGCGCACCCCTGAAATCCACGTACCCGGCCATGTCGCGTGTGGAACTTCCCGCGCACCCCTGAAATCCACGTACCCTGCCTAATCGCGTGTGGAACTTCCCGCGCACCCCTGAAATCCACGTACTCTGACTAATCGCGTGTGGAACTTCCCGCGCACTCCTGAAATACACGTACCCTGCCTAATCGCGTGTGGAACTTCCTGCGCACCCCTGAAATCCACGTACCCTGCCTAATCGCGTGTGGAACTTCCCGCACACCCCTGAAATCCACGTACCCGGCCATGTCGCGTGTGGAACTTCCCGCGCACCCCTGAAATCCACGTACCCGGCCATGTCGCGTGTGGAACTTCCCGCGCACCCCTGAAATCCACGTACCCTGCCTAATCGCGTGTGAGACTTCCCGCGCACCCCGGTATACACGCACACGTTTTTTTTTCTGTCAGCGCCTGTCTGTGTTTGTGGGTACCCCTTTGCACGTCATTTGTCCTGGAGGGCCACAGTATTGGCCATTTATCATGGCTCTATATGGGTGCTATTTGTTGGCGCACCTTTTGGCGCACATTTCTTCCAGGCGCAGAGACGCTACCGCCTGCTTTCTTGTGGCGGTCGTGTTTGTGCCTGTGCGCTGGTTTGAGCGTGCGCTTTTTTGCCCTATTCTATTCCATGAATACGTGTTGGAGGCGAGCGTGTGGGCGTTCCGCGCACTTGTACCCTGTGCTTCCCCCGTGACGCCCACTTTTTGGCAAGTTGTTCCCCATTCCGAGTGTTACGCCCCGTGTTACGCCTACTTTTGTTGCGTGCGCCGCGCTATGTGCGATTTTCGCTGTGGCCTGTGCGAATTTCGCTGTAACCTGGCGCACGCCGTTAGATGGCCTGTGCGCCAACGTGCGCCGCGCACTTTCTTATCGCACATCCGATGGTCTTCTCGCGCACGGCCTTCCATGAATCGATGTGCGCTGCTTTTCGTGCGATTTTCGCACTTGCACTGCGATTTTCGCTATTCCACTGCGATTCGCACGTTTTTGCCCACTTGCGCCGCGCTAATTGTTCCATGAATCGGCCTCTTAGGCTTTGCACTCTGCCAAGCCCAATTTTTAGTTTTGAATATTAGATGGTGCTGAAAGCACTACCTTTAAGCCAGAAAAACTATTGTCATTAAAATAAGGGCTTCAAATAGGGGCTTTGAATGATTGTCTCGAATGCTTTTCAATGCAGATGCCATATGAGGATGGATTTGTGTTATTTGGCTTTGTGTCGCACCCATTTAACACCTATCTCTAAGTGAATCTATATGAATTTCCTCCCACCCCCATGCATCTCACATCAAACCACTCAATTTTTTTGCACTCTTTGCCTGCATTTGTATTGTGTGCTGAATTTGTCAGCCATTTTTACTTCCAAAATGGTGGGCGCAATATGTTTATGTTAAGAAAAAGTGATTTGACTTTATTGATGCTTTTAAAAATATGTATTGCAGCTTTGATGTTATGTTACACATTTTAATAAATTGTGTATTTGAAATAAACATTTTAATGTAGTAGTTAAATTCTGATCTAAAATGTCTCTCAAAATGTCAATAGACCTTCTTGTGGGTGTGGGTGTCTAGTGTTTTCTGATGTAATTAGTACTTAATTGAATATGCAGTTAGTGATGTCAGTATTATGCGATTGGGATCTCCAGTCTGAATTTTTTTCCCGAGGCAGCCAATTTATTTCAGCATTGTTACTGCATGCTGAGGTGTTCAAGCAGGTGCACGTCTGTGTTTTCCTCCTCTGCTACTCAGCTTTTCATCTTCCCACCTGCTTTCTGTTTGAGTTGCCGTGTGCGTGTGTTCTTGCTTCAAATAAACCTGCCATCTCTCACAGGCTAATAACACAGACAGATCCTGTGTGGATGGGTCATTTGGTCATTCTACAAACCTGGATGGTTTCTACGAGCCCTTGGGCATAGAAACCCAGTCCACTATTTCCACAAAGAAATGCATGTAAGATGTTGAGCCATTTCAAAAGTGTGCACCTGCCCCAAAACTGTACCTGTGCACACAGGCTGCATTTTCACATTGAAAAGTCCTTTCCTGCAAGATCGGTCGCACTACAGGGCAGTGATGCTGCGGACATCACCTCTCTATGTGTCTAGATTTGGATGATTGGGCTAGAGCAAATCACGTGCTGCACTTTTGTCCATCAGCGGCATCTGAACCCATTCATTGAACAGAGAGCCATGATGCCATGGTAGCATTAGCACCTTTCATCCATTAATTCACCAAAAATATTGCACTCTTTTCATCCATTCGTTCACCCACAGCTGCACAACACATGAACCTTTCATTCATTTATTCAACCAAAACACTAGGCACTAGCACCCAGTACCTCGTCGTTTTACACGCTGCCGTCCCACTGGGTACAAACAGTGCTTTTAATCACCAAAAGCCATCACACTGGGTGGTAGCGACACATTTCATCCATTTATTCACCCGCTCACATCACATTTAACAACAGGGACACCTTTCGTCCATCCACTACCCACTAGCAACACCGGATGAATGGACGCCTTTCATCCATCGTCATTACACTGGATGTCCAGGGCCCCTTTTCATTCACTCATTCACCCACAGCCATCACACTGGCTGGTAAAGACACATTCCATCCTTTCATTCACCCTCTGCCGCCACGTTCAATGTCTGGGACAACTTTCATCCATTGTTCGCTACAGCCATCACAGTGACATTCATCCAGTCATCCTCCACACTGGGCCTGACTTGTGCTACTCAACCCCTGATAGGATTTAAAAAGCCGCTTTTGAGATCTGTGTGCACCCTGCAGCCACACCTGCTCTGAGGCACTAAATGAAACATTATATTGTTAATTATTATTCATGTACCTGCAGGAATCCCATTGTTTGAAAAGGGAATGTATTCAGGCATCACAGTAGGTGAGCATTGCTTCAAGGAGCTGTAATGAACTTGCAGAAACCTGATCTCCGGGATGTTTAAACATGCATGTATTGATGTTTTGTATGCCATCGGCTGTCCACAACAAACACATGCACAGAAATGGGCAATTACTGGGTTATTACGGCCTTGCTGGACCCGGTATTTGTTTATTCCTGGGCACCGGAATAAATTCTTCCCTATTCCCATTTGTGCCCCACAGGGCTCAATGGGAATGGGGAGGAGGATGCACCGGCACCATTTATAATGGTGCCGATGCATCCGACATGCTGTGCTCGCGGGTGCCTTTCATTCCGCCAGGTCAGATCTGGCGGAATGAAAGGCACCCGCGAGCACAACTCAGTGTTTACAGGTCCGGATACAACGGTACCAGCATGCTTACTGGTACCGTTGTATCCAGACCGGCAAGCTCGTAATGAGGCCCACTGTCAAAGATACATCCCCACACACACAAACACACAGTAAAATACACAGAAAGACACGTCAACACACATAGAGAGGACCAGTACACCCTCCACGCACAACACACACTCAGAAAGACACAGACACTAAAATATACAGAAACAAACACACACACACAAAAACACACACACACAAAGACACACACACACACACACACACACACACACACACAGGGACATACACAGAACGGCACACAAACAACAGAGATAGATATACCCAGGCACGCTGCCACTGGTACACACACACACACAGGCACAAAGACACACACACACACCCACACACACACACACACACACACACACACTCACTCAGAAAGACACACAGAATAACACCCACAGAAGGACACACTAAATCACAGGCATATGTTTCACTACATGCACATACATGTGAGGTCCTCACAAGGGCTCTCATATTTGGAAGAGGGACCTGTTTTACTTGTGAGGACACTGAAGTGAAAAGTGCGTTCTAGTTGTCACTTAACCATTATTGTGAGCATTCTTGTGAGTACCCAGTTGACACACCTTACGATTGAGGCTAAAAGTCGAGCGTCGCTATGAAAAATAACACAGGATAACTCAATTACTATTTTCTAGTGGGTTCTAGGGTCATGCACCACCTCCACATGCAAAATAAACTGATGTCATCGCTCACACTGCTGGCACCTTATCAGTCAAGCAATAAGGCTTTGCAGGTGGTGCTATTATTTTTTATCTATCTAGCACTTAAACACATTGAAATATCTAAATGTTGCAATAGCAGACGATGATTTTACCCCTCTCATTTTATCTTCCACAAAGTGGAACCAAATCTCTTCAGCTGGTGCATCAACTCACAAGGCTATCATATGCAAAACATTTCCTCTGCAACCTTCAACATTGCATGTCCGCACATTGCAAATGAATCTGTATTGTATTGGGAAAGTCGTGATTAGGCTTTAAAAAAAAACATTGTGGCTTGTATATATGGATTAGAGAGGCATTTTCCAGGCACGTACATGATGTGCCAGAGTACTCACACCATTTTCCAGCTATTGTGATTTTATGGCTAGGTAGTACAATTTTGCTAGCACCTAGCAAATGTCTATCCCATACCTACCAAAAAGCCAAAACAGTTGACTTTGCCAATGCATGTTTAGTATGTTCCCTTTTCCAAACCAAACTGTTACCTCTCAGGAAAACCAACAGTTGGTTCACACCTGAAATACAGAGCCTTACATCAAAGAAAAAGAAATACTTTTATACATGGAATCTTTAAAAGTCGGAAAGAAACAGACACACTTTTAATGAGGCCTCCAGTGCTTTCAAAATGGCCACAATAGAAGCAAAATGAAATATGCTGGACAATAGAACACATAAGGGCCAACATGAGTGTAAAAAACTGTTTAAAATCCTAAAAGAATTGGAAACACCTTGTCTGCCACCAGAGAATCTGCCAATCAAAGATACAGAATGGTGTGCCTCCGTACAAAAAAGCGATGTTAAATAAACTTGATGGGATTAAACAAAATATAGAGCTGAAGAGAAGAGAAGTAGTTCCAGTCAAAGAAGACAGTGAGCAAAATTCAGATAACACTATGATGCCTGTTGTTAATTTCCACCCTGTAACACAGACAGAATGTATTGCAATCATTAACAAACTTAGACCAACAAATTGTAAGGGGGATTCTTGTCCGGCTGAGTCATTTAAAACCTGCTCCGCATCTATGATTGAAGTCTTGACCAAGTTCATTAACATCTTGTTCTCTAAAAGTCATATGCCAGATCACCTGAAAACAGCATGGATATCTCCACTCATAAAAAAAAAACTGGGTTATGTCCATTTGAGGCACTTAACTACATGACAGGTAATCCGGTTTTAGACAGGGTCATGGTACGGAGACAGCTTTAGTGGACCTTAAGTCCAATTTGCTGCATACCATGGACAATGGTGGAACTTCCCTTCTGATATTATTAGATTTATCGGCCACCTTCGACCTAGTCGACCATCAGCTATTAGTCAGCAGGTTGAGGAAGGTAGCCAAATTCTCAGATACTCCATCAGCTTGGATTCAATCCATTCTGAGTATTAGAACATTCTGGATGTGCAGCGACATTGCAAAAGCCCCCTCCCCCCAATGTATTGCTTTTTGGAGACCCCCACGGTGCTTATTTATCACCCTCTCTCTATAATATCTTTACTGCCCCCTTTTTGAAATGTTAGATAACAATCTGGTAGAATTAACTAACTATGCGGATGACAAGCAATGTGCCATCCATCCCGCTGTCAGGAAATCAAGATCAGGATTCCGTAAGATTGAACAAAGTTTATGAAATCATCCAAGCATGGATGGTTGAAAAGGACTTACATTGAACAAAGAAAAGACAGAACCTATGGTTGTTGTAACCCCTAAGAGAATAGAAAAGCAAGGGGAAAATTACAAATAATTCACCTTGGCAGGACACCATATAGAAACTAAAACAAAAGTGAAAACATTAGACATTGTATTGTATCAGCATCTTAACATGAGAGCGAAAGTGATCCACTTGGTAGACTCATTTGCATACCATCTAAAATGACTTACTCAAATCCGTCCCTTTATTTCAAAAGCCAATTGCAAAATCATAGATAGAGCAATTATTGGATCTAAGATGGATTACTGTGGCAGTCGTCTTTTGGGCATCAACAGGACAGAGTTTGTAAGACTACAGGTCATAAAGGACAGCACAGACAGAGCCATCATGGGTCTAAGGAGATCTGACCATGTAACCAAAGCAAGAAAAGACTTATATTGGTTACCCATTGAAGATAGCGTACATTTGGGGGTACTTGTTATTAGACACAAGTGCATCACATGCAAGGGGCCTTTATATCTTGCATGTCAAGTTCAATACAAGAACGCTCAGATCAAATGGCACACTACAGCTCAGGAACATTTTATGAATTTGAAATAAAGTCAAGTTTTCGGTGTCTGCTTAACACAGATAATGGATTGATGGGAGGTAGAGTTGTGTTGTGTGGGTACCAAGGGTACTGTAGCATTCTATGTTTCAATGAGTACTCGATGCCTGATGCATATGGATAAAGGGAAGGAGGCCCCGGGGGAGGGGTATACATTTTGGGTTTTTGTTTTGTGCAGTGTGCCCATCTCGGACCCATTAAAAGGGGTTTTCGAAGAAATAACAACCCCTATTGAGGAGGATTTTCTGAATATGTGCGGTCCATTAAATGGAACTTCGTAATTACTAAATTCGTAAATTCATAAAGCAGGTATTTTTTAAGCAAAAATGTTTGCTGGTATGCATATTAATGCATACCTAGAGGCTTGATTAACAAATGTCATCTTGATAATTGGCATATGGATTGATTCCCTTTTGTAAGTTGTGCTGGTGACTTTGTGTTTGCCTTTTATGTTTTCATCATTACTTTTCAAAAAGTGACCCTCTCTCATGACACATATGTTCGGACACCGAATAAAAGCTGAAACAGG
Source organism: Ambystoma mexicanum (assembly GCF_040938575.1). NCBI lineage: Eukaryota > Metazoa > Chordata > Amphibia > Caudata > Ambystomatidae > Ambystoma > Ambystoma mexicanum. The sequence goes on along the minus strand of NC_090923.1, from coordinate 687,250,713 downwards.
ATACCACCTGATGAATGTCTGATTAAATGGTCTTCTTGACAGAAAGATGTTGTGTTGTGTTTGTGTGAACACAACAAATAGATTAATGTGATATTAAACGTTGTTGCTGTGTTTGTTAAGTACATTGCTTAATGTTGTCTACAAACGAGCAGTGCTGTTTGTGTTATGTCTGTATTTTGATCTGGTATAGGGTTCTGAACAAATATATTTTTTAATTGTATTAAATGTTCTATAGTATTCAATGAAATACAAGTGTATATGTTATACGAAATAAATGTGCTCTGCTTTGATGATTAGTGTTTTGAAAAAACCTGCGGGTCACCATTGAAAGAAAGGGAATTGTTGTTCTACCTCCTTGTTTGAAAATACCTAAATTAAAAGGATCATAATGGTACAATCGCAACCCATATTGTTTACTGTTGACTCTCACAGCATGTCATCATTTTTTCCCAGCAGCATGGTGCAAAGTCAGCACCTGTGTGTCCAGGTCCTGGGCTGGGTAGAAGAGCAATGCTAAGACAGTTCACGCATGCTACCACTTGCTGGTTAATGCCCACCACCAGGCACATTTTTAGGACGCAATACATAGCAAACTGGCCCTTATCCTACAACTAGATCTGTCAGCAACGTTCGACCTAGTAACCCATAACGTCCTTTGCAGCCATCTAAAGTCTGCTGCACCCTTTTTGGATAAATCCAACGCATGGATCCATTTGTTCCTAAACAACAGATCTATGAGGGTCTTTGTACCATCAGCCTCTGCTGAACCAACACCTGTCCCTTGTGGAGTCCCCTAAGGATCCTGTGTCCCCCCAACACTGTATAAGTATAATGTGTTCACAAAGCCTCTGTTTGATGACCTTGACTATTTGGGTGTCACCTATACCAATTAAACTGATGACACCGAAATACTTATCCCCATCACTGGAGACCATGCTATGGATAGCAAAACACTCAATGACATCTACCACATTATAGAAGCATGGATGGCCCAGCATGGACTCTGTCTTAACGACGATAAGACAGAGTTGCTCGGTCTGCTAGGTTCCCCAGCAAACCTTAACAAACTAGATGAACAATTCACCTCATTTAACATTGATGGGAACATAATCAAAATCTCAAAGGATGTAAAAACCTTAGGCATGCACATTGATTCTGCTCTCTCAATAACAAGTCAAACCAATGTAATTACATCCTCGTCGGCCTATACATGCAAATTAATTACTGCATGTAGACCATACATCACAGCGGCAAACTGTATCACAATAGCCAGAGCCCTAGTCTTGTCAAAACTCGCCTATTGCAACACTTTTTATCTAGGAACCATCCAACTGAACCTAAATAAGTCATACAATATAATGACACCAGATCAGCAATGAACATCCCAAAGTCACAACACATATCGTAAACCAGACGTAATTTGAACTGGCTATCTGTCAAGCAAAGAATTGCACTACAAACTCTGCACTTACACACAAGTGTCTCGCTAATCTGGCTCCCAAGTATCTAACTAACAGCTTTTCTCGCAACATGCCAGCCTTCCCTACCAGAACAGCTCAAACACATTGCCTCAAAATCCCCAAATTCAATCTACAAAGAGCAGAAGGGATTAGCTTCCCGGTTTTAGCAGCCAAAAGTTGGAACGCTCTCCCCATACTGCTAAGATCTGAACCCTCCTATAACTTGTTCAGGAAAAATGCAAAGCTATGGCTTCATGAGCAGGAGAGTAGCAACTCCCCATGACATTGCTTGCATACTGCTTTTGCTCTGGCACTGTAATTATTGTATTCACAGATCCGCCTATCACTAAACAATTGTGTACATACTTAACCATGAAAGCCTGTTGTTGTAACCAAACTGTATGCATATAACTATGTAAATTGTAATATAAATGTATACAGTTATGTGACCTGTAATGCAAGCGCCCAGATGTCCCAGGGCTTGGTGCGCTCTGCAAACAAAAACTAAACTATGGGAGTAATGCCTGTGAGAGGGACGCAACCCATACTTAGCTTGCTTGCCACAACTTTACTCAGGGCTCCCCTGCCCAGGACACATGTTCAACCTATATAATAAAACATACGTGTTTGGAACATAACATCCACCGTGGGAGGCGCATTGCACCCCATTGCCAGGATGAACACCTTGGAGGGCATATATATGAATGCATTGCTCAGCCCCTACCTAGTTATTTCCTGCAGGGAAGTATACGCTAGACTAGAGCTGTGAGATTCTGTAGAAAGGTAACACAGACGCATATTGCCCCCGTTGGCACCCTTTGGCGAGCCACGAGAGGTAGCTTCTGAAAGTGACAAGTAATTCATCCGCGTGGGAGGGTGTTTCCCTGAGTTTGTTTCAATGTCAATGGATTGTGTTTTCCTGCCAATTCCTCTCAATGCTACGGCCACCATGCGTGGGCAGGGGAGAAGGAGAAATGACTGACTAGACCATCAGAGGGGATAGATTTAGCTGCTTTCCAACTTTACAGAGTCCTATGGTGAGACATAATAGTGGGCAAACGAGTTCTGTCAAAACACGACTTAAGTCCTGTGAATTTCCTTTACGTTTTGAGAGAAATCAGCTGAAAAGAGTGTGTGGCCCTCCAGGGGTGTACAATCGGGCTCTGCATGGTAGGGCAAGCTGCTGCCATTCGGCAAAAGGGAAGCCCCCACTGAAACAATGGGGCATAGCTGGTGCCTCCATGGAATTGGGGTGTGCAAACCTTGTATATGTTGTTTTGCATTTCCACCTCTCTTGCACTGGAAATAGAAAACCAGTGGGGAGCATCCTTGAGGTTCTGAGTGTTGGGAAGGGAAGCATTGGCAAGCAAGGTGTGAACCTCTAAAAGTGACATGTGACATTTTGTGGGTGACCGGATCTTTGGATCAGTGACCTATAACATGTTATGGGTCACTTTTGTTACGGTGTTTGCTTAATCCTAATGAAGATGAAGACAGGTCCAAACCTGAGGGGTGGGAATAAAGGCTTCCTTTCCTCTGTCCAAGAGAACTTGCCACTCCATGCATTCTTTTCCTCCGGATGGAGGCCTCCATCCTGCAATCTCCATACCACTGGAGATGCTTCCAAGGGATTTCTGTATCAGTCACCCAAGTATCCAGCCCTCACCTCGTGCCAGTAAGGCTGTGATTTTTGGGGAGTGTCCCATCATCCATTGAGGAAGAGAGCCTGGTTCCAGATATGTCCAAAGAGCAGAAGCTCCTGATTCCGTGCTTAGGGATTTATTGTTTACTGGAGAAGATGGTGTCCCAAAAAGTGGATGCAGGCCGCTCACTGTACATAATTCCTCACATGCTTAGACTTTCCTTTTTGGCGCGTATCGAAACTTTTGTAAATGTTTTTACAGAGTTTGGGAAAGTGATGGAGGAAAATGTCCCAGGTATCCATTCTCAATAGTTACTCTGCATGAGCATCCTTTGTCAGAGCCTACACGGTCCTCTCAGTTGCAGGGCACTATCTATCTTTCTTCCACAAATCCACTAACCTTGCATTATTATTACTGGGGTCAGACTACTAAACATTTGTGGAATGGTAATTGCAGCATCACTAGTGCAAATGAACTTTCACAGAGTTTGCACAAGCTCCAGAACAACTTTGCATCTGCACATGTGTGTACTCTTGCCCCAGCTGTGGTGGTAACGGAAATACCACCAATTTTCCTAATCCGAGATACTACGGGTCTGACCCTGGAGTGGGGGATTTACCTCCAGCACCATGCTGGAGGTAAATCCTCCCACTTTCTATGGAAAAATCGTCATAATCGGCAGAATTACTGCGGTTGTAATTCCACCGGTGATGATTTGGCCGAAATCCCCAATGGAGTTCTATGGACTGCAAATGTATGGGGACTAACACCGCCACCACCAATTGCAATCCGTCAGTAAATCTGTTGGACCAAGTGGTGGTAAAGGTAATTTCATTGGGCAGTATTCTAGCAAATTTACCACTGGCATACCACCCAACTAGTAATGAGGGCCAATGTCCTCCTTTGCATTGAATGCAGTTCTCAGATCGGCCCTGCAGGATCTCTGTGCAGAGTGCACTGGATCACCGAGGTCATCACAGTGACCTATCTTCCCTTCATAGGTGATCTGCATGTGGGATTCATGTGAATTGTAATTTAGCCCTTTCTTGTTTTCATTCTAAATGTGGCTCCATCAGCGCTGACAGATCTTTGAGAACAAAAAAAGTGACCTGAGCGAGAAGTGAATCAGAAGAGGCCCCCACCTACAGGTGCTCCCTCCCTATCCTCAGACCGCAGGGTGCAGCGGCTGTTGGGAAGAGCTTCTGGAAGAGAGATGTGCTGAGGCATAGAGAGAAGATCTAATTTCCCTCCGAGGAATGGTGTATTTGAATGTCATTATGGATATAGTGCTTTAGCCAAAGCACTAAACAAGAACATGGGGTACAGTCAAATGTTAATGACAACGAAAATACAGAATTATATGGATAACAGATAAACCATTAGATGATAGAAGACAGGATTTAAGGCAATAACAGAAAGAGCAAGAGAGGAAGAAAAACAAATGTAAAGCAGTAAAGTGTTCCAATGCTTGAGGGGCAAGGAAAAAGGAAAGAAAAACGAGAGCAGCACAGGGAAGGTTAGGAACAGTGAGTAGGAATTGAGCTTGTGCACAAAGAGGCAGGGGAGGAAAAACATAAACAGGCTCCAGGTTGCACAAAGCAATGCCCTTCAGGCAGCTCAAGATTTAGGGAAGTTTGACCATTTCTCTGAAGCAAGAAAATCAGTCCATTTGCTATCAGTAAGAGAGAGGATTACATTCAAAATCCTCTCAACCACGCGCACATATCTAATGTATTGTATTGTATTGCATTCATTATTTATATAGTGTTCTTTCCCCATTTGGCCTCAATGCACGTTGTGGTTGGAACGCCCTTGGTGACCACAGTCCATGTGCAGGAGGTTCTAAGAGTTGCTAAGAGGTGGCTGGCTAGGCTCCAGTAAGCAGCCCAGAGGTCAGGCATGTGGGTGGGCACTGTTGGTGGTTTAGGATAGAGTGCTATTGCTGAAGATTCGATGTGTGCTCAACTATAACAAATTTTATTTTCATTGGTAGTTGCTTTCTGTTAGCGGCAGAGGTGTTGAGGTACATCAGGGGTTTCAGTGTGGACTGCTCTGTGCGCTGCTAGACCGGAATGTCATAGCCATAGCTGCATTTTATGGTGCATGGATAGATGGCTGTGCCTGCGCCCTGTATAAACAGACGTGGTGTAAGGTATATGTACTGCATGCTTTGACGTAGTTAGGCTGCAGTGTTCTTTTTCTTTGTCCAATGTGGACGGCATGGTCTCATTATTCGTGGTCTCTCTAGAACAAAAGTCTGAGCAGTGGGGCGAGTCTGGGAAATGGGAGGGTGTTGGGGATAAGGAGGACAATAGGGGGAGAAGGGAGGACAACCATGAGGGCGAATGTTTGTTGTGGAGTGCCTTTGCGAAAGCAAAGGGGGAGTAGGCGTGCCTAACATACTGTACTACACTAGAAAGGAAGGCGCTTTAGAGTATGTATTTTGGGCTGAGGGGGGTAACAATGAATGGTTGAATGCAGTGGCACCTGGATTTGGCAACCGCTGGATGGTGAGAGGAACACCTTACTGGGGTACAGCAGTAGACACTAAATAGACTGGCACCTACATTTGTAGGCAGTGCAGTACAGTGGTACCTGGACTTGGGACACTTTTATGATGGGAGAAAATGCTAATGGGTCTTTCAGCTTTCAAATACAGTAGCACCTAGGTCTATCAAAGACTGCCCCACCATAACTGTCCCAGAAAGTCAACCCCACACATCTTCCAGACCCTTCAGATCGGCCCAGAGACACTGTCTGTCCAAACCTAGACTCAGAACCAAAAAGGTTCTGGCTTCCCAGCCATGGCTGCAAACCTGTGGAACAACCTACCCCTGAACCTATGTTCTGAACACTCCAGCCACTCTTTCTGAAAACTTCTAAAGACTTACCTGTTTAACTAACTACAATATTATTGTACCTATATGTCTGTAACCAGTGCCTAGACGCCCCTGGGCTGTGTTAGCTTTACAAATGGAACAATAAATAAATAATATGTAGGAAGATAGAAAGAGCTCAAAGATGTGGGATACTGAGGAGCCAGGCCATGAGTGCATGTGAAAACAATACACATGGTGTTCAAAAGGAGTCGAAAGTCAAAAGAAAGCCATGAGATAGATCGAATAAATGGATGAATAGAGGTCCGAGGAGAGGGGCAGAAAAGAGTGTCAATTGCAGAACTATAAATGGAGCACAGAGGAGCAAGCCGATGGGCAGTGAAACCAATTAAGATATCTGAACAGTAATTCAGAGGGGAGAAGATAAAAGTTGAAAGAAGTTTAGTAGCAAGAAAGGATAGAAAAGAAGGAGCTCTCCGAATGTTGCAGGGGGGAAGGTGGCAGGTCTGTGCGCTATTAGCAATGTGAGGGTGAAGGAAAGAATGAGATGAAATAGTACACCGAGATTTCTAGCAGTGTTGAAAAAGTGGAAGGAAGGAAGGAGAGAAAAGGTGGGCAGGTGGTAGGATCAGAGAGAGGAAGAAAAAGAAAACGTGTACTTCAGATTTAGAGAGATCTATGCAGAGAAAACACAAGTTTACAAATGTCTGGATGGCCAGAAGACGACTGGAGAGAGTCACACGATTGTCATCAGACAAAGAGGAAAGGATAGGAAGATGTGTGAATAAACAGAATAGAAATGAGTGGATAAGTTAACAGTAGAGATCAGTGAAGAACGAGAAATAATATAAATAGAGAAAAGGGGAGGACTGAGGACAGAACCTTGAGATCTGTGGGTCTCATTGCAATATTCGCTCGGGAACACAGAACCATGTTGCGGGTCGAGTATATGCAACTCAGGAATGAGATGCATTTGCAGAGCCATGGGTGTAGGCAAGGGTGAAACTTGCAGAGGGGTGTCTTGGTTGTCACGCCCATTCTAGCGTGGAGCACAGTTGAGTCTCTGATTCTCTGTGGGGTTTGGGATGCTTAGTCTGGTTGTGTGGGAGCTGATTGATGGCTCACCTGGGGAGTAGACTTATCTTCTGTGTGCCCACAGTAAACATTCCTGCTGTGATTTTTTGTCTGTCAATGGGAAATGTCCGTGAACACAAGCTCATCTTCACTGTCCCTTGTATATGTTACATTACAAATCTTTCTAGAAAGTGCTATTTGTCATTGTGCGGTGGCCCATCTGCATTTTACGACAACATTCCTGCAAATCCCTATGGTTTATTAATTTAATGAACAAAAAGTAAACAGTAAAGCATTGCTAAATGTCAGCTGTCTGGCTGTTTTAAAATGAAAACAAGTTCGACTTTGTAGAAATTCACACATTATTCACACAGTGTACAACAAGCCAAATGCCTGCTTCAAACAATGATAAAATCAACCGATTTTCTTCAAAAATATAATGCGGAACAATTTACAGAAATCCCAAGTTGCCCCATGTAATGTGGATAGCAGATGCAGCACTACCTTCTAAGTGGGCAGTTTCTTTTTCCGTTTAGACAATACAAATTTGCATTTAACTTTAATGCAAAGGAAATGCAAAACTCCACGTCCCAGAATGGAAAGTACAGTTGGTTTAAAGACCAGTCCTGTAAAGAATTGAAATGGTACCACTTCCTGACATAAAATACCTTGTTGGAATTCCGTCCCGTATATGGAGATCTTCACGGGGTCCCATGTCAGGTTAGATACTCTTCCATTCCAGACATCCATGCCCGCATCATTCTCCAAATCTTCTGACAGGACTCCTGGATTAATAATGGAAAAATAGAATTCCAGTATTTTATCAGAAAGCAAAATGGGATGAACCAAAACACCAAAATCTAAATGAAACCGCACAGGAGATCTGATTTAGCATATTTTTGAGTTTAAGTTAACGATTTAGCTAGAAAAAGAGGCTATAGTTGGCAATGTTATTTGCCATTCAAAAATATTCGTATTGAGCTGTTTTCATGCAGGTTATTTATTCAGCGGATAAACGACACAAGCTGTATCATTGCCCACGGAGCTATATGGAAAATAAATAACACTTTTTGTTAAGATATACTCAGGGTTTTAAGTGGGCGGGTGCTAGCAAGGGTGGAGCCACAGCAGCCTCAGAAATATGGTTCTGAAACGGGCTCTGCCAGGGTCCCATAATGTCCCCTACCAGCCCTGGCCACTAGAGGACAAGGATTTTTTTTAAAGCCTGAAGCTCTCGCTTGTGTGTGAGAGCTTCAGACTTCAGAAAAAAAACGCCTTCTCTCTATAACGGTGACACCGGTACCTACAAGGCATCACTTTAATCAAGAGGTGCCTGTGGGCCAGTGCCAACATTATAGAAGAAAAGTTGAAGCCGCTGGAAGCCAAGCACTTTTGTTCTAAAGCCTGAAGCTCCTGCTTGTTCCCGGGAGCTTCAGGCTTTAGGAAAAAAGGCCTCGGATTCCATCGGTTTCACCTTTTCATACTTAATGGTGCTGCTGCCCCTCACCAGGCATCCGTTTAGCTAAGAGATGCAGGGCAGCGCCACCATCAAAGCAGAAAACATGTGGCACTTTCTCCGCCAACCATCCCTTCAGGTAACAGATGCAGAGATCAGCACCCTGAGAGGGTGCTGATCTCCACAAAGGGCTGCCTACGGAGGTGCCTGTAACCCATTAAGCTAGGGCTCGTCAAGGGGGCAGGGCCTAAAGAGCCGGCAGGTGGCCCCTCACCATTAGGGCATGCCCCCTTGATGAGCCCTGGCTCCTTTTCCTGTGCCACTTAAGGCACTGGATATACTCCTGGCAGAGGGTCATTGGCCAGTAGACCAGAATCTGTGATTCTATGATGAGCATAAGGGATTGCAACTAGTATATGTCATTTTGTGGAAAGGGTGTCTTTTGCAAGTACACAGTGTCAAAATGTTTACCCCTTATAAGCAGACCCGAAGTCGCTGTCTTCACGTGTCATTAATACGGGCTATTGCCTGACAATGTGGTAATCACTTGATTGACTTTGGACAATAAAACACTATGTTAGCTATATCAAAATCCAGACATATAGCATACAGATCACACACACCTCTGGAGTTTGCATTCAGATCACTGATATATGTGGCCTTCGTTGTCCTGCATGCTATGGCATGTCCTTATATAAATATACAGTATGTCTTTTCATCAACATCTCAATATATGACTCATGGTAAATTAGTGGAGCTCACTGATTGCAATATACACAGACAGATGTTGGAGCTCGGCATTCTAGTAGCAGAGGATGATTGTTCTGGTTATACACACATGTTATATTCCTATTCCAGTGCAAGATGGCATGATCTTCCTATCGATAGACGTCATTTTTCTATTTTTGCAGCGTGAGCAGGTTCTCAATTTTGAATTGGAAAAACCCGTGGGGTATGAAAGCCTGCCTTTCTCTGACCCTGTCTGCTTTGGGCCCCTAAACGTTTTCCAACATACATTACGGAACACGTTTCAAAGCTCCACAAACCACAAACCACCTGAAATGTCAGTGGTTTGGGTTTCCCTCAAGAAAGTTCAAGAAGAAATACGTCTGGCAGATATTTTCTGCAAACTACATTGCAAGTGTTGTGAGTGGGAGATCAGTGAAGCAATATAACCAGTACTAAGGGCCTGAATAGAGGTTCCTCTCAAAGCTGTAGGTAAGGGGCAGCTGGAAGCAGGGACATGGTGATATATATGCACTGCTAACGGTCAGGACTAAGGAGTCTCAGCAAAGTTGTGCGTGGTGACCACGTTCTTAACAACAGTCAGTCCTGCAGGTCATGGTTGAGGTCTGGAATATAGGGTGGGATGTAGGTCTGTATGGTGACATCTCAGCAAAAATACTGGCTTACAGGCAGTGCTACACTTCTGGATTGAGGAGCATCAACAAAGCTGTGGGTAAGGGTCAAGTTCTGCAATCCAGACAGTGCAACACTTAAGAATTGAGCTGCCACAGGAACTCTTTTGGTCGGGTCCAGAGTGGGGCCTGAAGTCAGTGACTGTGGAGACTCGGGAAAGCAGCAGCTATCGGTTTCAATTCTGGAATACAGACAGTGCTACTAGAGGAAAGGACAGAGGAGCATATGCTAAGATGTCGGTTTGGCATAAAAGCAGCACTCTTTGCTTCTGCTTTCTCTCCTCACCTCCCTTGCTGAATTCCTAACTGAAATTGCACTGGTTACCTGGCCACCCTTTCTGATCTCTGACCCAGGCCCTGTCAACTGCCCACCTGCATTGCCTCCCTGGCAACGTCTGCACTTGGGGACCATTTTCTGTATCCCTTCAGTCCTCTTCCAGCACTTTGTTTGCACTTCCTTGCACTTGCCTGTTTTATGTGTTTTATTTATCTTATTTATTCCACTTCCCATGTACTGCACTTTCCCCTCTTCCTTCCCCCTCACACTTTTCTGTTGCCCCCTTCCCATGCACTTGCATGATCTGAATGACACCTGGCCTAGTAGGATCGTTGTCTGTCCTCCCTTTCTTCCCCACCTTGCCTCGTCGCGCCTTGAAACACTCATGTATAGGCGCGTTATAAATGGCATGTCATATCATATCACTACGACTCAGGAAGGAGGATGGAGGAGCCTCGGCAAAGATCAGAGTAGAGGCTCGGTTATGGATTACTGATACTACTTCAAATCAGGATTAAAGTGTTTCAGCAAAGCTCCTGGGGACATCTCAATGCTGGAATACAGGAAGTGTTACTACAGATCAAATTGAGGGGCCTGGATAAAAATGAGGGTGGAGAACCAATGGATCAATATGGGTGTTACTGGTCAGGACTCAGGAAACCTGGAAAAGTTGTGTCTGGTGGGCGTGGGGGCAGTGCTGACACATAGGCTGCCTTTCAGGATTTAGAATTCATTATCAATTTGTTAATACAAATTACAGGTGAAACAATGCAATTTTTGGCACAGAAACGCTTACAGAATGAACCATTGATAAAAGAGCAGAGGACACGGATCCTTTACATTGGGGTGAGAGAATGTCCATTGGAGACCAGATGTTGCTAGGTAAGGTGGAAACATATACTTGGGACGAGGACCTGACAGAATGACACAAGCAGAGGATGGTGAAGAAAGAGCTGCATTAAGGATAGATGGCTGATGGAAAAGTGCTGTAGAGTCGTCCATTAACTGTAGGAAGAGAGGACAAGAGGGCGATGCAGTAGCATAGAGTACTAGGAAACTGATTTTTTACAAGATGAAGAGCTTCAAGGTTGGATTTAAAAGTGGTAGAGTTGGAGTAGTATGTGAAGGGAGAGGAAGAACATTCCAGATTAGGGAAGCGAGGAGAGAGAAGAAATGAGGATGATTGTAATGAGCAAGGACAAAAGTATTGAGTGTGATGAGCAGATTGGTATGGGGGCAATTCCAGAGTTTTGAAGATGATGAGAAGAAGTTTATACTTAGCCCTTTCTTTCATAAATAGCAAGCAATCTGGCAATGGGCAGAGGAGCTAGAGGTAAAGCGAGAAAGGATGAAAAGTGTGCACACCACAAAGTTGATAACTTTTTCCAGAGGTAAAAAAGCATAGTTGGGAAGACAATTGAGGAGACTGGCACATTAGTAAGATCTTGAAAGGACTAAGGAGGAGATTAGCTGTTTAGCAATATTGAAAGGAAAAAGATGACACATTTTTGTGATATTGAGGATGTTGAGTCTGGCTGAAGTGGCAGATATTGAGACGGAGAGCAAGAAGCTATGTGATGGATTTAAGATGATACCAAGGTTACAAGAGGAAGCAGAGAAAGGCACGTAGTTAGGAGAGAAGAGATGGAGATGAAGAGAGGAGAGGAGAGGAAGAGATCGCCTGTTTGGCTGGGCATGAGCATGTGAGAAGTCATCAAATATTTGAAGGCATAGAGACAGTTTGAAATTTTACAACAGCACATCCACAAAGGATTGAAAGGAGATGAAGATATGAGTGTCATCAGTGAAGGGTTGAAAGGAGAAGCCATAAGAATAGATCAGGATGTCAAGAGCTGAAGTATAGAGAGTGAAGAGAAGTAGACTAAGGACAGATCCTTGGAGATTTCCAACATTAAGTTGGGTGAGTGGGGAGGTAAGGCTGTTTCAGGACAACTGAAAGTGTCTGGGGCAAGGAATGAAGCAAGCCAGGTGAGGTCCTTATCTCTGATGCCAAGGAGAGATGATGTAGAGAGGTCAGAATGGTCTACAGTATCGAAGGCAGCAGAGAGATTGAGATGAATAAGAACAGATGGAAGGTTTTCATGCCAAGAAGAAGAGGTGAGTTGCTGACATTGAGGAGAGCTGTCTCTTTAGAATGCAAAGTTTGGAAGCCAGGAATAAGAGTGTGCTGGAGATTGTGAGTATAAAGGAAATCGGAGAGTAACTTGAATACTACTCGCTCTACGGTTTTGGAATAGTGTGGTAGAAGATAGATAGGGTGAAAGTGGGCAGGACAGTTAGGTCCTATATAATGGGCCTCATTATGACCCTGCCGGTCCTTAAAAAATGGTGGCAGTAAACCCGCCGCCACAATTGTCTCCAGACCGGCAGATTGAGAGTTCTGCAGGTGGGTGGTGTCACTACCACCAGGGCTGACCTGGCAGGAGTAACGCCACCCACCTGCAGAGGAAAATGGAAACACTGGCACCGTTAATTTGGGTGCCGGTGTTTCCATGGTGCCCATCCCCATGGAGCCATGGGAATGGGGAGTAACATTATCCTGCCTCCGGAATTACCGGACCACTGGGGCTGTAATGCCACGGTTAATCCGGCAAGTCCGGATGCGGAATTTCATTCCGACCCGGTGGAAGCCTGCCAGATTTTTCAGCACGTCTACCGCCGGACTCGTAATGAGGCCAAATGTTTCTTAAGGAGTGGGATGACAGTAGCTGTTCTATAGGATGAGGGAAAAGTGGCATTGTCAAGAGAAGAGTTAAAGAGGGAAGAACGATGTGGAGTAACACTGGGAGCTATAGGCTTTACAAGGTGCAGGGACAGTAGGCCGGTAGGACACAGAAAGCGTTAGCCTTGAGGAGCAGGGCAATAATCTCATCAGGGTTGATGCAACAAACAAAGACATAGGGCCTCATTACAACTCAGGCGTTAAGGGTTAACGCCACCGTTAACCCTTAATGCCTGATTCTGATTTTAACGCCTGCTTTTAGCAGGCGTTAAAATCCATGGCGCTAAACTGCCATGGTGCTAATTACGCCGCCGTAATTTACGGCGGCGTAATTAGCGCCTTCCCCACTCCCATTATGCCCTATGGGGCAAAAATGGGAATGGGGAAGGGGAAATGGGAAATGGGGATTTACCGCCCCACTCACCTTGGAATGGGGCGGTAAATCCGCCATCCGCCATGGTGTAAACAGAGTTTACACCATGGTGGTAAAGTTGGTGCACTTAGCACCAAGGTTGTAATGAGGCCCATAGTAGCTGGAGGAGGGGATAGAAGGTAAGTAGCGAGGGTATTTTGAATGGTAGACATTTAGATGCAAAGTAGAGAGCAAGATCATTTGCAGAAAGAGTACAGCAGGTGGAGGAGGGATTAGAGGTTAGAGAATTGAGTTGAGGGATTTTTGGACGTGCCTAGTTTGGGAGGATGAGAGAGTGATTGAAGTCACGTTTGGCAGTGTAAAGACTAGAGGAATAGTGTTGAAGAGCAGTGAGATAACGCTGGAGATAAGAGGAGTGTTTTTACCTTTTCCAATTGCTACATTTTTACATTGTTGTTATCAGGGTGTGATGAGAGGTGTGGAGGGGAGAATGTAGGAGTGAGTGTAGTAAGAGGGTAGTGAGAGTAAACGGCAGCATAAAGAGCAGTGTTAAAGTTAGTGAAGACTTCTTCAGTGGAAGGAAATGTAAGTTCGGCATATAAGGAGAGGGAGTGATGCAGAGTAGTCAGGGAGTTTAGAGCAGGGAAACATGCACTTAATAACAGTTACATTAGATGGCAAGAGTAGAAAAGAACACCTTTCAAAGTAGTTACAGGTCGCCCAGAGCTGACATCCATACAGTACTAAGGAGTGGGGAGCAGCAGGGGCAGTGGTCGGTTGCACAGTGCAGGTAGGCAGCTCCACATGTCAGGAGAAAGGAGTGTTGACACGCAGTGCGTGGTGCCCCACATCTGGTATTTAGGCAATAATACAAGTCATGATGAGTTAATGTGATGGCAGAATATTGTGTGGTGGCACAGAGCTGCAAGGCAGTATGACATATTGGGAGGGAGGAGCCCGGTTTATAGGCAGTGAAAAAGCTTAGGGTTTTCTAGTATCGGCAAAGAAGTGGGTGGTGGTCCACAGCTGATATATAGTCAATGTTACCATTCAGAAGTGACGAGCCTCAGCAGAGCAGTGGGTGATGGCACCAAACTGGGAAACAGTGCAACAAGTCAGGAGTAAGGAGCCTCAGCAAAGCTCCTTAGAACATCTTTAGATGGTGGTACAAAGATGGCAATGCATATAACCAGTGACACAGGTCACAAGGGAGGATCCTTGGCAAGCAGTGTAGATGGCCCAGAGCGGTCATTTAGGGAGGTCAGGAGTCAGAATCCTCATCATATCAGTGGGTGGGGGCCCTGAACTGGCATATAGGCAGTCCTACATGTTGGGAGTGATGAGCATCGGCAAAGCAGTGAGAGGAGGTCAAGAGCGGGCATACAGGCAGGTCAGGAGAGAGGAGCCTCAGAGAAGGCATTGGAGGGGTCACAGGGCTGTAATAAACCCAGTTATGCAAGACAGGAGTGAGGCACCTTAGCAGAGCAGTGGGGTGTGGCACGGAGCTAGAAGCTAGGGCTACATGTCAAGAGTTAGGAGCCTGGCTTATAGGTAGGAATAGAGGTCAGGATTGAGGAGGTATGCAGACTTTCCATCGAAAAATGTTCCATCAAGGGTTTTTCCATCAAATGTTTTCCAATGAAAAAATGTGCATCAAATGCACATATTTTTGCATATTTTTGTGCGGTAAAGGGTTCCTTTTGTTTGGGGTGTGTTTTTAAGGTTAAAAACAGAGGTTGGGGGGAACGCCGCCATAAAAAATGAAAGAAAAAAATGCATTTGATGCACATTTTTTCATTGGAAAAAATGAAAGGGTACTTACGTTTGATGGAAAATATTCGACGGAAAGACATGTAACTGATTGAGGAGTTTCAGCAAAGAAATTGGTGGTGGCCTACAGCTGGCAGTCCAGATAGGCGCTGCATCAGGTCAGCGGTAAGTGGTGGCCCAGATCCGACACGTAGACATGTAGGTGTGAGGAGCCTTGGCAAAGCAGTGGATGGTGACCAGAGCTGACATTTGGGCACTGCTACGGTTAAGGAGAAAAGAGCCTCAGCAATGATGTGAGTGGGGCCCCAGAATTGGCCCATAGGAAGGTAATAAGTGAGGAGCTTCAGAAAGGCAGTTGGTGGAGTCCCAGGGCTCACAAATAGACAATATTACAGGTAAGGGGTGAGGAGCCTCAGCAGAGCAGAGAGTGGAATATAGGCTGTGCTACGGATCAGGGGTGAGAACAGGGGTGGACAAGAAACCAAAAGAGACACTGGAGGTTTGTTCTTGTTAAAAGGAGCCCCATATCACACCCTGAAATTGCACATTGCATCCTAATTTGCCTGTTGCATGCAGCAATATAAACATGTAAAGGTGGCCTCACAAAAGATAACCCTGGCATTGACGAGGGCCGCCAGTAAAACTCAAAATGTCACTGTAGGCCAGTCTGCCACTGGGTGAGCAGCTTTGGTGAAGCTTTGAGTGGGAGCTGTGATTAATTGTATGGACTCCTCATTAATTCCCTACCTAAAGTCTCCTCCTGGATGACCAGGGAAAGGCAGATGTTTTCTGATCCTGACATTGGGGGTGGTGTTCCGTGGGAAGATCACCTGGGAGGAGAAAAGGCCCAGTGGAATGAGAGGACTCTGTGGAATGAGATGCAGTATTTGTCTTCTTTTAGGGAAGATGGCTCCACAATGCCAATTTATGTAATTACTTGTAATAACCATCTTGCTGTTTCACAAAATATACATGTAAATAGGGGTGAAAACACAACACACACTGTTAGGCCTTGGGAGAAATAAAAATAAAAACCCTTGCAAGATTCTGCAGACTTATAAAGCTAAAGTCCTCCCTAACGCACACGGGTACAGTGAAAGGAAATCCGTAAATATTAACGGCTTCAAAGAATTTCCTTTCCCTTTTCAATCAAGTCTGGTGACCAAACCTTATGATATTCTTTTAAAGAACGTTATAAGGAACAGACTTGGGTTTAAAAGTGAAAATCTAACTTTTTTATCTTGATCTATAGGGGGTATGAAACACTGTGTTTGTTAATTGCTGTCTTTACCGGATATCAAATTGTGTGCTTCTTAACCTGATTTTATATCTTGCTTGTTTTATCTTGGGAACTTGTTTTTAAAACCTGCATTTTCTTGCACATTGTGCTCATCTTCCATCTTTGCACATCCCCCTTCCATTATTCCATTTGAAATCCTCGACTTGGGGAACCCAATAAGGATTAGCACAAACAAAAGTGGGTTAATAGAAATTCATTTTTTCTGCTAAAAATGCAGAATGGTTTGAGGAGCCAAATGGTGACCCAAGGCTCTTCTCCATCTGACTCTGGAGTTGTCAGTTACTACCATCCTCATTACAATAGGGAGGGGAGAGAAAAAATAAATGAACCCATGGGTGCCCTGTAATACATTGGTTGGTACAGTGGTTACTGGTACTCTCTTAGACATACCCTGACGAAGGGCAATGGGGGGGTGAACCTGGAATTCAATGACCAACCTGATGGGGGTAACTGTGTGGCCTCTGCATGTAGTGGCAATTGGCAACTGTGGTGATCTGATTGGCATGAAAACTCCAAATCACCCTTGTATTCAGAAATTAGCCATGGCAAATCAAACATTTATCCAGTCCCCGATTGCATGGCAAATAAACATTGATTCCTACTTAGGTAAATCTGTAGGAACTAGACTGAGATAAAATCGTTTGTTCCAACTAAAGCCATGGCATTTATCAGCCACTCTATAATCATTAATGGAAATAATAAGGCTGATTTTAGGGAGATTCGAGATTTAAGCATCACTGAATTTGCTGAATTGGAGATGGGAGAGCTAGTAGGTGTTGGCATGGTGGGTAAGCCTATGAGTGTGATTCAACAGACCTGTGATGCAACTATGCCAAATTCACCAACTGCCTTGATTAATCTTATTGAGAAAAATAACTCAAAGGTTGAAAACGTTATCCATATCCCCAAGTTGATGGATCAGATTCATTTGGAGATGTGGGGATGCACCATACCCTAAGAGAGTTTGACAAAATAATTTGCTTAACCCATCCAATGGTGTCAGCACTGAATATGGTACTGAGCTGTAAACCTGTATGAAAATATCTGGCATGAACTCAAAGAACATAGTCCTATATTGAAGAGTCTGGGCAACCAAGTTGAGAATTTGAGTAGGATTAATGCTCCTATTCTCTGGAAACTCGCCCTAACATTGAGGCCCATCAATTAATTGTAGGGGAGGAGACTGTATCTCTTCCTAAGAGGACAGTTAACTCAGATGCTATTTTACTTAGTGATGATTGTTAATGATTCTACCCTATACAGACTGGCTCCAAGCAATATGAAAAATGGCATGCTAAAGGTGAAAGTGCCTCTGGATACTCAGAAGTTCAACCATTCTGTAAACCTCTGAAGGTGGCCTTGTTTGCTAAAACCCTGACGGAAAATCAAAAAGGTTTGAAAGTAAGTGGTTTAAGGCCCCAAAAAACGGATTTGTTTTGTTAAAAAGCCAATCAGCCTACAAAAAGGAAGATAACAAAAAATACAAAATCTGTGGCTATTGGCAAACCTTCCCATGTGTGGCCTAATCTGGATACTGTAAGACCTATTTGTGGGGTCAAAAGAAAATTGTGCTCCATAAGGAAACATTCAGGGTTCGAGGAATCAGTGTTGAATGGGTTGGGAAATAAACATTGCTCCAATAATTCAACTCATGGTTTACTATCCCCACCCCAAACTGGCCCAAGTAGGGGCACAACATGCCCCATTAGAAATGTCACCACCCAAACTGATTTACTACCTCAAGAAGTATCCACTGGTCCGGGTGTGGTTAGGGATATTAAGCTGAACCTGAGTACGCCATCTGAAGGGTGCCCTCAAAAGGAAAAATTCAGCCCTCTCGAAATTGTACAACCCAAACTGAGCCCCTATTCCCCAGCGATAAGAGCAAGTGGGAACTGGGTGGCCATACTAATCGAGTACCGTCCACTGGGCTTAATGAGGACAGGTTGGGGAGCGACATCAGGCAAAAGTGAAGAGGGGAGTGACATTTAACATTTTGGATCTGTCAAAGAAGGGTAAGATTGAGGAGTTACGGAGAGGTTTACTACCACATTTTTGCAAAGATGCCTCTGATACCTTGGAATTTAGCCTTCTATTCAGACAGGACATAGATTATAATTGTCCAAAACAAATCCTAATTCTGCCCAGCAGTAACAAATCTTGATTTGGTAACCCCACACCTAGCAACCATGGCTGATAAAGGGCAGAAGAAGACTCAGGGGATTCCCAATACCAACTGGGAGGACTGGAGTCAACAAAAACAACAATGTGCACAAAATCTACCCCAAGCCTATGACACAAGGTTGCCCTCAGGGATTGGCCAATTGCTAGATAAATTATATAGATTCAATCCAATGAACCATGTTGTAGAGTGTGCAGAGGCTGGGGGGTTTTCAAAATCGAAAACATACAGTGTACTAAGACATGCTAAGGAGGGTGATGGCCAGTGGAGGATGACGGGCACTTAGGAGATGAAGAATAGAATGGCCAGGGGTTTGCCTAAAGTAGGCAATTGGATTGTGAATTCAAATTAAGTTTGACCTATGCTTTGAGCCCAGAGGTGCAGGTATGCAAACATAGAGGGAAAGTACTTGCCATTTTTGCTAAAATCCTCAACAATTACGTTTGTTTTCATCAACTGACTTTATTTGTGTAGCATTTCCCAACCGTGCGGACACTAAACATTGTCATCTCTATTTTGGTACAAATCTGATGAAAGAATTGGTACTATCAGAAGTGACCACGTTGAAAGAATTGGGGTTTGATCTACAACCCAAAAGAGATATAGGGCCTAATTACGAGTATGGAGGCAGCCATGCCCTTAATAAGGGCATGGTTGCCTCCATAATGGGTTCCAGTACCGGGTTCTGTGAATGAGGAATTACCGGGTCATTCCAACCTTGGAGGACCCGGTAATTCCTCATGCACAAAACCAATCCCTATTCCCATTTGAGCCCACATAGGGCTCAATGGGAATGGGGATGTAGCAAATAACGGGCCCGTTAATAACGGGCCAGTTATTAGCTCCTTGGTCCCCTCGTGGGACACGGAAAGGACGTCTGGTTTTACCAGATGTCTGTTCCGGGTCCCGCTAGGGGACCTCATAATCAGGCATCCCGTAATGAACGGTGCCGGTCCTGTACCAGCACCCTTCATTACGGGCGCTCAAGCCTCGTAATGAGGCCCATAGAGTTGGATCGACTACATATATTGGGGGGGACTCCAAGTCTCATTTCATACTGCTACTCATGGCTTAAGATCTGCTAACTTGGTCGGGACACAAGAGGATGTGAATGACTATGAATGGGCTATAGTCACAGCCGCTTTCTGGAAAAGATCGGTACCATAGCGGCTCAAAAGTTAGCAACAGGAGTATCCAGAGTTTGGGTTTGAACGTTGTATCCTGGAATTCCAGAGGAAGCCAAAATCAATTTAGCAACATTGATGCTCTGCAAATCCTGAAGCTGGGTAATATAATATGATTCAGGAGACATGGTGGGTCATTACAAGTTTGGAAGTAGCCATGCCGCTATTAGAGGCATGGCTACCCCCTTACCGGCTACCGGGTGTGGTTCCTCGAATGAGGAATTACCGGGCCATTCCAACTTTGGAGGACCTGGTAATTCCTCATTCAAGGAACCCGGAGCTGGTACATCCCCATTCCCATGCGAGTCCCCATAGGGCTCAATGGGAATGGGGAGCATACTAACAACAGGCCCATTAATAACGGGCCCATTGGTAGCATGCTGGGCTGCTTGCGGGACCCGCTAAGGCCGCCTGATAAAACCAGGCGGCCTTAGTGGGTCCCACGAGAAGAACTCGTAATGAGGTGGTTAGGGGTTGATGGCTCTGGCACCTTTACCGGCGCTGTTAACCCCTTACCGCCTCACTTGTAATGACCCCCATGGCTGTTGCAAGCTCCAGTTCTGGATGGCTATAAGGTGTCTACTCAATTGGCCAGGCCCAGTAATGGTGGGAGGGCCATGGGGGGGTCTGCTGATTGCAGTGGGCTCTACCTTAGGAATGAGGGCCTCTCTGTTTCCCAATCTTGCATTCGGGATGATGGTATTGGAATTAACTTCCCTTGAAGGATTAATGAATATGTTGATTATGAATATCTACTGGCACAGTGGAGCGGCAGATTTGGTAGATTTGCTCCAGGTCATATCCGCTTGTATGAATACATGGGCTAACACATACCCAGATGGAAGAATTCTTGTGGGAGGAGATATTAATTCAAATTGTATCAATCTGGAAAAACCGGATGAACATTGGGATGTGATTGGGGAGAGCTTAACCAACAAGCTTAAAGTCCACAATGGTTAGATTTGGAATTCATTCCATGTAAATTCGGGGAGGTTGAAAAAACTCCAACTTGGCAATGAAGGGGACACTCATGAACTTTGGATTATATTTTTGTTGATGCATTCTTAATTAGCTGCTATGTGAGTTTCTTAGTTCAACATAATAACTGGAGTGACCACACAATTCTTATTGCTGAATTTCATTTTCAGACTAAAACGCATTCATTCACAGAGAATGTAAAATCTGGCTGTGCAGGGAACGATATTAGATGGTCAGACCGGAATATTGTGATCATGAATGAAGAGTTGGATGGTGTTATCAGAAGTACCCCTTTAGAATGGAAGTTGAGGGTATTTAACCCTCTGTGTTTTGATAATTTCATGGAGGAATCGTATGAACGAGCAAAAATGAATCGTAAATTCTCAAGTAATGTTAGGGGGACAACTATCCATGTTTACAATACTGACATGGTAGAAGCAAAGAGGAAACTGTGTTGATACATTAAGGCTGTGAAGCATGGTAGTAAGGGGAACATTAATTTTGGGCCTGAATTGAAGGAGTTAAAACAAATTACAGAAACTTCTTTTACAGTTGGTTGAGGAATGTATGGTCTGATCTCTAATTAAACATGATTATCATGCATTTTTGGTATTAGTCAACAATCTGGCCCCTTCGTTTCAGGCTATTGAACTGAAAGCATTAACAGAAACCAAACGGGTGGATTTCTTTGCAGATATTTATGGGAGTGAGTCAATAGATACTAAACTTGACCAAGACATCAGTAAATACATCACAGAGTCCCTGTGGGTCATCAAGATTAAGTGTGAAGAAGTTGACCTTATAAAAGCGAAAATTTTGCGTAAAATACTGGACGTGCCAAATGCAATGCAGCTAGCGGTGATAAGATTTGAGATGGGGATTGTCTCTATGAGAACACATGTGGAGTGGCAGATATTTGCCTTACTTTCAAAATTATTTTACCCTATTCCTCACTCCCTTAATGAGCTCGAAGGGAAACAATTCTACTATATGAGAACATTAGTGACTTCCCTTCTCAGTTGGAAGTAAGGTCCTTAGCGATTCTGGAAAATTTGTCGATGGATAGGGCTATTTTATTTCTAACCGAGACAAGTAAAGAAAGCTCTATATGACTATGACTGGGTTTGCACCAGTGACTCATTTCACATATTTCCATCCCTGCATGATTTGGTATTTGACAATAGAAGATGGGGAGCGCATCTATGATTCTCTCTCAGTTCCCAAACAGCTACAACAGAACAATTCTACTGAGACTAAGATGGAATCCTTTACTAACTAAAGAGATACTGTTAAAACACTGAAGGATCTCTGAGCGAGAGACCAACTACAGATTCTGTAATCAGGGCCCTATTGAAACGGTGTGACATCTGGTCTTAGAATGCAAAGCTTTGACTATTAGTAAGACGCATATTTCCCAACAATCTCTGATCGGGTCTATAAATTAGGCTCACTGAATTGTGATTATAGTTGGAAAAGATGTCTTAATATTAACTTTATTAAAGAGGGTTTAGCAGTGGAAGGCTTCTTTAAGACTGCATTGGATGAATTGAAGTTGATGAATTGATGTCTTAAAAACTGCCTAATTAAGATGAAGAATTTGATGAATTGAATTTGATGAATTGATATCTTTCAAAATAAGTGTGATGTTATTGTTTTTAAGATATTGAAGATTTGATGATGTATCGTTTTGAGATTATTTTCCTGTTCTTATTTAATTCTTGACCCTGTCCTATTTGCAGTATGTGTATTAATGGATGTACTATATTGATATAGTAAAGTTTTTATTTTATTTTTTTAAACCAAATATAAATAAAATAAAATAAAAAATAACTCAAAAACCTAACATTGTCATTAGGGATTTCAAGTTCCATAATTCCCAAAGTATTGGGATGAAGAAGATGGCTAAAAAGATAAAAGGTTGCGGGAGTGGTCAAATTGTTAATACAAATGACCCACACCTGAAGGAGCCAGAGAGGCTTAAAGGGTCCCCTCAGGTGCAGGCCATAGAGAAGAGCAGAGGAAGCAAGAAGCAGAAGCAGTGTCATGCTTGCAGGCAGCCCAGGCAGAAGCTGGAGGAGGGCAAAGACCCGAGGACCACTGTTCTGCAGATATTAGCTGCTAATCCCAAGAGGGTCTATGTCTCTCGAACTCTAAAGTGACGAGATTGCCCAGCGGGAAGCATGCATGAGGGAAGCTTTCCCCCTGGAGACCTGTTCTGCAGAGACTGGCAAGCTGGGAGGAGCAAAGTGGAAGAAGCTTTCCTTCCCAGGAGGCTGTCTCCGATGGCTGGGTTGTGACCAGGGACCTCAAAGCTGTCTCTGGTGGCTGACGTGCACCACAGGGCCTCAGGAACAAGAGGAGCTCCTATTGCAGCACCTATTGAATGGAAGCACACAACATGCCCAAGTGAGTTCACAGACTGCTAGTGACACTGGAGTGCTCTTTACCCACCCACATATGCAAGGCAGGCTTCCGGCAAGTACGGAACACTCTCGTATGAATGAAAGTAGTTCAGAAAGCAAATCTGAATCTCAAACTATTGAAATGTGTGAGAAGCAACACTTGCATATGAGTGAGCACATTTCTCCAAGCAATTTTGAATCTCAAATAATTGAAAAGCTGCAGAAGCAGCACTCATTTATGAGTGAAAGTGTGATTCTCAAAGCACATTTGAATAGCAAACTAGAGAAAAGCAGCAAAAGCCTTATGTAACAATGCCAAATGACTGTAATTTAAAACATGTGAGTATGTCGCAAACCCAGCAATCCGATAGGGTGACATGGTTAAGAATTAATACCTTCAAGAATTGCCCAATCCAAGACACACTAGATTCAAGGCAAATACAATCCAACAGATATTGCCAATAGCAGAAGGGGGCCATGAAAGGTCCATAAATGGTGAAACCTGTTTCCCTTATTTTGTAAAATATATGGTAAAAGCCGGTATAAACTCACATTTTCATAGCCAAAGGAGAAACAGGAAAATACCCTATACCTCTAAGTCTTTGGTTACGTGTGTAGTGGGGAAACAATAGTGGCAAAAAGGCTGCCCTTATGGAAAAGGATATCAAGAAGGTGAGGAGCGTTAGTTAGTCGTAAAGAACACCAATGTGTATCTTCATTTCCCTGAAAAGTTGTTGAAATGTTTGAAATCTGCAATCTGTTCAATACTGTGATGCTGTTGTGAAACGTTTATCAGTTGACCTTAACCACAAAAACACTTCAGGTTGTTAAAAGCTGTTCGGGGAGGGGAGTATACCCAGATGGCAAACATTTGGAGGGTGTAGGTCTGTCAAGGGAGTAAACCAGGTGGAAGTTGATGAAGCGAAGTACTACAAAGTGGTCCTGACAGAGACAATGTATGTTGTTTGTGATGCTAAAGGATGAGGTGTGTAAAGCTGTTTCAAAAAAGTTACATTTCATTCGATGTTATCAGTTGTGGCAAATCCCCCTGATCAGGACAATTATTGTGATTGATGAACTGAGAACTTTTTCAAGGAAGAGGAAGAGACATATTTTCTGTGTTGGAACTTTTTGTTGACAAGTTGAAGTTGTACTGAACTGTGTTGGAACTTTGTTGTAAACCAGGATTTCCTTGTTTTCTTGTCTTGAACTGTGAAGCAGAATCACAGTTTTTTAACCTGGGGAAGTGGAATTGGCCAAGGTAATAACCGGAACCTATGTTTAATTTACAAATTCAATCACCATTGTTTTGTACTGCTATGCATTTCTTATTTGTTTGTTGTATGTATAAGTGTGAGGGACCAATATCCTTTGCTACAGTTTTTCCTTTAGTTTATTTTAGTCAGGGAAATCCTCGTCAGTGTAGGGATAGTGAGACGTTTATCCCACCTTCCAATTCAATAAAATTGTATTTGTTGAGAAACTGTCACAAAGGTCTCCCCCTCACATTTCTGACCCTTCACAGAGCCCAGAGCTGGCAAATAGGCAGATTAGGAGTGAGGAGCTTTCGCAAAGCAGTGAGTGGTGCCCCAGAGCTGACATTTACACTCTGCTACAGTTAAGGAGAAAAGAGCATCAGCAAAGTCATGAGTGGGGACCCAGAATGGACACCTAGGCAGGTCAGGAGGCTTGGAAAATCAGTGGGTGTGGCCCCATGGCTGGCATACAGACAGTACTACAGGTAAGGAGTGATGAGCCTTATGAAAGCAATCACTGGAAAATAGGCAGTGTAACTGGTCAGGGGGTGAGCAGAGGAGTGGAAAAAGAGGCTCTGCATGTTTTAATTGTTTCTTTTTAAAGTGGACCCATATTACGCCCTGGAAGAATACATTGCATCCTCATTGTGTGTACTGCATGCAGCAATATAGAAATGTCAAAAGGGCCTCACAAAAGAGGCCCCAGGAATCGACGAGGCCCATCACGAAATCTCCAGACTACACCGTAGCTAACTCATAATAGCAGTCAGTGGTTCAGGAGACCAGTGATTGGTGGGCCAGAGCTGGCATATAAGCAGGTCAGGAGAGATGAGCCTCAGCAAAGCAGTGGGTGGCGACCCAAAGCTGAAATATAAGTATTGCCACATGCAAGGAGAGAGGAGTCTCAGCACAACAGTGAGTGGGGTCAGGGCTGTCACAGGATTTGATAAATCCTGGGTCAAAAAATGAGGTTAAGCTGCCTTGCTTTTATTAATTGTTTTGCACTGCCCCAGGTGCATTCCGAAGAGGAGATGTAAAAAGATCCCTTCACATGTTTGCAGTGAGGGCATAGATATGTTAATGAGTCCTCCTAGGCTGTGCTAAGCTAAACTATTGCTGTTGGTCCACTGTACTGACCATCAACAATATGTTTAGTGTAAATCTGGAGACTGGACACACTGGACATCTCGCAAAGATTGTGTCACGGTCCACCAACTTATGTCGTCTTCCACCATTATCTAGGGGCATGAACCATGACTCTATCTTCTACACTCTAGTCAAATGAAAGCTGTGCACATTGCTGCTAATGTAAGATTCAGTATGACATTTCATCACAATAAACTCCACCGGAAGCCGTTCTTATTTCAAGTATGTTTTGGCTTTATCAAATATACTTTATGGGCAGGTACAACTGGAGAGCAGTGTTTGTCAATATAGGCCTAGCATGGATGTCCCACACTCAGAGAGAGCCAGCTTAATTGGTTTATGATTCTGATGCCGTTTGTTTTGTACAAAAAAGAAAATACTCAACGCTGCATATATCGCTACATGGTTGACTCCTCCGACTTCTAGGTGTTTTAAACATAGGTGTTATTACTACCAAATGTAATAGTGATTCATTTATCAACTTCAGAAGGAGGAAGGGCTGATTCCCTAACTGAGCTATCAAATTGTGATACAGCAAGCTGTTTAATCAACTGTGGAGTTTAAAATAAAAAATAAAATAAAAATCATTGGGTCACCTATCCACTACACTCCCCTGTCCCATCCAGTCCTTTGTTAAAGAAAAATATCACAATGTCATTATCACATTTACTAGTGGGACATGACATATTCCTCCTGCTTTTAATCACCGTAATAATATGTTTTATATCAAAAGAAATGTAACCCCCATAGCCAGTGCATTACCAAATGCTGTGGTAGGGCCATTTAAGGAGAACTATTTGGTAAGATCATTGTCTTAAGTGTTTACTGCTGAGATCGATGTGTGATCTGCAAGTCAAAGGTTTGAATGCTAACAAGGTCTACTCCACCTTTTATCATCCTGAGGACGACAAATGAGTATTCATTTGGTTGTAAGGTAATACGTTTTTGATATAGGTGTTTTATGTAAGGTGATGTGTAAGTAACCCATTAATATAAATGCCTAAATGTTAGCATCAATACATCCAAGCATAGGCTGAGAATAATGCCATAGGGCCTCATTACACAGTAGGCGGTAGGGGATTACCGGCACCGGTAAGGGCACTGGTGCCGGTAATCACCTACCGCCCTACTACGAGGTCCCTCAGCGGGTCCCTTCCTTAACGTGTGGTCTGCCCAGGCATTATGGACGGTTCCCGCTGAGGGACCTCAGAGCTAATAACGGTACCGCAAATTGTGGTACCGTTATTAGCGCCTTCCCCATTCCCATTGAGCCCTATGGGGGCTCAAATGGGAATGGGGAATGGTTCCCGGAATGGGGATTTACCGGTCCCGCAAAGGTCGGAATAGACCGGTAAGTCCCTATTCCGGAAACCCGGACTATGTCGGCGGAAGGGGGTAGCCATGGTGCTAATAGTGCCATGGCTACCGCCTACCGTATAATGAGGCCCATAGTCTTCAATTACTCTTACTTTAAATGTGACTTCTCTGACTCTTAATCAGCTTCATAAATGCTGATATAAAAATCTTCCTTAAGATATATGTGAATCTCACTTTAAACTGTAATGTCAGAGACTGAATGAGGCAGGGTTATGCGCACATTGGCAGTGAGATGATGGTACCTTCAATCTGCTTGTGTGGAACAAAAATCATGATGATACCAATCTATTAATTGGTATAGAGAGAGAGAGGGAGATTATACAACTGTTGGACACTTGGCCGCATTTGGAACTGCACCCTTCACAACTGAGCGTCCCAAAAAAGAGTTAGTGTTTCTTAATCCAGATAGGCCCTCTGTTGATAGCTAATGTTTATTTTATTAGCGCTGCACAATTTGTGTGAAAATCCACACTTGAAAGTGCTTGTTTCTTACTCTGTCCCTTGTCTCTCATCCCTCCCCTACCTGCCTGGTTGCCTGTTCCCCTGGCGCCCTAGCCCTGCTCTACGACATGCTCTACTCTTACCTCCTGTACCACACAACCATAAGGTAGAGGGCATGATTTATTTTATAATCTGCCATGGTGGTAAATTGCAATAGTAACATTCTACCATTGTAATATCTGGCCTGACAACAATTTGCCACTTTTGATAGTCACCCAACATGATACCAAAAATACGTCCTGTAGAGTTCACTGCCTTTCTTGCACATAACACAGGTATGTGTGCGTAGATGCTGTATTGTTGTAGCTGCTAGCCCGCTGTAGGAGGATTACAATTTCAAACTACGCTCTGCCAATTGCAATCTACACCTGCAATACTTTTATACTGAAATTCTCTCCCTTCTTGATAAGTTTCCACTACTATATTTTGACATTGTTAAATAATTGCCACTGAGAGGTGTTGGCATTGTGATGACTTGCCACTGTGATATCACACCATTATTGAACACTTGGTAACTGCAGAGTTTATCATTTTGACAACATGCCACCGTGATATTTTGCCAATTTCGATAATTGGTTACTGTGAGACTCTGCCATTCAGATAAACTGGTAAATGTTGCCATTTCATAACAAACGTCGACATTTTTGATAACTTTCCATTGTGATATTTTGCCGTATTTGATAACTGTCACTGGGAGTCTTTGACACCTTGATAACTTGCCCCTAAGATATTTCACAAAGCTGTTAACAAACCCTTGGTATATATTACCACTTTGATAATGTACCAAGGTGATATTCTGACGTTTTGATATCTGATCACTTGGATACCCTGCCATTTTGATAACCTATCACTGTGATATCCCTTCATTTGAATAATTGTCCACTGGGATACTATGCCACTGGATTTCTCTGCCACTGTGATGTTTGCCTTTGGATACCTTGACACTGTAATGCATTGCCACACTAATATGTTGCCACAGTGATTGTTCCATTTTGATAACGTGCATGGATCACTGGGTAACCTACCATTAAGATATGTTGCCATTTGGCTGTCTTGCCACTGTGATATTTGAGCATTTTAGCATTTTATTTGTTTACCACTGGGATCATTTACTGGTGGGATACCTTGCCACTAGGATAATGTGCTCATGGAATATTCTGCCACTGTGATATTGTCCACTGGAACCTTTTCCCATATTATGAATGTGCCATCATAATATCCATATATCCATATAACTCTAAAGAAAATCGACAGCCACCCAATGCCCAACAAGACACACGCAGCCTGCATGCACTGGACACTGCCGCAAGCCAACTGCACAAATTACGGAAATGCCCCACTCATGCAAAGACCGCTGGACAAGAATTTCCCATAATGGTGCAAGCAGTGAAAAAAAAAAAACTAAATTCAATGCATGTAACTCCTTCTTGGAAGCTCAATACTCTGGGAAACTTCATGCAAAATCGGTTCAAAGTCCCTTCACACGATCTCATCAAAAATTCCTGTATGCTGCATCCACCTACAAACCCTCACAACCAGCCTTCTGAAGAATTCTTACCCACACAGGAAGAGAAGAAGAAAGCAGCAACAACAGACTAAATAAGGATCAGAGAACAAGAACAAAAAAGCATTCTACTTTAGTACCTTCAAAATGACATCAGTCTTTAATACATCCTACTCAACCTCCTCAGTGTAGAACCACAAGCAAAAAAAGTCCACCTCCCAACTCCTAAATCAATCACTGGATCAAATGACAGGAGGAGCCAATGAGCAATCATCACACCAACGCAAACCCAAAAGGACAACCAAACCTGTACAACATGAACATGAAGAAATCTGACCACCAGATCAATGTCAAAGCATAGCACAAAAATACATGAGCTGCCCAGTGGAGGGGGGTCGGGGGGGGGTTTGGGGGGTGGACATACCTTTCATCACAGAAACCTTGCTAATGGGAGACCTTTATGTAGTTGCCCAGAAATTACTCATGAGCAGCTTCCAACTCAAGCAGAAAACACAAGAACAGAATAGAGGAGGTAGCCCGGCCCTAGCAAACAAAGATCACCTAATAATCACGAAGACACCATTGTTAAAGATCCCATATTGTGACTCCCTCTTCCTTCACCTAACTCTGGACCATCAAACCAATCTATCATTACAACTCATTTACAGACCAGCAACATACAAAATGACCTTCACAGAGAAATGTGTTAATGCCATAACCAGCCTTGCAATAGAACACAACTCTCTGATCATACTAAGAGGAGAAAAATAACCCAGGCAAATCACTGACCTCCCACCTATCCTTCACAAACCTACAACAAATGGCAAATGAGCAACACATGCCGCTGGACACACTTTGGCTGCAACCTTCGTCAAAGAAAGTCTAACTACAATTGCACCTCCGATACACATTCTCTGGATCGCCCACCTTATGATAACTTTTGTGATTCATGGTCCATGAGAGTACACACCAACCTAAATCTAACTCCAATCGAGATTTAGAAACTGCAAATTCCTTAACACCATATGCGAATCCACAAAACCACGAAACACTCTCCTGACACACTTCCACCAAAAAAGAAGGAATTAGTACACAAATGGATTACAGGAGCTCCAGATAACATAGCACCAAAGAAACTCTTCAACCAAACCTAGAAGAAAATGGATTCCAGATGGTTTACGCCCCATCTCCGAGCCACAAAGAAATCTGAAAAATCACGCAAGAAACCTTGGGGATAAAATGACAAACAAAAGAACACAATTGCATACCACAAATAAACACAACTCTATAGCAAAGAAACAGAGAGGTAATCAGTGGGTGGGGGCCCAGAGCTGGAATATAGGCAGTGATACTGCTAATGATTCAGATGCATCGCCAGAGTTATGAGTGTATGAAAAATACAGGATGGTGTATACGTCAGAACTGAGGGACATTGGCAGAGCCCTCTGGCGTCCCCACACATTACTCCAAAAGCTCATATTTCTCTAAGCAGAGACCGACTGGGGTGATGAGAAGGTGCAGCAGAAGCACCATTTGCCTCAAGAGCCGCAACATTAAAGGCCAGAGAATGCATAAGCCCGACTGCTGCAAACACTTCCACAGTTTCTGAGATTACAACTGGGACGTAATTATTTTCAAAAAACGGCCCTTGCAACTGCATGATGCATGAGCCTGTCAAGTAGCACAGCTCTCTTAGAAAAGGCAGTGGGAAGGTGCAGTGTTTATTAAGAGTGGTTATAAGTAGGTGCAAGAAACACTCGAGCCAGCAAGGCAGAGCATTAACTGCAACAGTTCTGGCCAGCTGTCAGCAAGCATATGGAGAGCAGTGCACTGCCCCATCCATCTTTCTATATATAAGACTGCAGCTCTGCATCCATCTCCACGCAATTAGGTGAATGCAAGTCTCTCTGTTGAAGAGCACTGCCAATGTAGCGCAAGTTAACGCAAAACCTCAATTGTTAAGGAATGATCTCTAAGGATAAAATCTGCTCCCAACCAAGTATTCTTCCCCACCCCTGGACATCATATGTAACATCAGCAATTACACCATTGATGACATTAAACATCAGGGAGTATACTTCTATGGAGTGGGCAACTTGGCCCCACATCTATAATGGTGGCAAACCACTAAGTACACATATACCCCGAATAGAAAAGCAGAGCGGACACACAACTTCTTTAAAGAAGTGGTGCCATACATCATATTATATTAAACACATAAGTCGAACGCTGAAGACCCCAGGTAGGCATGTACTTTAGACCCAAACATGCGGTGAGCGATTTAGGATGAATCTTGCCACTCTGCAACAATGATTGTCAAGTAGCCGCACAAGATAGATGACTGAAAACCTAACATTGACCATCTGAGTCTACTTCCTGTCTGGAAGTAAATGCAAGGCCACGATTGTATCATTGCCCAATGCAGCTGACAATCCAATTGAAATGGAAATTGCTCACTAGATTCATCTCACTTTGTTGATATGTGAGAGCGCTGCACCAGGCTAGGTGAATCCCAGTTCTGTGGTGCAGTGATACAATGTGGGTGTGGATACACCCTTAATCTGCATGTAGCCTAACTCAACATTATCAGGGTTCTAGCGGTCAATCTATTGTTGCTACTATTCAAAGGTTGTTGAAGACTGGCAAAACATGAATGCAACAATGTCTACCCACAGGAGGAAGTGGGAGGCCTCCTTTTTGGGGAATGATTCGCATCTTTACATGTGGTGAAATGCTATTTTTCAAGGTGCCACTCCTGATTAAATCACAACAATATGGCGGAGGGCAGTGCTCCTTTAAGGGAATAAACCTCTTTCATAACTTTGATGGGCACAGATTTGGAATGTTCCCCCTCTGAGGTTCCAGCATGATACAAAATGCCAAGTGGGGCTGTAACCTGGTGATGCACTCTCACTGTGAAAGTAAAATTAACCTAAGCACCTGATACGCTGAAGCCCGCTCATTTACCAGGGTATATACCTCAAATAGGAAGCAAACATCAATGTATATGGCCAGTGTGTGGCAACTCAAATGTAAACACTGACTGGGAGGCGTTTAATGAGGCACCGCGATGGAGCATCTGCCAGAATAAATACTGTTGATGGCGTAATTAATGAGGAACAAGCACCTGAACATACATTTACTGCTGCAAGAATCATTAATCATGACAAATGATGCCATGTTAAAGATACCAGATAGCATCAGGGCACGAGTGCATTCCCCGACACAGGGCGTTCATCTCTCCTTCAATTGCATTCTGGGAGCTGAAGGCTTCAGCGAATTACATTGAATATAATTGACCCAGTTAAAGCTAAAGTAAATGCAAAGGCCCGGTTTGGAATATGGCCCCCGGATGACAGAGTCATCTCGATATATCATACCATTAAGACATGTTCAAACAATTTCAACCTAAATTTAATCCAGAGTCTTACAGACAGTTCAATAATTCCTGCATAGCAGAATAGTACTCTGTGTTACTTTTCAGTAGAGAACACCAGGACCCTGGCTTACAGAGTCTTGTCAGGAAATGCACCCTTCATCAGTGGTTTCCTCCTGCCAACAAAAACAACAGTGCACAGTATTTCTTGTTTGTCCTCGTATTCTTGATCTGAATGTCATGCTGCCAATGATGCCATGGGTAATGACAAGAAGCACATGATGTCAGTTGTTATGTCAGTATGCCCCAAATAATTGCGCAATAGGGTCAAATACCACATTGCATGGTAGATATCTGAGGCTCGAGCTTCAACCTACACACAGCATAGCTTGCGCCATCATTCACCTCTGGTCTTTTCCCCATGTCTGCTCTTCCTTCTACCTCCCACTAAATAAGACCAGAGAATTGCTTATGGAATGGACAAGCCATTAAGATATACTTATATTAAATTGGAGATATCTTACAGGTGATCTGTCATTGTCATTTGGGTTTGGATTCTCACTACCTTTCTTCTCTGAAGACCAATCAATCTCTTTCTGTCTCATCTTACTTGAACCATTGGAGAACCGTAATAACTTGGCACTTTTTTTATAGTAGCCTGGACAATTCTTCAGCTGTATCTCTGCATAACCATACTGTGACAAAATACAAAGACATTGAAGTTGCTTTCGCCATACCTTTGCTGAGGATGAGTGTGTGTTCAGCAATGTAAAATGGGGTGGTGGTGATCATGTTGTAATTCGACAAATCACTGGAAGAAGATGATCCCTTATTCATCATACCTGTTTTAAGATTAGATTTCCCTAGTCCCCCATTGGCTGTTCTCTCCTTGGGTCTGCCTTTCCTTAACACCATTGCAGGGAGTAGAGCTAATGTCCTAATATCTAATGGATCAGTTTGACTGCCAGCTGAAGGCCAGAAGATGCTCCTCTGGGAACACCTATCAAGAAGAAATCATCTCATCCCAGCAACACCATTGACAATGTCGGAGAGACCAACCACTGATGGACTACTAGGCCATCAGGTGCCAACAGTGTTTATTATCCCTTCTGGTTTTTGGCTTCACTTTCTGTCTGGAACTTCACTTTCAGTGGCCATCTATGATTGGTGACATCACTTCCAGCAACTATCTTGGTTGGTGACATCACTTCCTGTGGCCATCATGGATTGGTTGCATCACTTTCAATCGGCTATCTTGGAACAGTCCTACCTCCAGCTGAAGGCCACAAGAGGCTCCTCAGGGAATAACAACCAGGAAGAAATTGCCTCATCCCAGCAACACTATGGACAATATCAGAGAGACCAACCACTGATGCCCTAGGTAAACAGGTTATGAGAGTGTGTGTTATCCCTTCGAACTCTCAAGGGCCATCCCAGCTAAGGACAGAACAGTGAAGGGTGAAGACCAGTTGTTGACCAGCCTGTTTGCCTTTTAGCCTATGTGCCTTTGATTTGCAGTGTCTTGCTACTTGTCTGTAAGTACCCTTAATTGCTTTTTGTCTTTACTGTTGCAATGCACTTCTCATACTATCTATTCCTTTACATTTTACTTCTCTCTTCACTCTCCACTGCTCAGAACCATCTCACCTCTCTTCCCATCCCTATCATCTGTTCTCCTAGACCCCACCTCTATTTTCACTCCTCTACTCTTTCTTTCCACAAAACCTACTCTAACCCTAACTTGCATTACACTTGCTCTTCTCATATCTACTCCAGTGCCTCTCTATTTCTTAGACTTCATGCTGCTATGCTTCTGCATTTCACTCTCTATCTATTGCTCTTTGGAATTCATTGTCTCTCTGCAATAAAACCTTCTTTACCTCAGAATTATTCCTTTCTCTTTCACCTTCTCTTGAACTAATTACCCTACTGAAATCCTGATCTCACTCTCTGACTTTGAAGTCTGGCTGCCCTTTATGACCCTGTTAGCACATTGACTCACTCTCCCCACCCTACTGGCAGGGGATGTGGTGTAGGACTGTTCCATCCTCCAAATTCCTATCTCTTCCACTCCCCTATCTCTTGCTAAATCTCCCTCATATATCTTTCTCTACTGGCCTCCTGGTCCAATATGTCAATTCTTTGGCAACCTTTCCCAACTAATTGACTTGCTCATTCCGATAACCACCTCATTGTCGTTGGTGACTTCAACCTCCCCATCCGCTCTGCTGCTCTATCCTCTGATGTTAACCACTCACTCACTTCTGTCCACTCTCTGCCCACCCATTCAAATGGAAACTCCCCTGACCTTATTCTCATTTCCTCTCAACTTTCAGCCTCTAATATCTATACTGTGCCTTCTCCCTCCGATCACTCTATTATATTTGCTTCAATCGCCACTCCTGCTTCTTCCTTACTCGCTCCATCTACTAACACTATTACTAAGCACAGGTGTCACTCCTCCAAACTTCCTGACTACCTCTCTGACCTGCACCACTCTTCCCCCCCTGTGCTGAACTCTCCTTTCCATCCACTGAAGAAACTGCTCGTTATGCTCCCTTTTCCTCTCACTACCCTCTTACTACACTCAATGTAAAATCCTCCCCTGAATGGCCTTGGTTTACAACTCTCATCCGCACCATGAAAACAATAATGCATAAAAATCTTTGCACTTGGCAAAGGTCAAAAAACTCCTTTGATATCCAACTCTATCTCACTGTACTTCAAAACAATTCCACAACTCATGAATCTGTGAAACGTGATTTCTATCCCTCTATAATTTTGTCTCAATCCTCCCAACCGAGACACCACCAAAAATATTGCAACTCAATTCTCTCACCTACTAATGTCATCTCCATCACCTCTACTCTTTCTGCTAATGATCCTGTTATCTACTTTGCATCTAAAATGTCTACTATTCACAACACCCTTGCTAATTACCTCATTGCACCTCTTTTTGCTCACTTTTCTTAACCCCTAGTACCTTCCTCTCTAACTACTATGTCTTTATTCCTTTGCCCCCACAATCACTGTTGAGATTATAGCCCTACTCCTCAAAGCTAATCCTTCATGTACCCCCACTGACCCTGCACATTGTGAAACACATAGCTCCCAGTGTTGCTCCACATTTTACTTCCCTCTTCAAGTCCTTTCTTGAAACTGGCATGTTTCCCTCATCCTAGAAGACAGCTACTGTCATCCCTCTCCTTAAGAAACCTGGTGTACATCCTAAATGTCCTGCCAATGTTCATCCTATCTCTCTTCTATCACGCTACTCCAAAATCCTAGAATGAGTAGTATATAATTGACTCACTTAGTTGTTTTATACTTACAACCTCCTGACCCACATCACCCTTACTTCAGACTGCTGCATTCTACTGAGACAGCTCTCCTCAATGTCAACAACTTCATTTCTTCTGCCCGGCATGCAAATCTTTCATCTATTCTCACTCTTCTTGGACTATCTGCAGCCTACAATACCGTCGTCCATTCTAACCTTCAGATGACTTTATCTCTCCTTGGCATCATTGATAAGGCCATTGTTTGGTCTGCTTCATACCTTGACCCTAAACACTTTCAGATGTCCTGGAACAACCTTACCTCCTCACTCACCCCTCCTCCCCCTACTCTTAGAGTTCCCCAAGGGTCTGTCCTTGGTTCACTTCTCTACATGCTCTATACTCAAGCTCTTGGCGGCCTGATCTCTTCGTACGGCTTCTCATATAAACTCTATTCTGATGACGCTCAGATCTTCTTCTTCTTTTACTCCTTATCTGACCAGTTGTCAAAAATGTCAATCTGTCTCTCCGCCATCAAAAATTGGATGGCATCTCACTCTCAACTTCAGTAGGACTGAAGTTCTCTACTTCCCAGCCAAACAGTCTAACTCTTCCTCTACGCCTCTTCTTCTCTCCTGACTTCCTTCCTTCTGCTCGTAACCTGTGTTTCATCTTGGAACCCTCAACACAACTTCGTGCTCTTCATCTTCAAATCTGCCACTGCAGCCAAACTCAACCTCCTCAATATCAGAATAACCCGTCATCTTCTTCCTTTCAATACTGCTAAACAGCTAATCTCCTCCTTAATACTGTCTAGATCAGAATACTGTTGAGGTGGTCAGAAAATTCCCAATGATGAAGAGGGGTTCAGATTGTGTGCACCATATTTGCGACTTGGGGATGCAGCAAAGTTAGCGCAAGGTTGCAATGTTGTATATGTATCCAGAATGGGATATGCTACTTTAGTGTTACTTGTTGTTAAGCTGATACATTTTAGCTTTGTATGTGCATAGAGAGATAAATGCCAAAACTGTCAAATGAAATACAAAACACAATCCAGATATAATGTGCCATGTAGTGCCTAGAAACTGGGCAACAAGTAGGTTTTATAATGCTCATGCAAGGAAGGGGACTGTTATAGAGAACCTACAGTGACAAAAACATGACAGCTATTAAACATTCATGCACATGGATATACATACACAGAGCATTTATAAATCTACATCTACTGGGCTTTCTTATAAATGGATTAAGACACTGGCAGGGTTTGACTTTGAAAAACTGTTTTTTTCAGAGTTTCAGAGGATTGCTAAATAAGTAACTATGACCTTATTTGATGATCAGCTCAGCTAAAGAAACTGGCTAGGGTTCTTATGACCTGGAAGTATCGCAGAAAGCAAACGTAATATCTTAAATGCTTGGGAGCTTGACAGAGGGTTTTGGCTATTTGTTTGTGACCGGCAATAAACGTGGGGTGAAGCGATACTCAAGGTATTTGATACTGCTTGTGATTCGATTATTTACTCAGGATGTGGCCAGGGGCCATGCATGTTGAAATGGAAGTTATTTAGATTTGAATGTTTCGAGACGCCAGTAAAGTTGGGGTGGATGAGATAGTTATCACCAGTTCAAAGGAAGCCTATTTATTCTGCTTTTTTAAGTAGCAATGCGAGCCATGTGCAATTATGTTTAAGTTTAAGAGGTTTCATGCCAGTTGTGATTCATAATGAATTATGTTTGCATATGAATGTGTAACCATGTCAGGATGTCATGACCTACAACAGACAAATGCCAAAGAGGGGTGTGCTATGAATATGATCTGAAGATGGTAGTCAAGATAACAATGGCCAATGGGTATGGAAGAATTAACGCATTTCTTTGTATAGGTTTTGCCCTATCATGTGTGGGGTGGATTGTAATGAAACATATGGGAGTGTTTTAACTGTTGCAAACATGCCTACACTGTGTCAACTTATATGGTTCAGTGAGTCTTGGGTTAGTTTGATCTGACAGATCATCTAGCTCCTCCCCAGAAGATTGTAAAATAAACTTGCTTCACGTACAAACATGCACATGCTTCTTAAGTGGTGGGCATGCTTCGTTAAGTTAATTAGGGGCCCATCAATACACTATTCTACCAGTCTCCTCTATGGTCTTCCCAACTCTGCTTTTTCACCTCTGGAGAAATTCCTTAACTTTGCGGTCCACACACGTTTTAATCGTTCTCACTTTACCTCTACCTCCTCTGCCCTTCGCCAGATTGGCTGGTTGTAAATGAAACAAAGATCTAAGTATAAAACCTCTTCTCATCATCTTCAAAACTATTCATGGACTTGCCCACCTTACCTATCGACTTATCCCAATCCCTGCTCTCCTCCTAACGTGTTAAGTACACCTCAGCTCACCTCCTTGCCACCACTGGAGCCCCCTGTGCTCCCTTTTGTTTCTGCTCTCTCTCTATCCTCGTTCCCCTTCTCTGGAATGATCTTCCTCTTCAGGGTGGGAATGAAAAAGGCCACAGGGATTATGTTTGGAAACATGGAGTTATCTTAAAAGTGATTCATTTATTTTAAGTGGCTCAATATTGTCACCAATATCACCCTGTAACGTCCCACAACCTGTTGCTAGTTGTGATGCTGGAAATGCTTTGGAGGGACAGGGCCTCCCTGTCCTTGTCCTGTAGTCCTTTTTCATTTGTGTCCTGTGTTGTTTTCTGCCCAGGAGTCCATGTGGGAGCAGCTCTTCCTGTTTTTGGTTTGGTGTACAGACCCATGGGATACCCTTATGGCACCCATGGGTGGGGGTACAACCCTGTGCCCCTAGTGTATGTTTCTGGGCACCTGTGGGTGGCCCACAGAGCAGGGTATAGGCTGGTGGCAGCTCCATGCTGAATTTGACAGGTGCTCTGAGTAAGCTCCATTTTGGGATACCCAGGCCCTGCCATTGGAATCAGTTGATTCCTGATGGAAAACAAGATGGCCCCTGTGGCCTCTTACTTTCTATTGCCTGTTACCTTGTTTTCCCAAAGCCCTGGGAAACCCTGACTCTGTCCCTTCACCCTGACTGGCTGTTGGGTGGAAGTTCCATATATGGTGTTGTTGTGAAGTCCAGTCCAGACTGGCTGGAGCCTTCCCAGTGACTGTATGTTGTGGGTACACCCTGTGGGTGGGACCTGGGTGAATGGAGTGTGCACTTCTTGTTGTGGGTGTCTGGTTTCTGGTATGAGAGACAAAGACTGAGACAGCCCTGCCCGAAACTAGCCTGAATGCAGTGTGTAGTGTTGAATGGCTGGGTACTTGTCCCAATCCACATTCCTTGTTGTGAGTGTCTGAGAGGGAGGAGGATGGCATGAATGCACTGTGTGCCTGATTGGCTGACTGAATGCAACGAGCACCGCATGGATCAACGCCGTGGTCTCGGCACCCTCGAACTTCTCATTGACGCAGTCTTCGCCAAGTTCACTTTCTTCGACACCTCTCGACGATCCATGACTCCTGCTTGAAAGGGGGTCACTCAAGAAGGATTCATTGACGCTTCTCTGAAGAACTCTGCTCCACCCGGTACATTGGGGGGGTAAAAATATTATAGGAGGAAATAAGACTATTGAGCAATATATGAGCTGGGCTTGTGCTATATCTTTTTTTTACAGGTTGCCCAGGTGGGGGGATCTCCACACAGAACTGTGTTTAGGTAACTGACTCAGTATTCTGCCTATTGTTTCAACCATCTTGCATTCCCTCCTCTCTCTATTGCTGGTTTTCCCTTTTTTGTTGGATCTGTGTGACATTTTAACAGTATAGTTGATGCACTTTAAAGAGGTCTGATAATATTGGTGGTACCACTTTAGAATTGTATATATTTGCCATTGTTGACTTCTGAGTACAAAGTGAGTTATTGGGATAGTGTAAATACCTTTGAATATTAATTGTATAAAGACTGTGTTTTCAGTAATACAGTGTGTGGACATTCCTTTGTGGGGGCTTGGGGACTACACTGTACTTAAGAACCAGCCTGCATCACCTCCTGAGAAGCTAGGCCTTGATTGCTCGTCCATTGCTACCTCATAGAGAATCTTGGCTGGGGTCCTCTGTGCCTCTCCTCTACCATATAGAGAGCAAGTACAGACACCCCCTCCAGTCTTTACACTAGTCCTGCTTTATTCAACCAATAGTGTGTTATGATACAGACTGCCAGTTGACATATTTCCCCCACAAAATTCTGTTTCTTTCAGAGACGCCAGAATACTTTAATTATGTGTTTCTCTTTTTTGGCAGCACCATAAGCATTTCTTTGCCTGGAATTTAATATAATGCTGCCACATCTCAAAGGTGGTTTAGACCGATCATGAGCTCACAGTACCCATGAGACCTCTACTGCTCAAAGCAAGCTCTTTGAACAAGCAATAACGATCATCGACAAAGGCATCCACCACACCTTACTAGTTTAACCCCCATTTGTCTGTCAAGTAAACTGGGCACTTAATGCTTATGAGTCTGTCCCTGCTCTGGGCCAACTTGTCCTCTCTTCTAGACCTGCACACGCCCTCCTCCATTTGGTCCCTGTCCTCCTCCTTGCCCCTCTCCCCCCGACAGTCTGGAAACCATGTTCTAACCATATTATTAGTACTGCTAAAGATGTAGAACACTGTAACACTAGGAACTTTGGAGAAATTAAACCACCAAAAAAAGAAATTCCCGAGGACCTTGAAATCCATGGAATGTGTGAGTAATTAAACTACAAAACAAACAAATACATGTAACCCCTGTACTTTTTCACACAACCAACATTTTAAAAAGAAATGTTAAACCCATCGAAAATAATCAGTTTTATTGAATATAAATATCCTAAATCTATACTTTTATTATAATGGCATTATGAGCACAAAAGGGTGAACAAATTGAAGAATTAAAAGGTTAAACATACATTGAATATTTTTTTTTTTAAGGTAGAACAGTTATAAATCAATTTTTTCGTGTGCAAAATGCTGATATTGTTTTTTAACTAAATCAATCAAAAAGTATATAAAATAGATCATAAAAATCAGTATATCAACCAACAACATTCTTACACATCAACAAAGACAAAGTCCAGTGAACCAGGAAAACATTACACACTTACAATACCTTTTCATAATAACACATCCAGCACCAACCATTTTTGACAAATAGCCTCCTGAATCAAATGGCTGACTCTTCATCAGAGCAACAATCACACACTTTATGTGACCACACACAAAAGTACATTGATTTTATCACAAAAGTGGAAATTATGTAGTTGCTGGATTTTAAGTGGAGTTTCATACACATGAATGCCATTCACTATCCTATGCAGCCACATAGAATAAGGAATAGGCATCACCTTATTATTAGGGTATGTATTGATCACAGAGTGCTTTACGGTCATGGCAGGGAGAACAGTGTGGGGGAGCAGAGAAAAAAGGATGGGGGGCTAACAGGGGAGTGCAAGGAAGCACATTAAATATTGGTTAGAAATAACCAATTACAATTGGGAGCAAAGGATCTAGAAGCATCCGGGGATGAGTCGGGCGGCAGTGGGGAGCAGATCACCAAGTCTCAGGTAGAGTAGGGAGTGCTAGGTGTTAAGGAGGAGCCATTCCTTGAAGAGGAAGGTATTGAGATCTTTCCTGAAGTGTAGATGTGATGGGTCAAGTCTGATGCTGATGGGGAGGAGGTTCGAGAGGCTTGGAGAGTTGGCAACAAAGGTTTGTCTTCTGGTTCTTTCCTTCCTGGACCGTCGTAATTCAAGTATGAACCCTTCCTTATTTCTGGTGGTTTGCAGGTCTGGTGGGTTGCAGGCCTCCACTGATGATAATCTATTAAGAATGATTCAATAAGCATCATGGACCCAAAAGAGGGTAACTTGTGAACTATGATCAGAGGATCCACATTTCAACTTCAACAGGTGAGATATGTAGACACCTGAAACAGATGAGCTATTGGATCAATTAGGCATCCTGGTATTAAGCAAATAACAGGCATGGCAACAAATGTTCCAGTTACCATCATTATTAAACTGTAAAATTAAAAAGGGTCTTTTTTATTATACATAGAGTAAAATTAAAGAGTGCTACTCATTTACCAAGCACTGTACAACAGTCACACAGGCTGGAAGGAGTTTGTGGGATAGAACAATATCATGTTTTATATATCATTTATGCAACATTCATGAAACCTCTAAGTACTGTACAAATCAGTGCTATTACTTTCAAGATACTAGTACTAATTTTAACAATCTTCCGAATGATAAAAAGCTGAATAGCCTTGCCAGAAATGTTACTTGTGACTACAGGTTGCAGGCAATTGAGACAAGTGCTTGAGGTACTCTAACATCCTTTCAGGTGAAGAAATGAATTGTGGAATGTTTGGCCCTTCTGGACTAATGGTGCAGTTGCGCTCACAAGGTTTCTCACCGATAGGTGGGTGATGGTAGATCTGTTAGACCCTTGTCTGCTTCACAGCCCAGTTCTGCCTATTTTAAGCAATTTGAAAAATGGATAAACAGCTATTGGAGTAGATGCAGTGGTAGAAAAGGCAGCTTGTGTTGGACAGAAAGGGTCTGCACAGAGAATAATCCAAGGATGTGCTTTCATTGGGTTGTGCTGATATTGTCTATGGGCCTCATTAGGACCCAGGCGGTAAGGGGTTTACGGCGGCGTAAACAGCGCCGACCCTTACCACCTGATTCCGAGGTCCCTTAGCGCCATGGAGGTTTTAACACCTGCTTTTAGCAGGTGTTAAAATCCATGGCGCTAAGGGACCTTGTTGTTAATTACGCCACCGTAATTTACGGTGGCGTATTTAACGCCTTCCCCACTCCCATTATGCCCTATGGGGCAAAAATGGGAATGGGGAAGGGTAAATGGGTTAATGGGGATTTACCGCCCCACTCACCTCGGAATGGGGCGGTAAGTCCGCCAACCACCATGGCGTAAACATAGTTTACGCCATGGTGGTAAAGGTACGACCCAGGCAGTAACTTACCGCCTGGGTCGTAATGAGGCCCTATGTGTTTTCACTACATCCTAGACACAGATCAGAGATATTTTAAATCAGTTTTGTGTCATGGTGAGATTAGATCGCATTCTGATATGACAGTATTTGCTGCACTCTAGTCCACATGTAATGGGCAGGTGTTTCAAAAGGAGGATGCCACCCACCTATTTCTTTCATGTACGACAGGCATATTGGTGTTAGTGAGCTCCACAAACAGGGCATGTGCTGTGAGCCATCTCAGAACAGCTGGTGATCATGACAGCTGGACACAACTGGGGGTCTTGGTAGTCTGGCAAGTATGGGAACCAATCCAGAGTGATGTAGGGGGAATACTAAGATTAATTACACACTGTCTAACTAGGTGCAATTCGTTATGCAAGATTTAATATCTGGTTAAAAGAGAAGTCAGGACCTTGCAAGAGATGCATGATTTAATGTGAATGAGACAACCATTGGCAACAGATTCCTAGAGATTAATCCGTATCTGCTGAATTATACGTTGCCTGGAATCCCCTAACAGTGTACATTAACGGTATACAGGTGGGTGTCCACACATGTCCGTGATAAGGAACCAAGAGCACAGACCTCTACAAAATCCAACAACTCCCAGGGGGCCCTAACAACACGGACAAGTTGGAACAGGAATCTGTCTGTCAAATTAGGTGGGAGCGCGAACTCAGGAGGAAAGTTAATCATACTCCCCAGCCCAGAGGTGGCTGCTGGGTGGTCAAACTAATCACAGTAGGAGAGATTCTAAGTGTAAGAAACCTAATACTCGACTACGGTGAGCATCTGATTTAAGGACAGGGGCGAAGGACAGATAAGACATTGGCCCTGATTCATGGAATTATTTGCGTGTAAAACAGGGATTTGCATGCCATTCTGCCCACAAAACCCCATTTGTCAGACAGGGATTCGTGGGAAAAATGGCTCGCAAATCCCCAGTTTACACGCAAATAGTTCCATGAATCAGGAGCATTGTTTTGATTCCCCTTGAGAAGATGAGACACAGATCATACAGTTCGTACAGATGTGATAAAAACCCATATACATTCTTGAGATGAATATCCATGTAAGGAGAACCAGTGACATTTTACAGTGTTATGGGGACTGCCCATTTATAACATATTTGAATTCTTTCACACCTTAAAAGGTAAGACATTGAATTGCTTTGTTTAGCTGCCTATCACAGGCTTTTCAGGGATCCAGCTGAACCATCTTCTGCATTAAATAAATTGAGGAGGCTCTTCTGCTCCACCTGTCTCCACCTTTTCATTTAAAGGAGGAACCTAATTCCTGTTTAATGAGAAATCACCTGCAGTAAGCATATTCACTGCGTTCCGCTTCACTTCTTACAGCAAGTAGGGGACGGCGCAAATGGAAGCTCCAAAATCAATCATAATATCTGCTTGTTTCCTTCAGTCTACTGATTCCTCCTTTCACTCTCATGCCCCATCTTAATGGGTGTGTAAGTGAATCGCCACCTGTGTAATTTCCTCTGTTTAGGGGCACACCCCCGAGTAGGTACAAGCAATGCCTTCTTAGGTGATCCATGGCTCCTGAGCTTCAGCCACAACAGTGTTGCCTCTTGGGAGTCTACTATTATCCTTTAACAGTGCATGAAGTCTTAGCTAGGAACCTGTGTGGGCTCTCCACCTGCTTAAAATGTATGAGGCTTATGCAAACCAATGTGCAGTGCCTGAGTGCCTGGTAAACTCTGTCTGCCCCAAAGGTCGCCCCTTCTGCCATGGGCCAATTCTCATCATGGCCTTGGCTCGCAGGGTGGTAACATTGCTTTTCTCAATGGAGTTCTGTGCTGACCTCACTCGATTGAGCATTCTGTCCTTTGGCACTTAGTGGGTCCAGATGTATTCTTTCTCGGGGCATGTGTGGAGGGTATTGTAAGCAGTAAAAAGGCATGTCTCTCTTAGAATGAGACACATAGCAGAGGTTGCTATTTCGCCCACAACGCATCTCCCTGAAAGCCACTCAAGTACAAGAGGGATGCTGGAAAGTATCTATTTAAGTATTCAGAAATATCGAGAAGTTTTATCCAAGAGGGACCCAGTCTGACTGATGACCACCATTGTAAAAGTCAGGACAA
Source organism: Ambystoma mexicanum (assembly GCF_040938575.1). Classification (NCBI taxonomy): domain Eukaryota; kingdom Metazoa; phylum Chordata; class Amphibia; order Caudata; family Ambystomatidae; genus Ambystoma; species Ambystoma mexicanum. The sequence goes on along the minus strand of NC_090923.1, from coordinate 687,206,061 downwards.
CTCTCCCAGCTACAACATAATCTAAAAGGCAGTGTTCATCCTGCCTTTCAGTGAAATAATGCAATATAAAAGTGAGTCGGCTCCCAAAATGCTGACCATTACATATTCTGGTCCTCTTAGGAACCTAGTGTGTATGGTCAGTGGAGGATTGTGGTGTTTCCATGCCCCCGAACCTGAGACTCCATTAGGTACATTTAGATATATTGTCCCTTTTGCTCTCATGTTTTGTTATAAGTACTTGTCCAGATCAGTGCAGTTTCCAGAGGCATTGGAAGGGGAGTGGGGAGGGACAGACTGAGAGGGCTATAGCCCCAGGTCTTTTGAGTGTAACCCTGGATAGAAGCTCAGGGGCTACAGCCAAAAGACTAGCTAGCCCCAAGTCCCGAGAGTCCCGACATTACCTTAGCACCAGATCTTTTACAGACCTAGCAACACCCCTGACTGTTTCACTGGGTTTTGGGTTCTAACCAGAGAGTAGGATACTGGGACAACATTTTGCGGTGGCTAAAGGCATAACTGTGATACATGGCAACCACTGTGTGCATGATGGAGCATGGGAGCCAGAGGTATGCCTGCAGAGAAGGAGCAAAAGTCGAGGAAGGTAAGGGAATATTTCTTTAGGTGTAAAAGTGTGTGTGTGTTTGTGTGTGTATATGTGTGTATATTTCATGTAATGTACATCTGCTTGTGTATATACCATGTAATGTGTGTAAATTAGTGCATGATGTATGGTCGGATGTTTGTGAGCGAGTGTTGAATGGGTGAATGTGTAAATGAGCAATTGAATGTGTGTGCTTGTGTTAAATGCCGAGAATACTTAACGGTAATCTTCAATACTCCTAGTCCCACTCTTCCTCCTCCCGGTACTTGCCTATGAAGCACCTTGCCTCATACATAAGTACTAACTAGGACAATGAAGAGGTAGGTGAAGGTAATGCTGGGCCGAGGAGCTGATGTTGGGGGTTGGAGGAGGATAATGGGAGCAGCTAGTCTAGCAACCTCTTACTGGGGGTTTATCTTTTATACTGGCAATCTCTGACAAAGCAATAATGATAAGTGTAATTACTTGGTTAAACTTGCCTGTGTGTGCAGCCAGTCTCTCCTTTCTTATTGTGTCCTGGTATATTTTTCTGGGAACCAATGTTAATGTAAGCATGATAAGAGTTATTACATGGTTAGATTGGCATTTTGGTGCAGCCCATCTAGGTATACCTTACTGTGGCATGGTATGTTTTACTGTGCATCATCAAGGCTACCGCACAACAAACATGAGAAGCGTTTTTGTGTATCTGGCCTACATTGTGCAGCCAGTTTTGACAAGTTTTCTACTTGTGGCATTGCATTTTAATAGCAAAGCGGTACTATAGCTCAGTGGGTGGAACGCCTGCTGCTTTTATCTATGTGTGATCTGCAGGTTCGAATCCCGGCAAGGCCAAGTCAGCCTTTCATTCTTCTGAGGTTGATAAATGAGAACCAACTTCGTTTGGGATGATAATTCTATATACATACGTTCTATGCATAGTGCTTTGGTGAAAGAGCTATATAAATAAATCATTATCATGAATGAAAGCAGTAATGTGTTGGGGAGTACCATAATGTTGGAGAATACATCCAACACCCTAATCGTGTATGAACATACAAGCTACAAAAATCAACGGGGGTTATTACAAGTTTGGAGGTAGCCATGCCGCTATTAGCAGCATGGCTACCCCCTTACCGGCTAGCTGGTCCGGGTTCCTTGAATGAGGAATTACCGGGCCATTCCAACCTTGGAGGATCTGGTAATTCCTCATTCAAGGAACCCGGACCCAGTACATCCCCATTCCCATTTGAGCCCCCATAGGGCTCAATGGGAATGGGGATGGTGCCAACAACGGGCCCGTTAATAACGGGCCTGTTGTTAGCACCCTGGTCTCTGCTCGCGGGACCCGCTAAGGGCGCCTGGTAAAACCAGGCGTCCTTAGCGGGTTCCTGCGAGCAGACTCGTAATGAGGTGTTAAGGGGTTGACGGCGCTGGCACCTTTACCGGCGCCGTTAACCCCTTAACGCCTAACTCATAATAACCCCCCATGTGAATAAGGTACACAGCCTAGAAGCGAGCAACCCCATACATATAAATGTCACTGTGTAGGTCCAACTAAACACTAAAAACATGTTGTAGTGAGCCAAAATGCACATATCGTGCACTTGAATATTACTGCATAGCCTTAATACATATAGCAGCATAATAGACAGAGAAACAGTAAGGGGAAAGCAAATGATGATGAACTCTCAAACTAATCAAATAAACAATACATGTAGACCTCAAGACCCAGTTAGCCATCTCTGAAGCATGAAAACTGCCACCCACTCAGCAGAAAACATCATCCAGGGCCTTGCAGGGAGAAACACACATAACAATTTGCAACTTCCCACATCAAGACTAAATGCTGTGCAGTGTTTGTTTAAGGCAAGGGGGTGGAGGGGACATCTTCCCTGGCATAGATTGCGGTAGCAAAATCATGGAAATGCAACAAAGAAAAAAACATCAGACTCCACAGCTAAAGGACAAAACACTGCTCAGCAAATGGTGAAAAAACACATCAGCTTAGCTGAGGTTCCAAGGCTGTGTGAAAAATAGATATAAGAATGTATGTTCCTAGGCAGTACTTCAAAACGTATCATAATGAAGGTGACGGGTTGGTAAGAACGAACAATGAGCAGTGACAAGTAGGCCTGTTGGGACAGAATGATCAAGGAACAACTGTACCCTCTGTAGGAAAATCCTCACTGAAAGATCTCAAATTGCTAAGGAAAAAGACATGCAAAACACCATTACAGATAGAGTAGACTAAATCCAGAATCAGTGATTCTTATGGAAACACAGGAACAAGCCTCAAAGCACATACATAATTCTAGCAAGAGCAATTTTATAGAATCACAAGTTACATAAGCATATATGTATGTATAGTCATATCATTGTAAGCAAATTAAGTTTTGCAAGCAGCTAAACCTCTAACTCCTAAGGTCAGAGGTAGGGCAAATGAAATGAAATCATGAGAAAGGAATGAGAAGCAAGTAACCTTTCCAACGACGAGTTGCAAAGTTGAACTGGTGATGAACAGTTCACAATGTTGGGAGCGGTAAAATGGTGCCAACCGATTAGGTCACTGGCAAAGGGATGGACAAGTTATAATTTCAATGTCACACTGTCACATCTCACACAAGGATTGGTTGAAACTTACGCAGTTACTCACTCCACTCACATTCCTTGTGGAACAGCGGATCAAATGTCAAGTTCAGCTGATAAACGTTTAAAAGAGTACAATCCAATAAGCACCATGAGAAAAGAGATCATCTAAATGCTGATTAATTAGTTAATAGCTGACATCTTAATCCGGTCACAAGGATATAAAAACTCATAGAGTTAGGAAAAGTGTGGAAGCACCCATAGTTCAAATGACTATGTACAATCAGAGGACAGGAACATGTGAATAAACGGCAACATTTGTTATCATTTCTCTTTTGTAATTTGCTATAAAACCAGCCACTTTATGTCACATGACTGAATGTCTTTTTGGTAAATCTATGTTTTTCCATTTCGTGCATTCTTTTTTTTGGGCTCTTTGGGGTTGATTTTTTATTACTGAACATGGGTCATGACTGACAAATGCCCCTGTGCATTGTTGGATTTTGCTGTTGTGAATCTTTATTGATTTATACCTCTGTAAAGTGCTCTGTTGCTTGTCAAAGCTAGGTCTGCACTCAATAAATACAATAATAATAATAATAATAATAATAATAATAATAATAATAATAATAATAATAATATAATAATAATAATAATAATAATAATGTAATATCGCAGCAACTGGCAACTGCCAATGTAGGGGCTCTACTTATCAAATAATGACAATACCTGACATACAGATATAATTGGCATATATGGAAGTAACTCATCATACAATGCTAAAGTGGCATATCAATGGCAGCATACAAAAACCACACAGAGACGTAGAGCCATTTACCGACGTGTTGAACAGACTCTTGAGAAAAAATACTGGACAATCCTTAGACAAAAGATCAAACATGTCCACTTGTTACCTCTCCTTGTCCTCACCAGGCCCTATCACCTTAGTACTTTTAACATATAGGTACTAAGTCTCCACACAATAACCATCATTACACCAAAAACAATTCACAATGTTATTTAATATATATCACACATTGCCATATCACCATCTAAAACAATGTAAAATTGCAACAAGTCCTAAAAACCTTTTACAACCATTATCATAAAATACAATTACAAACCATTCAAAAAAACAGTGTTGTGCTCAACCCTTTAACATCCTGCCTATACAAAACTAGATAATGTACAGTGCCTTAAAGTACATAACTATGCCTAAAGAAAACACAATGGTCAGTAGCTCACGGGTTCCCTTTACATAATAGATACCTCGTGCCATTTACTAAGTACATTCATACCCCTTTCGGTGCTACCATGGGGTTAATCTCAACTGAATTTACAATGCTCTTTATGTATTGTCACTAACTTACAATACTCTTCACTTGCCCAACATGTTTCGTTCAACAATTAAGTTCCATATAATACTCCAGAACTTCATCAGGGGGACCATCTTTACCCTTAAACCTTCTCTCTTCTTCTATGGTTGGTTCAACACTACTCAACACTTCACTTTAGGTGACATTCAAATACTAACATTTTAAATATACTTCACACAATTCTTGACCTGAGGAGACACAATATGGGAAAATAACAAGAAACAATAATCAGTAATATATAATTTACTATTGTTCTACCTAGTTAGTACCTGTGTTTACTAAACTAAGGCTTACCGTGTCACATCTCCACAAAAGTCGCTTGACAATGGTTAATTAGGGGAGGATCCCAACATCTATGTCGGACCACTCAATACCTGGAAAAACACAAACAGAAAAAACTATCACGCGGTATACAATCTATGTATGATGCCACTTCTCATCCCATCACTGTCAGGGTATGTTCGCTAATGGACCTTATCCTCATTTCAAAACATCGTTCTTTAATTTATTGTGTCTTCTCCAACAGTGGAATCCCACCTGTCTGAGCTTTCAGTGCTAGTAACCTTGCTGTTATCTCCCTCCATCGCTCTTCAATTCAAACAACCATATCTTACATTCAAGGTTGCATACAAGGTACACTTTTTTATGGGGCTGAGTTCCATACCCTAAGCAGTGACAAAAGGAAAACATCCTTTACCTCATCTCCACGAGGATCGTACAGCGCCTCAGTCTATGTTAATCCTATTTGCTCTAACTCTATCATATCATGACTCCATCCAGGGCATAGGAAGGTAGCACCCTTGTTAAAATGGGGTTGGTATCTAAAATATTCTAGTCTGCTTTAGTGCCTATTTGCCATTTTAAAAATGGTACATTAATGTAGCTTTTTTATGCTCACATGCCACTTATGCCAGCAGGGTTAAAGAGGAACTGATGCCATCCGTGTCAAAGGTCAGGTGATGTCACTTCCATTTCCCCTGGCATTTTAGTGAATCAACATCCCTGGTAAAATAGGATTTGGTCACAATGAGTGCTGTTTGGAAGAGTTAGATAGTATCATCTGGAAAGTTTGAGGGGTGAATTTAAGTCTGAATTGGCTCAAACTACACAGAGGGAATGCTTACAGCCAACCACAGCTTCCTCTCTGCCTCTCAGAGAAAGGAAGTCGCACGGGTGCCTCTCCCACCCCCACTCAGCGCTGGTCATTTGACCAGATTTTCCATTGTCCGAGATTGAACAAAAATGTCTTGTTGAGTGCAGGAAAACTACTTGTGCCCATGAAGGTAAGCAAACTGTGTTTGTTCCCGGAGACCAGGATTGGATCACCAGGACCACAGTCGAGTGACATACCCACTATGCTACAGCAACTTCTGGTGGCAATGGTTGTGAATACTCCTGCTAATGTTTTACTCTGCAGAAAATATACACAAACAGCTTTTTAAAGATGTGCACCTTTTCTAATTTGCTTCTACGGTACAACATTACAGAAAACGCCTTCTTTCTTTAATAATGTATTAATCTCCTGAAATGTAAATGTTTAATTATAGGGATTGGGGGTGCTGAGAAAAATGTTGTGAATTCTCCCTCACCGTTAACTTACAACCGTTTAGGACGTTTTTCCCACATCTAAAGGTGTGCATGAACCAAACGTTCTAAAAATTCTACCACCAAAGGTTTGAACACCAAATGTTCAACCTTTGGTGGTAGCATTGAAAAAAGAATGGGGGCTGCGGGGGTGTCCCCCGCATCGCCTCGCTCACTATACTATGTGGTATAGTGAGCGGGGGCTGCAGGGGACACCCCTGCAGCCTTCAGTTACAAAAAAAAACGAAAAGAAAAGGACCCTGCAGAGCCAGTTCCAGATCACAGAAGTGAAAAGGAACTGGCACTGCAGGAACCAGCATGAAGATGAAGGTAAATGGGGTTTGTTTTTGTTGGTGGTGTGGGTGGGGATGTCCTGAGGGTGCGGGTGTGGGGGGTGTTATGGGTGTGTTGTGTGTGGGTGTGAGAATGTATGTGTGTTCGCATGAGAAAGGTGCAAACTTTTGGTTTTTTGCACCTTTCTCAAAAGAATGATTTGCCTGCGGTATTTTCAGCCGCGGGCAAATCACTCAGATTCACTTACAACTCCTATGCATGCTCCTAACGACCCCGTGCCCCAAACAATTCCCCCCTCCCCCTCCCCCTCCACAGCTTCTGGGATCCCACAGTTAATAATCTCCAATTCCAGGACTGTCCTCACTCAATACCTCCCAATCTGCGGTCTCCTTGAGGGCTATCAAACTCCACCTGCCCCCTATCAACACAAAGATCAACCTTGCCTTGCGATCTCTCGGATCTGCTGAAGTCTCTGTTCGCTCTCTTGCACTGTCTGGTGCCGTCAGAGCTGCTGAATGCACGAGATAAGCTCAGTCTATAAATCAGAAGCCAACAAGAGCTTCCGTGGAAGTGGGAACTATCAGCATACCCAGATACCTGCCAAGACGAGGCCCACGTGGGAAGCACGAGATGATTGCATTGCCTTCAAAGCAGACATCCACCACCCACATTAGCGGAGGCAGCTTTTTGTTCCCAGGTGGTTGGGAGGCGGATAATAGGGTGCTAATGATTGGCTGGGGGGTGTACTGCACACCTAGGAGCATCCAGGGTGGTAGCGGCACCCCCCCAGCTTTGCCACCGCCCACCCACATCACCACATAACACTCTCCTCCTTCTGCGCTGTCTCCTGGCTTACTTAGATGGAGTACTGACAGGAACGAGCTGACACAGAGGACTCATCAGAGGTGTTGCTAAGGGGGGCTATATCCCCGGGTCTTTTGGGTTGTAGCCCCGGATAGAAGTTCACGGGCTACAACCAAAAGGCTAGCTAGCCCTGAGTCACGACAGTCCCAACATTACTGTAGCCCCCACATCCTTTCCAGACCTAGCAACACCCCTGCAGATGAGCGACAAATGCAAGACCGATAGCTCGCCCATTTCCCACAGCTCAACCCACACGCATCAGCACACACAAGAGAGGTTCTTCTTCTGTTTTGAGTCTTCACATTAGCACTGCCCCCTATCTACAATAATAGAACATTGCAGGCTCCAGGAATGGTATGGTGTACAGACGCTTCTGCTTTTCCAATCACGCCCCCTCTGAGGGTACAGACACGGACAATGCATAAAGCCTTGCATACAGGTAGAGTATTTTCTCAGATGAGTCACTGAGTCATGCTAGGCAGCGTGCGCTGAAAGGTGGCAGAGTTGTGCCCAGCATGAGAATCCAGCCCGATTCTACATCACCATAATGGCAAGAGAAGGGGATCATGACAGTCCAGTAGAGGAGCCTTAGTAAGCACACAGAAACAAACTGTATGTCAGAGGCAAGGGCCAGTGGCAGAACAGGATTCGGTGAAGCTTGCTGTAAGGTAGTAGGGAAGTAGAGGACGAATTATGTTTATGTATGAGTCTCCTTTCATTGAAGCAGCAATTCCCAACCTGAATAAGGTTCACTGTGGCACTCACTGAGCCTGCACCGGTACTACAGGTTTTAATTTTGAAGGAACTCTGGGGTCTGACGCTTCTTCAGCACCCCCATGTGCCTCCATGGTGTAGGCCTTCTATAACCCGATTGCCTAGTCTAGGCACTGTGGGCTCTGCCACTGGAGGCTCAACCACATGTATTGCTATAGTCAACACCTTGTCTGATAACATAGATACCCCAATGCCCTCAGGCAAGATACATCCAAGGGGACCTCTGGCTACCCTACCATACTATAAAAACCCTTGGGCTCCAGCGCCTTTACCATTCCATGCCCTGATGCTGTAGGTGTCCTCTGCGCTAATGCAACTGATGACACGGGTGCTCTGGACACTAATACTAAAGAAACTCTTCATTGGCATTCTGCAGGGAGTTCGCTTTGTATTCTATAGCCACTTGAGCTCATTATTATGCACTCTGTAATCCTTAGTGAAGCCAGGCCACCTTCCTGGAAAGCCAGGTTATTGCTACCAGATACCTTACTATTAAAAACAGTAAATTAAAATACAAACTGCTTATCCCGGTTCTTTCTTGAAAGGTGTGTGTACATAGTTTTGGTAGTCCAGTTCCAGTTTTGCCTGAACTTTTTTTCCAGGCATTAAAGTCTGATCTGTACCACGGGTACAGCCACCCACTGAGCAAACTTCTCTGTTATTTGCACCCAGATCCCTCCTGCAGGTGTTTTACCCATCAGAATTGCTGACGCATGTGTGTCCCACCACTGAGCTATATTCTAGACATTCAAATAAGACATGTGCAGCAGGTGCAACATCCCGCTGCAAAATCTTCTCATCTATTTGCTCCCAGATCTCTACTGAAGGTACTCAACCCACCAAGCTCTCAGCAGCATACAGCTCTAGCCATAATAGCAATCTTCCAGACATTCAAATTAGAACTCAGGAGCAGGTGCAGCCACTCGCAAAACAATAATCTCAGCTATTGGCACCCAGCTTCCTGCTGCAGGTGCTTTACCCATAGACCTTTCTGCAATATTTTTCTCTACCCATTTCAGCTATTTTCCAGACACATCTCTGCAGCAGTCTCAGTAACCCACTGAGCATGTGTTTTAGGTAATTGCACACGGATCTCTGCTGCAGGTGGTCAGCCGCCAAGCCTCATCCAAAATGTTGCCGTTCACTTTGGAACAGATCACTCACTAATTACAGCACATGGTGAGTGTTACGTTCGGAGGCCTTGTGGAAACTGAAATAAAAGCTGTGCCCCATTCAATAATCCAATATGTAATACTTGCATGAGGATATTCGAAATCCACTATTGCCCAGAAGGGTTCATCTTTAGTTGCTGTTTTGATCGGTCTGTCACTGTCATTCCCTGGTTCTAGTGGCCCCCTGGAACACCCTCACCAGCCAGCTCGTCCTCTTTTGCTAAGTAACCATTCCATCCTGTTCCATTCATACCCCTAGCTCACCTTGTCCAATCGCCTCTTGTCCTCAGAACTGCACACACATGCTTTCACTCATTTGTTTGGCAATATGTACACTGCCACTTGTATTGATAGTGCGGTTTATACACTGCAGTGGTGGGCGCTCCGCACTGCACGTTTCCTCTCTAAGTGTACTCTTCCCCTCTTCTCCTACTTCTATCCCTCCCCAGTATTTGTCTTCCTAAGTACACCCTGCTCATCTTCCGTCCATATCCATTGCTGAACACTGCCAGTACCAATAACCCACTGCAGGAACACCAACACCATTCCCCACACTCTAAAAATCTAACTTTGATAAACACCACAGACAACCACACAAACAGCGTACTTTAGCAACCTGGGCAGCTCACAAATTGCCTAAAATGTATACCCCAGACAGACCATTCGTTTCTCCAGATCTACCTACATCAACGTTGTAAGAAATGAAGTACGCCATGTTCTCCCTTCTACTACTTCAATAGTACAAAGGAGATCCTTGCAGATCCTGAAGCTCCAAGAAAACCGTGAAAATGACAATTAGCATGCTATACAAGACTGCATAACATGTGATATCTGTATTTTGTATTTTATTGTTTATATAGCGCTTTACTCCAAAGCGCTTTACAGCATAACAACCAGAACACATCAAACATGGAACATGGGATAGCAGGGCACAGCAATGAGTTTTACGCATTCTCCTGTGGATCAGCAATCTGACTGGGCCGGCCAACTTTAGTGACTGGCAGGAACACGGGAGGACATGAATGTTTGCTTCTGCTGTAGTCTGTCTCTATAATGGAATCTCTGGTGCACTGACTGGATGGTGAACAAATATATCTGTCTGCCAAATCAAGTGAAATGAAACTAAGGGAGAGTCAACAATAACGCCATTCTGGTTTTCAGCCTCTGGGTTCTCTAACAATGGAACACTTGGGGACACTATGCTGCCCCTGAAATCAAGAAATCTGCCCCATTGTAATGGGCTACTTTATTTTTAATAGTGTCAACTTAATCATTTCTACTTGTCTCGGGAGGATAGCTCAGTGGCAACGCACTTGTCTTGGAAGGAAGATAATTCAGAGCAACAAATGTTCGATCCCCAGATCCGCGCTTAGAAACCTCTGGGTATTAAGCACGTTATAAATAACCAATTATAATGACTAACTCCACGTTTTTACAGTTAAGTCACAGAGTGGACACATTATTTGCCCAAACTCACACCCTTTGTCTAAACAGTGAAGCAGAGATTGTAACCCACTGTGAAATGTTGGCACTTGACTACATACCTTCCAAGCTTTACTTTGCACAACATTTTAGGTTAATGATTTCTAGCCTACAATAATACTATAATATTGAGTTTCCTTGCAAAATACACACATTGCATGGTCCACCAGCATGGCAAAAATAATGTAAATTGTAAAAGTGTTATATAAAAAAGTCAAATCAAAAGGATATCATTGTAGCTTTAGTTATCTCAACTGGAAATCCCCAAAATGCAAAATAATGCAAGCCTGAAAGCTCTGCTGTTTCCGACCATTATACTTTCAGCACTTTGAGATACACACTTATAGACGTTGGGTAATATGTACACTGAGGGAGATATACTTTGTCACAAACTTCCAGGTCATATTCATTGTCATCATCATCTGGCATTTGTATATAGCCTTTCACCATTGGCATGGTCCCAACTATGCATAATGTAAAGAACCATTGACTTAATGTATAAAAGCAAACTTTGTTTCGTATGTCAATCTAGTAGACATCATGTATATAAAGTGATTATATTGTACTAAGTTAACTGTCTTGTAAGGAGACACAAACTTACTAAGTAACTTAAGCGGTATGAGGTTTTTCAATTGGAAATGTCGCATCACTTTGCCTATTGATTAAACATCCACACATAGGTAAAGTGCTGCTAATAAAAAGAAAAGTGTTTAATAAATACATGTAATGTCATTTAGTTGGTGACCACACTTCACCTAACACCTTGCATGTCAGCCTGACCATCAAGTGGGTAATGCTTGAAAATGAATATGCCCATTTTTAACCACTCTTTTGGATGCATGCAGGGACAGCCAATCACTTCTCTCCACGTGAGCTAAGGTTATGCTAAATTTAGCTTGCAACGGGAGAAAGAAAATGCACCCAAGATACTTCTCTGGAGCCTTTAAATTTAGGCACGCTAAAAAAGTGACCTTGTAGCCAACAATGTATTTCCCACTTTCACCTCTCACCCAATCGCCTTGTTCACGCTAATATTAGAGACGGATACTTGCACCAGTGACACCCCAAACAATTTGCTTTTAGACAATGGGCTTCACTACAAGTTTGCCGGTGCAGAAATAAGGTGCTGGTAATAACGTATACAGGCACCTTTCCAGACATACAAACTACATGTCTGCCGGTAGGGGCTGTAGTTTACTGGCAGGCCTGACCTGTCTGTAGGTCAGGCCCCTACCGGCAGACAAATGCAGCAATCACAGGCAACGGTATTACCAGTGCCTGTGATTGTGGTTTCCCATTCCCATGGAGTCCTGTAGAACTCCATGGAAATGGGGAGTTACCAGCGCATCCGCCACTGTGATTGTCTTGGGAAAACTGAGATATCAGGTGGTTGAGATGGTACGGTAGTTCACCGGTATCCCAAGGAACTTATTATGAGACCCGATGTTTTAAGATATTTAGCGTAATAATGCTAAGGGACTGATATATCATGCAAGGGCTGCTAATGGAGAGAGCAACACTGCAGATCAACTTTCAATCCAAGGTAGCACAGCAAAGGATCAAGGAGCGGGGATAGGGGTGGGAAGAAGGGGGCAATGGTAGGGGGCTGTAACTTCCAGGAGAACAGTGGTTCTGGGGTGAATATCTATTCAGAACGGCAGGCTTATCTCTGAAAGGGTGTGGATCATTGATTAGTTGCAACTGTGAAGAATTCGACAATCAGCGCGGTGGCTTTTTTGGCATTTTAAGTAAAAATGGGATAATGGTAGATCAACCTCTGGAAAATGTGTCGGGCTAATCAGCACACATTTTCCTATGCTCCCTGCACAACATATGCAAAATCCCCTGTCATATTTAGTTGGGATATGAAAGCTAGGAGTACACCATGTCATCTCAGAAGGGGGAGGGCAAATCTTCCCCCTACCATGAACAGCCTAATTAACTAACAAAGTCTCCATGGATCCACCCAGTCCTTTTGTTGAACCCTGTAGCTGGTGGCAACATTTGCATACTAATCAAAGTTTAATTTAAACAGGAACACATTGGGCTTGGCTGCAGAGGCTAACAACGTAGACAACCCAACACCCTTTCATGTGCACTGTGTCAATCTGATTCCAGCTCCCACCCTCAGTATCGATTGACAGTGAAAGGGCCTGTCTGGGACTGCATGTTTTAGTCATCCTTGCATGGAGACCCCATTCAGAAGGTACGAGTATGTAGTTTGCCGGAGATGGAATGTCTGGTCTTGCCCCAGCTTCAAGGGAGACCTGCCCCTTTAACCAAGAACCACAGAGTGCTCCATTAACCAGAGATATCCTTTGATCCACAGCAGACAGAAAGATGGGTGGGACGTGGGACTAAGTAGTACATGTTTTCACCCTTTTAGCTTTTATGTTGCAAAGCACTCTGGTTATGACTTCACGCATACAGGAGATACTTGGTGGAGACCCAGGATTGGTTCATTGTGGTAGGCTTAGCCTACACCAATCCCTGTGGTCAATTTGGATTTAAAAGAGGGCTGAGCCCCTCTTTTGACAGATCATCTGGAGGCTTCACCAGAAGCAGAAGGAAGAAATAATCATTGGAGCCTTGCTGAAACTACAGTCTGTCTTACATATTCCGGGAGAGAAGGAAGGCCAGGACCTCCAAGAAGGAAGCAAGATCCCTTCCCTAAACATCTGCCAGGGAACAGAGGGAGATACTGTATCCAGAGGAACCTCAGAAGCTCCCAAACTGGTACACAACCAGCACAGTGTGGCGTGCTAGGCTCTGCAGCAAGTTTCCCGGTTTGGAAGTACCAGAGAGTCTCTGAACCAAACCCAAGAAAAGGCAGCTGCCTGCAACACTCTCCTCAGCTTTTGGCCATCTGCTTTAAAGGACGACACAAGCCCAGTGAAGAAACTAGGAGGAGTGCATGGACATTCATCTACTGATGTCCACCTTAAAGGACATTTTTTAGCAGACCGCTGTGAAGCCGCAGTCACTAAAACACATACGAGACGTCTCGACCAGTACTTCAGAACTGTCAATCAGCACTGAGACAAGGATTCCTGACCCAGAACTGCCATGAAGACCAGCCTGCAGCTGTTTATCCAGCTTTGCTCACCAAGCCATCTTGCTGCCTGATTCCCACAACTGTTTCCTGTTCAAATCTGTCGCAAAAGCTGCAAAGCACCCTGAAACCAACTCGACCCTGCTGAGCACTGAAAACTCCTACAGCACAAGATACATTTTGGTTTTGTGGACTTGGTCCAAATGAAATGCCACCTTTACCCATCCAGTTACGATATAAACCTTTGTCTTCTACTAGGACAAATAAATTGAGTAACGCAATAAAGCATTTTTAAAGATGTGTTTATATATGTATCTACTAGTGTGACATGCAAAGAAGGTTGTGCTTTTATTTAGATAGTCAGAAGTTCTCAACATCATGCTTATCAGCAACCTGGAAGCTGTGACAAACAAGCAATCGCTATACAAGGTGACCTTACTAGACAATTTCTTTTGGTGTGTGTCTTAAAGGGCTAAATGTACACTGGTGCAAAGCAGAACTTTCTTTTACGCTTGCATTATATTCCATTCTAGTTTTATATTCATGATGTGGGAATTGCTTCAAATGATATCCTTTTTGGTCAAGTGGCTAAATTGCAGAGTGTTTTGAAACCCTGACCTAACTGATGATCCGCAGTGTGTGAGTGTATGATCCTAGGCATATCATGTACTCTCACCAGGGGAGTTGCTAGGTCTGGAAAAGACCCGGGGCTAAGCTGGTGTCGGAACTGTTGGGACTGGGGGCTAGCTAGTCTTTTGGCTGTAGCTCCTGAGATTCTATCCGGGGCTACAACCAAAAGACCAGGGGCTATAGCCCCCTTAGCCCCCCCTAGCAACGCCCCTGACTCTCACGTTGATTTAGCTGAAACAGTTGGAGACCTTAGAAATCATTATGCTCACACCCTTACAATGGAGCAGATTTAATGATTTTAGGGGCAAAATGGTGACCTTTTGTGTGCCTTTATAAGTAGGTCCTGGGGCCTACTAGATGTAGAATTGCATTTCTGTTTCATTGGCTCTCCCTCCGTTCAATAGCACTTGATTAGACATGCAAATACATATTCTCAATAGCCAGTTAGGGATCCAGAAATTGTACTACAGAGCACTGACTACAGCAGAACCACCATTCATGTTCCTTCTGCTCCCATTCAGCATAGTTGCTTGGACCATACTGAGTACAACTCCAAATCCAAATGATTGAAACGCTTTGATCTTCCCTGTTGTGTAATGTTTTTTATTCTTGCAGTGCACACCCTCTGCTATTTTTTCTCTGGTTCTTGGAGCTTTGTGATCTGCAAAGGTGGGATAAGTCACTAACGTATAAGCAGGGGAAGCAAGGCAAGATTGTTTTTTTGCAATGTTGATATGTGCGGATAGGAAAAGGTAGGACTTCCTGTGGTGTGCAAATTTGGAGAGTTGTCCGGATTAGTGGTTAATGTATGCTCCAGATTGCTACTGTAAATTGTGGTGTCTGTCAGAGTGGTGCTAAAGGAGCATGGAGCGTGTTGTTTGTCTATCTGCAGTGAGTTGGTGTGGTCTATAGGGACAATTAATGTAGACGTGTCTTTGGGTGATGTGCATTCCAATGTGTAGTGTGTGCTGTTTTGGTGTTGGAGTTGTGTGTCAAGATGCTTTGTCTATTAGGGTGGTAGATACAATGATTTTGATACGCTTACTGTCTCCATGCCCAAGAAATCAGCCATCAACTGGGGACAATATTGTTCACTTTGGAAACATTCCACTGGGCCACATTTATTTGTTCATATGCTTGCAAAATATGCTTTCTCTAGCTGTTATCCTGTATCATACAATGTAATAGAATGTTATGCTTAGCAATGCTCCATCAGAGGACACTGCGCCATGGCGCAAATTCAGGGCCAGCATTTTCTATTCTGTTATGTGATACCTGCCTTCTGACTGCCCACTGGCACCTCAAAGACACTCCAATGATAGTCTTGCTCAGTCCGACATGGGAATATGACAAAATGCAGATGGACATTCACCATCAATGAGAAATGGACAAAGCCGCCATTTGAAGTGGTAGTCTACTTCCATACCCTCAGATTTTCAGAGTAATTGTGCCCCTTGCAGCAGACATAGCAAAAATTGCAGGGGTTGCCTTCTCCTCTCAAAAGTCTCAGATCTCCTTAAGTCTTGCAGATGATTGGTTGATACATGATGCATAACGTTGTCAAACAATGACAACCAATCGATGAGTTCATAACCCAGGCTCCTCTGGGGAGTTTATCACCTAGGCTCTTCTCGGTTGTCTGTCTTGGACTTTTATGGTGTGTAGGGCAGTATAAGGACATCTCAAGTTTTCTTATGTCATTTATAACCATTCATGTCTCTCAGGACCATATAAAAGAACAAATATATGTTTACAAAAGTGTATGTATGTTTGCTAAAAGGTGGTTCTGCGTACGTATGTGTGTGTGGGAGGAGTACATTTTCGGTAAACTGGATGCAACATGATGCAGAACAGCAAAAGCATATATATTGAGACAGACTGCAGGATTTGATTTGAGCACTAGCAGCATGATAGGTGCAGCGTGGGCATACATTGTTGAGACAGAACTTTTTTGGGCACTAGCAACATAAACATCTGTTTTATAGGAGCAATGCTGAACAGCCTCATTCAAATCCTTGGACAAAAAAAGCATGGCATGGGGGCAGATTTCATGATCTGCTTTGGGCAGATTGCTGGAAAGTGGGAGAAAGCTTGCATATGTTGTTGAGAGGCCTCCTTTTTTGTAGTTTTCTTTGAGGTTAGCCAGCATCCACACCCGTCACAAAATGCTCATGTGTACTGTTAGTTGCTTGGCATCTATCAGAGTATTTTATGTGAGACCCTTTAAAAAGGACTCTAAATTCTACATTGTAAGCTAATGTTCTGACATTTTTGCTGTGAAAGGCACCAATAAAGCCTGTTTAAAAAAATTACAAAAATGATATCTAAGGGGACACCCTAGCAAAACCGTTATTGAATTAGTTCAAGAGCGTTCGCTAAGTTCAGGGTGAACATTTACACCCCTCAATTTTACAAATTCACCACGTGCAACCTTTCTTGACTGCATTGCTATGTTCGTAGTGGGGCAGGAAAGCACATTAAAGAGACGAGTTAGTCTTGCTAACTTCTTTAACTACACATCGGGACAAACGTAACACAAGTCTACCGCTTTTTGTTTTGTTTCTGTAACCTTTGCCTACTGTTCAATATTAAGTGCCCAGATACCTCAGTGTTAGGTGCGCTCTATAAATAAATAAATAAACTAAACTAAACCAAACCGATGTCCCATATAAAAACAGGGTTTTTTTTATGTTTCATAGTCCCCCTTCCTCGCCAGTACTACCATGTTGGAAACTCCACTGGATCTGCAGGAAACAGGGAAGTGTGACTACAGCCACATCGAATCACATTCACTACTACTACTGTTTCTGATGTGCTTTGTGTGTTAAACGTCCTGCAGAGCCATTTTGAAAAGTTGGCCACCTTAGTGTTGTCACTAATCCATGTCACGGTGCTGGTGGCTGTTGTGCCAGGCAGACAGCCAGGCGGGCCCTTCTCCAGCAGCCAGCGGTTTAACCCAAGCAGCCCGCGTAAACATATCCGAGTCTGGCAGACGTGCTATCCCTGGTGCTCTGCCCGCATGCGTTGAGAGGTCTCTGCTGTCCAACGCCATTAGCACGGGGATGAATCCCTTCCCCGACCCCGAGTGGCGCCAGCTTTAAACCTCCCACAGTGGACATTAAACTGAGGAGAACCTGCTGTGTAAACGAGACACATTGGATGCTGCCGCCGCTGCCTGCTGTGCATCAGGAACTCTAAACCCAGTGAGCAAAGATCGGGACAGAGGGGCAATACCACTGCAGCACAGAGGGGTGGCAGCTGGTGAATGTGGAAAGACGGAGGGGTGCAGAAGATTGCGAGCAATGCTGGACTAATCCAGTACATTGTGCACGAATGTTGTACTTGGAATATATATAAATATATCTTTTTTTTTTTTTTTTTTTTTTAAATGGGTTGAATTTTACAGCAGGAATTTAAGAAAAACTAGGTATCCATCGAATGTGCCCTCACTTCAGTAGTACAACATTTGGGACACTCCAATAGATACCAGTTTACCAATAGTACAGGTTGAACATTTGCGTTCTGTCCCTATGTCTTTCTAGTTACGTTGAAAGAAAGTAACGTGGCTGCTCTGAACAATACATGCCCGCATTGCTACTGTAAAATGACATGTTCCTGCTGCTAGTGCCCAAAAAAACGTGTGTCTCCACATTATATGCGCGTACTGCCTCCCTTTCATGCTGCTAGTACCCACATCTAATCCTGCACAATATATGCCAGTGTTACCCCAGCTCTTCATCGTTGCGCTCCCAGTTGCCACGCAGTGCATCTTTGCCCAGACACCCACACATTCATCAAAACATGCAAATAAATGAACACAATGTCCCTGGTTCATGGAATTATTTGCGTATAAAATAGGGATGTGCGTGCTATTCTGCCGCTAATCCATGTTTGACGGATGGGGATTTGCAGGCAGAATGGCATGCAAATCCCCGTTTTACATGCAAATAATTCCATGAATCAGGGCCATTGTGTTAACGATAGCATTTTCAAACCCAGTCTCCAGGGCTCAGCTCCAACACACGCTAAAATCATTAGCCTTACCTTCAAAATTCCCATAGTAGAATTTGACGGCTCAGATTTAGAGCCGCCAAAGCAACACTTTTTGGGATATCCTGTGGCTTGAAACCGAAATGCCCTATGGCCCCCAGTGAACAGGGTGTCCTAAGCACCATCTATTGCCTGCAGGGACATAGACCGCTCCGGACCTCCATATGTGACAGTGCCCCTTCTCACCGTGTGGGCAGTAGGGCATCTGCACTGTAGGCACTGTAAGAGGATTCGATTCAACACTACAGCTAAGTCAATGCCTAGTCTGGGATACTGAATGGAAACACTTATTGATATATCTTTATGTCCAGTTCATGAGTTCTGGATGACTACCCCTATATAACACCCCTCTCTTACAATCCCCCTGACCCCACTGAGCCAAGAAGTAGTTCTGTTTTGCAAGTTTAAAAGGTTTATTTGAGAAATAAAACAAAATATAGATACCACGCTCTTATAATAAATTAATAATCGATATCGCCCTTATAAATATAATGTTAATCAACAATGGGTAATCTGACACTAGCACACTTCTTTATAATCAATGAGGAGTTGGTGTAGGATGGATAAAGTAGCAAAAATACTTTTATGGTTTCAGGGGAAAAGCAATGAGGAATAAAACGCAGTACAGAAATACTTGATATGATTATAGCAAAAGATAAGATAATCACTTTTTCTCTGGCAATTCACCCCCCTCCCCTATGCAATGTAAGAAATGGAAGGAGATGGAAAAAGGAGCACACAGTTCTCAGGAATGCAATCAAATACAATACGAAATTCAGTTCCCCACCAGCAAGCTTAGAGAAAACAGGTATGAGTTTTAAAACACAGGCCCAAGTGCTTTGAATGTGGTGGCAGTGAAGTGAGAAATATGCTGAAAATGCTTTTAATTCCCTATAGGAGGTTCAGGGTGAGTGAGAGATACTTGGGATGAGCTCAGGCTCACTTAGCAATGATTCAGGGATGGTTATTAAGAGGCAAACAAATTTTTAGCAGAGGAAAGCAAAAAGCTGCTATCTTTTTACAGGTAAAGAAATCAGGCCAAATCGCAAATCGCGGCAAAATTGCGAGTGCATGAATCGTGATTACGAAAAGTACAAGCAGCAAGTCAGTTCGTTGGAAAGCTGAGATTCTAAGCTTTCCGAGGAAAGTTAAACCAAGTTCCTAGGACAAACAGTTCCAGAGATATGAACGATTTTGTAAAGGTCGTTTTTCGGATTTAAAGTAAACTCAAAATGACAGGTGACAGCTTGCAGCTGCAGAATTGACAGGTGACAGTTGTGCAGCTTTAAAAATGACAGATGACACGATTTCTAGGAGGCAGTTCTACTTAGGTTAAAATAGTTTGGATTAGATTTTTTTAACTAAGAGATTGGTTCTGCACAGTTCTGCTAGGTACTCACAATATAAATTTGAAATAGGCCTCGCCACGGGTCTGGTCAGGTTTTGGACTGGACTCCGGTTCTGGTCTCGGCACTTCACAGTGATCTGGGTCAGCTCTCTGGTTCTGCTCACAGCGGTCTGGGTCACTCTGGATCTCTGGTCTGGTCTCTGGCAATTGTTCTTGGCAAAAGAATTTAAACAGCTCGCCCGGCTGTGGAAGAGTTTGCAAATGATTTTAAGGTTGCTGAGGCCTGCTGAGAAGAGTTCTCAGTTTGTGTGTTTAGGCCCTTGCTTTAAGTTCTGAAGTAAAGTTCTGGTCTTTGGAGATTGATGGATTTGAAGTCTGGATCTCTGGATGTGAAGTTGTCGGTCAGCATGCTCCGCAGCAAATGGAATTGAATGTCTCTACCTGTCCCAGCAGTCTCTTTTTATGTGTTTTGAAAATGGGTGTGTGCCTGGGCCTAGCTAAGCCTGCCCCTCTCTACTTGTCATTGGCCCAATTCTCCCCTCTCCCATGATTGGGAAGGAAATGGATTGTCAGCATGATGAAGTCTGTTTATGGGTCAGAGGATCCTCCCCTGGTCAGTTTGCCCACAAATCTATATTTGATTCAAATACATCCTTCCCAGATATACAATTTGTTGAAATTACATGTGCACATTATATATTCCTTATGGTCCATGCTTGTCCGCCTCTGATCTTCCTGGGCGCTTGCATTGAAAAATGACAACATTTTGCACTTTTTAACTGGTTTTGCAATATCGGACATTTACCCAAAATTACACACATGTGCGCAAGGAGTATGGACATTAATTGATGAAGTGTCAGATTTTTAACATGAAGACATTTGGAGTGAGACCCTATTTTCCGCTAGCAACCCCCCAGAATACACCACAGGGTCCTAACGCCTCTCAAAATGTTCACAGAAAAATCACAAAAATAATGATATTACTTATATAATTCTGACAAGTCCGCACTATGAGTTATCTATCTTTTTAAAATTATGCCCTGGTCAAAAAGGGGTGTGGCTTCCCACATCACAGGGTGAAATAACTGGTTTATCCACTTCCCCCAAGCTCAGCTGCTAGCAGAGGCACTGCCCCTCCCAGTTTCCCCTAAGAGGAAGCCACTTTACGGCCCCTCAATATAACATTTGCCTGAGTCCAGGACAGGCCTTTGTTCAACTCCCTGTAGTCCCCAGCTGCTCCACCCCTAATCTAATCAGAGCGGTGACAACTCCTTCTGGCAAGGGGAGTGGCTGAACAGGTTTCAACTCCTGTCGGGGGTAGTTGTCAGGCAGAATCCAGTTTCATTAAGCCAGGTTTCAGCTAAATGTCACTTTTTGTTCCCAGTTTTCTACATTCAAATCAAACTGACAATTTTTACATATACATTAAATAATTACTTCCTTCAAGTCATTTCAGAATATAGTTTTACATTGTATCCACCTCTTAGCAAGTCTTTCCTTGGTCTGGTTTTGTTTCATTTGTTCAGTTTTACACAAAAGTCTGGTGGTTTTAAAACGCCGACTTTCTGATAGTGGTGAGTACTGGTAATGCAACCATTTTTGGGATTAAGAAAATTAATTCCCCACAGTTCTGAGTTGCTTTTTTGGCAATCAGCATTGCCATTCCCAATGGTTTCAGGCTACTGTGTGTGTAGCCCACTGGTGGTTTTAGGCAGTGCCCTCCTGTGCTCACAACATAGGCAAAAATGTGTGGCAGCCTATTCTTCATGTTTTCCCTGTGCACTCTCTGGGGAGTTCTGGCCATCATGATGTTTTCCATGCCAGTACTGCACAGTTTTATTGTAGGGCTTGGATGAATGGGTAAAAACATCCCACAGCACAAGGTAGCATGCCATGCAGAGCGCCTCCATGCTGCTAGGTTTACTTAGGGAGGATGCTCTGCATGGCACAGTGACAGCCTGTGCATAATGGAGCGCTACCACCCAATGGCCACTATGCACAGGTGGCTACTTGTCTATAGTACACCTGGTGCAAGTAACAAAGTTCACTACCTCACAGTGAGTGTCGCTAGCTTCATGGCATTGTAAATAACAGATGATACTTATTTTATTGACTGAATAATGATGAAGGGTAGAGACGGACCTGTCAGAATTCTACCATATGCATACAGGTCGCAGAAAGATCTCTGGAGGTGTATATATATGCGGACCTGCCCCCATGGAAAGAACCCTCTCCATTGTCAGGGATATATGTTCTCACATCTGTGGCACAATTGTACTCTACTGCAAAGTAACTATTGAGTATGATAATTAAAAAGCCTACCAAAGGTTTGAGTGTGTTTCCAAACCACTGACTACTTTTCTCACTGGTGCTTACAGAGCAGGCGGTGCTAGATTCCCATTTATAGCAGCCATGCAATGGAATGTCCTTCCACCACCCCTAGGAGCAGGAACCTCCCACCTAGTGTTCTGCAAAGCCATCAAGACACTGCTATTCACCTAATCCTGGACTATATAATGTAAGTATACAATGTTTTTACTATGCCTGCCCGCACTATTGGTATGATGTATGCAATGCTTCTGCAATGTCTGTCACATGCCGCATGTAACTAAGTTCTTCACCTGTAACAGCACCTAAATTCCTAAGGGCTGTTTGCGTGCATTAGAAATTGAAAACATAAATGAATAAATAAAACTTCATTTCGACGATTAATACGAGGAAACAAAGATCAAACACACTTTCTGT
Organism: Ambystoma mexicanum; assembly: GCF_040938575.1. Taxonomy (NCBI): domain Eukaryota; kingdom Metazoa; phylum Chordata; class Amphibia; order Caudata; family Ambystomatidae; genus Ambystoma; species Ambystoma mexicanum. The sequence goes on along the minus strand of NC_090923.1, from coordinate 687,183,521 downwards.
AATTCCTGGCACTTTGCATGTCTGTACAGATTGCAAGGGCTGGACTAACATGAACAGAATATATTAGGCTATGACGAGAAATGGAAGTCATGGCACATTCCTATTGAAACATTTGGATCTTCTTAAGCTTATAGGTCTATACCAACAGGGCTTATAGATCCAATATGCTTGTAGTCACAATTTGACAAAGGAATGCATCCTCTTTGTATGCAAAATGTAGACAGCGTCTGCACATCAATCAGCCAACATGAATGCAGGGAGCTGAGTCTTTTGAAAGCAAAGAGGTAACCCTACCTTATTTGTTATGTCAGCTGCTGCCATTAATTAAAGTGCTGCCCATTAGAGGTACATCTCTTATAGTTAATTACTGGAAACAAAGACAACTGTGAACAAAAGATTTGCGATCAGGAGGTCTGGGGGAGTGACTGGCCAAATACATGTTCCCCCAACAGCAGTCTCCTGGGAAACATGTCCCTGATTGCTCCTAAATATCCTGATTGTTTACAGTGTGGACCCTATGCAGAGGAAAGCTGGCCCAACTGCTCCATGGTCAGTTGTGATTTATTTATTTATTTGTATTTTTAAAGCACTCACACAGCACGGCGGCATTGAGGCGCTGTTGCAGGATTCTTTTTTTTTTTTTTTTTTAGTTGCGTAATTGTTTTTTTTTTGTCTTAGTTGTGTATTTATAACGTGCTTAAATATACAGAGTTTTCTAAGTGCGGATCAAACCTGTGTTGCTTTGTGTTGTGTTGCTTCTAAGGCAAACACGTTGCCGCTGAGCTATCCTCCCAGGTGAGGGGTATGGGTAAACTAGGATGGGGAGAGGAAGTGAAGCAATCGATCTAAGGTGAGGAAGAGAGGGCTGGTGAAAGAGAGAAATCACAAAGGACCAAAGGGAACAGGTTAGATGGCCCCAGCTAGAGCAGTCAATCTTAAAGTCCCTGTTTTGGTTCTTACTAAAGTGCAGGATGTTAAGGCACTGAGCATTATTATGATTACTGCAGTGTGGGTAGAAATGGTGGTAAAGTCGCAGTAATGCTGTTACCACCACTTTTAGGCCACAGTAACAAATCATTGTAGCACGAGTTTTGGCGATAAGGTGGATGATGTACCTTACCACCAAGAATTAATGGAATTACTGCAGTGGAATTAAAAATGGATGGAATTACTGCAGTGGAATAAAAAAATGATGGAATTACTGCAGTGGAATTAAACATTGATGGAATTACTGCAGTGGAATCCCCATGGGGTTCTAAGGACTCAGAAAATGTGGACTAGCACCACCGTCCCACCAATCATAATACTTATTTAAGCCCAGAGCACTGAGTGGTGCTAACGGTAAAAGATTGTGTTGGTAAATCTGTGGATTGTCTGCCAATTTACTGCACAATTAGTAATTAATGCCATGTCCCAGAAAGAAATCCAAGGCTGGAGGTTATTTGAACCCCACCCCCTTGTTTTTTTTTTGTTTTTGTTTTTTTAAACAGCTCCTTTATCATGTTGTTTTAATTTATTTTTTAAGGCTGTAATAGAAACACGTGTACAACAATTGTGAAATAGTGTATCGGCTAAGCTTTCTTCTCTGTCAAATTACAACCCGCTGGGACTTGCCCACTTCCATTTCAAAGCCCCCAACCTCCCACTACGCCAAAGTAAATACTTTCACAATATAAACCTTGTTTTAAACCTTCAATGCAGATTAGTCTTCTGTCTGCCTGGATGACATGACAGCAGCATGCGTACCATTTTTGTGGAATTGCACATTATATTCAGGTCTTGTATTACAAGATGCATGCCACCGTGAAGCAGTGATTACAATGATTAAAAGAGTTCTGGCCCTGACTTATGGGAGGTTTGAAATAATTAGTCTCCCAGGCTGTCAGGCTTGCTTCATATTTAATTCTGGTATTCTTGGGCACCACTCTTTAATGTGGAATGACCAATTAGGGTTGATTTCTGCCCTGTACAAAATATTCCTCGAAGGTAAACCAAAAAAGGGCTGGGCTTACGTGACCAAATTGTACAAGGACTTGAATAAAAAACACATGAAGGGAACAGTGGGAGGAGCTGTGGGGAGCATCCCTACGCAAATAAGGGGAATAGGGTACAAAGTAATGATATAATGCTGGCACTACACCTGAGGGAAACTACTACTATCGGCAGTGCAAAGTCACTTTTCAGCAGTGCAAAGTCACTTTGAACCGTGCAACACATTTCATGAATCGGTCCCCGTGTGTGTTTGTATATATATATATATATATATATATATGTATGGAAGAGTTCTGAGCAGAGTTACAAGAGGCCATTCAGCTCACATACAAAGGGCCACCTTGAGTATAACCAAACTCCTGCCTACTGGGCATTTGGGAGACAGGGTGTAGCCCCTACCCCAGATAAACCACGTAGGAAAGCGTAAATGATTATGCTGATAGAAGCACTGATGTTGATAGCCCAGCGATGGAAGGGTGTGGTAGTTCCCACTGCACACATGTGATTACAGGTATAGTAGAGCGTGTTACCTCTAGACCGAGTGACATACACAATGCAATGTGATTATGTAGGCTTTCGCACAACATGGGGCCCAATGCTGTCATATCTGAAGGATGATTACAGAGCTCCACTGTGGCCTCAAAGACTGAAACTGCTGAACATGGAATAGCTTTACGGACATGCTTAATATCATGAGCCCTTTCGATGCTGCAATGATGGACGGCGGGAGGAGGGCAGGGTAATATCAATTATCAGTAGTTTGTTTATATTTATTTGTGGTTGTCCTTAGTTTCCTAGCCGTATGTGTATTGGAAAACCTAATAAAAAGCTGTGCATGAATGATAAATGGCATACAGTAAAGAAGATAGGACTTACAGTTCAGGACTTAAGGACGCTGATTCTGCATTTATTTTTGAAAACACAGTGTGCAGTGGTTTTTCTGCATTACTAGCTTTATTGGTTTATGGGCTTTTAAAAGGCTGATGCAAAGTTCCACTTTATGCTTATTTCATTCACGTGGAACACCTCATGACCAAAGTCTGCAGTGCTGGGGTGGTGAGAAAGCAGGCCAGCGATGCCAGGTACAAAGGTTATTTTCCAATGAAACGAATTGCAGAAAGGAACCTACTTCCTAAAGTAAAAAAAAAAAAAAAAACCTTTCATAAGGAAAAAGAAGGAACCTTGGAGACTGACTTGTGGGAATCAGCATTTTCAAGCATATGGGTAATGTAATGGACTTTGACAACTACTTGCTTTTGAAAGAAGTATCGGGCGAAATAAAGTTCAGACACAAAGGAAGGGTGTCCTTTCAAAAATGAAGATGATCATGTGTACATATTAGAGTGCTATCACTGACTTGAAATCACAGAAGCAAGCTTTCCTCAAACAGGGCATTACCTATGCTGGCAGCAAGGCTCTGGGCATTGATTCATCTCTTGATTGCCAGCACAGTGCCCTTGGGCTACATGGGGCCACATGGACAGTACCTCACACAATCAGGCTGCCTCCCCGTCTAGTGTGACTCCTGCTCCCAGACACTGAAAGGCACAAGGGACATCTTGGTGCAATGGCAGCTCTCAAAATCTGGTGATTCTTCCCTCTGTTCCTCCTCAACTGACTCTTCCGATGAACTTTCTGGAGTCTCAGTCTTCTTCTTTCGTCTTATCTTCTCAGCTGTCTTTTCCTTCTTCTCAAAGAGATAAGGGCGAGTTCCTCCAGAGGTCACCTTGCCTGGGTGGGTGACACGCCAGGCAGTGGGGACTCTGAGGAGCCAACCCTACCAGGGAAAAAGCCTTGTGGCTGAAAAAACCCTGGGATTTTGTAGAAATGTTGTGCATGTTGCTGATGACGTGTCCAAAGCAGAGGAGCCTGGAATCAATGGAGAAGCCTGTGCAAGGACGTATATCCTCAGATAAGGCGAGGTAAGTAACCAGCCGGGGAATAGCCAGAGAGGAACCAAATAGCAGATAAGTACAAGAATGAGAGGCAACAGGGAGGGAATAAGCAAGCAGTAAGATCGAACACAACGTAGTACCCAGCTGAAGCGGAATAAAGACTCCCGCCGAGGAGAAAGAGAATCCAGGCAGAACAAGAGATCCAAAGGCACGAGAAACAGACAAATGAAAAGGTAAGCAAAAGGGAGAAGGAAAGCTCTGACTGCAGATAAGGAACAGAACAGCTGACGTATCGGAGCATCGAACGCAAACTACGAGCGTCTCTCCATGAAAACATGGTTGCAATGCTTGGATCTGCGCTGAGACGCCGACTTGTAGTGGTGGCGGTCATCTTGGATAAAAAGCTAGACCGCTGAAAGAATAGCAGTTAGGAACGTAACAGCAAACTCAATGGAGTCACCAGCGCCACTACAGATTCCATGGACAGACATGACAGTAGCTTACAGAAGGAACATCATGATTATAGCACATGTGCAGTTTTGCTCTGAAGATCACAGAGGAAACATACTATTAACATGCTACTTTCTCCAGCTCAGCCCCTGGTCTGTCTGCTGCTTTCCATTTATGGATAAGGAAAATACAACTACAATCATACTCATTGGGCCTCATTACGACCCAGGCGGTAAGTTACCGCCTGGGCCGTGACTTTACCACCATGGCGTAAACTATGTTTACGCCATGGTGGTTGGCGGACTTACCGCCCCATTCCGACCTTGGCGGGGCGGTAAGTCCCCAATCCCCATTCCCATTTTTGCCCCATAGGGCATAATGGGAGTGGGGAAGGCGTTAATTACGCCACCGTAAATTACGGTGGCGTAATTAACTCCATGGTCCCTTAGCGCCATTGGATTTTAACACCTGCTAAAAGCAGGTGTTAAGTCCGCCATGGCGCTAAGGGACCTCGTACTCAGGCGGTAAGGGTCGGCGCTGTTAACGCCGCCGTAAAACCCTTACCGCCTGAGTCGTAATGAGGCCCACTGTGTTCAACATCTTTCTGTTACAGTACATATTTTATATAGTTCATTTATTATGTGATTTGTGTAATATGGAAAGCGGGTAAGTGAGGTAAAGGAGAAAGTGTTTTGTGACCCATTCCCCAGTCCATACCAGGACCACAGCCCAGGTTAATAGCAGTTTGTTACACAACCAAAGAACAAGGATTTATGGCTATACGCATCATGGGGAAAATGTCCCTGGTGCTTGTGGAGGTCTGCCACCAGTCACAAGGGCGGGCCGCACCAGGTGCCAGGTTCACCCGGCCCACCAAATATGCTGCAGACTTGCAGTATACAGACCGCAGGGGACACCCTGCACCACCCTGATCATCGGACAGGTTACAGTGGTTGGGGGCACCCAGCAGATAGCAGCCAAAGAACCATGCAGACACTGAGTTGCCACTTCCTGGGGCTCTGTTGCACTGCCTCTCACGTGCCAGCAGAGCCCCTTTTATTGAAGGCAGTCATGACGAGGTCATGACACATTTTCTTAAAGGGGCAATACACCCACTGTTAAATGGGCCACACAGAACACTCCTCATTTATTATAACAAAACACAAAACACACATAAAGCAATGGCACCCTAACGGGGACAACACCTGTGGTGCATTCTAATCCGCACACCATGCTTGTTAACTACAAAATAGCAAAATGTTGTGCATTCCAATCCAAGCACCCACTGGAGGTCCAGTGACCGATGTTGAAATCAAAAGATGCCTGGATCAAATTGTCCTCTCTGGTCGTCGCACCCCGGTCCCTTGGCTTCCGCTGAAAGTACACATGCCGCTCGAGCTGCTACAGGACAGGAAGAACACATTATCATCATCTTCATCCTCCGCATAGTCATATGGCCCCCTCCAGTTGTCCTCTGCCATGTGCACCACCGCTGTTTTAGGGGGATTCCTCCCCGTTGCATCCTTTGGCGCACCTCCTGCTGATAGCCTGACCATGCGAGCTGGGGTTGGGGCGGGGCACACAAGTGCAAAATGGTCCTCCTTTCCGCACCTTTCACACATGTGGCCTTTGGCCGGGCACTCCTGCACGTGTGGGAGGTCCCATCCACACTGATGGCATATCGTGGCCCCCGACTCTCTCCGTGCCCACTCCCCTCTTCTTGTTGACCTACCACCTTGCCATTTACCCATGGCCGACACCTCCTCCAGCTTCACCCATTCCATGGGGGCTTCCAAATTGAGCTGCTGCCTGGAGAGGTCCATAGCCAAGGCACACACCTGCACCAGCTCTTGAGCACGGCTCAGCTCTAGTATACGGTCAAGGCCTAGCCCTGGCCCCCTGAGGAGCTTTTTCTTCAGCTTAGAGGGGCTACAGCCATAGATGATCTGAGCCCTGATCTTGTCATCCTCGAAGTTATCCAGAGTGCAGGACAACGCAATGCCACACAGCTTGTCATGAAATGCATTGGGGCTCTCCCCTTCCTCTTTTTCTTGCGCATCTCATCCTGAACCGTTCATAATCCCTGTTGACCATGGGCATAAAGTACTCAGTCAGTGCTGCAATGGCTGCATCATATGACTGGTCTCTGAGCCGCAAGGTCTTAAACAGCCTCTGGATGGCCGGGCCGGCTGAGTACAGGAGGGTTGGGCATTTTGCAAAGTCCTTGATCTTCACGGCCTTGAAATACGGCTTGAGGTTTTCCACCCACACCATCCACCGGGGTCCTAGATTGGCAGGTTCCCCTACCACATCAAACTGATATAGGGGCTCAGCTGTCCATTCTAGTGATATGCCCCTTCACCTTCCTCATCCCCCATGATGAGTAATGATACTTAGTTCCTTCTGATTCCTTACCACAAGGGCGCACAAGCACTCTCTTGGAGCTGCTACACTGTGGCATTTCGTCACGTGACCCTCCTTTTCAGACCTCGCACCACCACCAGGCAGCCTTGTTTAGTGGCAGGCTGTGGAGTCCTCCACCTCCCGGGGACTGGTTGAGGAGCGAAGGGATTGCTTCTGTCCCTTATTCCGGCCTGCTCTTAACTGATGACTGGGGTGGGCTGTGGTATAAGCACACCCTCATTGACCCACCTGTTCTGTTGCTTGGGCCAGAAGGACGCGGTCCATTCCTACTGTGGTCCATTTTTCCTTAATGTTGCTTGGGAGGCACTCTTGGCTATGAGCCAAACCACAGCCTCCACAGTAGTTCATTTTTGTTCCTTTTTCTGCCGCGGTGCGGGCCGCTGCACACATGTGGTCTCACCTACCCTCCTCCAACTGCTTTGTGCACCAGAGGGGTGGGTGAACGAGGGCCCACTGCAGGCCCGAGTGTTTGATAGGCCATGCTCCCCTGTTCTCTGGGCTGCCGCAGGCCTCAAAACTACTTCACCGTTGCAGGCCTGGGTGTTTGCAGGCCACAGCCCCTCTCCAGGCGGTCACTGCAGGCCTAGGTGTTCTTGATTCACATTTTTTTCCAACTGCCACGGGTCCGGTGTCCATAGGCCATGCCCATCTTCCACGGCCTCTCGCTTAACTCCTTTGTTCCTCCAAGCGGGTGCACGAGGATCAGCTGGCTGCTCCTACCTGCTTCGGAAACCACCAGGAGTCGCCAGCTGGCCTCTGCACTCCCGCTCCACACTCTCATTGTCTCAGCCAATGCCGCTCCTCCCACATTCGTCCAGCACCGCTCGGCTCCGCCTCCAACACGCGGCTGATGCCTGATCCTGGGCAGCCACAGGCTTCCGGCAACCCACACGGATAGTGCACAGGCCCGGACCACCTCATCGCCAATGTGGCAGCCTGGGCCACCAAGTATGCTGCAGGCTCGCAGTATACAGACCGCAAGGGACACCCTGCAGCATCCGGATCACCGGACGAGTTACAGTGGCTGGGGCACCCATCAGATAGCAGCCTATGTTCTGGGGGCACACAAGCCGGGGCTGCGACACTAGGCCATGGTCACACAGTGAACAATGAAAAACAACCACGCCGACACCGATTTGCCACATTCTGGGGCTCTGCTGCACTGCCTCTCACGTGCCAGCAGAGCCCCTTTTATTGAAGGCAGTCATGACAAGGTCATGCAATGGGCCCACTGTTAAATGGGCCACACTGAACAGTGCTACTGGTGGGGTTAGAGAGGAAAATCAAGGAATGGTGAAAGCTCGCAAACCGTATATTCGGTTTATGACAAAAAGGGTACACGGCTGACATGCAACTGGAAGCTGGGCTGCTGACTGGAGTCCAATGTCTGTTTCCATGGCTTGGGTTTTGATGTGTTGTAGCAGCGGGAAGGAGCTGGGAAGGGGACCCGTACACCAAGCCCAGACCGACAAATAGGGCGCTAGTGGTTTAGGCACCACCCACCAGCTTCGGACATGGGCTTGCACCTATTAATAAAGCTGCAGATCATGCAGAGCTGATTGGCTGGCACAGATTCCCTGGGTGCTCCTAACACGTTGTTATGTATAATGGCACCCATTTACATGGGCGAACAAGAAGATAAAGAGGAATCTGAAATGAGAAGCAGGGGATTTAGAGAGTAGTCCCGACGAGGGTACCAGATATACCAATCAGCAAGCAGCAGGGAAGAGAGCTGGGTGTGTCCATGCAGGAGTAAGACAGGTGGGAGGGTTGAACCCAGACCCCCTTTTTGCCAAAACCAGGCCGGTTCTGCAGGTACCCTGGCCTCACCTCCACAGAGGGCAAAATGGAGACAGAGACACTTTGCCTCCTTTCCTTCACGTTTGGCATTTTCTGTGCATGACATTTGCATTTCGCTCGAGCCTCCCTTATGTAATATTCATTACAGTATTGAAAAAAAGCAGGGCCGTGCTTAGACAAACAGCTTTCCTACAACTCGCATTGCATATAAGGGGGCTGGCTGAGGTGGAGGCGGCGGCGGTGGGAGGGCGGGGGGGTGGAGGCCGCGTGAGCTCCAGAGATGCTGTGTGTTTATCTCACTTTCTCAACAGAGGCAGCAGAGAGAGGGCAGGGGAGTTGCATTATTACTAGGAATAGTAATGTGTTTTTATCAAGATCTTGCTGCCCAACTTGCAGCCTCACAACGCTGTAATAGCATGCATTTGTATTATCCCTTTCCCCTCAACTGTACTTTTTAAATATCCTCGGAAGCATGAAAGGGTGAATAGAGATGGTGGTGTGGCTAAACTAAACTCTGGGATATCCACAAACTTAAAACCTGGGTTGGGAATCGAGACCTCGAATTTTCCCTCTCATTATATCACACTCAAATTCGAGTCACATCCATTCTGGTATTGCTTCTCTTTGGGAATTAATCCATGGTTTTTTAGATTCTTGGGTTTTTGCCTTCAGGGTTCCACACAGTTTGAAATGTATTTTCTACGTTGTTTTCCAAATAAACAGTTGATTCTTTATTTGCGTTTTTTGGAATTGACAACTGGTTAAAAGCGTAGAGTATTAGACCTCAACCTTGACTAGTCAGGGATGGCTAGTCGTCAGAGGTAACTCCTATTTCTTGGGGGGATGTTGGAGATCTGTTTTTCATATACAGAGGCTCTGTTCCCCTATTAGTTAAAAGATGACGAACCCTTATCTGTGTCGGGGTCGAAAAAGCAATCTGATGTAGGGATCTTCCTGATCCGTATTTAGCTACTTAGGTCTCACAGAAAAAGCCGACCGGTTTCAGTGGTATAGCGATGAGTGTCACCACTTTCTTCAGGGCTAAAGACTCGCACTTGTTTTATGTGCGATCTGATTTCTTCCGGTTGAGTAGGCTGAATCTTGAATATTCAGTAATAGGAGGTCGCCCCAATAGAGCTGTTGCAACTCCCATCTATTAGGGTCTCAGAGTCAAGCAGGATTTTTCTTGTTCTGTCCCGAGTCCCGACAAATTACTTGTGCACCTCCCAAACTCTGGTGATCTGAAAACGGTAATTTGTCGGTTTATTTCAGGCACACTTCAGGGGATGAGTCACTGATTAAGTCTGTTCTTAAATGCCTCAACTCAGCCTTTAATCAATCTGAGGTTGATAAATGGGTACCAACACAGGTTGGGTGATATTGGGTGTATATTTCTTCTATGTAAAGCGCTTAAGTGTAATACACATCATTATAATTTGGTCATGGACGTCTGCTTGCATTCACAGTAATTTGGTAATATGGGCCTAAACATTGATCTTAACGATACATATGGCGATCCATTCTTGTATGAAATGTACATCACATTATAGTGATATCGCAACCATATTTTTCATAGTGTACAATGCTATGTGATGCCACTTCCTCTTTTGTCAACGGGTGAAAGGTCATGTTGCATCGCTTCCAGCGAAATCACTTCGGGGTGGGGTCAAATGGCATCACTTCCTGTGATGTCATCAGGGGTCAAGGGTCGTGTGATGTTACTTCCGCTACCCCTAGCATTTTGGTGAAATGACGTCCCTGGTTGTTGTGAATGTTGTGAATGGGGCTGAAGACCTTGGGCCTAGCCTAGAGTTTACTAGTGGTAAACCCATTTAGGGGCAGAGACAGGGCTATAAGTGGCTAGGACTAGATGGGGCCAAGCCCAGGCAATTTCCAAAATGTGTTTTCTGAGACACGGCACTACTAGGGCTCCATTAGGTCCCCTGGTAGCCCCAGTCAATCAGGACACTAGAAGCCAATGCCTTTTTTTCTAAATCCTGAAGCTCTCGCAGAAGAAAAAAAAAAGGTCTTGGCTTTTATAAATTAATGATTATCATCAAACCATGATATGATATGATATGATATGGCATGTATAACGCGCCTATACACAAGTGATTTAAGGCGCGACAAGGCAAGGTAGGGGAACAGGGGGAAGACAGACAATGATCCTACTAGGCCATGTGTCATACAGATTGCGCAAGTGCATGGGAAAGGGAAGGGGGAGAGTGCGGAGGAGGGGAGGGGACAGTGCAGTACATGGGATAAAAGAATAAATAACATTAGTAGAAGTGCGGCCAGCAGTAGGCAAGGGTAAGTGCAGACAACATGTATCAAGTGCTGGAAGTGGGACTGAAGGGATAGAGAAACAGTCCACAAGTTGCCAAGAAGGCAGTGCAGGTGTGCAACTGGCTGGGGAGGGGACCTGGGCCCGAAATCAGAGGGTGGCCAGGTAACCAGTGCAGGTTAGGTTTCAACCAGGAAGTTAGAAGGGGAGAGGAGGAGAAAAAGCCAAAGAGAAGAAAAAGGTTTTGATGTGCTTCAGGAACCGAAGATGATTCTCCTCAAGTTTCAGGGAGGCAGGGAGGCTGTTCCTGGGGGAGGTCCCAGCTGAAGGAAGAGATCTACCACCAACTCGTTGCTTGGAGAAGCGACTGACCCTGAGGGAGTTGGAGCGGATGAGCGAAGAGCTCGAGAAGGAAGATATTTAGGAAGAGAGAGTTGAAGGTATTGCGGCCACAGGCCCCAGAAGGCCTTGTGGACAATGCAGAGGGTTTTGAACTTAATCCTAGAAGACACAGGGAGCCAGTTCAGAGATTTCAGTCCTATAGAGATACGATCACTGGGCTTGAGGCCAAGGACAAGTCTTGCAATCCTGTTTTGGATGAGTTGCAGAGGGTGGAGAGTAGAAGCATGCAGATTTAGAAAGAGGCTGTTGCAATAGTCCACCCTAGAGAGAACCAGAGCTCTGGAAACAGTGAGCTTCTGTGGGAAGGAGAGGAAGGGAAGGATACCTCTGAGGAGGTGCAGCTGATAGTGTGACATCTTAGAGATGACAGAGATGTGAGGAGAGAAGGAGAGTGTGGAGTCGAGTATGACCCTGAAGTTTTTAGCCTCACAGGTGGGAGCAGGAAGAGGGCCAAGAGAGGCTGGCCAGAGAGTGACAGGAAAGCAGGTAGCCAGGCATTCCTTTAACTAAGAGTTGCAGGAATCATCACCCTCAGACCCCGGGTGAGAGAGTGACCATCACTGCTAGGGGATCCCTTAAGGAGCAACATGAGAGGTAGGGGTGGCAATTACTTATGCCTCATGCCACCTGTTAGACAACACCCTCTATAGGCTACTTCCTCTCTAAGATCCCCTCCTCGATTATGAAAGCCACTTAAAGCATTGGGTAGGGATCTCCTACATCAATGTGAAACACAGGTGGAGAAAGTCACCATTAGAACCCTGCCCATTGCCCATGGCCCTCTGTATTGCTTCCTGAGGTCAACCAGGGCAAACATGAAAAGGAAATACATGGTTTGAGTGTACAGAATCAGACATGCAATGCACCTCAAGGTGAACTAACATTTGGGAGAGATCAACTGCCCCATCCCCACTGAATGGTAGGCTTAAAGAATCCGTCTGCATTAATATTATTTCACACTAGGATGCAAACGTGCTCTTGCAATTTTCAAAATATAAAAAAATCCCTCTAGCTCATATCTTCATTCAAGGCGACACACACATGCACGGGGAGTACAGAGATGCTTAGGTACCTGCTGCAGGAATCCTTTTGTGACTAAATAAGACTTACTATAAGACATGTACAAACAAAACCTGAGTATTAAAATTAAATTGAGGTAGCACGTGTCAATAACCAGACATGAGGAAACTGGAATGATAATCATTAATTAGCACATGTCCAATATACTTGTGTGTGTGTGTCCTCGTGGCATCGCTCCCCTGTGCTGCCCATGATTGTCCACATTTTCTGCAAATATCACTTTTTTGAGGTTTTGGCTATTAAAGTGCCATGGGAGGATAGCTCAGGGGCTATGTGCTCACCTTGGAATCAAGACGACACAGAGCAACACAGGTTCGATCCCCGGGTACGCGCTTAGAAACCTCTGGCTATTAAGCATGTCATAAATAACCTATCGTATCATATAAACCAGAACTACTGCAACGCAGTGTGCATAGGAGGGAGTTGGTTGTGAGGAGGGACAGCCTGTTGGCTTTGTTTATTTCTACCGACTGGACATCCATTGCCATGCACATCCATAAGGCCATTCACGCCCCTACCTGCCACTCTACACCAAAAACACACTCTCATGGGATCTCTCTAAGTTAGCTCTATCACAAAGTGACATCAAATGGTGTGCAGTTAACTACCTGCCTGTGTCATGTATGAGTGGTACACTGAGGGGTAATGGCTTAATTACAGCTAGAAATGAGTTCTGGGCATAAATGTCTAAATCAATTATGCTGTCAGCCACTTGATGTATAAGCAATATGTGGGTCCTCGCATCTGTTCCTTGTTTATAGGTTCACTAAAACAAGTATTGTCAAAGCCAATAGTGTTGGCTTTTGTATTGAAGATGTATATTTCAGGCGCTGACATCAATATGCTAGAAACAATTCAGACAGTGCCTGGAAAATACCTATCATATACCAACCCAAGAAGTACAAATGTTGACTTTGACAATGCTTGTTAGTATTCAATCTCAAACACCCCTGAGTCGTTAAGGGATACTTTACAACCCATTGTAATTGTTTATGTATAACCTGATTAATACCCAGAGGTTTCTAAGTGTGGACCTGTGGATCGATCCTGTGTTTCTCCAGGTTGTCTTACTTCCAAGGCGAGCGCATTGCCCCTGAGCTATCCTCTGGAGACATGAGAAAACAGACCGCAAAAAAGTTGTCTCCAAGATACACCAGTTCAAACTCCTGCAGTTACAGGCAGTGCAGTCTATTTTTAAGTGCAGCCTTCCAACCCCGGACAGCATTTCACTTTCCTCTTCGGCCTCTCACCTCTAAATAATGTGTACCCAATCTGCTCAACCAGCAACCTCCCAGTGACTTTCTGGTTTGTGTGCAGTCTACTCCCCTCCATGGCCTTTCTAGTCTCCCTCCGCCCAGCCCCCCCCCCCCAGTCTCGTTCTTTAATGAGCAGTGTCCTTCCCCTGTACATATGCACCACGTAATGTTATCTCCCCGGCCATCTCGGCTTCCTCCTAAAGCATGCTCTCTGCTGCTCTAATATCTCAGATCAATGTGTCCCCGCCTTGTGTCTCGGTAGGCTTAGGTGTCACACCTGCAATCTGTCTCTTTTTCTTTTAAAAGCCAGGGCTGGTTGGCCTACATCACGCCTGGTCACAAGAAACCCGAGAGCCCTGACAAATGAGGAAAAGTCAATTTCACGCACCGCACATCGGTGGCTCGTCACAATCCCTTAGAGAAAGCCTTCCAGGCCTTAGTTCCCTCCACAATTGTTCCGATCATGCTTATTTGGGATTCAGAGTTGCCTGCCATTAGATATCCTTCCAGATCTTTCCAATCAGAGTAAGAAGCTGCACTAACATTGATATGGGCTGCACACATTGGATGCAGGAGAATTGAGGCCTGTGGGTGCCTGAACGCCAATTGTGGGGGCGTGAAGAGGGCAACACTGGTGCCGTGTTTCTCCACCATTTCCGAAATGCATTTCTTTAACAGGATATTTGAGGAGCCTTCAGAGCTCTGTACATTTACAAGGATCTTCAAGACCAGCAGCACGTGCTTGAACATTTACCACAAAAGGTGGACACTTGGGATCTTTTACAGACACTGTATTTTTCACACAGACTGCAGACGTGAGGTGAATGTCTGCACGCACAATGGCTGCCTCTGAAGGGCAACGCAGAGGCAGCCAGGAAAAAGCGCTTTGAAATAATTCGCACGGCCTCACCCCCACATCCGCATGTGGGTGTTGGGGGGGGGGCTTGTTCCTGGTGTATTTGAGTGCCTGGACTCCGTGGCACTGATATCTTTCTCCCATAATGTACGTGTGAAAACAATTTAATTGGGATGAAATAGCACCCCTTTTTTAAGTTATGCACCCGAGTGCGGCTTTTGATATGTTTTGCAAATGTCATCTGATTAACATTTTTTGCCACAGCACCTGTAAGCTTGCGGGGCTTATTTAATAGTGTATATAGGTTATGCAGCATTAATTGATAACTATCAGTTCAGGAACGCCTCAATTTGCCCTGCACTTGTGATTAGTCTAATCACAAATGAACTATTGAATGGAATTTTTTCTTACTGTTTTGTGCAAAAATGAACACATTTGCAGTTTGATTAATATAGTTTTGTTTTTCTTCTTTTGCGTTCATGGTGATTAAGTCAACATTGGATACTGACCTAAGAGAAATTGATTTGTGAGCCCGTAATTAAGGAATTCGGCATAAGATGTTTGACTAATATGTAAAAATGATAGGATAACATGATTTCATCGCATCAAAACTGATTTGGATGGAATCAGTGAAGGCACAACAAGGCGGGTCCAGTTTCGCTCACCCTTGCGAAAGAGCTGGAGGTTGGGGAGTGTTTGTGAGTGATCACTGGAAAGCATCTGCCACCCTTATTGCATTTCCCAAGCTTGATATAAGATCCTTTAGAAGGCCTTCACTGCAGTGTCATGTTTTGCCACTGAATGCTTCACTCTAGGCCGCGGGAAGAGTTGGCTTTGTGATGGGGAGGGATGCTAAACGGATTGGCACCTGGACAACCTTGTGAGAGCCATGGAGAAATGTCCACTTCACGAGGAGGTGTGACCCAGATTGGTTAACCAGCCAAGGTAGGAGCTCTATAATGATTTCCTTTTTAATTCGCCAAAACAATATTAAGCGCAGAAATACAGCTTTCGACAGCAGAGAAAATCTGCTTGTTTTTCATAGTCTGCTTCTTTTTTTTCGGAGACTGCTGCAGACATTGTTTCCAGCTTTATCTTTGTTTTCAAACAATGTTTACTCCCTCGTGATATTCCCATGTGACCTTTTTAGTCATGTCTCCTGGGCCCTCCAGCTGCCACAGTGTGGATTCCATCTTATGTCGTCTGCCTGAATTGTCCCAGGTGATTCAAAACATTGCAGAAGAATGAGACAATGTGGAGAAGACTGATGGATTTTCACAAGAAATTGGTCACAACAAGATGTCCCCAACAAAGAAGATACAAGGAGAAGCTCATTAAAATAAAGCAAGGTGGATACCAGTACATTATCACCAAAGTAGATTAAAGAGGATGCCAGTAGCAAATCACCAACTTACATAGAAGTGGATACAAAGCCTTTCTCATTAAAGTGCAGAGCATAGCATACAAAGAACCATTGTAATTGGGATTGGGTACCTACCCCAAATTATTTCAGAATGCACTGATGTAAGTCTTCAAAATGATGGTACAGCCTCAACAAATGTTAGCACTAAAAGTGTGGAATGGCCATGGGTGCCAAATGTCTACCCTGATTCGCAAATCTTTTCAGGGGAATCTGTGAATCGGCCAAGGATGATTGAATTATGCTGGTAAATTTTAATGCACTTTGCTGTGGGTAAGATGCATTGGCAATGATACCACGATCTGGGAAGGCTCTGACTTTATCCTGGGAAATTGTATTAGACTTCTAAAGCACAATGAGTACAATCTTACATTTGTTGCTTCCAGAAGGACCGATGCCATCAAAGTGATTTAGGATTCTCCATTCAGAATGATGTTATGCAGCAAACCATTCAGAGAACAACATGCTACCAATGCCATACTCAGGTCTGGTAGTGCCCATAGAAGAATCACATCATCAATATTCCTTTTGGTGAATTCCTATGACGAAAGCAGTGCTTTTCCAAAAACAATGACTACTATTCAGATGCATGAAATATGACTATCACCAAGACAGGGTACTACAAAGACACAATACAAGTTGCTAAAATGAGGATGGACCAGAGAGCCAAATTATCCTTACTTCAGCCTGGGATTTAAGAAACCCAAAAGGTTGAAGAGAAAATCAGATTCATCACCATCTACTCGATAAAAGGTACCATGGCATACACTTTTTTGAAAAATAACTCTCCTCCCATGTCTCTTGACATGGATTTAAAACTCCATGTCAAGGAAAATCCAGAGGTCACCTCCAGGAAAAGCATAAACGTCGCAAAAATAAAATCTACCCAGCTGGATAAGGTCTCCAAATAAAACCAGTGAAACAAGGTTAACCACCATCCCAAAGGGTTCCACACTTGTACACAATTCAATTTTAAATACAACAACCTACACTAAATTTAGAGTAGTGTCAAATGCTTTCTCCTGGAATGTGGGTTAGGGAGGGGTGCAGAAGGGTTTGACAACTGGCTCCAGTGGCCTCCCAGGTTCTAATGCATAACCCGTCCAGCATCTACATTCCACAGTGCGGACTGGGCGTGGCTCTATATTGGATAGAGTTGCTTCCCTCACTTGATTGTTTTAAAATATATATATTTATACAGTCTCTATCCTACTCTCAACCTAGATAAGAAATGTTAGTTTTCCAAAAAGACCAATTCAGAGGGAATATAGTATAAACCAGGATTATGCAAACATTGTCCTCTAGATGTTTTGGACTACAACTCCGATTGAGCCTCACCAGTATAGTCAATGGTTAGGAAGCACAAGGGTTGTACTCCAAACATCTGGAGAGCTGACGGTTGCAAGTCCCTTGTGTAAAGAAGTTTGATTGCATTAAATATACACCACACCTAAGAAGCATTTACCAAATGTCTATTTGGAGGATTTTAGCTGGTGACTTCATTATTGTGTTATATACGTTTAAGTTCTCTAAAATGTTTGTGTGTTAGTAGTGAGACAAAATAGAGAATGTGTGTATAGGGTGAGGTAACGACAAACACTGATAGTCATTAACAATAATGCATTGTTAAAACGCAAGCACATACACATACACACATAAGAGCACAAAGTCAGAATACTTAAAGTGGCACAGAAAAGAACATTTCCCTCAGAGTAGTATGTTTAGTAGGTATAGCCAAATATGTCAGAAATAAGTTTGATGTTGTCAAGTAGCAATGATGATCGTTTTCACTAGAATAATTAACAAATGTTTTGGTATTGAACGAACATTACTTTATTAGCATCCTTTCACTGCAACACACTTATTCTAATTTAAATTTGAAGAAAGGGGTGTTTCTTAGTTTGCAAAATGAAATTGCCATGCACCGCGGGTAAAGGGCGTATATTTGGTTATTGAATTGCATAGGACATACATGTAAGCTCTGCCCATTTCCCTTTGTCCCTCTGTGGTGTTCTGAGTCTGGTGTGTGAACCGTTTTTACCTGCCAGATGTTTTGAACCACAGTTCCCTTGAGCCCTTTCCTGCATAGTTAATGGTGCGAAATCATGGAAGCCACAGTCCAACGAATCCAGACAGCCACTGGTTGCAGATTCCTGCCATAACTAATGCAAATGTCACATGGCTACAGAACAGCTGATTTTGGGAAGAAAAACAGTAAGTGCAGGAAAGTATTAGAAATCATAACCAAACGTTCTCTGCTGAAATGCAGCGTTTCCTGCAGTGTAGCGGACATGCGGCCTGCATCTATGAACAGGATATAAACACACGAGTGCATTGCTTGCGTCAGCATATCCAGCATCCAGTCATTGGGAAATAGTGGCCATATCAAGACGCGGGTACCCTTGAGCTGTGCTTCATGAATGCCGCACAGCCTTTCATCAGCAAAGCACTTAGACTGCCTCCTCTCCCAGGGCCATGGTAAAAACTTGCTCTGTCGGGGGGCCCGCCTCTGCAGCCCCGTGCCTGCCCAGGAAAGGGAGGGAGGCTGCCAAGACGGCAATTAGTCAGCTCACGATGACAACATTGCCCGAGAAATCTGCTGAAAAGAGATGAAAAAAGCAGAGTATTGAATTCAGCACTCCGCCACCACAAAATGGGAAAAATGCAAGTCTGCCAACCTTTGGCGGATTAGTAACATGCATTTAAAAGAGCTCGGATTGGAAGTGAGATACCCCTGACAGGGTCGAACATTTCTCTTTAAAAAATCGTGTATTATCAACGAATAAGGCTGGCTGACATTTCTCAAGGTGGCGGAGGGCAGAGGAGGGAGACCGAGGGGCTTCATGATGTCAGCCAGTGAGATCATGAATGAAATGGAGAGTAGAGGCTTTGGATCCTGCGAGGAAGGGGTGGGGTGGTGATGATGGAAGTCCGCGAGTGTGTGGGTGGTGGGTCAAATGGTGTGTCCTGCAGACACGTTGCGAACGGAGGTTACTGTGAAAGCACACGAAGAACGAATCAGAGAAATAACAGTTTGGACATTGGGAGACGGGAGGAGAGGATATGATCAGCAAGGCAGAAAAAACGAGAGTAGAACATGCCAATAGAGCCAATAATTGGAACAGGAACAGTGCCACCTAGTAGGCATTATTAGAATTTCAGCTGCACATAAAAGCTGCACAGCAATGCTGTGGGTAAACAGCTTAGCTAAAAACTTGCCTTTTGATCCCAATGAGGGAATTGTCATTGTTTTATAGATCAGCACTATTTTAAGCAGTATAATAACAACAGTTTTATTAACCCAAAACTGGCATCTCTCAAAGATGTAACTGTGAGGAATTTGACCATCCGCACGGGAAGATTGTGCTCACCTGGGATTTTTTTATCTATTTTAAAGAATGAATAATGGGACAACAACCTCCGAATATATGTGGGGCCTTTCCTGCACTTATTTTCCACGCTCACGGCACAGCAGAAAAATATGTCCTCATTACGGGTCTGGTGGTAAAACCGGCAGGTTGCCCCCAGACCCTTAATGAATTAAGACTTTCCGGTGCCACCAGGCTTTTCCGAGTCTGGCATCCGGGAAGTCAGGCGCCAGTAATTTTGTAATTCCCCATTACCATTGCTTCCCATAGGACTTAAAGAGAATGGGGAAAACAGAAGCAAAACATCTGTGTACCTCTGCGGGCGGATGGCGTTCCACCAGCCGGGTGTGACCCTGGTGGGCAGGACACCACCAGTCGGCAGAATCATACTGTGCCATTAGGGAAACACCAGTACAGACCGTTTCCAGACCGGCACAGTCGTAATAAGGCCCATAGTATTGTACTCTGGTAGGACACAGCTTACCATCGCCGCCCTCCCCTGTCAAGTGTAGCTGACACCTGACAGCCATGGGTACATCAAAAGCCGTTGGCAGCCTGATTAGAATTTCAAGGCCCCATGGATTTGCATCTCCATAGTCAAATCTTGCTGGGTGTGGTGAATACTGAAGAATATTAATTAGCAGGCCTCAGGGAAGGCCTGGATGCAGGAAGTGACAATGGAGACCAGACGCCAACACCTCTTTGTAATGCATTGTGTCAACTAGGAACTAACACCCCTCCTTGGTATCAAAGGGCAGTGAATGTCCTGTCTGGAATCACTCCTTTCAGAGCAGGGAAGTATGTGAACTGTAGAAAACGAAAGTCTGACTGCAACCCCCTACTTCAAAGGAAGCCCATGTTGTGATCAAGCGCCGCATATGGCTCAGTTAATTAGGGAGACACTTTGATGTACAGAAGACAGGAAGATGGGTGGCATTTAGAAGTATATGTTGTCAACCTTCCCCTGTCTGTTGCCAAGTGCACTGGTACTGACCTAAAGCATCACTGAAGATTGTTGGTGGAGACACAGGATTAACTCACTTAAATTAGGCTTGTCCTACACCAATCCCTGGGCCCCGTTTGGCTTTTAAGAGTGCTGATCCCCTCAATGATCAGATCGTCTGAAAACCTTGCAAGCTGTAAGAAGAAGCACTCATTTGGACACGAGCTGAAGGTGCAGTCTACCTTACATCTTCCATCAGTGAAGGAAGGCGAGGAATTCCAATAGGGAAGCAAGATCCCTCCCCTAAACATCTCACAGGGAACAGAGGGAGCTACCAGGGTCAGAGGACCCATCGATCAGCCCCAGAACCGGTACCCAGCCAGCACACAGCGTGCCCTGCTAGGTTCCGACAGCAAGCTTCCATTGTGGGAAGTGCCAGAGAGTCTCTGGACAAAGGAAAATGATGTTGCCTGCTAACACCCTCCTGAGCTTTGGGCCATCTGCCTTGAAAGGAAATGAGCCATGCAAAGAAGGTAGAAGGAATGCCACACAAGCATTATTTTTTTAATTTTGTTTATTGTGTTAACTGAATTAACAGTTTTTATATAAAGAAAAATCCTGTTTCATCGAATGTTTTTAATGTGTTTTCCATTTTTTCCATTTTAGTTCTTCAAGTTGATTGACAAGTTGATTAACGAAAGGGCTAAGTCCTTTAGGGTGTTTTCCATTAACGGATGGCGTCCAAGTTCAGACTGTGCAAAAAGTTTACCAAAGCGATGGCTGGTCTTCGACTTAGCCCATTCATCAAGAAAGTCCACCAGTAATCCTCGTCCAGTCTTGAAAATTTAGAATAGAGATGACCTAGGTGGACTTCCCTGTTGCCACTGGTACCAGGACAATGGAGAATCAAATGTTTTAGACTTTCCTTTGAGTCTTGGTTCAAACAAAAACGACAAGAGTCGGTCTCAGATTTGCCTCGGCTTCTCAAAACCTTGTTTGTTTTTAAAATGTTCAGTCTTGCTCTCACTAACGTCGAGCGGTCTTGTTTGGAAACTTCAATAAGTAACTAATAGGCTTGTTTATTTTTTGGGCAAATGGCGGAAGATGGGCCGGGGATTTGTAGTTAAGTGCTTTCAGCTGCGTGTCGCACCAATCGGTTTCTTTCAATTTCTTTGCTGTCTTTGTTGGATTGGCTCCGAGCTCGTCCTCTGAACTTCCTATTGCTTTTAGGAGAGTTTGATTTTTATGTATCCAGGTTCTGAGCATTTTGTTTGTGCCTTTCTCAATTTCTTCTTGGATTAGTGTATAGATTTTCTCGTTAGATAATCTCACTTCCATGTAGAACATCAAGCTGTTAAGGGATACTGTGCCTTCAAGTGAGATAAGGCAGAGTTCTCTTCTTATAAGAGTTATTGGTGTACAGGTAGGCAGTCGGAGAACTTTTTCCAAAGAAAGCCTTCCAGTTTGGGCCAGATTGAGTGAGATAAGGCCGGGTTCTCTTCTTATAAGAGTTATTGGTGTACAGGTAGGCAGTCGGAGAACTTTTTTCCAAAGAAAGCCTTCCAGTTTGGGCCAGATTGAGTCTGGAATACTTGGGATGGCTGCCACTCCGTAGGTAAGCGCTGGAACCACTTTCATCCTCTAAAAGTTAGTTGCAGCCTTAACTTAGAAGCAACCACATTTTTTGTCCATAATGATCAATTGATTAGTTAAGGGTTTGTTTTTATGGATCAAAAAGTCTTGCATTGGTTGCTCATTCATCTTGTTGCTGAAGATGGTGCCCAAGTATCTGAAAGATTCCACTTTTTCATTAAGACGTCATTAAGGAACCATGCCTCTGATGTTTTTCGTTTGCCCGCTTTAATTAGACTCATCACTTTAGTTTTCGAGGCATTGCTTTCCAGATCGTTAGTTTTCAAATATTCATTCAAATTGTCCAGTTTTCTCTGGAGCCCTATCTTCGTTTTGGTCAATGAGAATGATATTGTCTGCGTAAAGCAGCCTGCTGATCTTTTCAGAGCCCAGAGAGGGAGAGAAAGCTTTAACGGTTTTTCAACATGTTGGTAATCGTTGGTGTAGGCATTGTAAAGTGCCGGTGCCAAGGGACATCCTTGCTTTACTCCGCAACTTGTGCAATTTGATGAGGAGAGTAGACCTGTGCTATTGAGTCGAACTCTCATAGATGTTTCAGAGTAGAGTTCTTGTATTAGATCCAGCAAGACGGGGGGACAATTCCAATTGATGAGTTTTCTCCATAACTTCTCTCTATTTACTTTATCGAACGCTTTAGACAAGTCGATAAAAGCCAGGCACAGAGGGGGAGCCCCTTCCTGAACTCTGGCTTTGAGAATGTTGATAGTAAATATGTTTGCCATGGTGCTTAGATTTTTCCTAAAGCCAGTTTGGAAGTTGTCCCACCCATCTGAAGAAGACCCCCAGGCCTTGAATCTATCGAGTAGGAAAGACCCAAAGAGTTTTCCGATGCAATCAAGGAGTGCAATAGGGCGGTAGTTGTTTGGGTCGCCTCTGTCTCCTGATTTGTAAATTGGCACTACATTTGCTGTCTTCCAGGACGTCGGAATAGATCTGGTTGCCATGCACGATTCAAAGATTTCTGCTATCAGGATAGACCAGCTTGCCGGGTTAGATTTTAAGTCCATATTTGACAGACCGTTGGGGCCGGGAGCTCGCAATGATTTAAGTTTTTTGATTTTAGATTCAATGCAGGCTGGATCAAGTTCGATATCCCAGTGGGTACTTTGATGTTTCAGAGGTTCCGTCCCTTTCTCGGGTAAGTCGAAGAGGGCTGAAAAATGGGTGATCCAGGCTTCCTCTGGACGCTGGATGTTAGAGAGTCCTCACTTGATGAGCTTTTTGAAGAAATCAATGACCAGAAAGCCTTTGTTTGCTTGCCACTGAGAACTCTCAGCATTTGCTCTGAATCGTCTTGATAGAGTTGGAGTTTAAAACCTTTTAACCAGTTCTTGTAAACATTGGTTGAAATCCGAGCTACTTCTCTGTTAGTAGTGGAAGGAAAACGTCAGGCCTTTCTTATGGCTCATCTCATCATAAGCCTTTTCTCTCTAAGTATCAAGTTGTTGTGATGGTGGGTTTTCACTTTAATTTGGCTGCCAATTTTTTTTAACCTGTTATGGATGTAGTAATGGGCAGTAGTCCGTGAGGATGGTTGACTCTTTTGAATTATCCCTTGCTTTTGCTTGACAATAATTTGTGGTTAGTGTCGTGATGGCTGAGCCTTTCAATCTCAAACGTGTAGAATTAGCATGGGTCTCGATGTTGGCCATTCTCAGAGCGCACAGACTCTTGTGGGTATGTAGACGGGAAACTGTCCATGTCGTTTTCAGAAGGTTGTAGTCACTGTTGAGTGTTCTGATAACCTCAAAACCTGTAACCTGCATCAGAAGCTCTCTAGAGAGATAGACATAGCCTAGAGTTGCATGTCTTCCAACTAACTCCCAGGTTGGAAGGACCAGGTAAGATGCTTTACCCAAGAAGTGGGTGTTGTGAAGATCAAAAGTATCCATCAAGTTTGCTCATTTCTTTCCTCTTTGTAGGGAGTTTTCTGGCAATGTTGTGATATTAGCTTTTATTTGTGAGTTTCCAGCTCTTTTTTGCAATATCTTGGCGTTTAAATCACCACAAATGATTATACTGTTGGTTGAATCGTTTGATAGGGCGTCTTTCAGGATGTTTTCAATTTTTAGTAGAAAGTGCTCGGTTAAGCATTCTTTCGGGTTCCAGTACAAGTTTACCAGTAGGTAAGTTGTTTTCTTTCGTTGACTTGGGTCTTGCAGGCTGGCGCCTTGTTGAATCAGGGCTGCCAAAATATGTGGCTCGTCCGTTATGACTTTAAGAAACTGGAGGTTGGCTCCAATGCGCAGAGCAATCAATAGTCCGGCCCTTGGTCGACCTGTAGCTCCTCTTAGGGCTGAAGAAAAGATGGTTACGTAGCCCTCTATCGTTGGTTTGTTTTGAATCTATGTTTCTTGGAAACAACACATATCATATGATCCAAGGTTTACATCTGAGGAGTGTAGTAGGTGAGTAAAACCTCGGGAATTCCAGGAACCCAAGGTTAGGGCGGTAATAGATTTCGTGTTTGAAGGCTCACTAGAGGAATCCTTGTTTGTCTGTCCTGTATTTGATTGCTACTATCTTTGTTTTGTTGACAGAGCTTTAGGCAGCCAGGCCCAGTGATCTGTGTTTTCTTTGAGACTAATTTGGTTCTGTTCGCCGTTTAACTTGTGTTTTCCTTTGGTTGAAATATCTTGTTCGATAGTTATGTTCCAGTTTTTCTCGGGTCCCGGCAGGACTCTTTCCAATTCCAAAGAGCTTACACGGTGGCCCTCGTTTTGGTTCCACTGGGCGAACCTTACATTACGCCCATTTGAAAGTGATGGGGCACGCTCATGCGAGTATGAGGTCCTATAGGTACGTTGGTCGTTCATCTTTCTGGCTCGTGAATGTCTATCCAAATGTCCGGTTGAACCCTCTTTGTTTTTGTGTCCTTCGTTGGTCTCATAGTCTATGAGGTCATATCCTAAAGCTCTTAATTTGTTTATTGCCTTAGTTAACAGTGACTTTGTTGTTTCTGACTGTATATGTAGATAAACACTGTCAACTCGCTTTTTGTCTTGAAACTCCACTATCGCAAGCTCTTCTGTTGATAGAGATATGAGTGCCTGGACCAAGTGCAACATTTTTAAAATAGTTTTTCTTTTGAGAATGAAAGATGTGTCTTCTTTCCAGATGCTTTTCAGGGTAAAGATGCGGGTCTTGGTAGACCTAACAGAACGTCTTAGAAGTTCTCATTTGGCTCGGCGTGCATTGCTTATTTTTCTTGGTTGAGTCATATTTCTGGGCCCTCCGGAGTTTGAATTCCGTTTTTTTCTTGGTGTAACTGAGGGTCTGGCAGAAGGGTCTAATTTAGGTTGCCTTTTCGTGGTCTGATCTCTTGTGGTAGAACGCTCTTCCCTGTGGCTACTTCTATGAACTCTGGTGCGCCAATGAATTGAGTTTTCTGTCGGTCATTCATATTTTAGTTTTTGAGGGTCTCCTCTCGTTGATGTCTTCCTATTAGATAAACAGGCCCTGGACGTAGCCGCACAGTGAACTTATCCGTTTTCTTGGCCGGTGGATATTGGAACATTCTTGTGCCTTTATTTTTTGCCAGGAGGTTTTGTTTCTTCCCCTCCAGTGTTAGGAAGATTGGACTTGTCTGCTCCGCTGAGAGCGTCTTTTTTTCCTGTTTTTGTTTGTAATCCCAATCCACGGCATTTGGGGCAGGAGATTGACTGTTTGCATTTCTTTTTCTTTTTTGTGGTGGATTCCGGTCGACCTCGTCCCAGGCCTCCCAAGTTTCTGTCTCATTTAAGGCTACCTGCATCAACTCACTTTCCGTAATTGACAAGGTAGTGTCGTTTGTATCCTGCTTTCCCTTATTGAGAGTTTGTGAAGTCTTTGGTTGAGGAAGAAGGGTCGGATCATTGGATTTAGGCTCAAAAGGTAGGTAGGATTGTTTTAGTGAGGATACCAGACTATCTTGATTGATTTTAAGTCTGGCTGAGGACCTGTTCGTCGTCGTCTTAGATTGCCAGCTCAGTTTAACACACTGGATGGATTGGTCAGAGGACCAGGTTGCACATCCATTTTTCAATTGGGGTTTAGTCGCGTTTTTTAGGTTAAGTTTCTTTGGGTTAATTGAGGCGCGACAACAGTCTTACTGTTCAAGTGTTTCGTTTTTTCTTTTGATTTCAGTGAAATCGAGCTCAAAGGAGGAACATCAGCTATTTTCACTGCGGTCTGGCCAGGAGGCTCACTTTTTGTTTGGTTGGTAAGGGCTATCGTGGCTTCCTTTTGCAGAGTTTCCTGTAAATTGGAAGGTTTTGATGGGTTGCTCTTCCGTTTGAATTGACTTCGAGCACTTTGTAGAGACCACTGAGTTTCCAGATTGCGAAGAGGCTTCTCCCGTAGGAGGTTTGTTAATTTCCTTTGCTGTAATGTAACCTTCAATGAAGGAAAGTCGCGTTTGGATGAAGGCCAAGAGAGTTACTTGATCTTTTGCTGTGTCATTAATCGCCATCATACAGCTTAGTGAAGGGAGCTAGTGCTATAGTCAAAGATGACATAATGGCAAGAAGGTCTGTTTTTCTTTTTGATGGTGTGGTGGGTGAGCCTGGAGCGGCTCTGGAGTCGAGCATAGAATCAGGCTTGCTTCTTCCCGTTGGGGATCGACATAAATTGTTGGGCCACTCACTTGCGGAGTTCCCATAGGTGGGACAACCAGGAAGTGCATCTCTTTTCCTCAGTTCCTGGACGTGCAAGTTTGTCAGATCGTGGTCCGGGAGTTCAGTCAGACGTTGACTCTTCTTTGGGGTTATCGAAACTCGGAGCACATAGTCTTCAACACGCTTATTTGCCACAGGGACGCAATTGGTTTGGACTTGGTCATTGAAAAATGTTGTTACCTTTGGTGTCGGTTTAGGTTCCAATGCGTTCAAGGTGGTTCCAAGGCCTGGCCTCTCCGCTTTTAGTTGCCATCTTTTCAAAAACGCAAGTTTGCGCAAAGAATCTTTTTCACTTTCTTGAATCAGATCTTGATGGGTACCTTCCAAAAGTTCGGCGTCCGATATCTCAGCTTTGTCATCCCCCAGGGGGTGTTTTGTTTTCGTCGCAAAGAAGTCGACTATGGATCCCATGGCTGGTGTTTTTTGGGCCTTAAAGAAACGCGATGGTGTTTTGTCTTTCATCAATGTTTTTTTGCATGATTGTTGCTTAATAGACTTGGAGAAAGACGTTGTATTATGTTGTAACTGATGCTTAGTGTTACTGGCTGCCGTGGCATTGCGGCGGCTTGTGAGGACTGTTTCTGTCGGCGTAGAGTGTGGCTCTGAAAAGTTGAGTCTTTGGGGGATGGTCGGAGGTTTAGTAGCGTCCCCCGATACATTCAAATCATCATCAGAGTACTCAATTGTAGAGTACGAGCAGGCCTCAGTACTCTTGCTGATAGTACTATTTGTTGGGGGACTGGAGAGGTCCTCATTTTTGTGTATTTGGTGGATTTCCACTTTGATTTCTTCTTTATTTCGAAGATCAGCTAATTTAGCTGAAGAGATGGTAATAACCGGAGGCAAGGGCATAGTTGACACTTTTAGAGGGGTAGCGACTAGTTGGTGGACCCCAAATGCAGGTGGGTCCTTCGTTAGCTGGGGCTCCTGGTTTTCCAGAGGAGCGGTACCCAGTTTATGATGTTCTAATAAGGAAAGATTCTGACAATCGCCCAGGCCTGACATTGGGATGGGCTGGGCCTCTAAGTTTGAAAGTTCCTTCGCGTTCAGCGAGGGCTGCATAGTCGGCACGGTAACCGATGCTGAGTCGCGGCTCCTCCCCGTGTTTTCTAATTCACTCTCCACTGTTCAGCGGCGTTCAGATCGAGAGGAAGAATTCGGGGGCACTTTTCTAGCACGGCTCACCGGCTTCAAAGGACTCCGCCGCTCCAAGTCGCTGTCCTCGCTCCAGGTCCGCTGACTCCGAAGCCAGTGCCCCTCACTGCCTGTTTCATTGGCCCGCATCTCAGGACCGGGCAGACCGCGGGGCGGCCGCGGACTGCCGTAGACTGCAAGCACCTCAGCGAGCAGCTCCGCCGCCGCTCCGCGGCTCAAATGAGGTTATGAAGGCTGTGTGGGTCACTCCCCCCACCACAGCAATGGAAAGCAGACTGAAAGGAACTCAAAGGAACAGGAGACTGCCGTAGACTGTGAGCACCTCAGCATTATCCATTGTTCATCTTTTGAAGGACAATTTCGAGACTGTTGAGTCCTCTAACTGCATCCGGCTGCACCGCTGACTGTTGTCACACCGCAGTCACAAAGGCCATCCAAGACACCTCAACCAGCATTCCAGATACACCAACTAGCATAGAGACACTGATTCATAGCCCGAGCAACCACACCGGACAGCTTGCAGAGGTCTGTCCAGCCTCGCTTGCCGAACTGCCTGACGCCTGGTACCTGCAGCTGTCACCCGCCACTAAAATCCATCTCATGAGCTGCAAAGTGTCCTCGAATTGAATTTGACACAGAGTAGCACCAAGAACCTCTTCAACACCAGGTACACTCCGAAGGCCCCTAGAGACAATTATGATCTTTTGACCCTTTGCTGCTGAAACCAAATAATCTTGAACAGTAAGACTGATTGCTTTACCAACTACCCTCCTGTCAGTATCCAGTGTACATCCATTTCCTTTGTGAAACTGTCTTTTCTATGTGTTCCTTCACAGTGGGGTTGTAATTGTAGGGTGATAGAACGGTCGTAGTAATAATAAAGTAGATATTTGTATACAATCTTCACTGGACAGTCCCTCTTATCATTGGGTAATAATTGTATTTTCGCTGTGTTACAACTAACCAACGACCCATGACCTTGCAGAGATAAGCCTGCCGTTCCGTCCATGTTACCAAAATTGGACAAGGAGGTCTTATAATTCACTTGTATTCCAATCTGTTCTGATCCCTTCTGGTGTACTAGAGGTGTGGGGTTGATTGATGGTTTAGAAACCGATATTCATCCCTGGACCACTGGTGCCCTGGAAGTTGATTTGTCACAATAACATTCAGCCATGTATGTATTTCACCCTTGTAAGAGATGTGGTTGGTATCAACAACATAGCGTAGGCACATGCTGCTGTGATTGGAGCACTGGGACATGTTTTCCATTAACCATCAACATTATTTTGGGTTTCTATCTATAATATGAGACCAGAAAAGTCAATTTCAGTGAAAATGCCACACAAGCACAGTGCCAACGAACACCCATCATTGTAATTTCACCTCCAGATCAAAGCTACACTGGAATGGGGTGTGCAGTCAAAATATCGAGAAAAAGAAATGTCGAAAGACAAAAGAAATAGAGAAAAAAAGTCGAAAAAAAAGTCAAATAATTAATTTTTTTATTTATATTTATTTTGTGGCTCTCATATGCAAAAAAAGGTTAAAGAAATAATAAAAAGGGGGGTTAGGGGGAACCCCCCATTTCGAATAAAAAACGTTATAAAAAAGAAATGCGACTTTTTTTTCCGACTTATTTTTTTCTCGATATTTTGACTTTCGACTTTTTGTTTTTCGATTTTTTGACTATGAACCCTGGAATGGATTATGACTATGCAAATTAACAGAACAACTTTCATTTTTTTCATATGAATACATTAACACTGTTTACGGGGTGGTGTCATTTTATACACAGTTTTATGGAACCAAGACTGACAGTTCCCAAAGATGATAAAACCAATCACAAACATGTTTTACCTATTTGGGACTCAACAAAGTTGTGTAGGTTTACATGTGTGTGTTTGGAGCATCGGGGTATGTTTACCATGACCATTTACCCCCTCATGCTCATCCCAGTACTAGCATAAGGAGGCATCCTGGGACATGAAAGGGGGCAAAAGGAAAACAAGAATCATCTCTTCCTCATGCAGGTGGGATCGCTCTATTCAGGACCAAGGAATGACATCAGGGTTGCATTGCACACATCCCCTTCTTCCCTCTGATGTTACCCACAGTCTCTTTCAAACTGTCTACAGAGGAATAGAAGGTGTTCATTACAGAAACAGTGAACTCTGGATTCGATGCCAGACTTACCCTACCATTCCCCTCCTCCGGTTCCTGTTCCAGCTCTTGACATTCAACCTCTGGTACCCCAAGGATATGACTGGCAGATGTTTTGAAGACGAGATTGTGGGCAAGGTAACTCTGCTCCTGTTGCTAAATCTGGAACTCATGGACTTGGCACCCTTGAGACAGGGAAAAAGACACAAAATGCTTACAGCCGATATTTCACCACTCCCTTGTCATTTCTTTTCTTACTATGAAGCATGAAAACCCTTATCAACAAGGGGCATAAGGAACCCTTCAAGGCAGATCTCCCTAGGAGTTGGACCAATCCTTACCCTATTCAGTGTTTGTGTTTGGGGGCAGAGTTTCCAGACATCCTCAAGATATATTCACTTCATCCCTGATTAAATAGGCAGCCATCTGTGGAGACAAAGGATTCTGCTCCCTTCTACCATTTTGAAAGGAGAGTAACGAGGGCCCTCATGTGAGACCATAGTGATGTAAATTGTGTTCTCCAGAGACACTTAGGGCATGCTACTCAGTCCCTTCTAAAGATTTTCCAGGTGCTTTTCTTCCTACTGGAATAGGCATCTGGCAATGTTGATATTTTGAAAATCCTAGAGAAGAAGATGACTTTCTGCTCCAATATCTCAGATGACCTCTACATAGATTCTTCCCTCAGAATGCCTCTGGGTTCACAGCAAGGCAACTCAATTGGTTAAAAACCTGGAAGGGTGAGGCTTCCCAGAAGGCAATCCGGCTCTGGCTCCTGTTTTAGGACAATCCCTGTGTAGGTCCAATATAGGGGATATTATTAAAGAAGCACAGGATGGGACAAGCTGCCTTCCATCATCTAACCCAGGTTAGCGACCCTTCGCAGAGGGGGATTTGGTCAATATGGGCCTCACTCCTCTCCAGAAGACCTCACGCAACACCCCCTTTTCCACCACCTGCCTGTCTACTGGCAGCACTACCTTGACTAACGTTCCTTGATACCCAGCGGCAGGCTAGAATGGGCATTACTGTTAGCCTTCTACTCTACATGGGAAGAGGAGAAGTCCGACCCCTGGGTCTGGGACACAGTGTGAGATGGTTATTGCTTAGGGATGTGGTTGCTACCATCAAAAGTAGTGTCTTGGCTCAGGGACTCCTTGAAGAGGAGGTTTCTGCAGAGGGAATTCGGGACTTGATTACCAAGAGTCTTGAGACTCCAATTCCTCAGACAAAAGAAGACACAGCTCTTCCCCAACCTGCTACTAGTGAGGAAGCACACAGGAACACTGATTAATGAACTTGTCCAGGCCCTGCCATTCAAAATGAAGACTCCTTGGAAACATCATGCCAAGAGGCATTGCTAGGGGGTCTGAGCAGGCCATAGCCCCAGGTCATTTGGTTGTAGCCTGGACAGAATCTCAGGGACTAAAACCAAAAGGATAGGTAGTCCCGAGACTGAACAACACACACCATCAAGATATCCATCAACCTCGACAATTACTTCATTAGCAAGACCAGTATTATTTGCTGAAAAATGAATTCTAAGGCAAATGCAAACAGCAATCTGCTCATTCCGACACAGAAATCAATTGCATGTGTTACCTTCAAAATGTTCTCCATGCAAGTCCCGACAAAGACCTTAGCATTCTTCAAAGCAAAATCCCACTCAGAAGACATCTTGCCAGTCTCCTTCCTCAAGTCAATCCCCATGGAAGTACTTCATACCATGTTGGCAATTATCGACCCATTCCCCACTCAGGGCACCTTCTCCACAGTTTCAAATCATGGAAAACCTCCCCATCGCCCCGGCTCAAGAAACCAAGTTGAAATCCTAACGTCCTCAACATCTAGCCCCATAAACACCTTTATTTCCAGGGCAATAACCGTAAAGAAACAGCTGTAGCTACCAAGCACCAGGCGCATATTGGGGGCAATGGCATCTTGCAGACTTATTAATCAGGCTTCAGTCTAAGCTGCAACTCATAGAGAAATACCATCCAAGCAATAGACAATGCAATCTGCATCCATGATGATGGACACCCCTGCTTCCTGCACTCCTAGACCTCTCCACATACTTCAACACATTAGTTCATCAAGCCTTCATCAACAAACTGCCCAACTGGATGTCCAGAGACTACTTTAAACAGAACCCAACCTGCTCCTCACCAACAGCACTGAAGGCTTGGCTGGCTGCCATGCATCTTGAAGGTTCCACCCTGTAGCTGACACCCGAATTCAAGTAGCTGGGATTCTGCATAAACAGCCACCTCTCCCCCAAAATATAAAGATAGCTGAAATCTTAGCGAGTATGGTACTTACTAACTCTACCGCAGAAAATCGAACGCTTCGAATCAGACAATATTATCATATCTGCCATACGAGCTATGGTCCAACCTCACCTGCACAAAGCAAATACTGTATTTACCAACATGACCATCAACTTCCAGCCTCCTCAAATGCCTCTTGAAATATGATGATATAACCCAGACACTCAAAAAACCTCACTCACTACCACTACAGGCAAACATCCCATTCAAAGCCATCCACATGAAATGCAAAGTTTTTATCATGCATGGCACTTCCTACCTGAGAAAGTCACCATCTCTAGCAATCAGAGGATCACCAGGGCCTGACCAAACCAGAGCAGCAGAAAATAACACACTCCTAGTTGATGCACTGAGAATGTGGATGCGCCATATCCAGCAAACGTCAAGCGTATTTTGATGCCAATGGCCATCTACAGACCTTTCAAACAGGCTTCAGGCACAGATGCAGCAAGAAGAGAATCCCCATGCAAGCTAGAGAAAGTGCACTCTACATCTCAGTATGGACATCCAATCACTCATGTATTCCCCAATCCCTGCGTATCTTGCTACACATTAGAATGTAAAGGACTATAAGTCTGTCATCAACAAATTGCACAACCCCACACGGGCATCAGAAAGAACGCACTCTGCTGTGTCAACTTAGACTCTACCCACGCTCATGCATTTCCGAAAAGAAGTCAAGACCCTCTTCTTCAGGGAGAACCTTCTCAACACCTCGTACAATAAATCTCACCAACCCAATTTGCCAGTATTCTGACGACCACCCTTAACAGACCACACCACGGTTCCACTCCCACACTGAGCTGAACACTGTTACATGTGCCAAACTAACTGGCAAATGTTAACTATGACCAGTTAACTTAAATGGTATGCCACAATAAATGCAGTGCTGCAAGGACTCCCCTGCAATCATCTTCTAATGTGTGCCTGTAACCCATACTGGTGTCTAGTGCCCCATAGCTTCAGAAAAGCAGGCTTTAAGCATTAAATATCCCAAATAGCATACATGAAAATAGATGCACCTTCAATTGACTTTCTCTTCCAAGGTTGCATGGCCAGAGATGTTCAGTCTGCAGTCACAGTCAGGTAGTATTTTCGCCAGGTCAATGGGCAGGTCAAATGAGGAGAGACAAATGCCAATTGGTCAACATAAAACCTTGTTGGCGTGATTGGTGGGGTTTGAAGTGGTGTAAACCCAAATAGGGGAATTTAAGGGAGAAGTCTGAGTAGCCATTGATGGATGCGGATTGATATATTAAGGGATGGAGAGAGAGGTGAGAACAATTTCAATATTAGCAAGCTACTGATTGTATTTGTAGAGTGCTGGCAGCTAACGTCACTGCTGATGGTTGGAATAATTTGAATAGTTAGATGGATAGAATGTGTTAGTGATCTAGAATGGAGACGGTTGAGAGAGCGTTAGGGGTGTGAGAAGGAGATCATGTTTGCTATGCTTCTGGTTGGCTTTAATTAGAAGGAAACTCGAATAAACATACCTGTTTCCTCAATACGACTTTGGTGTTGTCGCTGCAATTAGGCAACGAGCGATCACCAGCCTCGCCACGTGTGTGGATCCTCCAAGAAGCAGAGTGGCTCTACGAATTTGTCTGGTACGCACCTTGCTTTGCATGCCCAGCGACATATTGCCTGACTGAGGCCCAGCTAATTAAAAGACTACTTTAGACCTTAAATCTCGAAGGGCCATGCTGCGAAGGGCTGCTTCATTCCAATCGAGCCCTAGAGCATGTTATATTTAAGGAAAGCACGTTGCAGCATTTGGTGACGTTGCCCTACCAAAAGGCTGTTAACTGATCACATTGCCAGCCAACAATAAACAAAGGCTGCATCGCTTTGTTTGAATCTGCACTGTGCAAGCACAGATGCAGCACGTTCTTTACACTAGCAAGCACTGCCAGGAAGCTAGAAGGGATCAATATTGATATTGATACATGATAAGCAAATTACATTAAAAGTAAATAAAAAAATAAAAAAAAGAAGGCACAGAATTACAAGCTGGTTCACAGCCTTACCATACTGTCTTACACTGTTGAAGATCAACAACCCCAATTGACTTGCATCTGGGGATTGGGATATACTAGCATGATGCAGAACATAGCTAGAACATAGCTCCGCCAATCACATTTCTTCCCAGTCCAGGAGAACCACCCTTTCATTGAAAATGTGGAAGAAGTAATTTGAGCATTATGCCGCCATGGTCTGAGGGGCCAACTACGGAGTTGAAAGAAAGACATGTTTGCTCATGTATTGCCTAGGCACAACGGGGCAGGAAAATTAGGATGACTTGCCTGAACTCTCAAACGAGAAATCAACTAATCTCAACAAATATGAGAAGTGCATTGCTAAACTGGATGAGGATCATGAGTGCAAGGTAAGCATTATATTGGAAAGATATACGTTTGGAAAGAGGACGCAAATGTCGAAGAGTCAGTGGAAATGTACCAAACCACTCTAAGGGTTTGACAAGGACATGTCATTTTGGTAAGTAGTCATTTTGGAAAGTAGTGTCTTGGCTCAGGGACTCCTGGAAAGGAGGTTTCTGCAGAGGGAATTCAGGAATTGATTGCCAAGTTTTATCATTTTGGTCAACAATCTGATGAGAGCCTCAGGGACCAATTCATGCTTGAGTGCAGGCACAGCAAGATAAGGGAACAATTGTGATTCAAGAAAAGGTGATTCGCCTTTAGATGAGGTTTTTGCAGCTACTGAATGAAGTTGATCATACTAGCAAATGTATAGTGCATGATAGAAGGTTTAACAAGGTAATTAAGATTCTAGTGGAATGTGGTCTGATGCTGAGCAAAGATAAATGCACATGTAATCAGAAATAAATTGAGTATTTGGGGCACAGTGTCAGCTGAAGGGATTCATGCCAAGACAAAACAGGACCATTTTGCTGCCAAAACAGTGATCCCTCCTAAAGGATTGCCTTCCATATGAATGGAATTCCCAATGTGCTGAGGAGTTTAATACTATTAAGCCGCCTTCAAAATTTATGCCTTTTCTAAAGAAATTCAATATCGACAGAAAGACGATAGTTTCTACAGATGCCAGCAACACTGGATTGGGAGCTGTGTTCACACAGGATGAAGGTGACAACAAGTATATTATATCTTTTGCATCTTGACTTCTTAAAGGAGCAGAAATCAATTATTCTACCATTGAAAAGGAGCTTTTGACAGTCAGGACATACCTATGTTGCACAAGCGATCTAGTCCAAACAGATCACAACCCGTTAAGAGAGACCCTACAAAATAAAGGACTGAATGGTGTATCTTCAAATATTAGGATATGGGTTATAGCACTCCAGGAATAATGAATTGATGTGCAATATGTTCCTGGAAAGAGAAACATTCCTGCTGAATGTTTATCTCGCATGGTCATGAGTGGAGAGAATGAGGAAGAAGAGGATGAGGATGAATGTGTATTCATTGTTGAACATAGATGGTATCAAAGGAGGAGTGGGTTAATATTGTGAATGGGTGAAGGGTGAATTGTAAGAATGCAGGACTTTAATGAAGCAGAGTGTGGCGGGAACAAATTGAGAAGTTTTGTAGATTGTGATAAATGAATTGCAGGTAGCTGGGGAGTATGTAATGGGGGCTGACAGAATAATACCTCTGTATGGGGTGAGAAAGAGATTTTTGTAGAGATAGCCCATGAGGGTCATCAGAGCATCACTAAGACGAAGCACCCTGTGCATGCTGAATGTTGGTGTCCTGGGTATGATTTTGAGGTTGAGAAAGTGGTAAAGGGCTTTGTTTAAAGTGTGCTGAGTGAGAGAGGTTTATTGGCCAGTGAAAGCCCCATGATACTAGTGCCACAGATGCCATGGAAAAAAAAGTGGGCATGGACATTGTGGGGCCAATCAAAGCAAGCGTGTTCACAAGTTTTGCATTGTATTTGGTTGACCTTCTGTCGAAATGGGCAGAAGTGAATGTCACGCAGAGCATAATGATGAGTGAAGTGATTGGCTTCATGGATCAGGTGTTCAGGTGTGAGGGTCATCCTTGTGAACTACTGAAGACAATGGTGTCCAATTCAAATCATAAGAAATGTGAAGTTACCTGTGGGGGAATGACATAGAACATGAGTTCAGTGTTATTTATCATCACCAGGAAACTAGGCAACACTGTATGGGATAAAGCACTTTAGATGGTGGGTATAAGCTAATGGCGAGGATTGGGAAAAGCTGGTGTTGAACAAGGGTGAGGCCTATCGCTCCACCCAACATGTGTCTAAGGGAATGTTCCTTTTGAACTGATTAGGCAGAGCAAACCTAACCGTACATGATGCCCCTAATAGATTAGAAGGGCGAGATGGACATGGGAGAATGTGCAACAGGCGGGACCACGTGTCAATAAGACAGAGCACCAACTAGATCAAATGTGATGAGAGGAAAGCAGTCAAAGAGAGAAGTGTGCAAGAAGGCACATTGGTGAGGGTTAAACTGCCTATTCCTTTACAACAAGGACCGATGCAGTGGTCACAACCATGTAAGGTCAAAAGAGTATTCTATATAACAAATAGTTGTCCTAATAGTTTCCTTTGAGAGCACAGCATTGTGCATTATTTTTTTTCTTTTTTGACAATAAATGTCTCCAATTTACCAGCGTTCCTAGCAACAACAAAATACTCTCATGCACATGGATGGAATGAATTGAATGGTTGGATGGATGGATGGGATGTGTGTGTGACCTATAATGGAGGCAGTTAAGGGAGCGGTAGGGGAGTGAGAAGAGAGCACAGTTGCTATGCTGCTCTTGGGCTTTAATTAGAAGGACACTTGAATAAACCTACCTGTGTCCTCAATAGGACTCCAGCAGGGCCACTGCTGTATTACTAGACTGAACGGCTGAGGGCTAAGGTTTACCCTTTTGCAATATCTGGCTTTCTCTGCAATAAAGTGGTCTTTAATCGTCCTACTTCACTGGCTCTGACCGTATCCCTCCATCGTCCACAATATCATCGTTTAAGGAAATATAGAACTCACACTGTCAGTCCGGCGTGGTTTAGATGCGGGCAGAGTGTGAGCCTGCCCCACAGAGGCCACCATCGCTATCTGACCTTTTATCTCCACATAGAGTCTTAGGATATGCAAAAGGAGTAGTGGCTGCCCATGGCTTTCTGCAAAAATAGGCGACAACAAAAGTAAAAACAGGAAGTGTGAATATGAGAAATGCCATACCTTTAAACAATTAAATAGTGAAGGAATTTGGAAAAGAGTGACCGAATAAAATAAAGATTGGCTAGCAGGGTTGTTGCTAGGTTTGGAAAAGTCCCGGTGCTATGCTAATGTCGGAACTGTTGGGACTGGGGGCTAGCTAGCCTTTTGGCTGTAGCTCCTGAAATTCTATTTGGGGCTACAACCAAAAGACCAGGGCTATAGCCCCCTTAACCCCCCCCTAGCAACGCCTCTGTTGGCAAGGTATGTAACAGTAAAAATAAAAGAAAGGAGAGCGGCATCGACAGAAAGGCAGAGAGAGGGGGATACAGGCACGGGCAGCAGAAGGAAAACCGTGAACGAGGTGCATTAGACGCAGGGAGCGAAAGAATGAAGGGTTTGAGCAGTATATTGTATAAAGAGAGAGAGAGCAAAAGTGAACAGCCACAATGGAAGACAAGAAGATGCCTGCAAATTGATAAGAAACAAGGAAAGCGAGGAGGGGTGTGAGCTCACGATGGGGAAAGTGAAAGAAGAATGATGAGAAGTATGACAGAGGAAGACAGAGATAAAAGACGGGCAAGGAGCGGAGAGAGGAGACATTTTGTTTAATGAAGTGGGGCGCATTACACGTGATGCAAGTGTTTCGTGCCGTGTTCTTCCTCCCTTGATCAGTGAAACTTGTCCATTAGCGTGCGTAATAATCCTCAAGAAACGATCACTAATTAAGGCCCTTTCCATGGAGTATGAGGACCTACAAATTACAAAGCAATCTTGGATGGCGCCGTGGAAAGTGAGGGCTCAGATCACTGATTCGCATTAGCTGCGCGGCTTCCATTTCAGAACCGGGAGCTGCGCGGAATCTTAATGTCCCTCTTAACGAAGGGGTGAAAGAGGGCGGGGGACGGGCTGGTGAAAAAACGGGACAGCCTCAGTGTGCTTTAAGTATCAAGTGGGATTGACGCAGAATCCCTCGAACAGTTCTCGACAGTCCTCGATCCCATGTGGTGGAGGAGAGAGGATGCTGGCAGGATTTCTGGCAAGACTGCGGTTTGATTTGGTCATGTACATAACAAGATGCCCAATACATCACCCTGTGCACATTTAAAGAATTAATGCAGTGCCAGTCCCAGGTCTCCCAGCACCCTGTACGAGATATTCGGGTGCCCCCACCCCCCCACTGTTCTAGTCCATGCACGTGCATTATGCCCAGAATAATATACCATGCTACAACTTTTTTTTAAAAGCGACACGTTGGGTGAATTAAAAGTCATGCTACAGTAAGAAAGGGCTCGACATGCTGACCCAAAATGCCAGTCCAGCCAAGGAAAAACATATACCATGTTTGCTTTATTATGGATGCCACAGAGTAAAATGTCATTCCATAGTAGGGAATACCAAAGGACTAGATTGTCTGCCCCAAAATGCCAGTTCAGCACAGTAAAAACATATAACACACTTGCCTTATCATAGATGCCCAGAGTTAAATGTCATGCCATAGTAAGAAAGGACTAGACTGGCTGCCCCAAATTGCCAGTCTAGTCCAGTAATAACACATATAGGGCCTCATTACACGGTAGGAGGTAACCATGGCACAATTAGCGCCATGGCTACCCCCTACCGCCTGCTGGGCATGGGTAGGCGGTATGGGGACTTACCGGGTCATTCAGATACTTGAGGACCCGGTAAGTCCCCATGCCAATTGCCATTCCCCATTCCCATTCGAGCCCCCATAGGGCTCAATGGGAATGGGGAAAGAGATAATAACGGTACCGCTATTAGCGGTACCGTTATTTGCTCTGAAGTCCCTTAGCGGGTTCCTTCCTTAACGTGTGGTCTGACCACATGTTAAGGACGGGACCCGCTGAGGGACCTCGTAGCAGGACGGTAGGGGATTACCGGCACCGGTGCCCTTACCAGTGCCAGTAACCCCCTACCGCCTACCGTGTAATGAGGCCCATAGTGGTAGCCAGTCATAATGTCAAATGTAAAAAGTCTAATCCAAAAATGTCGAAAAAATAAAAATGTCGAAAAAAAAACTTGAATGTGTTTTTTTTAATTTGTATGTTTTTTTGGCTTTAGCTAGTAAAAATAAACAGGGGGTTGAGGGAGAACCCCCCATTAAAAAAAAAAAAAAAAAAAAAACTTTGACATTTTATTTTTTCGACATTTTTGCATTCAGCTTTTTTGAATACGACGTATTCACTATAAACCGCCCATAGTATCATGTAATGTGTGTGACTGTTTTGAGAGTGCAGAAGTACGCGTCTGGCACAATGCTGGCATGTTTGTTGGTAAATACTTTATTTGTATAAAAGTAAAAGAAAAGGAAAAATCCATCTCGCCCTATTTCTACGAGGGGTTGCCCTGCCTCAATAAAAATACTAAGGATGTCCAATAAAGTGAAATGTCCACCGTCCGGGTTCCAAACATATTTCCCTTACACTCTGGACTAACTAAAAAAAAAAAACGTTGTGTCTTCTTGATCCAGAAGGAGGCTCCTCTCATTCTAGATACAGATTCAAACATTCAGTTCTTGATGAGGAAACACAATGAGTGATTCTTTTAACTTAAAAGTTCTTGGTCTTAGATGCTCTTCCAGATGTATAGACAACACAGTTCCCAAGTATCAGGGGTCTCTCACTCTATTCTTTTCTCAAGTTCACACACCTAGTATTAAGTCCAGTGCACTATAGGTCCTCCTATCACAAAACACAGTTCTCAGTACCGCTGTTCCTTCTCCAAAGTGCAAATATAGCATCAAGTCTGGTTCACTATCCTGCCAGACTTGAATGTAAACCTTCTTATCACAAAACAAAGTTCTCAAGTGTCAGGGAGGTGTATTTTTCTCTAATTCGTTCCACAGCTAACAAATGTAGCATCAAGTCTGGTTCACTATCCTGCCACACTTGACTGTACATCTTAGAATTCCAGAAAATATTTCTTGTTTTGGAAATGGACCCTCTACCCCTTGTTGTTTTAGCTCATTGCACCTCCCTTTCTCTATTAGATGGGTCACAGGGTCTCCCTGACTTGTTCTACAGCTTGTTTCTCTTTTGTTTGGGGCACAGGCCCCATTATATTATCTTGGGATCTCCCCGACTTGCTCTAAGCCCCAACCCTAGGTGCTTCCTCGGAAATGTGTGGGTCTTTGTCCCCTGTATGCTGCTTTTGCAAGGCTCACGGACTTCGTATGGATCCCTGACACTGGTGTGCTTTTCTGCCGGGGCTTCCCCGAAATCATATGGGTCACAGACCCTGGTGTGCTGCTTTTGTGTGCCCTCTGCCCCCGTTTTACTCAATGTCCAATTGAACAGACTTGTTATATTCTCCTGCCAAGTACTGTTCCACATAGAATAATTTGTAAGGTTTATTCCAGTTTTTACAGTTATTTCGGTATCCCGTTCTGCCTCTCAGGATATTGGTACATGTATCTTTAATATATGTGTCCCCCTCTGTGACAAATCATTTTCCGGGGAACAGTGGGCAAGGGATGACCATCGTAATCTAAACCATCAAACAGTCCCACACCTCAAGTACACCAGAAGGGATCCAAACAGATTGGAAACACAAGTAAGTTATAAACCACATTGTACAAATTTGGTAACATGGACGGAACAGCAAGATTATCTCTGCAAGGCCGTGGATCATTTGTTAGTTGCAACACAGCAAAAATACAATTATTACCAAAGACGCTGTCCAGTCAAGGTTCTATACAAATATCTACTTCATTATTATCACAACAGACAGGTCTATCATACTACAAAGTACAACCCACCCTGTAAAGGATTTCAGAGGACAGACAGTTTCAAGAAGGAAAGGGGATTCACTCTGGATACTGACAGGAGGGTAGTTGGTAAAGTAATTAATCTCAATAGTTTAAGAATACTTGCTTTCAGCACAAAGGGAGCAATGGATCATAAAATGTCACTAGGGGCCTTCGGGGAAGAACAAGGGGGACAGAACCACAATCTAACTTGTGTTTGTAGGAGTGTGTGGTGCTCAACAGCATCAAGTCAGTTTTATGGGCGCTTTGCAGTTTCTGCAACAGAGTTCAAGATGGGAGACAGCTGCAGGAATCAGGCGGCAGGTAGTTCAGCGAGCGTGGCTGCAAGCTGGCCTACACAGCGGCTCAGGGTCAGAAATCGTTGTCTCAGTGCTGGTTGGCGGGTCTGAAGCACTGGTTGAGGCATCTCAGACAGCGTGAGTGAATGCAGCATGACAACAGTCAGCAGTGCAGTCGGTTGCAGCTCGAGGGACTCGACTGCCTCGAACATTTCCTTAAAAATTGATGCTGGTTGATGCCTGTCGGTGCACTCCTCCTAGCTTCGTTGCTCGGATTGTGTCATCATTTAAGGTGGATGGCCAAAAGATGATGAGAGTGTTGCAGGCAATGGCCTTGTCCTTCTTTCGGTTCAGAGAATCTCTAGCACTTCAAACCTAAGAAGCTTGCTTGCAGAGCCTAGCAGGGCACGGCGTGCTGGCTGGGAACTGGTTCTGGACCTGCTAGAGTGTTCCTCTGGGTTCAATATCTCCCGATGTTCCCTGGGAGATGTTTAGGGGAGGGATCTTGCTTCCTTCTTTGACATTCTGGCCTTCCTTCACTGGCCAAAGCTGTAAGGCAGACTGTGGCTTTAGCCAGGGTCCAAATGAGTCCTTCTTGTTACTCCTTGCAAGGTCCCCAGTTATTGGTGCAGGCTAAGCCTACCTTAATGAACCAATACTGGGTCCTCGCCAACAATCTTCTGTTATGTGTGAGGTCATAACCAGAGTGCTTTGTAACAAGGAAGGTGAAGGGCAAAAAAACAGTCCCACCCATTTTCCTGTATTTTCTGGATTAAAGGGTCTCTCTGGTTAATTGAGCTCTCTGTGGTTCCTGATCAAAGTGCAGATCTCCCTTGAAGTTGTGGCAAGAACGGATGTTCTGTCTCCATCAAATCACACACTTCTACCCTCTGAAAGGGGGTCCCGCTGTGGGGGTTGCATATTGTAAACAGTTTTCCCAGAGATGACAGTTCATTGACCTTGATAATAAGGAACAGGAGCTGACTTCATGTGGGGACAGATGCATATCAAAAAGGTGTTGGGTTTCCTGTCTCCTTTTTCAGCTCTGTGACCAGTTGTGTAAGTTGATGAGGCTGGCCATGGCAGGACGAAGGTTTTACCTTCCCCCTTCTTGAGATGCTTTGATGTACCCATGGTTGTCACATTCCAGCTGAACATGACACGAGGACTGCGCCTGTAGATTCTGCCCACCCAGAGTACACGTGACTATGTGTTTGTTTTGTGGAGAGCATAGGAAAATGTCTGCGGATTAGCCCCACGCATTTTCCACAAGTTGATATCCCAACATTCCATTTTATAACAAATATCGAAAAAGCTCAGGTGAGTGCACACTCCCCGTGT
Source organism: Ambystoma mexicanum (assembly GCF_040938575.1). NCBI lineage: Eukaryota > Metazoa > Chordata > Amphibia > Caudata > Ambystomatidae > Ambystoma > Ambystoma mexicanum. The sequence goes on along the minus strand of NC_090923.1, from coordinate 687,140,810 downwards.
GGATGGTCAAATTCCTCACAGCCTTCATATGCCACCAGCCGAAGCATGCCTTTCCCTAACTTCGGGAACCGTTGTTCCAGTCTTCTGTCTGTCCTTGGCACAGAGTGGGTCTTCTGCACTGCTTCTGAGTTCAGTGTCCTCTCCTCGTTGGTCCGGAGTGGTAGGCTCTCTCTCGCATCCGCGGCTGCACACCTTCTCCTTACTTTGGCTTCGCCGGTTGGGTTTCCTCTTTCCCCGTCAAGTGACTGGTTCCTGCTCCATGGACCTACTGGAGACACTCGTCCCTCCTAGACAGCATCTCGTTCCCTTCTCCTCGGATCTCTCGCGACAGAACCAGCATTTGTTTCCTCGCTCCTCGAGGGCTAGCCTGACAAGGTACATAGTCCATAGTAGACTGTGCTGTGTTTGTTGGTTCCAGAGTGGGTTTTTGCCTCCTTACCTGACCCTCTTCATGTCAGTGATTGTCTGCAATCTAGCTGAGTAAGCATCACTCATTCTCATCCCACTATGATCTATACAATGAAGTCTTCTACTCTAAAGAGATACATAGAGGTGTGTGGGACCACAGGAGACTGTGTGTGGTGAGAAGAAAGAGGGCGCAGAAGTAGAAGGTATGAATACCACTTTCTCCCAAAGCTGTTGTCACTGATCCCATGTAAAGCTTCCCTCCCCTTGAAATCCACCCACTGAGTACCACCCCCAGGGGGTTATCAGGTAGCGGCCTCACCTCCTTGACCTCAGGGAAAGGAGCCCCCCCCCCTATGGGAGCAGTGATAATACCCTGGGGTTTTGTCAAACTGTGAATGAGCGAGTGTAGTATGGCGTAAGGGTACACGAGTGAATGAGTGGAGTTACTGAGGGAGTATGAGTGGAGTAAAACAGGGAGTGAATGTTTTGTATTGATGATGCATACTGTGGCATGACTTCTACTTCTGGACATCTATGGTAACACAATAATGGTACCATGCATGTTTTACAATAGATGTCCAGTATTGCAAGTCCTGCCACAGTAAGCCACATCTATACACAACATTTACTCCTGCATTTGCTGCACTCCTTCACTCGTGCACCCATGCACCATACTAGACTAGCTCATTCAAAGTCAAACACACATTACATGATACTACATAACACATATCATTGCATGCTGTAAGCGATATTCAATCAACACTACAGCTAAGTCAATGCCTAGTCTGGGATGCTGAGGAAAACCCTTATTGATGTATTTTTATATTCAGTTCAGTACTCTGGATGACAACGCTTGTATAACACCCCCCTCTTGGAATCCCCCCTGACCCCACTGAGCCAAGAAGTAGGTTTGTTTTGCAAATTAAAAGGTTTATTTGGACAATTTAACAATATATATCTATCACACTTTATAAATAAATTGATAACTGATATCACACTTCAGAATACGATCGTGATCAACAATGGATAATGTTACAGGGGTACACTGATTTGGTTACTTAAGAGTAGTGTAGAGGATGAGGTAGCTGAAAATGCTTGATGGTTTCAAGGAAATGCAAGGTGGAATAAAATGCAGTACAGAAATAACTTGTTATGATTTTAGCAAAAGGTAATATGATCACTTTTTCTTTTGACAATTCACTCCCCCCCCCTATGCAATACAAGAAATGGAAGGAGAGCACACAGTCTTCAAGAATCCCAACAAATCACACTTTATAATGCAATACACAGTTCCAGTTCCCCCAGCAAGCTTAGAGAAAACAGGGATGAGTTTTAAACACAGGCAAATTACTTTAATGTGGTTTGCAAGGAAGTGAAAAGGTGCTAAAATTGCTTTTAATTCCCTCTAGAGGTTCAGGGTGAGTGAGAGATGCTTGTTGGTATTAGTTCAGGCTCACTTTAGCAATGCCCTATGAGTTATTACCAGGTTGCAAACGGATTTTAACAAAGAGAAGCAACAAGCTGCTGATTTCTACAGATGAAGAAATCGGGCCAAATCGCAAATCGCGGTAAATTTCGCGAGTGCGTGTCTCGCGATTACGGGAAAAGTATAGGGAGTAGGAAGTCGGTTCTAGGTTTGTTGGAAATCCTAGTTTCTAAGCTTTCATATGAAAGTTAAATTTCGTTCCTAGCCCAAACGGTTCAAGAGATACGGACAATTTAATAAAGGTGGATTTTCGGATTTAAAGTAAAACTCAAAATGACAGGTGACAGCTTGCAGCTGCAGAATTGACAGGTGACAGTTGTGCAGCTTTAAAAATGACAGATGACACGATTTCTAGGACGCAGTTCTACTTAGGTTAAAATAGTTTTGATTAGATTATTTTAACTAAGAGATTGGTTCTGCACAGTTCTGCTAGGTACTCACAATATCAATTTGAAATAGGCCTCGTCACGGTCTGGTCAGGTTGGACGGGACTTCCAGCGGGTGGTTCTGAAGTCCCGGCTATCTGGGTCGGCTCTGCTCTCTGGGTCTGTCAAGCACCGGATCTTCTCACAACGGTCTGGTTTGTGGTTCTCTCGGGTTCCGGATACAGGTTACGGATACGGGTTCTTGCAAAAATTCTTGGCAAAATTTCAAACAGCTCGCCCGGCTGTTGAATAGTTTGGTTGGTTTTGAGGCCTGCTGAAGAGGATTCAGCTGGTGGATTCAGGCCTCTCTGCTACAAATTCTGGAGTTAATTTCTGCTACAGTTTCTGGAGATTGATGGATTTGAAGTCTGGATCTCTGGATGTGAAGTCGTCGGTCAGCATGCTCCGCAGCAAATGGAATTGAATGTCTCTACCTGTCCCAGCAGTCTCTTTTTATCTGTTTTGGAAAGTGGGTGTGTGCCTGGCATAAATGAGCCTGCCCCTCTCTACTTGTCATTGGCCAGTTCGTCCTCTCTCCTTTGATTGGGGGAAAGAAATGGAGTGTCAGAGTGGTGCTGTAGGTTTTATGGTCAGAGGAACCTCCCCTTGTCAAATTGCACACAAATCTATTTCTGATCCAAATACATATTTATCTATGTACCATTTTTCTCATATTATAGGTCCAGTTTACATATTTTCTGTAGCACCAAACCATCCGATCCCTGTCTTTGTACGATGTCGTGTCCACTGATGACAGAATTCTCCCCTTTCATCCAGATAACGACCTCTAAACCTTTCCAGATTTTACACAAATGTGCACCAGGGAGATGGGTTTCAGATGATAAAGTGTCAGATTTTTAACATGCATACATTTGGAGTGAGACCCTATTTTCCGCTAGCAACCCCAGGAACATACCACAGGGTCCTAACACCTCTTAGCAAGTCTTTCCTTGGCCTGGTTTTGTTTCATTTGTTCAGTTTTACACAAAAGTCTGGTTGTTTTAAAACGCAGGCTTTCTGATAGTGGTGAGTACCGGTATTGCAACCATTTTTGGGATTAAGAAAATGAATTCCCCACAGTTCTGAGTTGCTTTTTGGCAATCAGCATTGCCATTCCAAATGGTTTCAGGCTACTGTGTGTGTAGCCCAATGGTGGTTTTAGGGAGTGCCCTCCTGTGCTCACAACATAGGCAAAAATGGGTGGCAGCCTATTCTTCATGTTTTCCCTGTGCACTCTCTGGGGAGTTCTGGCCATCATGATGTTTTCCATGCCAGTACTGCACAGTTTTATGGTAGGGCTTGGATGCATGGGTAAAAACATCCCACAATGCATGCATACATATATTTTAAACATACAGCACAAATTCACATGTGCATGCACACAAACACACACTCACACAACATTTTTTTTCTTCTTACCTGCTCTCTTGTTCTGACCGAATCCATCATCCTCTGAAAGGCCTCCCGCTCTACAGCCTCCACTAGGCAGATAGGAAACCAGAAAGCTGGTTTCCTCTCATGCGCACTGTGGCCGGACAGGAAGCAACTCACGAGTTGCAGTGTGCCACAGGAGGGCTTCACTACATCCAGAATGTTAATTTGAAGTTGGCCTTTTTGAAGTTGCGGTCCACCCAAATTCAAAGTAACTAATCTAGATGCAGTGTAATGCTCCAGAGTGCTGCACGTTTTACAATCTGTAAAATTAATAGTGTAACGTGTTTATATCATGTGTGCATTCTTTACTTGGCTAGGGCTTTCACCTTTCAGTATTACAAATATTGCTTACGTGCAATGAGCCAAGTTAAAAGGCATATTGATAGGTTTGTGAGCCACAATGGTTTAGAAAATTGCTCAGGATATCAAACACTCTTTGTAATGTTTAGTGGTTATATGCCAGATAGCAGTTCCACATTTCCTCAAGGCAGGCAGAGCCTTAAATCTATCTGAGGTTGATGAATTTGGGTAAACACATAGTGGTAATAGGAATGCATACTGTGCTACAAAACAACATACTTGCACCAGAAATTGATAAATATTAAAATTTGCAAAGCCGCAGGTCTAGAGCTTAGTCCCTGCCACTGCAGGCTGTAAAATTGGGCAACCACCCCCAATGAAGGTAGTAATGCTTTATTCTGAAGCGTTGTTTAGAAAGCAGAATTTGGGACAGTGGAGCAAACAAAAAAAACTGTCAAGGCTCATATCGAGGCTTGCACACAGATTATACTGTGATCCTAGACACAACAGCTTATCTCGAATGGCACAGTGCTGTCATGGGTGAACAGATTTGTCTTCTGACAATCTGGTGGAATTGTACAGACTATTGTCTGTTCTTTCTTTATAGGAAGGTCATTTGAGTGAAAAGGGTCCTTGACACGGTAGAGGAAAACAAATGTCACATGCTTCTGTTGAGGTTATTTTCTGCTTTTTTGACACAAAAAAGTTTGATTATTTTCTAAAATTGTAAACATTCTTGGTCACATAATGAATAACAATCTGTAAGTCGGTGTCATTCGATAATGTAAGCATGCAACCCTATCACAGAATATCATCTATTGTGTGTCTTTAAATATTTGAAATAGAGTAAAACAATACAGATGAAATTATTTAGGCACAACTCAGTTCGTGTTCTGGTACGTGTATAATTGCATTGATGATGAAGATAACACGCTACAATAAGTATCTGCATCATTACAAGTTTCTATAAAGATGTTTGTTAAAACGTGTTGAAATGGTAGTTTATCATGGGATGTGTATTTTTCAAGACAGGCCTGCAAAAGATGGCATACATTTCGTTATTGAAAGACAAAACATAATTGCATCTTGCAATATGACAGGAAATGAGAAACAACGTAGTTAAATGCAGACATTGCAGATAGGGCTGACATTCCAGCTTCAACACTTAAGAAAAGTATGTGATCCCCGGCAGCTCATTTGATCTTTTTGTGTCTAACCTGTGAAACGTACCACTCCTAAATTGTGTAAAATTACTCACCACCTAAGCACAACTTCATTTTCAGGATACACTCTTCCAAAGAGCCTCACTCTTGGTTAAACTAGTAATAGTATTCCTTCATAAGTAATATAAGTGACCATTGGTATATTGCCCAACACAAAGGGCCTCATTACACGGATGGCGGTAAGGATTTACCGGTACCTGTAAAATACCGGTACAGGTAAATCCTTACCGCCTTACTACGAGGTCCCTTTGCGGGTTGGCATATTTAACGCCTGCTTTTTGCAGGCATTAAAAACCAACCCGCAAAGGGACCCAGGGAGCTAATTACAGTACCGCAATTTGCGGTACCGTAATTAGCGCCTTCCCCATTCCCATTATGCCCTATGGGGCAAAAATGGGAATGGGGAAGGGCAATGGTGGAAGGGGGAATTACCGCCCCGCCAAACTTGGAATGGGGCGGTAATTCCCCTTTCCGCCAAGGCGGTGCCGGTATTTTACCGGCATGAACCATGGCGCTAATAGCGCCATGGTTCTCCGCCATCCGTGTAATGAGGCCCAAAGTATTTTTCTTTGATGGCTCACTAAAGGCAGCATCACCTGAAAATGACGGTCCTCTCCTAATCTCATTCTGTAGGATATGTGCACCTTCCTGTTAAACTAATCTGAATCCTCAATATGTGCTTTGCTATGTGCACCTGTATCATTGCTTTCAATCCGTCGCCTTTATCCATTCTTGAACATTTGTCAATTCTGTGAGGGTGATAATCTGAGTTTTGTGTCTATGTTGGGGTATCTGAACCTTTGTCCATATGGCTACTGATCTCTGACCTCCATCTACACTACAGCCTTTCTACCTTCCTTGTGGCTGCTTATCGTCTAGTGTGACCTCCACATATGCCAGAGCACACATGCGCACACCAGTACTGCTAATGTTTCCCTTGAAATGCCATTTGTTTATCATTCCAATTCCCACAAACATGAAGGTGTTAGGGTAACTTCAAGAGAAAAATGGGAGGGGCTGCCAGAGATTCTTGGAACCCTGAATTTCTTTGGATTGCCGATGGAACCCAAATGTGTCAGTTATTTATGTCCCAAAATCCCTTAAAAGTGAGTCCACGCCTGTGTGTTCCCCTCTTTTGGAATCTTTCTACTGCTTCAAGAAGCTAACCTTTAGTCTGCTGAGCCTCAGATGTTTATTTAACGCTGCCTAAGGTTTGAGCACCTGTAATTATGTAACCAAGCCGTCATGCATTCAGACACTTACAAAGGATCCATTGAAAGTAGCCTGAGTAATTTTGTTAATTATGCTTGTGCTCTATCTGGGTGAGCAGCAGGGAAGGGTACTAGGATTATGTGGTGAATGTAAGGTGCCCACACACAGGGAAAAGCGGTTGTTCATGAACTTCAAGCTGTATTTATCAGAAATACGTGGAACTTAATCCCTGACACCCGCTGAAGGTTTTTTATATGTGGTCAACTCACTACACTGACACCTTCGGTCCCCTTACAGAGATATTTACCAAGCGCATGTTCCGTGTCAACTTTGCATGCCTAATGCACCTGGTACCACATCTGGGCAAGGTGCCCTGGAGCAACATGAAACAAAATCACCTTTTCTGGGGATTGATATAAGGGATCTAGTATTCCCTACCCCCTACCGTACGCTACAATGATATTGCAAGTCACCAAGGAGCTTCATAAAGAAACAGGAGAGTGAGGGAAAAGGCAGAGTCCCTTTATAAGGTAACATAACTCCAAGGTGACTTTATATGTATGCAAGAGGGTATTTTATTCCTTATAATACATGGCCAAACACTGTTGTTCCCTTTAATACCTCATCTTTTGCATAATATAAGTTAAGAGATCATGTGGTTGATGATCCATATAAACAATATAGAACCTGTTTGGATTTTTTTTTAAAAAGGCACAAATGCAGCTCCTAATGTGCTGCGAAAAAAATAGATCAAGAGGTTTAATGAAATGTATCAAAAAAGTGTTCATTTTGTGCTTTAAAGTAAGTAATGGCATGCACATTATTGTTCTCGTGTTAAACTCCACCAGTGCACAAATTAAATATTCTACCATAAACAGTTCCTTGTTAATTAATGGCTGAACACACACAAAACGCTATTCTGCAAGCAAGGAATTTCAAAAGCTTTTCACAACTTTTTTAAAGTTCTGCAGTGACAGCTGGTATTTTCTCTGCTGGCTCAGGCAGCAGTCATTGTCATGTCAAAACAGAATCATAATAACTGCTTACAAAGCAGTTGTGATGTTATGTTCTTATTAGAGGTCAGTTATTGATGTAACAACTAGACTCTCTCCTTCACAACACCCAGCCCATCACGTTGCTGTTAGCGCCACCTGACTCGCTAGAGGCTGCCCGTCCCTCTCATTCCTGCCACCCTGTACAGATGGCCCCTCCTCTGTGCCCACTGTACATCTGTTCTGTTGTTACCTCTGAAAAGTGCTCTGTTATGCATCTGTACTGTTGTTTACCTCTGTAAAGCACTCAGTTATGCATCTTTATTGCCATATACCTCTGTAAAGCGCTCCACCACATCTCGAAGCTAGGTTTCAAAGCTAAGTCTGTGCTCAATAAATACAATAACAATAATTATATCAATAATAATAATAATAATAATAATAATAATAATAATAATAATAATAATAATAATTCCCTGTAATAAGAACATTATTTCCAGGATTGCAAACAGACATTGCAGGCTGCCATATACTATAAACTTAATTATCGCTATGGTAATACATTTCAAAGTCTATACACATGCCTGTTCTCTTCTTTGTCTGGTGACCCACTCTTGTGGCTAAACTGGGTGTTTTGTGTCTGCTAATATATATCATGGTGATTGTCTGCACTGTTGTTTCTGATGCCATTGTACTAGCTGTGCTGAGTCTAAACCCCTAGTAGTAGTTGACTATGCCAAATGTAAACGACAGTATATCTAACAGTAAAGAAAACATATTTTTGTAATAAAATATTGTAGTCTGAAAATACATTTCCTTGACTGTAACTTATACTGTTAGTTACATTTGCCATAGTCAAGTACTACTAGGGTTCAGCCAGCACTGTGCGGTGTCCTCACAGTGTGTCCAGCTCAAACGTCCTACCAGGGGTAACTCAGGTCCCAAAAGCATGCGGGTGTATTGGAACACTCCATCAGAAGTGATGAAAGCTGAACGAACTTAGAGTTTGGAGGAAATTGCACATGGCGGTAAGCACAATCCAATCTGGTGAAATGCTTGCTGTTTGAGAATAGAAACACCAATTCAGTTCTGTTAGGCAAGGGGCTGAAGTTAGTGAACCTGATATTGTTCATGCTCATAAGGGTTCACACACAAGGGAAGACCCTTGACGAATCCTGCCCACAGGAGCACTATTGGGCTAAACCTCCCTGAGGCCTCCATGGGTTAAAGTCTGTGTTCTGATATGAAATCTCTGAGGTAAAAACAGAGATCATGTTCAACAGTGAGTGGGATGGGTCACGCCTTTTGCTTGGCTCATACCCCAGTCCCCGATTCAGCATATGTATGTACTAATTCAGCAAGCTGCCTCCATTGTGAGGGATGGCAGCATATTTCAGTAGTTGGTCTGCTCATGCTGAGGAAACACATTTAGCCTGATTCATGGAATTATTTGCGTGAAAAACGCAGATTTGCGCGCCTTTCTACCCAAAAATCCCCATACTTCAAACAGGGATTTTCTGGCAGAAAGGCTCGTAAATCTGCGTTTTTCACGCAAATAATTCCATGAATCAGGCTGATTATTTCTCTGGATTCTTAGGGCATGGCTCCAGTCTGATTTTGAGAAGGTATTGATCAACCCAACACAGGATAACCCAGCATTTGAATGTCCCTCGTCACAGTGCTTTCCTTGAAAACGATTGTGCAGCATCTGGACCCCATAAGGTTTTTTTTGTTTTTTTTGTGACACACATCAAGGTGACGCCAATAATTTATGGCCTGAGCTTCCCTTAGATCACAGAAATTATGAAGCAGTCCGAGCCTAGGACAACATATAGACCAGCTACGCATATGTCCCAGTACATTTCCCTGTCCTCTATGGTCTGGTCCATTTGAGATAGAGAACTAGATTCACCATAGCTCGGTCAACAATATGTAAATTATTATCACTGGCCAGAGCAGCAATGGCATGTGACCGTTTTGCATTGCACATCACAAGGCGTCATCAAGAAGCACCTTCATCTTTGCCATTGAATGTCTTTACCTTGCACTTGCACCAGATAGAATATTGTGTTGCTTTGGCAAAGACGATGGCTTCTTTCAGAAAGCAATCCCTTTACATCCATTTTGCCTCTTGGATTGTGGGATCACAGCAGTTATTGACCAGCTGGTCCCTTATTGGCTGAAAGGCAGATGTGCCAAATGTAAATTTGCGTCCCACCTCATTTATTGTTTTACAAAGTTATCTATAGGTTCTATGGAATCTTGTATGTTAATGTAGAACTACTGCTGGAAGGCATATTTGAAGGTCAAGCTAATAATAGAAAAGATGCATTGATGTCCTGTGCTCAGGGCAACAATTACCAGTGGTTTGGGTGCATTTTTAATTGTTTTTATTTACGAGTTTATAATCACCAAAGTGATTTTTACAAGATAGACATAACATTTGCAAACTTTCTAAAGTGTAACTAAATGAAGTGTAGAAAGTAGGCAAAAGGAAAAAGAAAATCAGTAGTTTCAGCACGCTACTCTTAAGCGAAGACAGAACAAAACCAAGCAAAAGCAGAGTAGAGCAGAACAAACGAAACCGCCCCTCTGTACAAGTTTGTGCCAACTTTATTAGTTCTGCAAAGTCTCCGGTGCTTGGGTTTCAAAGATTAAATCCAGGATTCTGGTGGCTGCTATCGTTCACGAAGGTCTGAGACCCCCTATTAAGCGGTCCGAACCAGAGAGCTTCATCAGTCAAGTATGTTTTCTCTAAGTGTTGAAGCAAATAAGGAGTTCTATATGGAGACGTTCCTGGACATAATAGGAGAAGGTGCCGTAGTGTTTCAGTAGTTTGAGTGTCTTTACAGAAGCGGCAGATGTTAGTCGCAGAAAGGCCTCTTATATGCAGGATTTCATTTGTAGGCAGTAAATTCTGCCTAGCGCGAAGAAGAGTAGATCGTTTTTTTTTTTGCTCGGATGCCTTGTAAGAAAAGGTTGAACTTTGTTTAGTTTTCTGTGTGATCGGGGCAGATGTCTGGTCAATTTGTGTGCAGATGCCTTCTCCAACATATTTATCCAGTCCATTTCATCTTAGCGTGTTTTGTTTTTTGTAGGATTGCCTAGTAGTTCTTCCGTGGAGCTGCCACAGGTTTCCAGCTATAGTTTGTAAATTGCCTCCCATTTGGTCAACAGTTTGCTTTCATCTGAATTCATCTGTACTTGTACCATAGAGAAAATTGTCAGAGAGGAAGGGTCCTTGATCTTCCGGTAAAGCATAATCGAAGCTCTCATTAGTATTGACTCCAAAGAAGAGAGTGAAAGTTCCCGTCTAATCAGGACTAACGGTGTGGAAGTAGGTAGGTTCAGGACTGAACGCCAAAAAAGACTCTCCAGTCTGGGCCACAGGGAGTTAGGGAGGGATGGCATGGTGTCTGTTCCATAGGTGATTGTTGGGACGACTTTACCCCAATAGAATTGAAGTAGGGGCATCAGAGAGAAACTGACATATTTTCTGTCCAAAATTTTAGCCTGTGAGATAAGGTTTTTCATTTTTGCAAAAAGGTGTAGTTGCATTGCTGAGTCTTTAGATGTAGAATCGATCAGCACCCCGAGATATTTAAATTCTGACACCTGTTCGACTTTTATCCCAGCCAAAAACCATGAGTTGTTGCATTTTTTTAAACCTTTTTTCAAAGACCATAATCTTTGTTTTTTGCTGTTCACATCTAGGTCTCGTGGCTTCCGTGTATTCAGTTAGTGAGGCCAGCTGGCGTTGTATCCCAAGTGGGGTCTGATCAAGTTGTATAAGATCGTCTGCATACAAGAGTCTTGGAATTTTCATTTCTGGGGGGAAAGATTGTGTCAAGATGTTAGTTTCTTTGTAGTCCCCAAAGTATGACAGAAATAGGGCCGGGGCAAGAGGGCAAGAGGGCAGCCCTGTTTAACCCCTCGGGTAGTTGGTATTACTGCCAAAAGTAGGCCACTTGAATTCAGTTGGACCTGGACGGTGGTAGAGGTGTGTAGGACTTGCACCGGATTCAAAATCTCCGGTGGACATTCCCAGTTGCTTAATTTTTCCCAGAGTTTTCTTCTATTAACCAAATCAAAATCCTGGGTAAGGTCTATGAATGCCAGGTATAGTTTATGATTTGCTTCCAGGACTTTTGATTTTATTATGCTCAGTATGAAACAATTGATACTGGCTCCTACTCCCTTTTTAAACCCGGATTGAAGAGGGTCATTACAGGGTGAGTTGTTTGCCCATGAGTTGAAATGTTCCAGAAGTAAGGATCCGTGAACCTTCCCTATGACGTCAAGTAGAGCCACCGGGTGGAAATTCCTTGGGTGGTCTTTTCTTCCTTTTTTAAATATAGGAATAATCACTGCCGAGGTCCAAGTAGGCGCGATTCTGTTGTAAATTGAACATTTTTGAAAGATCAAGCTCAGCAGGTTTGCCCAATCTTGTGGCGCAGATTTTAAGTTTGCGTTAGAGAGGCCATCAGGCTCCAGAGCCCTTGAGTTCTTCAGCTTGGTTATTGTGCGTAATATGTCTGATTTGTCATGGAGGTCGACCCAAGGTTGAGATGCCGGTGGTAGGGGAGCTGAAGAAAGCACATCTGGGGAGCAAAATAGTGTTGAGTAAAAATTAATCCATGTTGCCTCCGGAATACTGTTTGACATCATTGAGTCTGTGGCTTTGGCCCGTGGGTTGATCAGTTTCCAGAACTCTCTAGAATTGCTGTTCTTCATTTGCTCCAGTATGGCCTCGGAATCTTTTTAATAAAGTGCTAGGCGATGTGATCGTAGCCAGTTTTTGTAAAATCTTGTTGACTCAATTGCATGAATTCTATTGGCAGCCGTGTTGTGTCATGCAGCAATTCGTTTAGCTCTATGGAGCGTATTGCGCTTCACCACCAGCAGGACGTCGAAATTGTCTATATGACACAGAGGCTCCGAATTAGGAATATGTGCACCTTTCATTGTCGATCTATAGGGTTCCAAAAGTGGTCTATAGTCTATCTCAAGGTGGTTCACACTACTTCCATAAGATACTGTGATATCTCGAATGTTTGCCCGGGTGACCCTTACCCGGTTTCCTTTACCTTCTGGTTCGATTGCTCCCAAATAATGGGAAGTTGGTGGTTTTATTGATGTCCATTTAATAGCCAGAAGATTGTGGTCACTTTGGGTTGACTGTTGGACACTGAATGCAATCAGCCGAGCAAGGAGAAATTCCGAGGCAGAGATGTAGTCAATAGTTGAGTAGGCCAGACCATGCTTCCATGTTGGTAAATTAATAGAATCGGGTAGCGCAGTTGCTGTGTTGAAAAGTTGTCTTGAAGTCATTAATTTGAGCCAGTCCATTCCTCCTTGACAAGGTTTGTACTGTAAGGACTCTGCAGTTTCAGAGAGAACCATGGGGCATTTGATGTTAAGATCTCCACAAATAATGACCTCACAAGCTCCTTGTTCTAAGTATACAGAGTCCAATGTAGTTGTTACTAGGTCAAACAGTAGGGCCCTTTGAATTGCCTTAGGGTTCCAATAAATTGACATAACCAGCAGATATGTGTGCGTGAAAAACTCTCTGCCAACCTCTTTATGAAGTCAGGAGATGAGTACCGCCAAGACGAATGGAGACTTCAAAATGATCTTAACTATTTCTAAGCTGATTCCCATCCGGACTGCGATAATCAATCCTGAAGAGGGCCTGCCTTTGTCCCCCGTCAATGCCTCTGAGAAAGCAATCTCAAATCCGTCAAGCGTTGGTTTAGTTTTTAGCCACAGCTCTTGTAGGCACAAAATGTCATATCCCCCTAAATTGATGCCGCCGAGGGATGTTAAATGGAGGAACACTCTTGTGTTCCAGCTCGCCAAAGAAAGTAGCTGGGGATCTTCGAACGTGGTAGCATGTAATGGTGGCTATTTGTGTAGACGAGTTGAAAGTGCTTTCGGTAGCCACGACCATGTTTGAGACTTAAGGTCTATTCTGACAGAAGTCACATTGTGTTCCTCCCTAAGTGCTCTGTTAGGTTTTGCGAGGTTTGTAGGGCGAGGTGTTGGATCTTTCCTGTGAGGCGATGACTGAGCGGTGTCAGACCTGTGGACTGTGGACTGGCGAGGAGCCTGAATATGGCTCTTCTTTTGGTCTGGAATCAAGCTTTTGTGAGGCTGTTTGTATGGACTCTGTGTCCCAGTCCTTCAAGACAGCGCACTCATTTCTATTTGATTTGAGCCGTGTTAGTTCGAATCCTTGTTTATGGAATACGTCCGTTGCCTTTGTCAGCAGAGTGACCACTCTATCCGATGCTGTGTAGAGAAAACAAGAGGCCTTTTGCCCCTTGTGGGAAGGTTCCACCGTTTTGAAGTCTTCTGATTGAATTTCTCTTAAAGCTGAAATTCTCTGTATCAGGCTCATCAGAGTGCGTCTGTTTAGTACTAAATATTTTTGGTTGCCTGTGCATTGCTGAATTTTAAAGGAAGGACTCAGCCTCTGCTTATGTTGGTCTTGGTTCAGAGTCTTCTGATGCTGGAAGTTATAAGAAGATCTCACCTGTGGGTTATTGTCCTCATAACGATGTCTGTGCTGAGACTGAATATTGTTGCCAGCCTTGTCCAAGAGTACTGTTTGTCTTTGAGTATGGACTCTCGAAGTGTATTTGGTTGGTGGCCGTCGAACTGGTGAATCTGGTAGAAGGTCATTTTGTGTGTGGTCTTCGTTAAGCTTGATGGGACGAGACCCTTTGTTATTCTGTAAATCTTTAAAGCGATCGCTCAATGAGGAGAAGTTGAAAAATCTCTAGTGACAGTTTGAAAGAGGTGCGTCTCACTAGGTGAATGGAGAGTCACCCCTTCAGGCTGACTGTCAGCACTGGCATCCAGATGTTGACTTAAGTCCATCAACTCCTTGTGATTAAGAAAGTCATTTATCGATTTTGGAGAATGGGGAATGGATTCTGGTAATTTCTGGTGCATTAAGGAGTCTTTTGGGTCTCTGTCTTTCACCCCAGGTGTTTTTTTGTTGTTGTTGTAAGATACCCTCAGATCGTTGTTCGGGTTTCTGTATCAGTGGTGTTGGCTTAAACATAGGGGCTGTTTTAAGGCACACTTGCGGAGAGGAGGCTTGGTTTTTGCTTCCCGTGTTCGAGCTAATGTCAGTGGTCACCACCAGAGCCGTTGGTGTTGCTTTTTTTCCCTGGGGAGGCCTTACTCCTTTGTTTTCTTTGTGCAAGGGCATATCATCCAAGCACATCACATCATTATCCCTGGTCTTATTAGACGGTGAATGAAGTCTGGTTAGCGATGAGCTGGTATGGCCTGCAGAGCGATAAGAGACAGATTTTGGTCTTGTTCCACAATCCAAGTGAATGGCCTCTGGCCAAAGTGTGCCGTGTGATTCTGTTTGCGAGCTTGAGTCCACCTTTGTCCCTTGGTTGTTGGTTTTTCTGGAGTCAGTGGAGATCTCAGAGAAGTCAGGTTGGCACATGTGGGGCATAGTGCCTGGATAATTTCTCCATCTCTCCAGGGCATTAATGTAGCCTTCCAGGTAGATGAGCTTTGAGTTCATCATCGCAAAAATTGATGTATTATCTTTTAAAGAGTCGTTAATCGTCTCATATAACTTGAAAAAGGTGCCAATGCAATAGGTACAGTAGACATGATAGACATAATGTCTGTTTTCTTGGATGGGTGTCTCTTGGATTGTTGTAGGATGTGTCACTTAGTCTTCTATTAGCCGAGAGTCTTGGCGGTGATGTCGGCGGCCACAGCTGAGGAATTTGGTGAGTTTTGTGCTGGGGGCAGCCGTCAAAGGGAATGAGCCCTCATGAGCTTCCTGATCATGCTCCTTCCTTTGATCTGGCCCTTGAGATAGATTAGAAGCATGGTCCACCAGGCCAGTGGGAATGTTGGCCGTATTCCTCTGGTCAAAATTTGGGGCAGTAAATTTGTGATGCCCTGAGGACCAAAATAGTTTTTGTGCAATGGCCCTGTCAGGGTTGCTGGCAGGCCTATAAGGTCAATCTGAGGAGGAGGTATCGGGGTTCCCAATGGGTATCGGCTGGATTGATCAGTCAGAAGAGATGATGCATCCTCACGAGAGGGCTCTTTTTGTAATGTCAAATTTGGCGATGGAGAAGCTAGCCCGAGCCGGCCTCCCTGTGTCTCAGCGATAGGTGGTGAAACCACTGGCAAGAAGTTGGAAGCTTCTTTTCCTTGCTCTTTTGGCTGTTGTGGAGAGACTTGGGCCAAGCTGCTGGGGACGCTCATAGGATGGACTGTTGAGGAAGTAAGCAAGGGTTCAAGAAGAACTTCCAATAATTCTGCATCCGAAATTTCGTCTAGTTCAATTTGTTTTTTTTTTTGCTTGTCTTCGGAACAAGGTTTTCAAGGAATTTTCCAGGCGCATACTTGCAGAGGGGTTTGTCCTAGTGCCCATTTTGTTAGGCTTTTTTGTGGTTGATCTCTTATTGGTCGAAGGGAGGTTGAATTTCTTAGTAATTAAATGGAAGGGGATGCTGTGCAAGTGGCGAGTCTGCGGGCCTTGCCTGGCACCTTCTCTCGTTTCTTCGATCTTCCGTCCTTCACTCGAAGTATTCAGAGGTTGTAGAGACTCTGAGGAGGTGGATATAGGTTAAGAAATGACTGGAGTGGGGCCAAGGGGACGAACTGCATCCTTGGGGTCCTCCTCGGGGACCTGCGCTTCACTCGAGCCAATGTCTACAGTTGCAGCAGATGTAATTGCCGGTATAGTGTGGATCTGTGCACTTGTAATAGCAAGTGCCGATGCATTGACTTTGGCAGCGGCAGGTGGTGCTGTGGGGCGGCTGGGCTTGTTGCCAGAGAGTTTAAGCTCCTAGCCACCCCGGAGTTGCTGGTTTGCTGTCAGAGGTCTGTTGGCTGGGAGCTTCAATGCAGAGCTGCTCCTCCGGCAGCCTGCACCTGTCCAGGTTCGCTGCTTCAGAGCCCGCATTGCCAGCCCACTGCCCCCCCGGCTTCCGACATGGGTGGCCCCCCCTCCTTCGAGAGCCGGTTCCTCTATGTCTTTCACGAGGAGGGGCTGAGGCAAAGGCGATGCGACTCCACTGCTTCCTGGATGTCTGACAGCTTTCGACGTCGTTCCAGCGGGCCCCGCCGTCTAGTCCATGGTGGCGGCAACCTCCACTGGCAAAATGATTCCGGACATGGGCTCAAACCAGCCCGTAGGTAATTGTTTTTGTTTTTGTTTAACAGTATGCAGCTGCACGGTTAGTTTAGCCACTGTTTTAGACGGCAGGTTTTGCAGTTTTCCTCCCGGCTGCTTTAGGGAGCCTGCAGTGGCTAAGTTGCCAGGTTGAAGTGTCGAAGGCATATCAGTGGAGAGTGTTACTGTGGATGAGATTGAGATTGAGGAGGCGCTGTCTGAACGGGCACTCCAGAACCTGCAAGGCTCCTCCTCACAACCAGATGTGTTAAGGCGAGAGTCCAGAGATTCGCCAGCATCCGCCCCAGCCGCCATTAGACTGCCTCAGACTGCCCACTCTCACACCACTCTGCTCTGCTTCGCTCCTGACTGGAGTCTTTGTAGAAAAGGGTAACAAAACTGTAGTGGACACAGAGGAAAGACTGTAGGACTGCCTCAGACTGCCCACTCTCACACCACTGCGGGTGTATTTGACCTAAAACATTTGATCTAATCACATTTCATCAAATTTATTTGACCTTTTCTTCAGTCTAAATTGTGGCGGGGGACCCCCACAAACTCTCCCACTTCCCTGCAACCTAATCTATACCCTTACCCACCCCATATATATATTTAATTTAGGTGGACCGAAAAAAGGTCAATAATATTCTATCAAATGTTTTAGGTCAAATGTTTTTAGGTCATGTGTGCTAATACCATAACCAGCACTGGCAATGCTGTGCCTGCCATGCCAGCTCAGAAGATCCCTGGAAAGACTCTCCTGAGCTGGCCGGGCAGTCGCCTAGGTGACCCGGGCCTAAAGGCGGTCCTGGGCTTTAGTACTCTGTCACCAGGCAGCCTGAATATTGAGATATGTTCTCTTAGTAAAAAGGGGACGTGGCTCAGCCTGAAATATTGGCAAGGCTTCTGCTGGATATCAGTGCATTTATTTTCATGTTCTATATACAAGAATTTCATGTTGTTCTTCAACATGCCATGCCTGGAAAGAGAGAACGTTCTCACTCGCGTGCTGAGTTTGACCCCCCTAAACACCAGTCTTTAACAGTCAGATGCTCTTGGATCAGCTCCACTCGGGCCGCAGATCTGCACACTGAGCCTGGCTTGTTGGAACCCTGTGTTGGACAACTTGGCATTCTTTATCATTGTGAATGTTTTACTAAAAAGTCGTGGAATTCATCTATCCCACGCTAGCTACTTTTTTAAAGCTGTTTCATTTTTATTCACTTTCATAAATAAAAACTGCTTAAAATTGTTTTCTTCCCAACTTCTTCCATTTTCAGCTATGAGTATTTCGGTGGTGATTTGTGTTTGTGATGTTTATAAATCAAATTATTTGCTCATTGTATTATTTAATATCTAGCTTTATTGCACGTAACCTAATGACCTAGGCCCCAAAGGTAAGTCCCAGGCTCAGACTATGCTGAATGCTATATGTGAATCATAGGTATTTAAACAGGAATAAGACCTATCTCATATTTGATAGTAAATAGACAAGGTGTTGCAGTGGCTCAACTAAAACCTGTCATGCTTCCGGCCACTTCAAATCTACATACATGCGAACATTATCCATTCCATTCCCTTGATGCTAGACCCATCCACGTTTTGACTTTGCATTCTGGGACTTGTAGTCCTGGATTTCCCCAGTTAAAATCCAGGACAACGAATACCATAATGCAAAGTGATAAACCGGAACTGGACCGCGTTCCCCCAAATGAAATGGATAATTGTGGCATGTATGTTCTCTTCTCCCAGAAAGTTCTTCATAGACAGCTTTCCACATGTGATACGCACAGCCCATTGTGTGAGCAGTTCACTCATGTGGAAAACCATACAGAAATACACATCCCAGTTTTCTGATCTCTGCTTTCAGATTGAAAACGATGTTATTGTTGACAAGCAGCGTTAAATTGTGTCCTGGGAAAATGTTGTCCCAAGGCAGGCTGTGTCTCTTTAGCAACGATAACACCCAATGTGATGGCAGCTACACGATGCCAGTAACATGGGTCCCTGTTTTCAAACTTTTCAAGATGAAATCAAATATTGCAATCTTACATTTATTCGTGTGAACTGGCCTTTTCTGATGCTGTAAATGTGCAGTCAAGACAGGAACTGACTAACATTATAAATCCACAATTGATTATAAATTTGTCTCGGCCACTTATTATGATACATTCTCCTATTTTGAGATTAAACAAATGAATATTTGAATAACCATGCGTACTTAATTCTGACTATGGAATATAACCTACAATAACCCCTTCAATGTAACCCCTTTTAAAGGGGCTTTTCATTTAATTCTTAGGGACATCTGGCTCTTCGCCGGAAGTACATTTGCTGGCTTTTACTCAATATTTGGATGAAATCCCCCTTAGTGAATATAAGTTCCCAGTCAATGTGAACCTTGTGTCTGCCATCCAGCAATACTCTGCAGCAATCAAGTCATGGATGGCATCGTTTTTGAGAGGCAGGAAGTGATCAATTTCCCATTTGCTGCTTGAAAACCCACGATTACAGGATAAACAAAAGGAAAATGATGTTGAAATAAGGTCTTAGAACACTTGCTAAATCTGCTTACAAAATATAATTCTTATAAAAACAACAAAAAAACACGACTGACAGGATATACAAACTGGCTACAAGACCAAAGACACAATCCATGAATTACCCCCAAAGGATTTTAGAAAAATCTTGTCTAATTCGATTTATACGGAAGATGACACAATGAATGCCAATACCAGAAATGATCTGGGAAATTTTAGATTTCTTTTTAGAGTGCATCGGGAGCATGGACATTGTAGGGCTAGGGCCAGAGCAGACAAGGCCCACCAAAAATATATGGTGTCGGTGGGATTGAAGCTTTATGGCTCCTACACGCATGACAGGATCCAAGATGTTATGCATGCTTCCTGGCTCCTGCCTACGTGGAGCGAGGGAACCGAAGGTCTGGAGTGAAGCATTGAGTGCTTAGCTGGTCAGGAATCTGGTACATAAATACCCAGAATTTATGTATGTATGTGCGTGTCCATGTGTGCCAGTGTGCCTGATATTTAATATGCATATATTTATGTATCTATTCCTGCATACATGTGGGTGTGTCTGTGTAAGTGAGCGTATGAATGAGGGTTCAATGTGAATGGTATTCATGCATGGGTATGAGCACATGCAAGTGAGAAAGCAGTCTGAATGTTCTGAATGTGCGTGTTAATGATGGAGAGAGACTCTGGTTGTGTGAGTGACTGGAGGGTGAATGGTTATGAATGAGTGTGTGTAATGCGGGGGCTATGGGGCTTTGAAACATGGATTTTCTTTTTTTTTTTATAAGGGTATGGTATGTCTTAAAGGCTTTATTTAGGAAAGCCAACTTGATGAGTGTTATTACTAGAAGGAGTTGTTGAGGTGAAGGGGTTTATGGTACAATGGGGCAGGCAGCCTAGACAGTTTCTTACTGTAGCATTGCGCTTTTTGCTCACACTGTGGCCAAAGCCAACATGATGTATCTTCTTACATGGATGGGGGGTAGCATTTCTGTAGCCAACAAGGACATTGTCCTTTACCGTGGCATTGCATTTTTGTACTGGTGTTATGTGCAAAGTCAACATGATGAGTATACTTAAAGGGGAGTTGCATTTGTGCATACTTCAAGGAGATGATGTTCTCTTACTGTGAAATAGCATTTATTTATTGGCTTCAAAGTCAAAATCAACATGAGTGTTATTACATGGGGTCAGAGAGGCATTTGTGCAGCCAGCAAGGAGAATATTCCTGACTTTGCTATTGCAGTTTTTACAGGCAGTAAGAGCAAAGTCAACATGAGTGTTTTTACATTGTGGGGGTAGGCAGTTGTGCAGCCAACAATAACCTGTTTTCTTCCTCTGGCATGAGACTTGTACTGGAATTAAGGGCAAATACAAAAGGAGTATGTTATTAGATGTGGATACTGACATATATTGGCAGAGCTAGCACGAAAATGTCTTCTTATGGTATTATTACTGCACATATCACAGGCCATGCACAGTGATTCCTTATAAATGTGGGCTTCTGGTGACTGGAACAGCCCTTTGTTTATATTATAATGTTCAAAGTAAAAAATATAATCATAACTTTCACCTAGTGCAGTGTGTGGCTCTCCCCTGCAGGGACATGATCATAGTACACATTTCACATAAATGATGGTCAGGCTGGACCGGGAATCTGTGGAACAGCCCATGCACTGTTGAAGAGCTTTAGAGAGGGGACGCTTTCAGCATATGTCAGAAACAGAGACGACTGCTGATATTCCCCTCAACCTCAATCAGGCCAAAATGCTACTGCAAAGTTAAGGTACTTGCAGCGCACAGTAGCCCTCCCAAGGTGTGGAGGATAAGGACCTGTGCACCCGTCTTTCCAAGGAAGCTGCAAGACACAATACAATACTATGTCACGAGGAAGATGCAATATGCAAGTATTGTTACATATTTCAATTATATAGTTCCTTATAATGGAAATAACGTAGTACCTTTGTGTAACGGGATAGCGTCCAGAAGGAAGACCACAGAAGACTACTAATTCTGCAGACACTGCTATGTGTAGGAAGGTTGAAATGAAGAAGCAAATGCATGAATTAGAAACATCTACTTATGGCAGTGCCAATTGCCGGACGGATCCACACCCAAGGAACAACACAAACAAAATAAAAAAGCCACCAACAGTAATCCCAAGTGATACAAACAGAAAAACACTGTATTGAAAAGTAATCCACAAAAAGGAGGAAAGCCACAGTCATGGGAGGTAATCCATAAAAAAGAAAATCAAAGTCACAAATGGTCATCCATAAAAAGGAAGTCAAAATCACACAAGTAATCCAAGAAAAGGACAGCAAAGTCACGGTTCTACAGAAAGTGTCACAAACAAAAAAACAAAACAAAATTAGACCTCACTGTAGCACAAGGAAATGGAGGCCCCGTGCAGATGTCATCCATGGAGACAAGGATTCCAGAGGAAACAATCCTACCGAGAAGGCGGCGATGAAGGTAGGTTTGACAAACTAACTTCGGAACGGAGAGATGTTGAGAAGCACAAGGACATAGCTAAGCAGCTTCATATGCCATTGGGCTTGTCCGATACTGCCGACGTAGGACAACATATTTCATGGATTGAGGAAAATAGGGAAACACAGTTCCCGCTAATACACAGATTCTACATATCCATATTTTGTGGATTTTCCACTGCATAATGGGATATAAGACGTGCCAAACTCCATATAGAGTAATTTGTGTATGGTCACCAAAACCCCTATTTCTGAGAGCATGCCACACAGGAGAGCCCTCACATTTTTGTGTTAGGCCCCTGCAAAACTGGATTGTACGAGAGGTGAGGAGTGAGATTTAATAGTATGGCTAGTTAGGTTTAGCTGACTAAAGAAGCTTCCGCAAAGTTGGAGGGTAATGCATTCCCCGTAGTCCCTAGCATTCAGAACTACCTTGATAGACACACCTAATCCCAGATTCGTTTTCCTGAGGCTGTCCATTCAGTGGAATTGGACCTTCTGTCTCAAT
Organism: Ambystoma mexicanum; assembly: GCF_040938575.1. NCBI lineage: Eukaryota > Metazoa > Chordata > Amphibia > Caudata > Ambystomatidae > Ambystoma > Ambystoma mexicanum. The sequence continues at coordinate 687,118,630 of NC_090923.1, read as the reverse complement.
TGTACGCTAGACCTCTCATACGCCCTGTGAGAGAATATTTGAACAGCTTCACACAAAGAGACACATACCATTGATTTCAGCCCTCTACAGGTTCAGTGCCCTTGGTTATAATTGGCGAATGAACATGTACCAAAAACACTATTCGTGAGATTGTGACTAACAGGTTACAATCCAAGGGTAATGCAAATCAAATATCAGCCACAAATGCTATAGAGCAAGGGCTTGTTCTCCTATATGTGTGCATTGACCTGAATTATATCTGTTTGGTTGCTTTGTTCTCCCCCTTTAAAAGAGCAAGATAGTGGCATGACATTCGAAGATATTGGTGATGGTACAGTTGTGGGGAGGGTAAAGGCTTCAGGTGTCCAATACGAAAAGAGCATGTGCCACCCAAACCATTCTAGGAAAGTCTGGAATGAGCTTTATGTACAGGTACATATAGCAAACTACACAAAAGGAGGCAGACAGCATCCAATGAAGAAAGCACCTGCTGTGTATTTAGTCAGCATCTGTCCTGCCTCTAAACAAGACTTTGCCAAAGCTACGGTGAGCAGAGTCCCGGGTTTTGCAGGGACTGTCCCGGAAATGGGTGCTCTGTCTCCCCATCTCAAGAGTATTTTTCACATGAAAAACCGGTTGTTCTGTAAGGGATGAATTAATGCTCAATCGTAAGCAATGATGCACTTAACAAATCAAGACAGTGGTAGTTTGTAATAGAATAAACACATGTTAGTATTAAAGAGAAACACTTAGGTGTGCCATATTTGGGAAGACTCGAATCCGCAAACTTTTAGTCAATTCGCTGTAGCACCAGCAAAGACGGATTGTGAAACTCGTTCAGCCATGCCTGTGATATCAATTGGAGCACACGCTTCATTGTGTAGTTGTGCTAGTATGGAGAAAACATAGCACACAGCTCCTTTCTCTCCCTAACCACTGTTCATGTGTACTGCCCTGCAAGTCACTGTCAAACGTCACTCCTTCTTTCATGTCGGTCGCCCTGTCGCAGTTTTTTTATTTTGAAAATCCGGTCACCATAACGAAAGAAAAAAGCCATGGATAGCATATGGACATGGACTGTACGCACCTCTTGTCCCCAGTGCAAATCCTCTAGAGGATTGGTGTTCATTGGATGTGTGTGTAAATGCCAGCTCTCACTCCCACTAGCTCGACGCAGATACAGACTCTAGCAAGATGGAGGGCTTCATTTCCCGTTGCTGAACATAGAAGTTGCATCAGACTTAAGAACTTGACAGCCCCTATGATGGACCACTTTATAATGCGTGAACACAGTTGTGATGATCTTAGGTGGACAGTATTGAAGAAGATCACACCCTCCAATAACATGTCCTTGGACAAACAGACTCTGTCCAGGGCAGAGACCAAATTAATTTTTTGGAGCAGAAGCCATTTGATTGGTTTAAATGAGGAAATTGATTGGAGTGTGTCATAGATGATGTTTGAGTTATAGCTTAGACATTTGATCCTCCTCTCTCTCGAGAGGAATACGGAGTATTTATTGTACAATCACCTACGACTAATAATTTATGGCCATCACAGGTGACACCCATTCATGATAAATTTGTTTGTCTGATACAGTTGCGTGCCTCTGAGAACCGCTGCTGACGGTGTGATTTCAGTATACAGCCTGATAATTGAGGATGGAGACGCCGTGACTTACTTGCGTGTATACGATTCTTTTCTTGATTCCGTCGTGTTCGTTATGAACACAACCCTCTTTTTAGCTTCCAACGGGCTTGTACCTTTAAGAACTAATCGCGTTAGACCATACGCAACGTAGAGTCACATGACGATCTCGGTACGTATTTGACCTGGATGTCGTAACTGCATCATTGTTGCAGCTGCCTCTTGAGTGATTGTTACCGAGACCGTCGGACTGACACGAGGAACAGTAGGTAAGCAGTCCTTTCGGTCTGGGGGGCCCCGTGTTTGAGGGGCTAAGTTCAACGTGATTATTTACCCATGTCTTAATTGTATGAATATGAGAGGGCATGGATATACTACGTTCAGCGGTTATATGTTCCCTATGGCATTATCTTTGGTATATGGTCACGTTGTGGTTAATACATGTTGCAGAATATTATTCTCAACTGCTCGTTTGTACATTGTATTCCGTTTCAGATCGGGGACAGTTTCTGTACTTATACCTAACTAGTACCGCTCAATGTTCCCATGCAACCACTGTGAACAGCTGCCCCATGAGGCAGCACCTCTATACGCATTGATACGGATGAAGAAATTGTTTTAAGGTGAGTTCGACTATTGTGTATTGCCGTGTCTCCGTTTTGTCACGATTTTGTGGTACATTCACTTTGTCACTACGTGTTTAAAGGAACCACTGGCAATATGATCGCGCACCAATGTTACTGGTATTGTGGTTGCAGTGGGGAGGCGTGTATTAATGGAGAGGTTGTCCCCCTTGTTTTTCTGTTTGTTTTTATAGTGGTACCGTTTTTTTCTAATGCCGGATAACAGCTCCCAAATAAGGACCATGTACCGCTGTGGGTGATGAAAATCTGGGCAATCATCTAGGCTCGCCACATGAGTTATATGGTGAGTTCTTGATATACATGGTTTACATCCATAGCTATGGTTTGTGGTTTCACTGTCCAGAGGTTGGACATCACGAGTCCTGGAGTGCCACATGTGTTAGGTGTTGTTGGTGATGGTGGTGTTGTTCGGAATGCTCCCATTTACACAGTGCATTAATCATGGTTCCCTGGTTTGGTCCACATGATTCCTCTAGTGGTGAAGGTAGTTTATGGGTATTAATAACCCACATTGCTACTCCCCGCCCATTTTTGGTGCGGTGGCAGTAACGATCAATCTAGAGATGTAAGCATCATGCTTGATTGATGGTGTTCTCACGTTTATACTTAGGTGGGCCTTTGGTACAGTCTACCGTTTTCTCACTTCCATCAACGTTCCAGCTGACCCACATCGGACCATAGTACCCTTGATGAATTTCTGTTTGAACAAACTGTGTACAGAAAGAAACATGTCGGGTCGGCGAACATACTGTTATTTGTAAACAGTTTTGATAAACAACTGTCTGAGCTTGATTTCTGCTGAAATAGGTTGCATAATTAATGGCGGCTCAGCAGAGTTGAATTGTTGGCATTTTGTTGTAATGGATACACATTTATATTGTGTTATTTTAGCATGATTATTTTACATTGATTAATTAAATGTGTGATGAGAATGAATTGTTGAATGGTATGTGTATCAATGAAGTATGGTTGACGTGTGGTTTGTAATGGATTCCGATGGGATGAATGGTTTTTATGAATTGTATCACTCGCTTGATGGATCTACCTCTGTATACATTGATTATGACATTGATGGTTGTTTCATCATGATATAGAGATTGCTTTTGATACACGTTTTTTATATATGTTTTTTTTATTGTTAATAAATATTATTGAATATTGAGAAGTTGCCTTTGGGGTTGAATTGAATTTTTTTTATCCCACCAGAGGGTTAACATAAGACACCCTTGTTTACTCCGGCTTGCTTATGATTCACACAGAGTTATGAATTGTGTAGATAGGTAGATTCTACCAGCACTCACCACATTTGAGCACCCAGTACTGTGATCTTTTGAGGTTTATATATATATATATATATATATATACATTGGTGTTTTTTCCAGGATAGATCACAGTACTCAGATATTCCTGGTATCCCTTGTTACTCCTGTTTTTCGGTAGCCTATGGACATGGACTGCACGCACCTCTTGTCCCCAGTGCAACTCCTCTAGAGGATTGGTGTTCATTGGATGTGTGTGTAAATGCCAGCTCTCACTACCACTGGCTCGACGCAGACACAGACTCTAGCAAGATGGAGGACTTCATTTCCCGTTGCTGGCAGTTGGAAAACTAACATTTTTCAAAAGAAGAAATAACAGAAAAACAACAGCAGATTTGTAAGCTTTAGGCACCAGGCCAACCGTCATCTAAATCTTCCCACTAAGGCATGCCTCCAAATGCTGCCCGTGAGCCAGAGCTCCCGTCATGCTGTCCTTGTTGGTGACAAGCACGCAGAAGATGTTATATTTATTTACCCTTCTGAAGGGATTTCGGAAGAAAATGGGCCGAGTCCTAAAAAAGAATAACGCTTTATGCTCAGGTCTCGTTCATGGGTGGCCTTGCAATGCATTCCCGATCTGCTTTCTTATCGTTACAATCTCGTACAGATGGTGCGTGGTGCAGATACAAGAGTCCCTTGCTCAGGAAGTGGGCATTCCCTGCTTTGGTTTCCAGGGAATGACACACAGTTAGGTCGTCAGAGAAAAGACACAGATTAGTTTCTGGTGGATTATACAATCGCTGATGAAGTATGAATCCCTTACCAGCAATCAGACACAGGCAGAAGCCATGGCAGGGAGCAAACTGGTGTTTCAGCAACACCCTGTGGCCAGTCATTGTATAGCAGAGGCCAAAGTCCTCCAGAGCAGACACTGTGTAGCAATGACACCTAGTGGGCAACCAGATTATGACATTGTCGGAAAATTTGGCGCCAGCCAATCTCTCATGTCAGAGAGAGCGCAGTTTTTGAAAGAATGATGTACCAGCTGTGGGTGTCTGCTAGCCTGAACGACATGAGGTGTACATGCCAGCTGAGCCATTTCTCCCCTTATAAGCCTTCACATTGTGTTCTGAGAACCTACAAGCCTGTCTGATTAGTTCACCTAGCAAAAAGCATCATGCAACAGGGAGAGACAAAGGGCCCTATTTATGGAATTATTTGCACGTAAAATTGGGAACTTGCACATCAAACTGAGTGCGAAACACTGCTCATTGGTTCATGAAACCGACTACACAGGACTTTTCTGGGACTTGCATGGAGTTCACAGAGGCTCGGCATGGCTCTGCGAGCAGCTGAGTGCCTCGTGTGAGACTCCACGCAGGCAGTGGGCGTGGCCTGCGTAGGGACTGGAATAGGGGTAGAACATGCAAAATGGGGAAGAACAAGCCAGAAAGTGGGCGTTACGAGGGACAGACCGCAGGTAGTCCATAGCACACTCACAAATGCACACGACAAAGAGTATTCATGGTCATGGATGTGACCATGCAACTTCTCGCCAGCAAAATACCCATGCAGTACCCTCGAAATCTCTGCCACCCAGAAGCAGGCATATGGACTTGCACAGAGGAATCGCAAAACACTGGAGGTGAGTTTGCATGTCAGATTTAGGGGTGCATGCACGCATACAGGGTTCCGATCGTACTTAGGGGTGCGCATATGCAGTGTAGCGGGGTGCAGGGACTGTTTATGGGGGTTTGCACACAGTTTAGCCAGAACAATAAATGATTTCTGTGAAACTGTACGCATGTCCTCGGGGTGCCGGTTACAGTTACAGGCGACCCCGTTTAGTGTCCCCAAGATGTAGGCCCACCTGCAGGGGGACCCACGCACTGTGTGAAGGGTGCGTGTGTTCACACCCGGGGGTGCACGCAAAGGTAGCTGTTCTGGCTGTTTTTGCTTTGTGTGTGGGCGTGTTGGGGGCGTTCCGGCCACGACATGCCTATATGGTTACTTTGCGCAGACAATTCCAAGTATACACAGGTTGTGCATTTTTTATTCTATGTGCAGGCTCACGCATTGTCCGTCTTGGTGCACTGCACTTGTTGGGATTAATTAACTCTTTTCCATGAAACAGGCCCAACATATTCAGGGTTGCATTGCCTCAAGCTTATAAAAATATTATGTTTGTTCTTTAACCCACCACAGCTTTGAAAATCAGGTCTTCGGGTGACCATGCAGGACTTGCCAAAAGCAAGAGGTGCTACACTGAATGGTGGCAACAAGGGATGCACACACATCTATTACCGGCCCCTGTGTTTAACAAACAGGAGGGAGGTACTGCAGCAACAGCTACATTTCCATTTAGTTCTCCTTGACCGGGAGTGACTTGACACAACTCCCAGAGCAAACCACACACTTAAAAACATAGTGTCATCACAGTGAAGTTGCTGCTCAATGGTGCCCAAATATTGATTGTCCACTTTTCCATAGGTGGGGTGCAGTGGCATAGCACAACCTGTGGGGGCTTCCCTGTGAGCCATGCTTAGGGGATCGCCCCTTAGCTCCTTAACAAAGCACAGGGCACACCACACTCAGAACCGGCCTGGACCACAACGTGTGCACAATGTGCATGATAATTGTGTGGCTGTACGGGCACCCACTACTACAGGTTAAAGATGCAAGTATGTTTTTTAATCAAAGCTTACATATTTCCCCTAGTGTAGAAAGAAGTGGGTGGTGCCTGGTCCCAGCTATACCAGCAACCAGTAGTGGCTGGTGAGCTGTTTTTTTGGGTTGTGTAATTATGTGCCTCAAGTATTTGCCACTTTTCTTGAAGCGCTTTGAAACACATTGTGTATAGGCGCTATATAAATAAACTATCATATCATATCATATCATATCATAAGTATGCGATTGCGACCGAGTGAAGCAAGAAGCCCGAACCAACGAAACTGGGTTTAGGTGTTCAAGTGGAATGTTGTTTCCTTCCCTGAAAACATGTTTTGAATAATGGGTTAAAATGGAGCATTATACAGACCACTTTCTATGAACAATTGGGTTAAAGGTCAGACAGTTTGTAATCTGTTTTGTAGGGTAATTCATGAAAAAGTACAGTAGAAGCCAATCATCCAAAGTGCACAGGAGCATTTCCAAATACATTATCATGCTTTTCCCCACAATATATGCCAGGAAAAAAAAATATGTTCATGCTGGTTTGCCCATACATTTCCATGCTGACTGCACCAACATATGGCAGTATTCCCATATAAGAACATACTCATGTTTGATTTGCGCATAATGCCGGTGATCATAATATAAAAAAGAAAACATTTCACAGCTGGCTCTGGCAAGATATGCTAGTACCCTATGTAAGAACATACTCCCGCTGGACTGGTCATTAAAATGTCATGCCACAATAAGAAAACATGTTAAAAGTAGTTCCAATGTAGGACAGTCTAGACACATAAGAACCTGTAACACGCATGCTTTTTCATAGATGCTCAGTTAATATAAAATCATGCTTCAGTAACAAATAGCTAAGTCGCTGCACTAAAATGCCAGTCTATCAATGTAATACCACTTGTCATGCTTGTTTTATTAAAGATGTCCAGTAATACATGCCATGCCACAGTAAGCAATGGCTAGACTGGCTGCACCAAAATGCCAGTCTAGCCATGTAATAACACACCCGAAAATACCAGTAAAACATGTAATTTCACTTAAGGATATGTCAAAAATGTTCTAATCATCTCCAACCTCCCAGGGCTTTACACAAACAATCACATTATTCCTCTTCCACCCACCAGTCACTCACCAATGCATCTTCTTTCACATTCACCCACACTGCATTCTCCACACGGCACCCACCAACCCAGAACATTTACACACACAATCACATTCCTACTCATTCACCCACCATTCACTCACCCATAAACCTTATCCCACATCCATTCACACTAGATTCTACACACAGGCATGCACTCACCCACCCAAAACCATTCACACACACACACACTATCACATTCATAACCATTCACCTAGCAGTCACTCACTCATAAACTTACTCTGCATTTTCCTCACAAACATAGGAACATTCAAACACCCACACAATCACATTCATACCCATTCACCCACCAATCACTCACTCATACAACTTCTCTCACACCCACTCACACTGCATTCTTCACACAGGCTCGCACCCACCCACCCAGAACATTCAAACATACTCTATCAATGTCGTAACCAATTACCCTATAAAAAAACACAAGGGACTGTTTCGGGTTTGCCTACTTTGGGTTGCCCAATTCGATAGTCACACTCAGGAAAACACAGTTTCTTTATTGGGGTAGATTTGGATGGGCACGTGTCTGTAGCTTGGCTTTCAAGCGTGTGTGGGTGCACTATGTCGTGCTAAAAAACACATGTTAAGCCACTGTGGGCTGTCCATGTGTTTGCTGCTTTCTGGATGAAGAAATTCTTCAGTCTTTAATAGGTTTTCTCCGTCAAGCAGGTGCAGGTATGTTCTAAAATACTGAAGACTGCAGACTGAGTTCTTCAGTGGATTCCTCTTTTTCAATGTTAACAAATTGTAATCTTGTTGGACCCTCAGTGTTCATTAATACAAGGATCCTTATTCAGAATACACTGACTCTGTGTTCTTTTCATGGGCACTAGGTCCGGTCAGGTCAATTACCCACCAGTCACTAACTCATAAACCTTCTCTCGCATCCACTCACACTGCATTCTCCACACAGGCACCCACCCAGAACATACGAACACCCACAAAATCACATTCATATCCGTTCACCCACCAGTCACTCACTCATACACCTTATCTCACATCCACACACACTGCACTCTCCACACAGGCACGCAAAGAACATTCACCATCCTTTCCCCTCACTCTCTGCCCAGCCTCCCTTGGCCCTCCTCCTACCCCACCTGCAAGGCTAAAGACCTTGGGGTCATCTTTGATTCCACACTTTCCTTCTCCGCCCACATCTCTGAGGTCTCTAAAAAGTCAAATTTCCTACTACACCTCCTCCGAGGTACTCTGCCTTTCCTCTCCTTCCCCCAGAAGCTCACTGTGCCCCAAGCTCTGGTTCTCACTAGGTCTGTCTCTCTATTGCAACAGCCTCTTTCGAAATCTACCTGCCTCTACTCTCTGCCCTCTGTAACTAATCCAGAACAGGACTGCACGACTTGTCCTTGGCCTCAAGAACTGGGATCGTATCTCTACCACTCTGAAATCTCTCCATTGGCTCCCTGTGGATGCAAGGATTCAATTCAAAATGCTCTGCATTGTCCATAAGGCTTTCTGGGGCCTAGGACCAAAATACGTTCAGCTATCCCTCCACAAATAGCTCCCTGTCAAACTCTTAGCTCCTCTACCTTTAACTCCGTCAGGGTGAGTCGTTTTTTAAAGAAACAAGCTGGGGGTAGATTGTTGTCTTCAGCTGGGGCCCCTCTCTGGAACACCCTCCCAACCAATCTAAAACTTGTGGAGAACCATCTCTGGTTCTGGAAGCACATCAAGACCTTCCTCTTTGCTTCTGTGCTCGCTCTCCTTCTCCCTTGCTGATCTGCCCTCTCTTGGCACTGTGCACCTGGCCACCCTCTGTCCCCTTGGCCCAGGTACCTGCTCACCCTGCAACCCTCCTGCACTGCCTCCTGGCCACCCCTTGCACTGCGGACTGTATCTGTACCCACTCAGTCCCCCATCCCCTCATTTTCTTCTTTGTCTGTACTGATCAGACTTACCCAGTCTGCTGCCGTAAACACAGCACAGCACTTGCCACCTGCTGGCTGCACTACCTCTGTTTATTGCCTCGATTATTTATTTTATTTATTATTATTATGTATCTGTTCTCCTCTGCTCTGCACTTTCCACTCTCCACCTTCCACACATCTTTCCCCTTTCCCTTTCCCATGCACTTGCACATTCTCAGTGTCACCGGGCCTAGTAAGATCGTTGTTGTGTTCTCCCATGTTTCCCCTCCCTTGCCTTGTCCTGCTCTGAAATACTTGTGTATGAGCGAGATTCAAATAAAATATCATCTCATATCAAATCAAACACACACTATCACATTCATAACCAATTACCGACCAATCACTAACTCATACAACTTATCTCACATCCACTCACACTGTACTCTCCAACCAGGCACACATCCACTGCCCCCCCCACCCAGAACATTCAAACACACACTATCTCATTCAAAATCATTCACATACCAGTCACTCACTCATGCAACTTCTCTCACATCCACTCACACTGCATTCTCCACACAGGCACCCACCTACTCACCCATACCATTCAAACACACACTAACACATTCCCACGTATTCACCCACCTTTAACTCACCCATAATTCTTCCCTCACTCCACTCACATTGCATTCTCCACACAGGCCGCAACCTACCCAGAACATTCAAACACCCACATAATCACATTCATATCTATTCAACCCATCAGTCACACTCACTCATACACCTTCCTTCACATCCACTCACACTGTGCTCTCCACACAGGCATACACCCACCCACCCAGAACAGTCAAACACACTATCACATTCATACCCACAACCCACTCACCCATCAATCAGTGACCCATACCACATACATATATCTGTCACGCACCTTTCACATGTAAAACACACACATTTTAATTTTTGTTTAAAAAAAGCCTTCTTAACTGTTTTTTTCCCACGTTTGCAGCTTTGGTCTGTCACTCAAGGACTCCCAGCTCCTCAGTGCTGCTCACAGGAAGGAATCAGGAAGCTGGGACAGCTTCCTGGTTACAGAACATGACAGTGCGAGGAAGCCGCAGGAGAAGAGTTGGAGATGAATGTGGCTTGTGTCATGTGCCACACGTCACGTCCAGCTCCCACCCCCTTCTTAGCTGGATTGCCTCCTTGTGCCATGCTGCGAGTACCGGTCCTGATGGCTGAGGGTTGGTCCTGGGCACCCCTGCACCAGTGGTGGGGTGGCGCAACTCACAATCAGCTGCACTGTCGGGGTGTCTAGACCTTCTTCAGGAGTCCATCTGACCATGGCTCTGTGGAGCAATTAACTATTGTTGGCTGAGGGTGTCGCTCAGTGCTTCCAATATAGTAGCTTCTTCTAGCTGGGGGAGGTGCAGGGAATGATGCAGGAGTGCTGGCTGGGGCAGAGCTCACAGCAAATGCAGTGTTAGTCTCACTCTTCAGGTGGCGCCACTTTGAGAAATGCAGGATTGCTGGCGGTGGTGAACATTTTCGCACACGCTCCTCAGAGGCACTACACATGGCTTGACGCCCTGTCCATAGCCCTGCCTGAACGACACACACGTGCACAGGTACCGTGATCAGCATGCGCAGGCTGAAACCAATCCAAGCCTGGAAAAGGCAGTGGGATAATCAGGGCTCCCGCTCTCGCCCCGCATTCCTCTCAGATGAGCTAAGAGGCTTTCTCCTTTCTCTGGATACACTAGATAAGGGCTTATTCATTTGCAAGCGAGATCGAAATAAAAGGCCATTTCCTCCCCCTTGCCCTTGTTTGCTCAGGATCGCCCAGTCACTGCATGGCAGCAATGGGATAAGCGATCCTCGAATCCAAACAGCTGGTTCTTGAGCAGAGCCGCTTGTGAAATGAGGGTTAATATCCGCTTATTAGGTCAGATTGGATCTGGCACCGAGCGGCGGAGTGAGAGGAAGGGGAGAGAAACCGCAGCCAAGCCGCAAAGGATCAACTGTTAAAACCTTTCCCTCTCCAGAAACGTAGGCAGACGCAGCTTCACAAACGCGACACCGTGTACATGACGCTTGCACGCCACCTGGTTTCCAGTCCAATGCCCTCCATAGGGTACCACTTCACGACATCGAAAAAGACCAAGGTCCCAAATAGACCACATCGAGGATACACAAAAGGGAGTGCTCCATCGTGAGGCAAGATTCTAGTGTCAATCTAGGACATGTGGTTTTGGCAGGCTGGTGAAGACACATGCAATGACAACATGCATAGGGCCGACACTCGAGTTCTAAAAAGATGGACGACCCACACATGCTGCCTGTCGCTCCACGTTAACACCCAGACTGCCAGCATACCTATCACTCCTGTGGTATATCAATAAGGCTGGAAGAATATTTGAGAATATTAGAGGTACAATCATTATACTAGCGCTCTTTCTACAAGATCAATCACGATTCCAATGTATCACTGATATCAGGCAGCCATGGACGCATCCACTGTATTTATATGCCCGTCAGGGTAGTGCAAACTCACACCCACTGACCTCATGACTGAGAACACATTAGATCGAGGAAAGCCCATAGTCGAGAGGCACATATGACGCTCTGGCCATGCTTACAAATATTTTCCTCAAGTGTCTCAAACACAAAAATAGATGAAAGCAAACAGTGTGCACTAAAGTAACTGAGGCAGTGTGTGCTTGGAGGCAGGACACATTCATAAAAAAAAACAATCAGAACAAACCAACATACGATACAATGACCACATCAAGAAGGCCAAAGATGCATTACCTCTTTGCACAAACACACACATGGCACAGAATAAATTAAGGCTAATTCGCCATGATTAAGTTCATGGGCAAATCATGGCTGTCCATGGTTTTACCATGGTCAACTATAGATAACCACTGGCAAAGTGCATTGATGACCATAGTTTGTGCAAGATTTTAAGCATAGTTAACCATTGAAAAGCATACATGGAAAACGGCCTAGGGGCAGGCTTGATAACCACGATCTACTGGTGTCTCTTAAGCCGCAAACATACATGGTTGTCCTGATCCTGAATAGTTTGATCATTTAGGTGGTCTGACATGTCTGATTATACTTTGTGTATTTTCCCTGTTGATTGTCAACTATGTGTGACTTAAAATTAAAAGACACTTGAGGACCCGGATGCCCATGGTTAGCAATATTTACCCCAGGATAGCCCGGCTTCATGATCTATTGAATGGTTAAAGGAACTATCTCAACTGAGGCAGTGCAGCACGGATACAGCAACGTTCTCATCGTGTTTTCCTATTGGTTAACACGTGTATACCAAGGGAGGTCTACACCTTCGAGAAACCCTACAAATATCAAGATGACTTTAAGAAATTGAATAGTAACATGATCTCTGAAGTGTTCGATAGAAAAAACACATCATATAAGCACTGTGAACTATTATACAAAAATTCACTTTTTCATGAAAACATAACTTGATACAATGGTGCACATGATTGTGAGAATGCAAAGGACTTAGTGTATGCAAATACACTCTGCCTGGGTATAGACATGCAGCTCCCTATTCTATCTTGGGAGCAAAGATCTCCGCTCTGCCTTGCAGACTCCATACGTTTTTGCAACCTGTTTAAATTACACACTGATAATGCTTAAACAATCCTGGTCATTAGATGGCCAGGGAAAGCATTGGGATTAGGCCAAAATCATTTTAATGTTAAAAGGGTGAGGATTTGGAATTGGAGTTTCTCTGAGGGGGTGCTGAATAGCAGTAACTAGAATTGAATTATTAAGAGAAAAACACATGTTCCTCCCAAATATTAACAACCCTATCTGTATTATTCACGAAAAATAAATGTGCAAAATAAAAGATCTCAGTGTATGAAGCATGGGAAAATCAGAATCACATTACATTGAACACAATGAAGACTGGACATGTATGACATTACATGAACAGAGACCATGAACGTTACAACTGTGAATCATGGACAGGCTACGGACAAACCTCAGGGACTGAACAGGACAACCCTGTTTATCAACAATAGCATGGACATCCCAAGAACAGGGTCTACAGGCCTCGACTCAAATGGTGTGGCTAAGTATTGACAGGAATTGCACATGTCTCATGAATAAGGGAAAATAACGATCCACTATCTGAAAAATAACTGGCAAAAAAAAAAAAAACGGATTAGCACTATAACCTCACGAGGTTGCCTTAACACGTTGCATCCAATTACATGAACGCCTATTAGTATATCACGTAACCACATATCTTTATCTACACCCACACACATCCAAACATCAGAACAGAGGGACTCACACCATCGTATAAACACCATAACCGATTTTTTAACCATAGACAAACTAAACATCAAAGCCAAACGTAACCAGGATAGAACTTCCCTTTAATAGTTCCTGTAATCACTAACAATCAGTAAATCAATGCCCCAAAACGCCCCTTTCCCGATTATAACTATCACATCAAAACCCAAATGTATCGTAAAATTCCAATAACACCTTCCATAACCAAATTCAAACATCATATCAACACTTCTTGTGAAACCTATGCATATCATACCAGTACTTCATTTTACAATGTCCAAATATGCTACTAACAAATCCTAAAAGTGCATCAAAACACACATCAACACCTCCTACACTCTACACAGTTCGACACATCATGAATGATTTACAAATAACACATCAACACCTTCTATAGATCTATTGAATCTCCTCAACACCTCTCAAAGTAGCAAACAAATATCACATAAACACTTTCAAAAGTCACACCCAAACACAGCTTCGTCGCTTTCTATCGCTACATCCAAAAATAGATACACCACTCCTGTCGACCATTCAATGCCACCATCCTTTATCCACTTACAATTATCATGTCCCCTTGTACATTAGCCTCATTTGATTGCTCTGTTAAGACCCCCTACACGTTCATATTTTCATTTTACATTTCACATAATGCGTTCCAAAGATCACAAAGATCACATCTGCACAGTAAGCAAAAAGAACACATGTAATTAGCACAGTATGCAAGAACATTGACATATATCATTCACACCTTGCATGGCATCCAAATACACATATCACAGGTTTGCCCAATGAAATCTAAATATAAGATCGACACCCATGATAGCCACATTCAAAAATAATGTTAAACCTTCCTCTAGCCACATCCAACCATCACACCTTCACATAACCACACACATCAATTGCATCAAACCTTGCAAGATTTCCTATAACCACAACAAACAGCCCAACCAACACAACAGCATATCAGAAATTACCATAGCAGCATTTATACATCAAAGCAACTTACATATTTAAAAATGTTACCAATATGCCACATAGCCACTTCCAAATATCAGTATTGCTTAAAAAAAAGAAATCAAAAACAACGAGGCCGAAAATAGCAAATTATTTTAATCACATTTTTGCTGTATGTCATCACTTTTATTACGAAAAAATAGATGGGGTTATTTGGTGCGGGTATACAGTCGGGGGTTAGGGGGTGTCAGGGGGCTGCTGAGGAGTGCCCTGTATTAAAAAAAAAAAAAGTGCAAAAAAGGAAAAATAATTTTCGAAATTTGATTAAAAACAATTTGTTGTTTTGGGTCTTGTTTTTTTGGGGTATTTTAACATAGATCCACAAGTATCACATCACCATCTCCCATACACTGCATTCACATATTGTATCACCCCCTATAATTACATAAATCAATACTTTCCTTATCATACATTAGCATCACATTAAAAAACAAAATGCCTACAAACTCACATGAACCTGGGGGTACGTCTACCTTATCACTTCCAAACCTGTGGTCACTTTTTCCTGCAATTAACCCAAAGTAAAGGCTTGTTCGGTTTCCATCAACCACGCATATAGCCACATCTAAATTATACTTCACCATAACATATACTACATTTAAACATCATGTCTATGCTTGCTATAACCAAATAAACCCCTCTCAGCATGCAATCCAAAAGTCTGTATCTTCTCTGGCTATAATTATGTATTCACTCCTACCATGACCACACTGAAATATTCAATTAACACCTCAAAGAAACATATCTAAACTCTTCAGTAATACCTCACACACGAAGTTATAGACATTATATCAAATAACCTTTCAATATTGTATCTATTTAACATCTACAAAACAACCCACATGTTTACCAACAGTCTGGCTGTATTTAAACTTTAAACCAACTCCGATTACACCGCCAAAGCAAAAAGTCAATGACTTCCAAAAAAGAGCAACATATATTGACACAAAAACATTCATGATCTCATTAAGCCTTCAATAACCTCATGGAATATTTCTATGAACATCCCTATAACTACATCCAATTCTCACAAACAAAAGGATTTGAAAATGTCATAATCACATACAGTACCAATATCCAACCATTTTATAACCATCACATAGCTCCCG
Organism: Ambystoma mexicanum; assembly: GCF_040938575.1. Lineage (NCBI taxonomy): Eukaryota > Metazoa > Chordata > Amphibia > Caudata > Ambystomatidae > Ambystoma > Ambystoma mexicanum. The sequence continues at coordinate 687,102,907 of NC_090923.1, read as the reverse complement.
TAACCGCACTCATCGAGACATTAACTTCTCAACTGACCACATCAAAAAAGCATCAGCATAGCCTATAAATTAAACCAAATATTCACCCACAGCATCATTATCTATACAAAAGCTCAGAAACAGGTCTCATGTCCATATGACACATCTCCTCAACACTCATATAAAGCATGCAAATATTTCACCAACAAATCTTACAACCACATGGAAAATTAACATCAACACTTTAAAAAATAATACCCAGACAGCACAACCACCACCTCTAGCCATATATCTGATCTTTTCCTCCAATTTACACTTGCAAACATCTATGCAATGTAGGTCAATAATAGCCTCACTACAGTATTTCACCAGAACCTGTTTATCACTGACAAGCATCACACTGTTGCCCCATACCTATGACTACACTTAAATAAGTCCTGTCACCAAATACAAAACATCAACATCTCGTATATCTACTTTCAAACATGTCATCAACACCAATAACCAAAAGCAAACATCCTATTAACTCCCAACATAAGACCTTCCACATATCTGATCAACACATTTCACATGTACACTCCATACTGACATCTCCTATATTTACAGCTCAACATCACATTAACACGTTCAGTGACAATTTCATAACACTGTATTAATATGTTCCATCCGGGCAGGGTTTTGGTCCTACAGGGAACACTTTTCACTGACAGCTCTCTTAAAATAAAACTCAGATGACCTAAAAGACCTGGTCAGCCACTTCCTGACCTTTAGCTTATGCCTCCCGCCAAGATCCTTGAAAGTGTAATGCCTAAACAAACGTAAGCATATGTGGATAGACACAACACACTCCATAAACCACTCTTTTGAGGTTGTTTCAAATAACGGAACCTCTTTCGACTATTCATGGGTGAAGACTAGATGGTAATCATAATTCTTCTTGATCTTTCTCAATCACGAAAACAGAGTGGACAATCATGTCCTCTTTATATGCTTGACATATTAGCCGGGGTTTATATGAATGCAACATGAATCACGCGCTCCCTTCCTCTCCAACATCAGTCTCCAGTATATTCCAGCTCACATGTGGATTATCTCTTTCCCCAATGCTTTTCAACCACTACTTCATCAAGCTGGTCAGGAGCAGGAGCTCCTTCACCCCATCCGCCACTGCAGGAGCAGCTGGCGGACGATCCGATGCACAGCTGATCCTGGCTCGCATTTTGAGCACACGCGGTAAGCGCTGTGACCGCTCCCGAACCCGAATCAGCTGACCCAAGAAGCCTTTATATTTCATCTTAATGCGGATTATTGAATATCCCGTGCAGCTGCCTCTCCAGCTGACCTGGAGGCCCAGGATCGCCCTGTACGACATAAAGGTACACGAGGTACCGAGCCATTCAAAGATGGCCACCAGAGGGTTTTGTGAGGTCTCCCCAGCCTAGCGAGGCCCACCTCAGCACCCACCCACCTCCCTATTGGCTGCCTGCACCCTCTTCAGCCGGATAGACTGCTGGCAGGCACAGCCGGCCCACTTCGAAAAAGGCCCATGAGAACAAGGCCGTCACCTGTTCTCTGCCTGTTCCTGCCGCCTCGGCCGCCCGACCTGCCAGACCCCCTGACCCTATGTCTGTCCAGCACTAAGGTAAACTAACATCACTTCTACCGTTATACCCACGGCACGCCTGTATCTCCATCCATTACAACTTGCCCACATTGATCTTGTGTAACCTACACACGCTCATATGTACACACTGTAACAAAGTGTAAGCTAAGTTCCGATATATCCTATTGGCATGCCCAAAAGCTCCCCACTACGATGTGAGCTGTATATGGCCAACAATCAACCTCGCTGCCACTGCCAAGCCCCACCGACCTGCATCACGAACTACCTGCAAGCCCACACGTGTCTTTCTACAGCATTCTCCTGCTCAATATCACTGGCGCATCCCTAACGGAAGTTCTGCCCAGTGGCTTATGGTCCACAGAGTACTCCAATTTCATTGCAGACCCCAAAGCCAGTCACCACCTAGAGACTACGCAATCCGCCCGACATCAATGCATAAACTTGCTGTCGTACCAGATATCTGCCAATGCATTTGTCTACTGTCCAACTCTTTCTAGAAACTATGTGTCACATTTTGAAATTAGCTGCTTATTCCTGCTTCTAGTCAAAGTGACATATTTTGAACTTAGCTGCTCCTGTCTTCAGCCAAAGTGAAATATTTTGAATTCAGCTGTTCTTGTCTAAAATGCCATATCTTGAACCTAGATGTTCCTGCTTTTTAGCTCCTGTTTTTAGTCTAAGAGCCATACCTTGATTTCAGCTGCTCTGGTTTTTAGTCAAACGCCATATTTTGAACTTAGCTGCTCTCGCCTTCAGCCAAAGTGCTACATTTTGAACCTAGCTGTTCCTGCTTTTAGTCAAAGTGCCATATTTTGAACTTAGCTGCTCCTGCCTTCAGTCAAAGTGATATATTTTGAATTCAGCTGTTCTTGTCCAAATGCCATATCTTGAACCTAGATGTTCCTGCTTTTTAGTTCTGCTTTTAGTCAAAGAGCCATACCTTGATCTCAGCTGCTCTGGCTTCTAGACAAAACACCATATTTTGAACTTAGCTGTTCTTGCTTCTAGTTAAAGTGCCATATTCTGAACTCAGCTGCTCATACTTGTTCTTAGTCAAAGCGCCATATCCTGAATTTAGCTGCTCACTCCTGCTTTTAGTCAAAATTTTACATTCTGAATCCACCTATTTTAGCACCACTGCAACATCTCCAATCTAGTTGCCTACACCTGTCTCCAGTACTCCCACTACCTCACAGACCTTACCACTCAGTATGTGTCTATTCATTATTAACTTGCTTGCCTACCTCCTGCTCAACTTCCACACTGCATTACCGTCTAAGATGGCTCTACACCTACCCAACACGCAAGCCGCTACCAGACTCAACAACCAAGCACCACTTCTTCATCCAAACGCTCCGCAGCTAGTGCTACCTACTGGTCTCCCTCGCACCACCTTAGAGAGGAACTTAGGACTCAGAGCCAGACTAGCTAAAATCTACGAGCCCCTTGCCCGCTCATCGCCTACCACTCTGAATTCCAGAACATGGCTGCCCCGACGCAACTCCTCCACACAAACCACCAACTCCCCACAAAACCCTCACCCCACAACACTGCATAACCCCCCCAACCAGGGTACTCCTAAACACACTCAGGACAAGCGACACTCTAACAAGCGACACTCTACCACCCTTAAAAAATGAACTACTACATCCATAAATATAGACAGCCCCAAAATCAAGGGAGCCTTGATCAATGCCAGATCGTTAGTGGCACATGCCACAGAAATTGCAGACCTAATCCTTTCAGAAGACCTCGATCTCCTTGCCATTAATGAGACATGGCTACACCCAGCAGCAGGCCCTATGCTCATGCTGGCAGTCCCAGATAACTACACTATCGTAAGACAAGACCGCCTCCTCTCCAGAGGAGGGGGGATCATCATCATCCACAAGTGCAGTCTTACTATGAGACTTGCCACCACCACTGACGCACCATCATGTGAAACATTAGCAGTTAAAATTCCCCTCACTAATACCCAAACCCTCAATATCTTCCTAATCTACCGCCCGCCAGGCCCCATCGGCACCTTCGATGAAGACCTCAACTCCATTCTATCCAGCAACCTCAAAAGCTCCACCCAAGCTCTCGCCCTGGGAGACTTTAATCTGGGATACAACGACCCGGAAGATAAACATGCTAGCACTATAGTGAACACTCTTACCGAATTCGGCTTCGAGCAGAGATGCACAATGCCCACGCATGTCAAAGGGAGAACACTTGACTGGGTAGCCGACTCCAATTGCCTAGTGAACATCACTAATATCTCACCCCTAGCCTGGACTGACCACCACCTGGTATCATTCACGCTCTCCACTGACAGACCTCCACCCCCACCGACCCTCAAGGCCCCACCCACCCTTACTAGGAATAAAAAAAACATGACAGCAGAAAGACTCATCCCCAACCTTCTCCCCACTCTCAACTCACTCTCTGACAACCTGGATCCTGAGTCCTTGGTCGAAGAATACAACAAGATTCTGGCCTCCTCGCTGGACCGTCTCGCCCCTCTTAAACTTAGATCCAGTAAACCTAAAGCGCACCTCAACAAATGGTATACACCTTTCCTCAAAAATCTAAGACAGCAAAAAAGAAACTGCGAGGCCACATGGAAAAAAAACCTTCAGTCCCAAACAAACTCAAACGTTCCAAACTTGCTGCACTTTACAAAAAAGAAATGTATCTAGCCAAACGAGCCTCCTTCTACTCCCGCATATCCGAAGCTAAATCTAACACGAAAGAACTCTTCACTATCCTTAAAGAAATAGAAACCCCTATAGTACCCATTGACACCTGCACAAAAGATAAAAACTGGTGTTCTGGAATCCAAAACGCCTTAGCGCATAAGATCGCGACCCTTCAAAGCAAAATCTCCAGCAAAAGGGCATCCCTGATTGACACCCTCCAAACTAAAATTTTGGACAAGCCCATGCCCACAGATCCGACCCGTTTCCAGTTCTCCAAAGTCAACACACTCGAAGTTGAAAAAATGATCTTGTCCTTGAAACCTTCTAACTGCCAAGGTGATCTGTGCCCCCCACAACTCATTAAAGACGCAGCCCGTGACCTCTCCCCTTTCATCACAAAATTGATTAATGCCTCCTTCACCACTGGTTCCATCCCCATCAACTTAAAACAATCTTGGGTACTTCCACTACTGAAAAAACCCACACTCGACCCAGCCATACCCACCAACTACCGACCCATAACGACTGTTCCCTTCTTACTAAAAATTCTGGATAAAGTTGCCTATTTACAAATACAGAAGCACCTAGAAGAACACAATCTCCTAGGATCCAGACAATCTGGGTTCCGTCCCCAACACGGGACCGAAACCGCACTCATTGACCTGAAAGCGCAAATCGACACAATCAGAGATGAGGGTCAGGCTGCCCTACTCCTTCTCCTCGATTTATCTGCAGCGTTTGATTTGGTCGATCATTCTGTCCTATGTTCGCACCTCGACACCTCAGCTCACTTCTCCTCTGAGGCCATCACATGGATCAGATCCTTCATTAACGGCAGAACCATGAGGGTTTTCTCTCCTGCGGCGGCAGCGGACCTGATACCCATCACCTGCGGTGTACCTCGGGGTTCCTGTGTCTCCCCCACACTTTACAACATATTTACCAAGCCCCTTTTCGATGATCTGGATCATCTCGGTATCACCTACACTAACTACGCAGATGATACCCAGATCCTCCTTCCGCTTTCTGGAGATTATGGAAAGGATTTGGCCTTGCTAAATAAGGTGTATATCATCATCCAGGCATGGATGGCCAAGCATGGACTATGCCTGAATGATGATGAAACAGAACTTATCATCCTAGGTACCACTTTCAGCCTAAAGAAACTTGGCCCGCTCTACAATTCCTTCATGATTGACGGGAAAAACATCAAAGTCAGTCAGGAGGTCAAAACACTGGGATTCTACCTGGATACTAGCTTCTCCCTCAAAAAACAAGTAAGCTCCCTTGCATTTTCCACGGCGTATACGTGTAAACTAATCCACGAGCCAAACCTTTCTTGTCGGACCTTAGCTGCCTGAAACTTGCCGGAGCCCTGATATTGTCTCGCCTCGATTATTGTAATGCTCTTTACCTGGGATCCTCCAAGGCCACCACCACAAAACTGCAAACCCTCCACAATAACGCTCTCAGAGCGGATTTGGGTACATCCAGAAGAGAACATATCACTAAACTTAGCCAACAGAACAACTTGCTTTCTTCCAGAGATAAAATTCTCCTAAAAACAGCATCACTCATCCACAAGTCTCTCAATAATGCCGCACCAACTTACCTGATCAACAGATTCCACAGACATGCTTCCTTAAGACCTACCAGAACAGCTTATAAAGACTGTTTAGTTGTTCCCCACTACAAACAAGCCTCGATAGGGGGCAACAGCTTCCAGGTAAAAGCAGCCACATATTGGAACTCTCTGCCTCCTAACCTCAGAGCTGACCTCCCCTATCAGAGATTCCACTCCAAGGTAATCAATTGGCTGAAATTGGTGACCCACTAAGACAACAAAGTGCCCAACACCACCCGCAAACCTGCTAACTCGTGTGCCCCCTGCCTATAAGTACATTACAGCCTGCTTACTTCACCGTTGCCATGTATATATATTGTACCTAGTCTTGTATTGCTTATTCTCCCTATGCACTGTAACTAAGCTTCGAAAATTCTTGTAAAAATTGCGCCCAATGCCATGTATATAATATTAATGTACCTACTTTTGTATTGTTATTTTCCCTATGTACTGTAACTAAGCTTCGAAAATTCTTGTAAAAGCTGCGCCCCGATGCCCACGGGCACATTCGCGCATTATAAATAATAAACAAACAAACAAACCAACAAACAAACATGTAGATATGCCCCTTAACACAGCTTGTCCAGGCGTGCCATTTGCAGTTTGAGATGTATGCAGTTGACATCCAGGTCCATCTTAGAGAGGGAGATGGAATAGTAAGTCAGAATACCATTCCTGCATGTCAGTGACATCAATGTGTGGGAAAAGGTTGTTCATGCCTCAACAGAGTACAATGTAAGTGCTGTTGTTGGGCAGTTGCAGTAATAATATCATTCTCCCCAAATGGGTAAATACTCTGGAAGACCCCTTCAATCCAATGAAAACATCCTGGAAACTTTGTAAAATTATATATTCAGAGTTTTTATTAGGGCACACAGTCAAACCAGTGATAACACAAATGTATCCTCCTACAAACATGCACACAATATTGTTACTAATCTTGACTTAAAACCATTGAATATCATTGGCAAGAGTACAGATCATATGAGGGCATACCTTATGCAACTTCTTGTGCTAAGGCAATCCTAAAAACTCAAATAGATAAGCTATGGTGGATGAAGAACAAATACATGCTGTAACCCCATAAAGCACAAGCATAAAAAAACTATTTTCAGAGTGGCACAAAGACTAACCTTCAGGTTCATTTTGCTATATAGAGTGCCTCCTTGGGGGTGCAGGACACAAACTGTCTCCAAGAATGGGTTCCTCATTAAACTACCAACTGAAACCTACACTGCGGTCACTCTAACCTATTAGCACCCAGTAAGGAGGTGGGGGCGCAGCCTCTCAGCCAATGAGGAGGCTCGGAACGGGGGCATTACCAGCAGTATTTCCATCGCTCCGACCATCCTCACGGCTAGAGGCTGCCATTTTCCCCCAACGGGGAATGAGGTAAGTGTGGTCCTCCCCGTCTCCCTGCCCTCCTCCCCCATCCACAGAATTCCCTCCCCGCACCCCACCCCACACTTACCTTCTTTTCGGTCCATTTCGGAAGTGGACACGCTGAGAACCCTTCTGTCCGCAGTGTGTCAATTCCCGATCTGCAACATGCCACTATGGAAATGGGAGAAGGGACTATAAATAGTCCCTTCTCTCCTTTCCATGGTGGACATTATTTTGTTTACCTTTTTTAATGGGCACCATGGAAAGAGATAAGGTACTATGTGTAGTCCCTTCTCCCGTTTCCATGGTGGCCATTTTTGTGTTTACTTTTTTCAATGGCCGCCATGTAAAGGAGAAACAGACTTCATTTTCCTTTCCCCGGTGGGAATTTTTTAAAGATTTGTTTGTTTTGTTCCGAAACACCAGAGCGTTTCGGAACAGAAACAAACATGCTTTTAGTACCCCAGTCTTATGGGCTGGGGTACTAATAGCAATACGCCCCTCGCAGGGGAGGGGGCATTACAACTTCACGTAATGCCCTGGGGCTTCCGTTAAGACCCTTGCTTCACTCGGGCCTGTAACTATGGGCTCCGGGGCATTACCTGAGGGGTAATGCCGACCCCTGCTCGGGGCTTATTGCTTAATTAGCACATGGAGATCAATATTGACCTCTTATTAACTAATCAGAATGTTGATCACGCAGCCGATAGCTATTGTGTGCGTTCTGACAAAAACAATGAGAAGGTTCCCCCATGCAAAATTATATTCTACTGAGTGCCGCCAAAATAACTATTAATGTCAATGCCTAAAAGCCTTGCCTGGAGGAAAATGATCCAGCTCTAAAACAGCAACAGATATCCTTCTTCTATGAACGATTCCCAGTGACTGCGCTCCAGAGGCACGTCCCTTATATAAACAGAAATATTTGGCGGCCCCAACTCGATTATCTGAAATTCTTAAAAGTTTGAGAAATTTAGCAGATCCTGAATAAAGGAGAAATCTGGGTAATTCGGTATTTTCAGCCAATATAACCCACCAAACCATGAGGTTTCATGCAAAATGTTGGAGCATTCATCCATGGCACTGCCAACCTCCCAATGTAATTCCTTTGTTGCAGCCTGGCGAAGAAAGAAGATGACATAAGCATGCAAACAGGGACATTATTTGGAGAGCGCTGTATCTTAATGCACACCCATGTCCAAAACTGTGCAACCAGCAAGCCTCAACATGCCATCAAGATGTGGGAGGTGAAATCTTGAATAATCTCCAACACACGGTCTTTCCCAGTCATTATTTGGTATGGATAATGTTCCCCATTATGAGTCTGGTGTCTACATCTTTATGTTGTCCAGTTCAATTGCATTATTATTCTTTTCAGATATTGTTATTCCTTTGCACCACTCGATTTAAGAATCACCACCTCACTACGTGCTGTCATCACTAAGATACTCAAATCTATGCTGAGATCTTTCCACCTGAAACCACTCTTCACACACACATAGTACATACATAAAGCAGGCACATAGCACACGATCCCCAAATATGAGCTCCCTTGTTAGAAAAAAAGGGGACCATCTGAGACCCACCCCACCTCCCCTCTACCCGCAATAAACGCAACAACACTGCATAGTACACTATGCTCACACAGCCAACACTATTCATGATACACTACACACACACACAAATTCCCTTCAAGATTTCCCCTTGGCTAGACAAAGCAATACATCAACTCTCACTACACACAGCCCATCATAGAACACACTGTACAAGATACACAGATCCATATTGCACACATCAAACTATACACACTCAAGAACTGTATTGTGATAGTAATTTCACTCACATGATATGTGTATACTCAAAACTACCTCAGGACCACCGTTATAAGAACACACTGCAACACAAATCAGACACAGCTTTTCCTATTGTACCACCCTCAATCCATCATTAAACATAACACTCAAGACACAAGCACCCAAAGCACAAATCCAAGACACTGGCAAAACACAGGTAGTTGAAAAGGTTGAAAGAACCTACCTCAACTCAGGGAAATGATACCAAGTGTAACTGCTGTCTAGCAGAATTACATTATACACCCTGATCAGGAAGGCCCAGAGTCATGGTGCCTCATTATAACTATTGCGGAATGGGCTAGCGGGCGCTGCTAATTGTGGCGGCGCCGTTAAACCCATTCTGCAATATTACGAGTCCCCCTCACGGGACCCTATCTGGACGTCTGGTTTCACCAGACGTCCATAGCGGGTCCTGCGAGGGGACCAGGGAGCTAACAACGGGCCGGTCGTAATCGGCCTGTTGTTAGCTCTGCTCCCATTCCCATTGAGCCCTATAGGGGCTCAAATGGGAATGGAGAAAGTCCGGGCCCGGGTCCCTGAAGGAGGAATTACCGGGCCCTCCAAACTCAAAATGGCCCGGTAATTCCCCATTCAGGGAACCCGGACCCGGACACAGTTTTGGAGACAGTTTTACCTCCAAAGTCGTAATGAGGCCCATGGTCAGTTAACAGACAGACACACACTCACACACACCATTGGGTGTTGGGTGGGCAATAAGCATACCAAGAAAATAACTTCTCACAGATATTGCATTTCAAGGGCAGCCCACAGGGGGAAAATCATAACCGGCTATGGCCTCCAGGCACATTAATTTATTTATGTATTTATTTAATTTGTAAAGCGCACATACATCCCAGAGGCATTGACGTGCTGTTGCAGGTACAATCAAGAACATACTTTGTCATACAATTGTGGTTTTTAGGCACAAAACAATAAGGGTAGCCTAGGCGCAGTTACAATTGTAGCGCAATAACATGATTGAAAGTCATTACCAAACAACAACAGGGGTGGCATAGGTACAGTTGCAATAGTAGCACAACTACATAATTGAGAGGCATTACCAAACATGTTAATGGTATGGTGAGGAAGAGATGGCGATCATTGTTTGACTAGTAGGGGTGGTGTGCAGGTGGGTTTATGTGTTTAGGTGAACAGGTGAGTATTGAGAGCTATCCGAAAGATTCAGTAGGATTGCAGCCCTTCAGGTGGGTGTGAGGTCATTCCGAAGTATGGCTGCAAGGTAGGGGAAACCTGAGCCTCCAGTTTTGCATCTTTTTACTTTGGGCACGACTAGTCGATCAGTGTAGGGGGTCCTAGTGGACTTGACAAATGAGCTTTGGTGATTCTTTGGATGAGGTATTGTAGCGTTGGATTGAAAAGGCACTTCTCTGTAATGGAGAGTGTTTTAAAGGTGATGCACTCCTGGATGGTGAGCCAGTATGATTCTCTTCTAGCTTTGGAGATATGTTCTCTTTTTGGGATATGGAGGGCTGCTCTCAAGGCATTGTTTTGGATGACTTCTAATTTCTGTATATTTCAAGAGGAGGTGCCTGTGAATAGGACATTATTGCAAAATTGGGTACTCCCAGTTTTTTGTTGTCGGGGGGGTGGCCCTATCAGCAGGAGACTGATACGTAAAGAGCAAGGGGTGATAGGTCGCCTTCCCCTACCTAAAGACCCTAAGTCACACTAGGTTATATCCAAGGTAACCTCATTTAATTTTAAGATTACACATACCACACCTAATAAACACAGGTATTTTGCTTTTTACTTTTCAATTTATTATTCAAATCGTAGATATACAAAAACTTAAAAAAACCTATAAAAAACACATACAAACACGTAAAAAACACAAAAAAAACACAAAAAACACACAAAAAAACATAAAAAACACACCAAAAAACCACAAAAAAACACACAAAACAAACATAAAAAAACATAAAAAAACACAAAAAACCTATAAAAAACACAAAAAACCACAAACTGTGCTAATCACTTACAGTTTAGCAGGTGACGGGCCACCAAGTCTTACACAATATCAGACAGAAAGGAAATGGGAAGAGCAGTATGTATTACTGATGGTATACACACATATAGTTACTAGGAAGAATCAAAGTATATTGCAGTCTCCCAACTTGTGATGTTTACCTTTAAGGTTTTTTAACCAGAGCGAATGATCTAATTCTGTGTTTGATTTATTAATCACTCTGTTTAAGTCAGCTTGCATTAATATTGGGTAGCTGCGAGTTTTATAATACACGCCAGCTGTCCTATTCCGATTTGTTCAAACTGAGAGATAGGAATCTACAAATACACAAGTTCCTATTGGCATGTCGACATATGTTTCGGCCCTTTTGACACATATGGGACTCTCTCTGGTGCCGTTGGTCTTGTTGTTAGTAAGGCCGTCTTCAGGACAGGGACATATTTGTTTTTTCGTAGTAAATACTTTCCCATTAATCGAACATCTTAGAATTTCTCAATTTCTTTGGGTCGTATATGGTAATGGCAATTTCATCAGGTTCCTGTAAAGATGCTGTGTATTCAAAATCGTTTCATACACTGTTTCTTGCGTGCTTTGGCTTGACGAGCTGGTGAGATGTGGAAGCTTCACTTAGCTCGATTTGCAGTGGAGTTATATTCAAAATATGGGCATTTCCATCTGTTACTATAGCTGCTCACTAACTGGAAAAAGAAGGCATAGTCCAATGGTCACGAACTGATGGACTATGCCTTCTTTTTCCAGCTAATGAGCAGCTATAGTAACAGATGGAAATGCCCATATTTTGAATATAACTCCACTGCAAATCGAGCTAAGTGAAGCTTCCACATCTCACCAGCTCGTCAAGCCAAAGCACGCAAGAAACAGTGTATGAAACGATTTTGAATACACAGCATCTTTACAGGAACCTGATGAAATTGCCATTACCATATACGACCCAAAGAAATTGAGAAATTGTAAGATGTTCGATTAATGGGAAAGTATTTACTACGAAAAAACAAATTTGTCCCTGTCCTGAAGACGGACATACTAACAACAAGACCAACGGCACCAGAGAGAGTCCCGTATGTGTCAAAAGGGCCGAAACATATGTCGACATGACAATAGGAACTTGTGTATTTGTAGATTCCTATCTCTCAGTTTGAACAAATCGGAATAGGACAGCTGGCGTGTATTATACAACTCGCAGCTACCCTATATTAATGCAAGCTGACTTAAACAGAGTGATTAATAAATCAAACACAGAATTAGATCATTCGCTCTGGTTAAAAAACCTTGAAGGTAAACATCACAAGTTGGGAGACTGCAATATACTTTGATTCTTCCTAGTAACTATATGTGTGTATACCATCAGTAATACATACTGCTCTTCCCATTTCCTTTCTGTCTGATATTGTGTAAGACTTGGTGGACCGTCACCTGCTAGACTGTAAGTGATTAGCACAGCTTGTTTTTTTATGTGTTTTTTATAGGTTTTTTTAGTTTTTGTATATCTACGATTTGAATAATAAATTGAAAAGTAAAAAGTAAAATACCTGTGTTTATTAGGTGTGGTATGTGTAATCTTAAAATTAAATTAGGTTACCTTGGATATAACCTAGTGTGACTTAGGGTCTTTAGGTAGGGGAAGGCGACCTATCACCCCTTGCTCTTTTTGTGAATAGGACATTACAGTAATCGATCTTGGAGCCAATGATGGCATGGGCAATCGTGAGGCAGTTATTTTTGGTGAGGAAAGGTCTGGCATACATCATACCACATATTACACCACGGGTATGGTGGAAAACCAGACCCCTCACTTACAATCACGTTATCTTAGTTCAGTTAGACAACTGTTAGTGTCAAAAAAGTATTTCCTATGGTTGATGATATGATATGATATGGCAGTTATAACGCGCCTATACACAAGTGTTTCAAGGCGAGACGATGCAAGGGAGGGGGAACAAAGGGAGGACAGACAACGATCCTACTAGGCCAGGTGTCATTTAGATCACACAAGTGCATGTGATGGGGGGAAGTGTGGGGGCGGGGAGGGGACAGTGCAGTACATGGCATAGAATAATAGCAACAGGTAAGGTAATGGCCAGCAGGTGTCAAGTGCAAAGGTAAGTGCAGACATCAGGTATCAAGTGCTGGTAGTGGGACTGTAGGGATACTAAAACAGTTCCCAAGTGTGGGGATTGCCAGGCAGGCAGTGCAGGTTTGTGTGACTGGTGGGGGAGGAACCTGGGCCCGTGAAAAGGGGGTGGCCACGTAACCAGGGCAGATTCCGTTTCAGCCAGAAGATGTTGTTCTTTACAAAATATTCAAGCCAACAACCTTCAGTTTTGTAAAAGTCACCTGAGTGGGACTGGTATATTCAGACATAGGTCCCGAACCTGCTGAGCCCATAGAGGCAAGATGTGCAACACTGATAATGGCCACTGTGGCCGAAACATGTCTAGACAGCTCTTGTGCCAAAGGATTGTGAGCTAGATTGGCCCCAATTGCATTTGGACCTTGCTAACTGGCGATTGGCTGGAGTATGCCCCAAAACAGTGCTAGAGATTAAGATTAATTCAAAACCTTCCAGCCACCAACCCTGCATTTACAATGATCACCCATAGTGGGAAAGGTATCCTCAAATGTGGGCCTGAGTCTACTTCTGGCTGAAGGCCCGAGCTGCACTTCACTAAGGAAGAATACCAGTATGTGTATTGTGTCATGCAGAAGAGATGTGTGTGCTGTATTGCACCTTTTAGGGATGCCTAGGCCTGATGTGCACGCAGTCTTCCCACTTCTCCAAAGGGTTGTTAGGCTGAAAATAATGGTCTGGAGGATTCCCCAGACACATTAATTAATTCAAAACGTTCCAGCTATACACCTTTTAGTTTACACATACTGTGTACCACAACTATTACCTTTGACTATATATGCAGCATCTAATAGTACAGAAAAAGGGAATACGTCATAAATGATGATTGAAACACAAGGTGGCTTCATATTCAATGTTCTTGTAAAACATCACATCAACAATACATGTAACCATTTCCAAATATAAACACCACCAATAAAATCCTCCTGGCACCATAGTGTAGCCAAGAAATAAAATAACACTGCATTTATATTCACCATTGAATTAATGTCTCTAGTAATGATCATCTCCAAACAGTACCTCGACACCTCCCAGTACCTTTGCACTTCAGTGTTTCGAAGGGGCTGCACTGCAAGATGACATGTTAGAAAACTTAATTTAGGGCCAGGGTGAAATTCAAATAACTTTTCACAAGTTTTGGTGTTGGGCCCTACATTTACTTGTGTAGAGCTATGCATAGCACATCAGGAGAGTGAAATGTTTACTTCTGTTGAAAGGCATTTTCACTGGCCCCTCTAGTACTGAGTCACCTGTAGTTTCCAGACCCACTTCCAACACAGCATTTATCTATAAGAAAGAATACATTCTGCTAGTGTAGAACAGGTATGTGGTGACATGTGTTACTACTCATGTGCCCAATGTTTGGGGAGGCTGGCCAGCCTGGCTAGGACCAAACACCCTGCCACAGGTCAAATGGAACTAAGCATGGCAAATATCTCCATGGACAATTTTGAAAACAGGTGTGATCATATATTCTGGCCAATAATGTAAAGGTGATGACAAGTCTACTAGCCTATGGTTTATGATTGAGATTACATGTCAGTGTTGTAGAGGCACACACCATCATGGGGATTCAGGTCTAATACCTCACATACACATGTTTTCCTGTTAAGACATAATGCTGACAGTAACAACAGTGTCAATTAAATAATTGTCTTGTGTATCTCTAGCAAAATTACATAATATTTAATGAAACATTAGAAGGATTCAAATATGAAATTCCCATCATAAGGTGTCAACGTAGCCTCAGCGCTCCTATTGCCATGTTTAAGAGGCGGCAAGGCATACTAAACACCCACTTTTATATGCAACAGTCAAATCATCAATGAACTGATCATCCCCCGTATGCAGGTATCAACATCATCATCAAGTGACATTCTCAGCACACTATTAAATATCAAGGTCAACTTTCCGCAAAAGAGAGTCACTTTATTGCATGGCCATTGCATGGGTTCTAATGTTCCTGGCGCGGTGAGAACTTCCCTAGCACATATCCGTATCAATCGTGCCACGCCTATACAATCGCTCAGGCATACAATAGCCCCTTTTCAGGATCTTAACTTGTCTCAACCTTTCCAATTGGCTGGTGGAAAAGAGAGTCACATTTCTGCAGACATTTGCCCAGCGCACCTCAGTCAACCTCACCAGACAATCTTGCAATATTACTATTGGCCAAGGACAAATTGTAGTACTTGCTCACTTTATTTTGGGTTCATGTAATATTATGTGAAAATGTTCTCTTTTAGGCATTCGTTAACATGCAATATGATTTGATGCAAACGAAAGAAGTCTATGGCTCAAACTGGTTTGAATTAATTTAAATAAAGGATTTCAGATATTTTAGGGGTCCGTTTGTATGACAAAAAAGCAATGTTTATAAAGGTTTGACTGATTCAATATCATGTGAAGCATTACTTTAATTAGTAAAGCATGTTTAGATTCAAGTACTTTTTTAGATGTGTCCAAGTGTATTTTAAATTTAAAGCTGCACAACGCTGTCGTCGCTCTACAATGTGCTGTTACGAAGAGTACATACACCTGGATGTTGTCCCCCTGCCCTCAGCGAAGTACGTCAACTGACGTGGCATTTTGAGTGGCACTCACTCGCCTTCATTTTTATAATCCCCCTAGCGCTTCTCGCACCTTTTCCCAGAACTTCACATCTTCACTTGAACTCGCAATGTCATGCACTGTTCTTCAAAACACCACGATAAATTGTTTTTTTTTCTTTTTTTTTTCTGTTAAAGACCCATCCATTTTTTCTTCAACTGTCTCAGTGCTTGAAAGTGATCATGGAACTTGATGGGATTTTAACAAAAGAGACAGGTTATTGGTAAGGAGAAGGCCAGCGGCAGTAACAGGTGAGTCCTAATGGGAATGACACGCTGGCATATGAGCAGACGATCTTCTGGTCTCCGCAGATGAAGCGTTCTGTAACCATGGTGCCTGCCAATTGGATGCTCCAACTCCACTTCGCTAACAAGTGATGAGATAACCCGTTTATCTCTTAAGCTTTTCTAGCGAGACACCTCTCTGACAAACAGAGCTTGGGTTATCATTTTAACTAAGTCGTTTTCCTATTTTGCTGCAGCGACACTCTGCCTTGACTACGAATGCCGAAAGTGCACTCAAAGCTGCATTTCTATCAGCATAATTCCTTTTCTAGTTTTGGCTACAAGGTGAAACTTTAGCACCACCTACAGACCAAAATCAATGCATTAAAGTACATCTAGGAAGACATGGCATTTAATGAAGGATACAATAGGTGTAGGTGTTGTTTGCTAATGTATCCGCCCATTGATTGCCACGGCCACGCTGATCCATGTGGCCATTTGAAACCATTTTGTGACACTCCCTGCCCAAAACACACCCTCCTGAATTGCTTTGAGCAACCTTCATCAAGTCTTAAAATCAAACTCAAAATATCTGCCAGGGTTTTTTCAAAGCAGTTTTCCCAAAAGCTAATGGTTTAATTAGTAACACATTGCTGGTGTAATGCAAATGTCTTCACCAGGTCTGCCTTCAGTCATTTGATCTGTAAGCCGTATGTGTTTCCTTCACTGGGTTGTGTTAAAAGCAAGCAATGGCAAAGCCAAGAGTTTCCACAGTGTATGCTCTATTTTCCAGTTGCTACCATTAATGGCTAGTTAGTATCATTGGAACAATGCCTAGTAAATACATTTTCCATGTCTACACAAAAGCCACAACTGTTGGCATCGCCAATACTTAAAATGGCATGTGGTTCTGCACCAATGAGCAGTTAGCCCACAAGGACATAGAATACTTCTGTAGCACTGCAGCCTCAAGCAACTAATTCCACAGCGACATCTAGCTCTGGCCTGTGGTACTGCACTATTGTGATGCAGCCTTCACGGGAACTTCAAGTGCCTGCTCTACGTCTTCTTTTCATTCTGACCCTGAGGCTCCTGTCATGCATAAAACAAAGTGTGTGGGGAGGGGTCGGGGGGGGGGGGGGGTTGATGGAAAAATCACTGCTCCAATCTACAATTCGTTCTTCTGGGAAACGGGTTTTGTGGCAGCAATAAAGCAATTCCATGTGTTTCTCTTTCATGAATATTTAAAATCCTGCATCAGCCATTTTGATTGGGAGTCTGCGCACCATGCAGTGTGTGGTGTTTGCATATAGAATGCACCATGATGTTGTTTAAGTACATGGCATGTTTCCATTGTTTATATGCACGAGCAATGAGGCAAAGCTGTTTGTGTTTTTATTATTAGCCTGGGGAGTGTGGCAGAGCATATAAAGGAATTATATTTTCACATTACATATGTCAGAAATTAAGAAAACGGGCGTATTCTTTGAGGACTATGATGTTTAGTGACTGGTAATATTCTTGATGATATAATGTGAGTTTATAATAGCCAGATACTCTTTTTTTCCACTTTATACATTTGTAATATAATGACAAGTGGTTTCACAACTTCAGCTGTTTTGCCAATCCTTTGCATTTGTTTTTCCCACTGTCCCGTTAATGAACCCCACCCCCTTTTCTTTTTTACATATGCAAGCGCAGCAAGACCACGAATAGTGGTAGGCGGGTGCCATACAAGACCACTTTCATTCCATTATATATTACTTATACAAAGCCAAACATTTGTCTTTGTTATTATTTGATTTTGACAGGATTTACATGCACAGGATAGATGCAAGGGCACATATCTCTCTTATTTTACTTACAACTGTAATTTGTTTACATGCAGAATTGACATATTAAACCTCAGAAGACTGATTATTATTTTGATGTGTCTACATGATAGTAGTAGCTATAAACCAAGTAATATATATTTCCCTGTGTAGGATATATCTTTGATCTATCTGACAATTGTACTTGTAATTTGCATTTAACTGCATTTTATTCAGTGTACATGTGTTCTGCATGTAAAGTATAGCAGAGCCCTTAGTTGCAGACAGTTGCCCTAGAGGTTTAAAGAATATTTATAATACGTATTGCCCTCTTGCAATGCAACTCATTGAATACAGCTGATTCCCACAAATAGTTCCATCCAGCTGTCACATAGTCACTGACAAAGGCATGTCCAATCAAGGTTCTCTCTCAAATATAAATACGTTAATTAAACAAACCAATATGTAAACAACCTGTGAAAACAAAAGAAACTAGCAAAACCCCACTCCTGTGGAAAGAACACACAATCAGAACATGGATGTGAAGGCACTACTGTAGAAGAGGAGAGAGCAAGGCATTTCAACAACGTCACTTTATAAAGGATTTGTCTTTGATATGATATGATATGGCATTGATAACACGCTTATACACAAGTGTTTCAAGGCGCAATGTGGCAAAGGAGAGGGAACAGAGGGAAGACAGAGACAATGATCTCACTAGGTCAGGTGACATTGAGATCGCTCAAGTGCATTGGAAGGGAGAAGATGAAAAGTGCAGGGGACGGGGAGGGAGCAGTGCAGAACATGGGATCGACAGTAAAAAAAATAGAATAAATAAAAGTATTAAATAAAAAGTGTGGCCAGCTGGTGGCAAGTGCATGGATAAGTGCAGACATCAGGTGTCAAGTGCTGGTAGGGGACTGTAGTGATATAGAATAAAGTCCCTAAGTGCAGGGATTACCAGGGGGGGGCGTGCAGGTGTGCAACTGGTGGAGGAGAGGACCTGGGACAGAGATTAGAGGGTGGCCATGTGACCAGTGCAGTTTCAGTTTCAGCCAGGAGTTCAGCAGGGGAGAGGAGAAGATAAAGCAGAAGCAAAGCGGAAGGTGCCGAGGTGCTTCCAGGAACATAGATGGTTCTCCTCAAGTTTCAGGGAGGCAGGGAGGCTGTTCCGGAGGGAGGCCCCAGCCAAAGAAAGAAATCTACCACCAACTCGTTGCTTGGAGAAGTGACTGACCCCGAGGGAGTTGGAGGCGGATGAGCGAAGAGCTTGAGAAGGAAGATATTTAGGAAGAGTGGCTTGAAGTTGTTGAGGCCCCTGGCCCCAGAAGGCCTTGTGGACAGTGCAAAGGGTTTTGAACTTAATCCGTGCAGCCACTGGGAGCTAGTGCAAATATTTCAGTCCTTTGAGAGAAAATGGTGCAAAAGTGGTGGCTTATCAGTCACTATCGTACCAAAGGTAGACATCAGGGGCCAACCCGCTCAAAAGTACCTGTGTTTCTTCTTGGTGGGCTGACAGCATGGAACTGGGTATCTCAGCGCTGTACTTGCAGTTCAAACCAAATTTGGATGCAGTGTGTCACGTTCATCCAGGAGACAAGCTGACGTTGAGTTGGGTTCAATGTCATTTTCCATGAGAATCAATGCAATGCCAGAGTAGTTCAATTGGTCAAGCAGGTTTAGTTTGAAGGTCAAGCTGGTTTTTAGATGATGATTACCACTGCATCTAGCGGGCAGTGACACTATGCTTCCAGAGGTTCAAGTCAAGATCCAAGGTGGGTTTGTTCGAAGATGCTGCAATGTGAAGACTTCCACAGAGGTGAAATACTGTCCAAGCTTAATGGTGATGAGCTGTATGAAGATTCTGGACAGTTTCTTTTTTTTCAATTCAAGCAACCAAATCTATCAGCGTTCTAGGTGGATTAGTCCACCTGAGCCTCCAGAAAGATAGCCCACGTCAAAAGATCCAAACCAACATTGGAAGAGAAAGAACCACTACACAGAGGCAGAAACCATTTGTGAAAGAAAGAAACACTATGCGCAGTTCACTGACAACAACACATGCAGTGATAGAGTAGCCATCCCATAGAACACTTATACAAACTTTAAAAAAACTGTTGCAGTGTGGCTTCCTGACATGAAATCAAGAAAAACTCAAGCACCATCCTAGGATTCTGCTGCATTGTGGATCCCTGCAAAGAACGAGAACATTATCCAATGTGAGCCACTACTGATTTCGTTTGGTGGATTCATGAGACAAAAAGAGGTGGAACTTAGCTCACTTTTAATGTGTTTTGATGCCTGCAACACCTCAGGCAGGGAGGACAGAGTATGATTGGCCCGGGGAACCAGTGGTAGAGAACCAATGGGAGAAGATGCTGAGGATAAGCTGGTGACAGGAAACAGAAAATTGGGGGTTATGTGGGTGTGGTCACAGATAAGGAGATGACAGACCAATAGACCAGAAGGAGGAAGGTGTGGGATAGGAGTGTGGAAGCAAATTCCTGAAAAGGTGAGGTACTGTTTGATGACAGAAAGTGGTATTATGTTGTAAGTGTGTGTGTAAGGTGTGTGTGAGAGTAGATGTGGACAGTAGTGACTGAGTAAAAGGGGACTGAGGGAAAGAAATTACAGTGAATAAGCAGAAGGAAGGGTGGAGACACAGTAATGGGGAGCGGAGAGCAGAAGTGGTGTTCAGAGGTAAGGGGAGGGAGTAAGAAGGAGGAAGAAGGGAAGAGTAAGGTTGGTTGTTGAGATAGAGACAGAGACATTGGAGGGACAGAAGATGAAGACACAGGGAGAGAGAGGTGAGAAGGTGAGTGGAGGTGGAGAGAGTGAGATAGGTGGAGGAAGGGGAAGTGATAGATACAGGGGCGAGAGACACCATGGTGTGAAAGAAAGACAATGGATTGTGGGCTCGAGTATCTGGAAGGCACAATCCCACAACCCCTTAGGACTGACCTGAAAACAGAGTAGGCCTCACCTTAGACATTCCAGAGGGAGTTTAAATCTATTCTGTGTTACCTTTAGGCCCTTACAATGAGAGAGGGTGAACCAAGACAATATTGGTAAACAATCAGTCGATACTTACCTGAGGAGTAGGACACCTGGGTTAGGGAGGGCCTTGTTTTCTCTAGACAAGAGAGAGTGGGATGACCATTGGAGCCCTTTTGAAGAAAATCAATGAACAGCTTTGAAATGTCTTAGAGAGTTAATGGGCCTCATTCCGAGTATGGCGGTAAGGGATAGCGGCCACCGGTAACGAGACCGGTGGTGGTAATCCCTTACCGCCATACTCCGAGTTCCCTTTGCGCCCTCGCCCTTAACGCCTGCTTTGAGCAGGTGTTAAAGTCGAGGGCGCAAAGGGGCCACCAAGCCAATAACGGTGACCGTAATAAACGGTCACCGTTATTTGCATCTTCCCCATTCCCATTGAGCCCTATGGGGGCTCATTTGGGAATGGGGAAGAGCCTTGGTGAATGGGGAATTACCGCCCCACCAACCTTGGAATGGGGCGGTAATTCCGCCATCCACCAAGGCGCTGCCGGTCCGGTTACGGCGTCAACCAAGGCGTTAATAGCGCCATTGGTTAGCGCCGTACTCGGAATGAGGCCCAATGTGTTATTGATGCAATCTGTGAGATTAGGAAGAGGAAAAATGATAGTCATGTATGGGTACAGGAAGAATAGTAAACATAAAACCAACAGGCTGACAAGGCAGCTTCAGGAGAGCAAAGATGCTTGTGATAATCTGTATGAATGCATGTTGATCCAACCAACATGGATTGTGGATCTGGTGTAGAGAAAAATGTAGAGGGTAAATTCAGTGGTGTTCTGTAAGAGCAAGGAGTATTTACATGAATGTAGTTTAAAATAAATAAATATGCATAAGCGACACATACATGTTGTATATTGTTGTGTGATGGACACAAGCTACACCTAAGCAAGCCCCTTCAAGAATGGAGCCTATTTGTTAGGTGAAATACTTAATTTCTCCACCTAAATAATCACTGGAACAGTCAAATTGTGAATGCCAAAAACTGCAGAGTGGACTAGTCAATAATATGCTGTGTGATAGATGAATGTGAAAGGAAACACAGAGGAAAGAAAAGAGGAATGGGTTGGGTGCCCATCTTTCTGCATGACGTAAAAGCTTGGCACCCCAGTAGAATCAAGTGTGTTAGTCTGGCACCCTATTGTGTGAATTGTTTAGTGGTTATCATTTAGGTGAATAATAAAAACTAGCAATACCTAGTACAATGATGGCCAAGAGGGAGAGAGTGATGTAGACAGTATAAATCGCCTCATCACCTAGGCCATCACATCGCAATGTGTGCCACTTCACTTGCTAGACGGCACCCTACTCTTTCCTCCCTGCCACTCGGTACTGCTGTACCCTTCCTCTTTGCCCTTCTGTATCCCCCGCTGTATATCTATACTGTTGTATACCTCTGTAAAGCAATCCATTGCTTCTCCAAGCTAGTTGTGTGCTAAATTAATAACATAATAATACATAATAATATATATAAATAATAATTGTAAATAAACAAAGATGGCATTAATTAGGCTGTCCCCAAGTCCAATAGCTAGTGTAACTATTTGTATCCACATGGAAAGGAGTATACGCTTTGAAAGTGTAAATTACCTAGCACCATTGCCCACTTCACTCTGCATTGTGCCTCAGTAGGTCCGCCTCGTAGAAGTGAGGAGCCAGGAGGGCAAATATGTTCCAAAAGGTTTTAGCCTAGGCCCTGCATGGCTAGTTCTATTGGATTGATAAATAGGCGACCCTGAAAACACTACCATTTAAGAGTGGCATTCGTTATGTAGATTCCCTACGAAAAATAACCCTGAGCGATCATTGGTCCCTGCTAGCAATCCTATTTGGTTTCCTGGGGCTTTGTGAAGAATGGACCCTCCTAAGGTGTTTGATAAAATCTTATGATGACCATCTACCTTTATACCACATCTATCCTACTGGTGCCCTGAGCTGCAGTTGCCGTTGTGAGAGTAGGAAGAACAAAGATATATTTTGTGAAACAGCTCAGTTACTGCACTACCTGCTTGTTTAGATGATCGATGGGTCCACTGTGTGTGGTGGAATCATCAGGTAAAGTGAGGATGCAATGGGATTGAAACACAAATGAATTTGTTAGAAAATTGAGACCCATGAAAGAGAAATGGCGAACTGTGCAATTGACACGCTTGGAAACACTTCACAAGCCCTTCCAAAATCCAAGAATAATTGCATCAAAACATGTCAAAACACAAATGATCTACTCCAAAATGGATACCCAACTAAGGCAACTTCCACATCAAGTGGAAAAGTATTTAATGTGGGAGGCATTTGTAAAGTGCTTAGTTGTAATTAGTCTGCCGTTGAAGTGCTAAAGTAGCATAGACCTACACTGCATTACACAATCAAGTACTACATTACATAATATGCATGATGAGTCACAAATGAACATGACTCATAGTCATAGTCATTCTAGTGAAGCTACCCAATTACAGCTTTGAGTTCTGCAAAATGGAGAAATGTATTATATTAAATTTGAATGATTTCCAAATGACCTTTTTGGAGTTTCCAGAGCCAAGGGGTCCATTCAGTCATTTGTATTTTCTGAACAGAAATGTCTTTGATGATAAATGACCAATTCAGATGTCATAATGAATGGCCATCTCAGATCAGCAGCTGAATGGGGTATTCAGACCAACACAAACATGTCTATCTTCCCCCATTTCTGAGCTAACACCCCACCCGTTCCCCATTCTTCAAAATTGAAACTTTAGAGGACACAGGAAAACCTACATGAATGTTTGTTGCAAAGTGAACACAAGCGATCGAAAAGATCTTCTATAGTACATCAAGCAAAACTAAATATGAACATGGACAAGTCACAAGAAGGGTACATTCACCCAGTGTTTTTATGTTTGCACCAGTCCTAAAATATGCTAGGAATGGCGTTTAGTGGGTTAAAAAAATATTGTTTACCCCTCAATGTTTATTACCAGCGATGAAATCACATTTAACACACAAGAACAAGTTAATGAATCACGCAGGCTGGCTCAAGCACATCTAAAATGAATGCCATGGCAACAGCCAGTCTGCAACAAAATGATACTCTCGAAAACCTCGTGACAAAAAGGAAATGCGTGGGGGAAACAAAGCACTAACCTCAGTAGTCGAAGATGCGACAGCAGCTATCAGCTGAACTAGAAACTGTCAAGCAAGTCTGCAGTCACCAAACAAGCATCACAATCTCAGACTGAGAAGTACCCCAGAAAGATATATAAAGATGCCACGTTCTTTCTTTCTGAGTCACATAAATGGCAAAACATCAACCGTGGGTCCACGATCCCCAAAGAAGAATGGAAGGCACAAATATTAGTATTGATTGATGAAATGATGGAAGAGATTTTGAGGTATGAGGAATAAATGAAGGCGATCAGATGCACAAATGACTGGAAAGAAAACTCAGCTGGCTTGAATGTTCGGACAATGGGCCTCATTTCGAGTTTGGAGGTAGCCATGCCGTTTTTACCGGCATGGCTACCCCCAAACTCGAGTCCGGGTCCTGCAAAATGGGAATAACCGAGCCATTTCGACCTTTCCGGGCCCGGTAATTCCCATTCGCTGGATCAGGACCTAGTACATCCCCATTCCCATTTGAGCCACAAAGGGCTCTATGGGAATGGGGAGGATGGTAACAGCAGTCCCGTTCATAACGCAACCATTGCTACCATCCTGTCGTGCTAGAGGGTGCCGCTCTGCATGTCTGGTCTGACCAGGCGTGCAGAGCGGCCCGGCAAGCAGAACTTGTAATGTGGCGGTAGAGTGATAACGGCAGCACTACCAGCGCAGTTATCACCCTACCGCCAGGGTCGTAATGAGGCCCAATGATTTTTCCCTAGATTACTTGGGTGGCGAAAGTGGAAATAATCTAAAAATATGAGAGACACCAGTGTCAATCAGTTTTACCCAGATTATACATAATCAGTACCTGGCGAGGGGGGTATGGCGGTCTCCAAGTCAATTGGCAGGCTCAGAACATGTAATCCCACCGCCCTGAACCTCCTCAGAGCTGGCGGCTGCCATCTCTCCTCGTCAGGGAATGAGGTAAGACTTTTCTAACCCATTCCCTCCCTTGGACCCTATCCCCCCTTCTCCATATTTCCCTTCTCCTCCTACCCCCACACTTACCTGATTTTCAGGAGCAAGCACGCTGGAAACACTTCTGTCTCCAGTGTGTCCATTCCCAATCTGCGACCGGCTGCCGTGGAAAGGAAGAAGGGACCTCTCCCCATTCCGTGGCAGCCATGTTTTTGTTTCTTTTTTTTTTAATTGCGACCATGGAAAGGGAGAAGGAACCAAATGTAGTCCCTTCTCTCTTTTCATGATGGCCATTTTGTTTACTTACTTTATTTACTTACTTTATTTATTGTTTGCAATGTCCGCCATGGAAAGGGAAAACAGACTTTGTTTTCCCTTCCCTGGCGGCCATTTTTATAACTTATTTTTCTGTTATGAAGCACCGGTTTTACAGGCCGGGGTACTAATACTCCTCTAGCGGGGGAGGGGATTTACCACTTTAGGGCCTGTAACTATGTGCCCCGGGGCATTACCTGAAGTGGTAATGCCCACCCCCCACCCCCTGCTTGGGGCTTATTGCTTAATTGCTGAACAGAAGAAGATAAACAGCTGTATCAGCAAAACAAAAATTGTTTGAGTGAGAAGCATCACATGTTCTAGGAAGCTATGTAATAGAAGCAGAAATGGTCAAATCAATAAAGTAGATGGAAGAATGAAGCCCCCTTATGTACAACAAAAAAAATTATAACAAAATAAATAAATAATCTTCAGTTAAGCAAGGTTACTGACAAAAAAACTTTATTAGAGGAGTGTAAAATTGCCATAATCCTAGCCATGCACAGATTAAAAAAGAAATATTCTATGGGTTGAAGTTCTATAGCTCGATATAACCACTTGGGCAATCAATGACTTTATGCGGGTGATTTCCAGACACTGTTGTGATGTCAGATCCTGTGGGAAGAGTGTACAACTGAGTTTTTATTCAAAATATGGTTGATCAAGATGTTTCAAGAGCTGTTTGCAGTCACTTGCTGGAACCTGTGACCACCTCCAGTAAGGTGCAAGCCTCAGAAATTGTGTCAAAGGATTTGGAAAAGCAATAGCTCTGAAGGTGGGTTGGAATATGAGTGCATGGAGTTATGGATCCACTAGGGTGGTCGTCTCTCGAATCCCACACAACAAGTTGTCTAATAGGAATGGTACTGACCCTGATACAGCAATCCATGTTGGACAGGAGGCGGACCATGGTGGTACAACCCAAGGCGCTTAGCTCATATAGCGTGCAAAGTTAAAGACACCCTGGCACGTAGAGTGGCTCCATCTCTTAGATGTATTCAAAGTTTGGCCAGCCAGAAGGTTGAGCTGTTATACAGTGCTCTTCACTGCAGCAATTGTGAGTCATTCTAATCAGAACTTTGAACGGCCACATCAAGTTTGTTCTAACAGTACAACTGTTACCTATGACAATTCGTGAGAGCACACTGATTCCAGCTCGGGCACTGGCTGTGATGCACATATCCTTATACACAGATGGCATTCTGATGTCATTGTCTACTGAAAAATTGCAGTCAAAAAAGAATATGACAACCTCAAAGTCTCTCTTTCCTGTTGTTGAATACATCTATGCACTTGATTGCATTAAACCAAACTCCTGCTTAATGAATGACTCTGCCGCCCCACATTAGTACCGTTCAGTTAAAGTGTACACAATTTCATGAGAAAAATCGAACTGGAAATGTGTTAGGTGAAGTACGGAATCCTAGAACCTTATATGTTTTAAATCTACCGGTAAAAGAACATCTATTCAGGTCTGTAAACGCCCCACTCTAAAAGCTAAGATCGCAGGGAGTGGCTCAGGGAGAAGGTCAAGTTTCAAAGAACCTACAGTCAGTTAATTTAAGAGTACTTGTTAGTCTCCACAGCTGGATGGGATATTATGAACAAATTGACATCTAAATACGAAACCTTCTGGCTCAAAATTTTAGATTTTAACAATATCACTCATGACTGTACCAAACAGCCCTCTGGAATCCACGGTCTCCCCTTCTTTTCTTTTAAAGCAGGCCATATTGCCATTGAGGGTTGATATTCAATACTATTACTGGAATGATTAGTTTAATTTGACCTGCCCCGTACGTATAGGCCCTACTGTGGGCAGTGAGAGTTGTTTTCCTAGTCTGTGGGAAAACAGCACTCCTCCCCCAACTGATTCCCTGGCCACAAACCTAAGGCCCCCCACAGGCAACCTCCACCTCTGTGAAAAACCTCGGAAGCACAGTGGACACAGATTTATCCCTCTGCCAAGTAGTCAACTCTCTTTCCAAAACCTGTTTCTTCCACCTATGCATCATTTCGCGTATTTTCCCTTACCTCATCTATTCTCACTGTTTCACGACTATCATTTCCATCATCCTCGCCCATTTAGACTACGCAAACTGCCTTTACCTAGGCACACAAGCGTTTCAGCTAAGGAAACTGCTAAAAATCCAAAACACGGCAGCCCTCCTGCTCATTAACCAACCCGCCAGAAAACACATCAACTCTACACTGAGAGTCCTACATTGGCTCCCTATTGGCCGACACACTACCTTTAAAGCCATGTGCATGACCCACCGAGCCATTCACAACACAGGGCTGGAATTCCTTCAAGAGAAAGCCACCTGCTACCACCCGTCAATGAGTCTCAGATCTGGCACAGCATCTCTCCTAGTAATCCCACAATACAACTCCTCTAGACTCGGCGGATTGTCTTTCTCTGTCCAAGTGCTGATCATCTGGAACTCCATACCCTTGGGCATTTGCAATATTGACAACCACTTAGCATTCAGAAAGACTCTCAAAACCTGGCGTTTCCCTCCTCCTCTTGAAACCGTCCCACACTTTAATCTTTCAATAGGGAACAGAAACGCTGACCCACTCCAACCCACCATGTCCCCACAGATGCCGGCAGCGTTCGCAGAGGCACTCCATAGGAAACTATCATCCTCCTCAAACACAACAATACTCCTACCCACCAATACCCATGGATGCCGGAAGTATTCACAGAGGCACACAATAACAAACTATTGTCCTCAACCCCCCCACCCCACCCACCGGGTCATCCCTCTCGGCCCCTCTCCCACTGCTCACACTTTAGTTTCAGGGAGACCACAAACAGCTAGACCAGCCAATCAAACTAGATCAAGCAAAAGACCACTGCATTTGAATTCCAGCTAAGCCTACGGAACATATACCTTAGACCACGTCTGTGGAAACATAGTATTCTGGTCTAGCAGCACGGATAGCCGTTCACACTGAAACCCCTGTCGTACCTCAACATCTCTGCCATTAGTATACAGCGACACCCAATGGGAAAAGAAAAAATGATTCGGTCTAGCAGGGCACACATTGATCTTCATTGATCTTCAGGACTAGAACTCTATCCTAAACCTTCAACAGCACTCCAGTCACGATCAACAGTGCCACAGGTTTTTCTTCTGACACCCATACCGTGCATAAGAGCTCCATCAATGGCAATTACCAACACCAGGGCAGGGTGAGACCACCGAGCATGGTCTATCTCACAACCCGTGATGTTGACCCTGTTTTTTCCACCTCCAGCCGGCATGAGCAGCCCACTGGGGTGCTGCTGCCACTTAGCACCCCGTAGAACGGATCTCCCACAACCACAACGTCTGGTCACAAGACCCTCGATGCTCCAAACCAAAATGAGCACTTACCACTGTGTCCACTTGTTAAATGGGCAAAACGAACCCCTTATGGTTCCCCCCATTCGGCAACTGAGACCCACCTAGGTCACAGGAACCCTCACCAATGTTGTCAGTAACATGTCGGGCTACACTGACGCCTTGTGGTCCATACTTTTTCTTAGATCTGGGATCTGTTCAGGCCCTCTTCCAGCCCTCGGGATCCTGAGACTAATCCAGCCATCAGGAACCCACGGCTAACCCAGAGTGCATTTCGCACCCACAATCCAGCAACTAATTAAGGATTGTCTACACACAGCATCACCACTGCTATTACAGCAGAAGGTAAGCTGTATACTGATACACTGTGTGATGTATCATTGTGGCACCACCACTAAGCCATTATTTATTAATCCTTAAATTACTGAACAACACTCCGAGATCCTTACATCCTTTATTTCACCCACAGATATTACAGACAGTACCACATCCTGTGTCCATCCTGATGAAGGACAACACTCAGACAGGCTCCAATCCAGCCCTCTATGGCCGAAACACTCCTGTGTTGATCTCCCGTGGCACAACTATATAAACCCCTTTTGTGTATGTTATGTAGATAGTGTTGTGTACACCCTTGTGTTAATCACGCCCTGGACCATTTTCCGTCCTGGGTGCACTTTGTTCAACTGTAGGTCTACCCTACTGTCATATGTGACTGTGCCCTTTTGTGGAGTTTTTACCTCAACATTATAGAGGTTGATACTTACCTGTATTTCCACTGTATATAATCACACCTGTCCATTGTCACTTTTGTGCTTATCGACAGTTTTGTAAAATAATTGAGAATTCATCTTCAAAAAAACTTTGAGTTTTGAAATAAATTTAAATGTTCAGAACCACGCAGCCTCTTGTAGGATCTCTCATCCTGATTTTTTGATATTTATATGTGTACCCACCTGGGTATATCAGGACCCCGCCAGGTGCCCTAATATTAACTTTTCCTTATTGTTATGTACAGCACTCCATAGAGATCAGCAATGAACAAATACTCTGACAAAGTAAACAAAACAAAACCACACTGTCACATATCAAGTGTGGCCTCAAATTCTCCGCTTAAGGTCACATCATGACTGAAGAACAACATTTAGGAGGAATATATATCTGACTATGTATGCAAATCCTAATTGCCGCTGAGAATCATTATTCCCAGGAGTGTGAGACTGGGTGGCCGGCCGACAAAGTACTTAACACAATACAGCCACACACATAAAATAAGCATTAATACAATTAATAGTGTTGACTGTTGTATAGTGAAAACCTTTCATTACATTTTGGTTTTGTTAAACCCACAAATATATAGCAGCCTTCCAACCAAAAATCACATTCCTGATGCAGTACCTATATATGGAGTCATTTGCACTGAGAAACAGGTTCATTATATGATGTCCACAATATAGGGACACATTCTCACGCAACATCTGTTTTGTGATGCAGCAGCCACTATAGAAATAACTTTCAAGATACTGCACACACAATGCATGCAGATATTGCCACTGGAAATCTCTGTTATGCTATTGCTCACTGTAAACTTCTTCTCTGATGCTGTAGACACCAGTGATCGAAGTGAGCGGGAACAGTGGGGAGCCGTGTTCCACTACTTTGATTTATTTTTGTTTACCATTCCTCTTCTTTTTACGGCCATATTCATCATTCTATATGAAGGATGTGTCAATTCATGTCCCTATGCCCGTGTAAAGTTGGAATAGGAGCCTTAGTTACTAGTCACTTAGACTATTGCAATGCCCCGGCCGCAGCACTTGTCACATGTTGCACTATGCTTCCACCTACCCTCTCGCCTCTCGAGACCACAGTTTCACTACTTTTTTTGGTTTGGTACATTTCTACCACTGGTAGACATATTCATTTCCTAGAGTAGTGATGGGGAAACCCCGTAACTCACTGACACCAGTAGTTACAGGGTTGAATTAATCAATAGAATGAAGTGCAAGAAGGTGTCATATTGAGAACTCATTAGAAACACCTCTTGTAAAAGCCAATCCAAGTATTCTTGAATATACCTTTATGAATAGGTCACCCCGCTGTACTAAGACAACCTGGATTCATACGAGTGCAACATCATCATCATTGTTTAATTTTATTTTAAAACAGATTTGAATGAGACATTGTATAAAACAGAGTATGTATATTGAAATACATACATTCATACACATTCCCATTCGCACAACCGCTGTGTGCACATATAGACACAATCAGTAAATAAGTCCCACTAGTCCATAAAAATATAGCAAAAAAAGTGCAATTGCTCTGGTGCTCAATCAAACATCAAACAACAGTTTTTCGTTGCGGTAGAGTCAAAACCTAAACGCTATTGTGGGGATGTGACATCCCCGCTATATCTAGCTATGAACATGTGATGTCATTTGTGATGCATTATATAATATAGTAGTCTTCCCATTGTTGAACATGTGATGTCATTTGTGATGCATTATATAATATATTAGTCTTCCCATTTTTGAACATGTGATGTCATTTGTGATGCATTATATAATATATTAGTCTTCCCATTGTTAGGATATCCCAGACATTCAAATACCATGCCGCAAGGGACTGAGCTTTTCCAGCATCACACTATACCCATAATCAGCTACCTAAATGCCCTGAGGAACGAATCCCCCCCTGTGCAATCGCAGCACGTTGGATTATTTGACCTCGCTCGATACTAGCACAATGCACACATCAGTTCAACGCGTATAGTGATTATAAATATGGCATTATTCGTGCAAACGCTGCTGGATCGTTATCAACAGATCTAATCATGGAATCTTCCTTGTGTATTATGCTGATTAATCTGTATCAACAGGCCTAGGCATGCGTGGTTACTTATGGATAATGCTGATGAATCCTTACCAACAGACGAAGGTGTAAGCTTGTCGCTAGTTTCATGTGATGTGGCTTCTTATCAAAACACCAAGGTATGGGTCTATTCCTCATATATTACTCCTTATGATTAGTTTTTTGTCGAAAATGATCAGCCGACAAAAAATCATCGAAAAGTAGGGGTGTAGGGGTAAGGAGTTATAAGGTGTAGGGGGGTGGGGAATAGTGACTAGTTAATAGGGAAGGGGTGGGTTGGAAGGGAAAAATGTTGGTTCGTTATTCCGGCCAAAAAAAATTGATAAAAAACTCAGTGAAAAAAACCTGCTGATCTAAGAACATAGAACCATGGTACGCTGATGAATCTTGATCTTCAGACCTACCCATGGCTGCATCACTCGTGCATTATGCTGATAAATCAAAACAGTCCTTAGCTGGGGTCTATTATCTGTGCACTACGCCATCTTCGATGTTACTCATCATATTTACGAGAGTGACTATCCCACCATATGAAGCAATCTGTGGAAAGTTTAGTGACTTCATCACAATGAACCTATCAATCGTTCATATAGATCGAGCAAGAAAAACACGGAAAAAAACTCAACCTGTTTTCCCAAAATGCAAGAGAATCGAATCCAGTGGAAAATCCTGTGCTTACCAAGCGGCTAAACTTTGTAATGAAATGCCAGAAGGCATTTGCAAGAACGAGGCTCTACCTGCTGTTAGATTCATTAAAACCTACTTGCTCTAATCCATTCCTCTCTCTCTCTCCTCCTGAACTGCACGAGCGACTGGGGGCTCGTGTTGGGCTTTGCCACTTCGGAACGTTGAATACAGATGCATTTATTCATTGGATTATTTATGTATTCATTTATTCCTATAGTGACGTAAGCATTGATGTGTTTCTTCGTGCATTGCTTGCCACCTTGCTTACAATTCGCAGCATTAAGGAGGTGCGTTTTTAGTTCTAAACTCCAGTCGCAGAAAAACAAGAGACCGCCGTAAAACAGGTTACCTGCCAGCGATACGCGTCATGACCCTGAATTGCCTCGAGGCGCAGCTCCACGGCTGAGATAGTGGAGCAGGCGCCCACCTCTGCGCCTAATCTCCCAGGAAGGTGAAGGGCAGTGCCTTTGGATGTCATACTATTGAAATCAAAGGAGGTTCTTTGAACTTTTGAAGGTTTGTTTGCAGGAGGATCCTAATTAAGTCTTTACAGTGCTTAAAAGCAGCAGGAATTCGTCATGAAGCGATATATAAATGAGCACAATATTATTATTATTATTATTATTATTATTATTATTATTATTATTATCATTCATAAATTATTATTTGAGTTATTGACTTTAACCAATTTAATTATTTCCCTGCCATCCTTGGACTGTGTGAAAGGTTGACACGATTCTCTTGCGCGCTCGCGCGTGAGCGTGAGCACACACTTTCTCTCTCTCTCTCTCTGTAATATCGATGGGGCTTGGGTGGGCTTTGAGGCATTATGGGTTGACAGAATGCCCTTCAGGCTGCCGAAGGCCACAACTGATGAAAGGCAGCAGTTGATGACCTGAACTTGCATTGCAGGGTTCTGCACCTGAGCCTAGGCAGGTGTACTGCGAGATGCAAGCACTTTTAGACTGGCAAATACATTGGGCCTCATTACATGTTTGCCTGTCCGGAAACAAGCCTACTGGTAAACTGACCGGTACCCTTGTTTCAGGAGCGGCAAACAAGGACACTTTTGATGCAGTCGAGCCCTCGAACCGCGACCGGATGCACCGACTGTTGTCACTCTGCAGTCACTAAAGCAATCCGAGACGCCTCGAGCAGCGTTCCAGATCTGCCAACCGGCAGAGAGACAGTGATTCTTGACCCTAAACCGCCATGGAGGCCAGTCTGCAGCCGTCCATTCAGCCTTGTGTGTAGAACTGGCTGCCGCCTGATATCCGCAGATGTCTCCCATCTTGAAATCTGTCGCAGGAGCTGCAAAGTGTCCTGGAACCGACTCGAAGCTGTCAAGCATCAAGATCATCTCAAGCACCAGGTACATTCTGGTTCTGTCCCCCTGGTTCTTCTCTGTAGGGCCTCTAGTGACATTTCTGACCCCTTGATCCCTTGGTGTTGAAACCAAATAACCTTGAAGACTTAAGACTGATTGCTTTACCGACTACCTTCCTGTCAGTATCCAGAGTGCATCCCTTTCCTTCATGAAACTGTCTGTCCTCGATGTTCCTTTACAGGGTCTGCTGTATTTTGTAATGTGCTAGAACTGTCTGCTGTAATAATAATAATACAGTAGATATTGTTATACAGCCTTGACTGCATAGTCCCTTTTATCATTGGGTAATAATTGTATTTTCGCTGTGTTGCAGCTAACCAACGATCTACGAACAAGCAGAGATAAGCCTGTCGTTCCGTCCACTTTAACAAAATTGGACCAGGTTTATAATTGACTTGTGTTTCCAATTTTTTCATATCCCTTCTGTTGTACTAGAGGTGTGGGGCTGATTGATGGTTTAGAAACCAATATTCATCCGTGGACCACTGGTTCCTGGAAATTGATTTGTCACATTGGTGGTAAGCGGTCAGATCAGTTGGAGCCTTGCGCACAGCTAAGTCACCCAACGATAAAAATACAGTTGCAGGTAATGTTTAGTCACTGGTAGGTATTACTAATAGTCATGGATTATGACATGGAGACTGTAAAAGGCAGGACCAAGGATGTCCTGTGCATCTTATGTCAAGAGTGTGGACTTACACACAGAACTTGCTAACCAGCCTCCAAGTTTGGGTAAAGGGAAGGATCGTTAGGGAGTAGACCCAAGGGGACGGGCTAGGCTCTGTGTACCCAAACGGACAAGGGGGAAAATGATGAGGAAGGCTGCATGAGAAGTGTTTCTCATCAATCATCCCGCGGGCGGGCAAGTGTGGTTTCTCAACACTTGAGAGTGTCAGTGAGGACAGGGGCTAGTGTGGCATCCTGCAGGTCCCAGGCCTCAGCAAAGTATCTAAATTGCCCAGCAATTATTCCGGTTGTTAATGGGGTAGCAGCTAGAAAGCTCCTGCTTGAGGAGAGGAGACTAATGCTAGAGGAACAGAAAAAGTGAGACAAGGACACCATAGAGCTGTGCAAGCTGGTGCTTGAAAAGAAAAAAAGAGGCCAACAGATCCACCTCTATCGAAAGCAGCAGTAGTGGCTCAAACCAGAGAGCCTGGGATAAGCCACAGCGGCACATCCCCAAAATCTTAGTGCAGACCTATGAAGTGGCAAAGGATATTTTTTACTTGTTTGAAGTGCTCAAGCTGGCTTTCCAGCTAGAGGAGGTGGATGATGTACTGTGGGGTGCAGCCCTGATGAGTCACTTACCGACACTAGGGAGTGATACAATTCTTCAGTTAACTCCTGAGGAAACACCCATTTATGAGAGCATGATGGCAGCCCTCGCCAGGAAGTTCTGTAAAACCCCAGAACAGTATCTTAAGAGCTTCGGAGAGCACAGAACGAAAGGTGGGCAGACATGTTAAGTGTTCACTCACTTGTCGTTGAAATATCTGAGCGGGTGGGTGATTGGTAACAAAGTTGACACATTTAAAGGGATGTTCAATTTGATTGTGTGTGAGCATCTATTGAAAAATTGTTAGGTTGACAAAGGTTTCTGACAGTTATGTGAGTCCTTGAGTCCAGAAAAGGCTCAGGTGAGCACACCCAAACCTTAAGAGAAATCGGCAGACAAAAAATTAAACAAAGATGGGAAGGACAAAAGTCCAACCCAATCTTATTCAAAGTCAGGTCACACCTGACTTTGATGTCAAACCCGAAGGGTATAGCATTTGGAAAGTGAAATAATTGCTAAAGGAAGACATACACAACAAGAATCACTCCAAGTATTAGAGATGGTTCAAGGGTTTTTATTGAAGTACCTCTCTCTCTTCTCTTATATTGAACGTTCATCCTAACACAGTCATCTCTGATCCCAGGTGAGTAGCTTTGGGAGTTAAACCCCTACTGTCTAAAGTTGGTCTTGTCCTGGTGGTGAGGACCTAAAGGCCAAACATCTTTTGTCTATACAAGTCGCGTTCAGGAACTTCCAAGCTACTCCACTCCTCCCCACTAATACTTCTCTCTTCCACATAACTTCTCCTCCCCTCTGCACTAAAACTCTCCTGCTCCCTCATACTACTCTGCTTTCTCCTATACCCCCTTCACTGACACTACTCCTACTCTCATCCTCCACACTACCACTCAGGTACTCCCTCCATACTATTCAACGATCCTCCTTTAACTCAGTAACATTCACTTTCCACCCATACCTTACACTAGCCTTTCTACACAACCTTCACACAATGCAGTTCAACTTCCATTCTCTAAACAATACCTCAAGTGCTTCACAAATTGCCTCTACAGTCTGCTGCTCCTTCCTCAGTTGTCCTTGCCCTGCACCTCTGACTTCACCAGAATAACCCACACTTCCTGCTCCCTGTTACTCCCTTCTATTTCCCATCCTCACTGGAGATTGGTCCAATTTCTCTGACCAGTCTTGCTTTGTCTTCCCTGCCCGACATCTGTACGTGCATTGAAAAGTATAACTAGTGGGAAAAGCCCCACCAACTTTCTTTGCACTGGGTTTCTGTGCCATAGCAGTCCAGCATAGTAAGTGTTTACATCTATATCACAGGTCCTAATGTTAGGCATCCCCTAGTTAGTTAGGCTGGGGAGATTCCCAATTTAGTCTCTGGTGGTTTGGTCAGGTTTGGTCATGTTTTCACTGACATGTCCCTTCCAGTGATATTCCGACAATGATTGTCTCTCGGCTGCACCTGTAGCAGGTGGCTCTACACAGCTTTTCTCTCCTTTAGATCAGTATGCCGCTGAAGCCGGTGCTGCACATCTGCAGCTGTGCTGTCTCTATCAGTGTGTCTCATTCTCTGGTAGTTTGACAGTTTGCATCTTCCCTAGTGAGGATGTCAGGTGTTTGTTCTGGTTTCTCTCCTGATTTTCTCTGGTTGCCTCCTTGACGAAATCTCTTGTCGCCAAGAAAAAACTGTGAGAAACCGGCTGGTCTGGTTGAGTTAAGGCAATGTTTGACATGACAATGTACTGCATAAGAAAATACTGGCAAAATGGAAGGAGGAATTGGGGGCCTCTCAACTGTCACTGTCCACCGCAGGGGTAGGATTGACTCTGGATTTCACTCTGGTAGGCCTTACAATCCTGGCTGAGAGTGATTCCCATACTTCTTGACAAGGCTGGAAACGTGGCCTAGCCACAGTGGTCTAGTGAGTGATTGAAGATGTTTGTTAGAGCCTCTTCAGCCACCATTTCAAACTTCAGATCATAGACACGACATATGATTTCAAAAGAGAAAATGCTGGGCAATGGTTTAAGAACGTGCATGAGCAGCTTTCACATTTTATCCAGAAAAAGGCACCCCCCTCTTATGTGGACAGCATGGTAACGTTGAACTTTTCATTAAGAAACTCGAGATCCTTCTGATGTGGGTAGCACAGGGAGCTTGGGCAATTGATTAAGAAACAAGCACTCACCTCTGAAGTGGAAGGCATATGAAGTTACATGTTCACTTGAGAGGAACTATAACTTTGCTAAGAGGATAATAAAGCAATAAACATGCCCAATGTAACATTTGATCTTTTTGATTTTGCCTAATGTGGCAACTTCACTAAGTCCCCAATACGTGGTTGAAGCTACGGCTGCAGAATTGCACAGCTTTTACTTTTACCTTACTTTAATATATTTGTAACACACACCAGGTGACCTGGAGGCTTAAGGGTGCAGACATACAACACAAGGAACAGAGGTAGGCCAAAACAGAGATCCGGAATCGAGCAACCAGAGGAACGGGACTTGACCACTTACATTATACTTTAGTGTATCATAGCTAGGGCCGCTTGAGTGACCCTCAGTTTTGATACAGTGAAATATAATGTAAGTGGTCAGGTCCCATTCTTTAATGCCATCCAGCACTCCTTCTCACCCCAAATAGACCACTAAATACAGCTGTAAATTATGAGACCTATCCTTAAAGGAAGCCATCATGAATTTCAGCAGCACGCGATCAATACAAATCCTGGGAATTAGAAATGATAGTGATACTAGCAGACAGTTGTACAGTATGCAGAATAAACTGGTGTCTCTCCTGCAAAGAACATCAAACATAATGATACAATGTTTATTGACCTCAATGGATTAAATCAGTTTCCACCCCTAAACCTGAATCTTTAGCCCTCAGTTTATATGGCGATCTCAGCAAGAGGGACGGCATCTCATTGAGCTTCTATTGACCAATTAATAGGAGAGGAAACAGACAGAAGAGTATATCTGTCAGAAATGTATCAAAGATGTGCAATGACAACCCAGGTTTATAGGAGATATCATTTTAGTGTTGAAGTCAAAGGTGGGGGTATTGACCCAGGCTTCTCGCGCCAAACTTGGTGAACTTGGGGGGATCATTGTATCTTCATAAACCTACTCGTTCTCCATTTGGTAGCATCGCACTAATGAGGGAGTGAACAACAGAGGTTAATACGTACTGGCATTGAAAGCAAAGAAAGAACAAATGTTAATAATACCCAAACCCTTCAATTCAAAACATTAGCATAGTGCCTCATACTACAACTAAAGTAAGAAGCAAACAGAGTCAGGCTGTATAGAAACCAATCACAATTTGCTGGAAATTCAGCCCCCCACCAGTGTGTGCGTGTGTATGTGTGTGTGTGTGTGTGCGTGTGTGTGTACGTGAGTGTGTGTGAGTGCCTCCTCTCTGTGCAGCTAACATGTCACCTGGCTAGCCACCAATATTTGCTGCTCTGATTAAAGAGTCTGGCTCTTGCAGACTTTTCTGGGCAGGAGTGCTCCACTGCCGAAGGCAAAGGTATGCATAATAGTTTTTTTGCAACTTTTGTTCACTACATATTGATCAGCTTCATATTTTAAAGTTCTGACCCTAAGACTTTAGAAACATAACATATGTCGAGAAAACAAGAGGCAATGGCGTATTGCATTTCCTCCCAGATCTTCGTGGTCAGGTCCCACTGAGGGACAACAGTTGGCTTCTGTTCCAAGGGTAAGTGTAGTACGTTTTATTCCAGACATAGCTTCCTCTACACTTCCGCTCCAGGAGCCTCGAGTCCCTGTGCTCTAACCTTTAGTGAAAGCTCACAGGAAATTCTGGCCCACCAGTAGCCAACATGCTGCAAGAGATAATGTACTGCATGCAAACAGGTTCTTAGATTTGTACACAATGGCAGCGCAAGTGACCTTCTCCTTACAGTGTGGTGGATGGAGTGTGTGTACTGCAAACGCCTCAAAAGTCCCTCTTTCCATTTCCTGCCAGAAAAGATAATGCCATCTTTTCCTAGCAAGTAGGCAGATATTATATAGAGCAAGTGGAAAAAACTGTGAGGCCCCTTGTGATTGGTAGAATTAACCTATCAGGGGGTGTGAGGAGGGCGCAAGCCAGTATAAGAAAGTCATTGGGAGAGTCCTGTGAGTAGAATACAAAGTGACCAGTGGGCAGAGTACTAGGATAACCATTGCTGGTGACCATCCGGCATTGCAAATTCTACGGTAAAGTGCCAATGACTTCTTCCGTACCTTTCTCACCATGATCTTTTGGAAGAAGTCACCTAGTGGTTGGATTTATTTCCCCCACAGAAGGAACACCCATTGCCCCTCCCCCACTGAATGTGGTCTTTTTGAAATAATTGACATGCCATAGCTTTTATTGTTAGCTAATTAAGTTAACCACGGGATGCCGGCACTGCCTACATATCACCTTGCCTTGCAATAAAAGTCAAAGCATGCTGATTTACCAGAGGACATTTGATTGGAAATCAGTCTCTCAGCTCTGTAATCTTGCTCAACACATGTGTTAACATATAACAACCATACAGGTGTCCATAGGATTATAACTGAAGACTTATCACACACACACACACACACACACACACACACACACACACTCACACACACACTCACACTCACACTCACACCACACACTCACGTAACCCCTCCTCCCTCCCACACACACTCTCTCTACTGTTGAGCAAGGACCATACAAGGCATCTTGCTATACTCTATACTCTTATGAACTAGTCACAAACCAATGCCACTTTCTATGGACATTTCCTGTCTCCTGCATTACAAAACAAAGGAGGTGATGGCTGGAAGGTTTCAAATTAATCTTCAACCTCTGGCATTGCTATGGGAAACCCTCCAGACCATTGTTCTTTGCCTCCCAAGCCATTACAAAGGGGATAGAACCATAAGGAAATCAGGGTTGTCACACCCCAAGAGCAGCAGTTCAGCCAAACTATTGGTCACATCCCTTCTACACAAGACCACAAGAATCCCCTGACATGATTCAGCCTTGTTTGGCCTCATAAGTGAGGAGTAGCTTAGGTCTCTAGGCCCAGCAGGCATGGGACCCACGTCTGGGTATACCCGTCCCACTTGGGGTGACTACAGAAAAACAAAAGAGGTGATGGCAGGAAGGTTTAGAATCTTAAATCTCTGGAATTGCTCTGGGCAAAGCTCCAGGCCACCGTTCTTCACATGCCAAGCCATTACAAAAGGGGAAAGACCATATGCAAATCAGACTTGGTCCGACCCCAAGAGGGGCAGTCCAGCCCAAACTGCTTCGTCACATCCCTTCTGCACGAGACCATAAGCATCCCAAACATGTTTCTGCCTCGTTGGGCCTCATCATTGAGGAGTAGTGTGGGTCTCCTGGCCCTCCATGTGCCTCCTCCATGAGCTAGAGTACATTTAAGACTAAATACTGGCACGGTTGA
This sequence comes from Ambystoma mexicanum, assembly GCF_040938575.1. Taxonomy (NCBI): domain Eukaryota; kingdom Metazoa; phylum Chordata; class Amphibia; order Caudata; family Ambystomatidae; genus Ambystoma; species Ambystoma mexicanum. The sequence continues at coordinate 687,062,504 of NC_090923.1, read as the reverse complement.
AAACAGCATGCATATGGCAGGGTGTCAGCAACTTTGCAGACAGCCAAATACACGTTCAATCCAAGGAAACGAAAAGGCCAAGGATGGGTTCTTGCTGACAAACACTGAAACTGCAAGTGGCTGACTATTGTATTTTTGATGCACTTTTCTCTTTAGCTGCAGTATGTTGTAAGTGTATAATACAGAAGAATGCTCAGAAATGCTGACACAAGCTGTTTTACAACCCCATGATACTGATTAAGAAAAGGGAGTAGAAGGAATCGCATTCGCATTGTAAGAGCTGGCTCGAGAGAGAGCATTAGGTCTGACTTACAGTACTATGCTAATATGAATTAAATGGGTAGCTACTGTTCCAGCGAGAACGTGAGATTGCCATTTAAACAACACATCAATATATCATTGTTTTATCATGACAGCTGATGAATTAGGGTAATGGCGTGTACTGCATCATTCAATCCTGTATGCGCGTTCCCTGCACACATTAAACATTGATTGATGCATATACAGAGTATTGATCCGTTGCATTATGCACATAGAAGGGAATGCGCATTTTCAGAATTGCCCCCCTCCCCACGGCCTAATTAGTACATTGCCTGTAAATCAGTATAGAATGGCACCGGCTGAGAATGAGGCATTGAACGCTGTATCTTAAGACGTTTAGTGATTGCATGGGGGCTTCTGTTAGGTTATTATGTAGCACAGGCCTGATGCCATCTGTTTACTTCCTGGCGCTTTGAGTCATTACAGCTTGCTGTACTGTCAGAAAAAGGCATGTTCAGACAGCCATTCAAAACAGAGTATGCATCACTGCCCCATAGTGCCTGAGCTGGTCCGCATGCCCCTGTCCAAGGAGAAGGCTTGAAGCACCTCAACAACTTGTTCTATAGGTAGCGTAGCTGGGTGATCTATGGACATTCTTAACAGAGGGAAGCTATCAGTGCCCTCTGGCAGCATTCCTGGCTGCCCTATCGCACAGCCACTTGCTTTGTGGATGTACGGTGGTATTGTGAATATTAACCCATGCTTTAAAAGACTTTCTTTTCAAAGGATACAGTTTGGTCTGGCACTTTTGTTTGAACCGACCAATTACATATACATGTATATGCATATGTGCACGTGGGGGTAGGGGACTTGGGGGGGAAAAGGTGAAAGTGACTAGAGTAGGGAGGGGCCCATACATGGACACCCCAAACAAAACAAATAGCAAATCTGGGTGAATTCAGGTCGAACAAAAGTGCACGACTAAACTGCTGACTTTCAAAAGAAAGTCTTTCAAAACACTTAGAACCCTTGGAGAGACCCACTTGATCTTGTGCTCGCTTCTTCTGAGAATCATCTGTATAAGGAACTAAGTCAGAATTCCTGGGATCACTGCTCTGTGCACAAACAACTGCTGGGTTGACACAGCGCCTTGTATCTTACTTGGAATGCACCCATTGAACTAGGAAATTATGAGCACGCAGTTCATATAGAAAGAGAGACACTTTAATTTAGTGAGTCCAAGTGTGTTTATGTGATAGAGTTTTTGCTGAGGCAATAAAAGTATGGTTCAGCCACATATCCATTTCTTGTTTATGCTCAAGATATAAGCCACACAGAAGGATGTAGCTTATTCTAGGTGTGATTGGGCACCACTCTAGATAGGTTCAATATTGTCAATTGTTAATTGGTCATTCTGATTAATGTCAACGTGAGGAGTGAATACTCATTGGAAAATGCCTCAGCACAGGGCATTGATGATAATGGCAGCACTTTGGACTTTGGCTAGTGAAAGACAGCGGCGTGTGTTGCACACCCTTAGTCTAGCTAAAGAGCCTGAGCAATGTACGTTAATGATGTTGGTGACAATAAGATCGCCAACACCATTTATATACATTGTTCTGCATCTGTTCTGCCAAGGATGTAGCTTATCCCACTTCTGGTCCCATCAGGCATCTGTACAACACACACAGCTCGTAAATGTGCACACAAGTAAACCTCCTCAACGTTTCAGATTCACACACGTCTCTATCTATGTGGTAGAAAAAAATCATTGCCTCCCTAAAACCGTCAAGGTGTCAGGGAGATAGCTGCCCAGCTCAGATAATTTAAGGTGCTGCTAGAGACTTTGCACCACTTATCTCTAAATAAATCAAAGCATCATTCTCATCTGGTACTGTCCCTAGCACGTTAAAGGAGTCATGGGTCTTACCCCTCCTAAAAAAACAATCTTTGCACCCTACCATTCCTACTAATTACAGGCCAATTACAACCGTACTGTTCCTACTTATTAAATTAGACAAAGTAGCCTACATCCAGATACAGGCGTATCTAGAGACTAATCATCTCCTAGGAGTCCGCCAATCTGGTTTTAGGCCACAACATGGTACTGAACCGGCACTGATAGATCTAAAGACACCAATCGATAAACTCCAAGATAAAGGGAAAATGGCCTTGTCACTTCTCAATCTATCCGCCGCCTTTGATTTGGTGGACCACAAAGTACTATGTAAACACCTTGCCTCAGCTGCTCACTTTTCACAGGACGCTATTGCTTGGATCAAATCCTTTCTGGACAATAGGACCATGAGAGTCTTCTCTACTTCAGCAGCCGCTGACCCTATTCCAATAACCTGTGGTGTGCCACAAGGCTCCTGTGTTTCACCAACAATTTACAATATATTCAAAAAGCCATTGTTCAATGACCTGGAAAATCTGGGTTTCACCTATGCTAATTGTGCAGATGACACCCAAATCCTCATACCTCTTAACAGAGATTATGATACAGACATGGCCCTAGTAAATAAAATGTATCTAATCATTGAGGCATGGATGGCCGCCCACAGCATATGCCGCCCACAGCCTATGCCTGAAAACGGAGCTCCTGATACTCAGAACTGTAGCCAACCTGAACAAATTTAGCACAAAATACACTTCTTTCAATATCGATGGGAATAATACTAAAGTGTGACAAGAGGTAAACACCCTAGGCTTTTACCTCAATTCAGCACTCACACTAAGTAAACAAGTCAATGCCATGGCCTCCTCCACAGCACATTCCTCTAAGTTGATCAGGGCCTGCAAACCCTTTCTTTCCAAAGAAAGCTGTACTATCCTCGCCAGAGCCCTCATCCTCCTAAATTGGATTATTGCAATGCACTGTACCTGGGTGTGAGCAAGTACATTGTTAATAAAATCCAAATTCTTCAGAACAATGCGCTCAGAACAGCACTTGGTATACCTAGGAGAGAGCACAGTTCAGAGCTGAGGGACAGAATAAATGCCTCTCCATTAATGTCAAAATTATGCGTAAAAACATCTTTATAACCCACAAATGTCTTAATGAAGCTGCCCAACTTTACCTCTCGGAGAGAATTGTCAAAAATTCCACCTCACGTCCCACCAGGACAGTTAACTCATTCTGTATGGTCATTCCCAGATTCAAACAAAAAAAAAGCAGGGGGGAGCAGCTTCCCTGTTATGGCGACACAGCTCTGGAACGCCCTTCCTCCCTCCTTGAGAGTGGATCAATCCTTCCTTAACTTTAGTGACATACTATAAATTGGTTCATAGCTAATGACCACTGACACACCTTGGATAGTCTAAACCATGCATGATTGCTGTTATATGACTATCTGGTGCTGTAACCACTGCTACTGATGGTTAATGTATTTTCTTCTGTACCTGTATTGCATTATCCTCTGTATTATCATGTATCTACTCTCTGTGTATATTATGTATAAATTAACTGTAACTATTGTTAACTCATGCCGAAAGTATACTTGTAACCCTGTGTAAATGCGCCCAGATACGTTTGGGTTTGGTGCACCATATAAATCAATAAAGAAAAAAAAAATTGATTGCATTATTCCATTTTCAATGCTACATTTCCCAAAAACTAAAAATTGTTCAAATGCTAATCGAACATTGTTTGTATCATACACTTGTTTTCATTAATTTCACAATTTCAAAATGCTTTGTCCCAAATAAATGATCTGTCTTCAGCCAATTTCACAATTTCAATATGCTTTGTCTCATAGAAGTGTTGTTTCTTACAAAGTTAGCCACCTTATTCATGTCATGCAAGTGTTTTCAACCACTTTCAAAATTCCAGTATACTTTGTCTAATACGAATTGTCTGTGTCTCATAATGTTTGCCAACACCTGTTTTGCTTAGAGATCACAACTCTTAAAATGTGACCTCTAGTGAGCTTCTTCAAGGCTAATCATACATCACATTGCACACTAAACCTACTACCACAACCCATAAAACCATCATCATTAATCAATTGGAAGAAAAGGAAAGAAAACAATGATTAATATAATCAATTCCACATCTTGGTTTGTATATCATTAATCCCAATCTTGTCCAAATGTCTACTCCCACAAACATTTAATATCCAACATAACAATACAACTAGATGTTCATCTGTGAACCGATCATGAGTTGCAAGAGTCACAACTGAACAGTCCTTGGAGCCAGAATACTCCAATTCAACTCCTTCAATACTAGTATCCATCCCTTGCTCCTCTTGACAAAATCGTATTTAGTGAAACTCTCCTACCTGCCGGCTTCTCTGCCCCGTCAAAGTAGAATCAAATGATTTTCAAAGTGTCTCCACATGCCACCAGTGCTTTAAGTGGGCCGGGGTCTGCCGGGGCCAGGCCCAGGCAGACTCCAAAAAGTAAGGCTGAGCCGGGGCCCTGCCGGGGCCCCCGGGCCCTCCGTACGCAACATTAGCAGGATGCATTATCCCGTCACGGCCGCAGCCGCGATGGGAGATTCACCTGCCATGAATTCAGACTAGCTGACAGAAGTGGCAGCCAACCACAGCGATGCTGTGCCTGGCTGCCACTTCTGTCAGTCATAGTAACTGCCTCTGGTGACCTGTGAGGGGTCAGCAGAGGCAGTTACTGTTCCTTTGTTTCCCCAGGTCGCCGAGGCCTCTTTAACCCTCGGTGAACCTGGGGATTCCTCGACATTTTAGAGGTTTATGAAAGACGGCTTGAAAAGTACTCAATTCAAGCCATCTTTTATAAAGCTTTGCCGATTGACAATTGTGTCCGTAGTCAAAGTTTTATAAAAGATGGCTTGAGAAAATGGCCTGAAAACTAGGCAAACCGTAAGGTATGCACACAAATATATATAAATGTTATATATCTGTGTGTATATATCTGTGTGCGTACCTTACTATCGTTTGTGTACTTTGCAAGCCATCTTTTCTAAACATAGAAATATGTTACATATAGGTACGCACACAGATATATAATATTTATATATATTTGTGTGTATATCTTATGATTTGCGTACGTTTTAGGCCACGCCCCCCACAAGCCCCACCCCCAAATAAGCCCCCCCCTCGATTTCTTACCCCACTTAAAGTCCTGGATACCACCTTTAACAGAATGTTTACCAATCTACAATGAATATGAACATAAACATAAACATATATGTCTGTCCCAAATTTCAATTGCTGTCACATAACCATGCCAAATTAACAATATCAGCCGATCTTACCTAGTTAGCTTGTTTCACAGCTTTGTCTTAACTGTTATGGTTGATTATATGTTTGTGTTTTACTTCTATGTTTCCATATCTAAAATAAACCCTAAAACGTTATTCATTAAACTGTGAGCCGATTGCCTCCCTCAGGTTACATAAAATGTCCTCATTGTTACCTCTTCATTATTCACAGCGTGTCATGATACACAAATGGACTTGGTGTTCTCTGTCCAAAGACCGCCATTTTGAAATTCTTATTTACAACCTACTTGATGGTCATAGAAAGAGGACCATTTGCCAGGTCCATTCCTTATCTTAGTTGTAAGTACATTGATGTGTCTATGAATATTTATTGGAATTTTAAAATTCGCTTTTGCTTTTTTTTATAATGAACATTATTTTTTTTCTCTTTTTTGTTTTGTAAAAGGCCGGTGCTAGACATATACATATACATATACATGTGTCATTTTTTAAACTCTTTTCAAACTCAACCAGCACCAATGTGCCAACTTAACACAAATCCCTTAAACAGTGGTTCAGGTATGTTACATTAAATCGAAGTGCAATGTTCTAGGTACAGTTCGTTGAGCATTACATTCAAGGTTCATTTGATACACCAACTCTGAATGCATTATGTATAGTGTCTTAACAACATATCATATTGCATTCTCACATGTCTGTAGATTTTATATCACATTGACCTGCACATCTGCAATATTACCATTGTCAACGGGAGATTGTGTTTCACTTCTCTCCAATGCTTGTGAATGTGTCATCAGATATTGGGCCTCATTATGAGGAAGGAGGTAGCCATGCCGCTATTTGCGTCATGGCTACCCATATTCCGGGTACCGGGTCCGGGTTCCTGGAATGGGGAAATACCGGGCCTTTCCGACCTTGAAGGGCCCGGTATTTCCCCATTCCAGGAACACGGACCCTACACATCACCATTCCCATTCGAGCCCCCATAGGGTTCAATGGGAATGGGGAGCATGCTAACAACGGGCCCGTTAACGACGGGCCCGTTGTTAGCATGCTGGACCGCTCGTGGGACCCGCTAAGGACGTCTGGTAAAACCAGGCATCCTTATTGGGTCCTGCGAGCGGACCTAGTAATGAGGCGGTAGGGGGTTAATGGGGCCCGCAGCTCTACCGGCCCCATTAACCCCCTACCGCCTTCTTCGTAACGAGGCCCATTGTGTCTATGGACCCCATATATCTCTAGAACTAGCTTGGCAATATGATAATTTACTGCATTCTGCCTCCATGTCATTACAATACAAAATATCTCCTGTGCAGTCTGGGAGATTGCGTGCCACTCCACACCATTGCCACCTGTCTCTTGGACAGGAGTAGAAGCAGCCACACCAGTTTCCTCATACCTCCAGGGATAGGTTTGGTATAACCCAGCAACGCTGCCAGTGGGTTCGGAATCAGTTCCTCTCGGACGATTTATCTGAGTATCTGAAACACGTGTATCCAGAAGGCGTACATCTGCAGCCATGCCCAAGCTAAGTGTAAAAAGTCTACTTATTTGCCATGGCATCTTGCACATTGGTCCAAGGTGCCGGGAAGAACGGGTGTGTCAGGGCTGCTGTGTGATAACATTGGTGCAGGTATTGAACATTTATTAGTTTATATCTGACATTAATGGCCACTTTCCTCGTACCTTCACAACAATACCTCCAGACGTTCTCCATCCGTTCGCATCTCAGTGAGAGCTCCACATGGGGAAGTGTTAACCTCACAGTTGATGTTGCGGCACATGGAATACATGTTTGAAACCACACTTTTGTTACAGCCTCCCTGGAGTATGTTATTTATTATTGGGCAAACTTAATATGTCTGGGGAAGGTCTGGAACACCTGTTTCATGGAGTTTCATTGCTGGAAATACAGAAACATATCCAAAGCTGTGAGTTCCCCCCTTTTCTGCACCTCAGTTAGCGTTGAAGACTGCCCGGTTGGGAACAAGTCCCAAAAGCAATTCAAACTCACATGTTTCATAAACAGGACATAGCTTATTTCGCTAGTGAGGGGAATCCCTGGTATATAACTAACTCGCAATTCCAGGGAATAGATGACCTCCCCTCTTGATTTATGTTCAATTTGTGTCCATGCCTTAGAGGTGAGTCCCACCATCTTATCTACATCCAATGTTCTATCGGGTGCTGTCAGGATCATGGGCCTTAAAAGGAATGGTAATGCTATTGCTCTTTCCACCTCTACGTGTTCTCTGTCTCCCCGGTCTACATACCAATATAGGATTAATCCTTACTGGGCTACATTATAATATATCTCAAGATCAGGTAGTGCTAGTCCCCCTCCATGCAGCGGTGCTACTTATTTACCCCACGAGACCCAAGGCTGTTTCTCCACACAGATGAAGCGCAACATTGCAGATCTTAGGTCTCAAAAGTATTCTCTGGGTAGTATTATCGGAACATTGAGGAACACATATAGGAACATGGGTAACAACACCATTTTGATCAGGACAATCCTACCATAGAGATCGAGAGGCTAGGTCATTCAACCGTCCATTGCTCTTTTGGCCTGCTCCCACACGCTCTGGTGGTTGCGCTTGTATAGAACAGTGGGGTTGCAGGCTATACTAACCCCTAAGTATCTAGTTTGTTTGATATGCCACTGACACCCCACACATCCGTATAAGGTTCCACTATGTCCATCATTGGGAAGTGGACAGATCTTGTGGGGTTGATCTTGAGCCCTGAAAAATCCCCAAATGTCAGTGCATTGTGCATAATTGGGTCAAGGTTGTGTTTGGGATCAGACACGAAAAGCACCATGTTGTCTGCATAGAGAAAGATCTCCACCCTGTGTTTACACAGCTGCACCCCTCTGTGCATGTGTTCCTCACTAATCACCTCTGCCAGTTGCTCTATTGCCAGTGCGAACAACAATGAAGACAAGGGACACTCCTGCCTGGTACCCCTTTCCAGTGTTATGCTAGGAGTGTGCAGCAGTGTGTGCAGCAGTGATAGTAGTAAAATAAACTGCTTCCCCCACCGCATCCTTATCAGTATCACAAACAAGAATGGCCATTTCACTGAGTCGAACGCCTTTGTGGCATCCAACAGGGCCGCTATTATAAATTCATCTTGCTGCAATGCGGATATCAATCCAAACATCCTGTGGAGACCATGGGAGATAGAGCGGCCAGGTAGAAATGCAGATTAGTCAGTCTTTACCATCCTCTGCATGCAGGGCACCAATCTGGATGCTAATATTTTGGCTACAATTTTATTATCTAAGTTGATATGAGATATAGGTCGATAAGAAGAGCAGTCATTCAGAGCTTTGTCTGGTTTGAGTAGCAGCACCACCACTGCATCTCTTGGAGACTCTGGCAACTGGACATCTCTCAGACAGCAATGAGACATCTGCATTAGGTAGGGGGCAAGTTTCTCTGCGTGATGTTTGTAGAACTCCGCTGTAAACCCGTCTGGCCCAGGGGATTTCCCGGGTGGGAGAGATCGTATTGCCCAAAGCACTTTGTTTAGAGAGAGTGGAAGGCCCAACCATTCCCGTTCCTTGTCTGTGCACCAGTATAGGGCCACCCTTTCCAAATAGTTATTCACTGCTTGATGAGATACCCAAACCTGAGATGAATACAATTGCCCATAAAACTGGCAAAACTTCTGAACAATCTCTAGATCTGCAAATCTCTCTGTTCCTTGGGTATCTGTTATTGACAACACTCGGTCCCTGGAGTTATCTGATTTTGCCGCTCTCGCCAGCAATATACCCGGTCTCTGCCCCTCTCTGTATTGTCGAACTGCAGCTCTCGCCTGGAGAAATGTAACCTCTCTATGTGGTAGGTTGTTGAATAACTGCAGATGCTTCTTGATTTCTTCTTGTTCTGAAAGTGCCAGTTTGGGTTCTCCCGCTTGTGTGGGCCTCAGCCTTTGCCATATCACTAACGTATTTGTTTTAATACCACTGATTTTTTTGAAATGCACTCCACCCTAATTACACATTTGAAGCTCTCCCCTAGGGTCACAGCTGATTCAACTGTTCCAACATTGATTTAAATACATGTGTCTATTACTCCCGACAGAGCTTCCCAGAACACCACGTCAGTCAGTGCCTCACTCTTAAACACCCATGTCATTCTCCCACTCCTCGACCCATCAATTGAACAGACAATAACACTGGGGCATGGTCTGACAGCGTGCATGCTAGAATACATACCTCGATTACCTTACCCATTAATGTTTGGGAAACCAGGAAGCAGTCCAGCCTGAATGCCGAGTTGTGCGCAGAGGAGTGGTAAGTGTATTCCATTGCCCCTTCTTTCCTAATCCGCCAAACATCGGTCACCTCCCACATTGAACACATGTCCTGTAATCTACTAGTCACCTTAGGTACTGGATGGTGGGATCCCCCATATGATCCAGGCTTTGTTCCATGGCTGCATTGAAATCTCCTACCCAGATTATCTCTTTAGGTGGTAATGTCCCCGGTTGTTTATCAATCCACTCCAGTGTCTCCACTGTGTCTTGATTGGGGTCATAGTAGTTGATTAGGGTGTGCAATCGGCCCAGTATGATTCCTTGAACCACTATGCCTCTCCCCTCTAGTGTTTAAGCATTATTATTAGGCAAACCCCAACAGAGTTGTGAATGAGTATGAACACCCCCCTTGAGTATGAGGAGTAGGATTAGAATTACTGGTGGCAACCACCCCAACTCTTCCCAAATTTTGACTCTGAGGCCAATGTCAAATGCAAAAAACGCTATTTCCAGTTTTTGTCTCTGCATGTATAGTAGTACCTTGCAACCCTTGGATGGACAATTTAGGCCCCTTACATTCCAATTCATATATCTAAGCGACCCAGAAATTACTTATCCACATCAACAGTCTGACCGTATTTTGCACATTTAGCAATGTATACATTAATGTGATACACACTTGTCTATAATTCTTCTGTACATTTGAACCTTCAACCTCTGTCACAACCCCCCCTGCCCACACCAGTCCCTCAGGCCTTCCTTGTCTCTATTCCACCTGCATTAAGAACAAACAATCTCGACAATAATAGTGCAGCCATTTGCGGTGGCAGCACAACTTGATGCGCCACTGTTCAACCCCGCTTAAACCCCCAACTTCCACCCTCTATCAAAAACCACACCAGTAACCCCAACCAGCCAGTTGCCCGTCTACCCCTTCACCCTAATAACACAAATTAGCTCAAGCTTGGGAGGGCTTGCCAGGACACAGTCATCGTGGCATCCCAGTCCTTCGATAGTGTCTCGGCTGCCAACGAATACCAAAGTTCACTATATTTCCTGTTCCAAGGCTGTTTCCCATGAGCCCTCCGGTAGGGCCCCTTTTCAATCACTGTTGCCTCTGTTGCACAGAGATCTCTGTAGGGTCTCGATGAAGGAGTCTGCCCCCTCCAAAGTTTGGAAAAACTGCACTCTTCCACACTTTTTCAACTCTGAGTTTGGACCACAAAAGCATTACATATTTAATGCCTTTCTCCGTAAACCTCCACTTCACCTCGATGAAAGCTTTCCTGGTAAATTGTACCTTGTCTGTAAAACCCAGAAAGAGATGGATCTGTGCATCATGGTATCACAGGGAGCCCTTCTCCCTGGTCTTCCGAAATGGCACATCCCTGTCCCAGTAGTTTAGCAATCGTGCAATCAATGGGTGCACGAGTGCCCCAGGAATTGGTTTATTGCCACTTGGTATTCGGTGGGCCCTCTCCACTATAAATACTGCAGAGAAAACTTCATCGTCCATGACCTCCTTCACTAGGTTCTCCGCCATTGCCTACATGTTACGCTGGTCCGCTGCCTCCGGGACCCTATTATCCTCGGGTTGTTTCATCAGGACTGGGAATCGAGGTCATCTTGCTTATCAGTATGTTATTTCACTGTCCGCTTGACCTCTGCCGGGTCCCTCACTGCAGTGTTGGTCCCATCCTCCTAGACTGTAGATATTCTCAATGCTTGTCTAGGCAGACATGTCAGGGTATCCATTTTGTCATGCAGTGATTGAATAAAATATTGTACCTGTCCAAACATCGTTTTGATGTCACAGATCACCTACTCAGGGTCTGCTCCAGTGACTTGTGAGGATCCCTACTAGCGACCCTCCTCGATCTCAGCCGATCTGTGCATTGTAGTGGCTTTGAAGTGTAGCTCAGTTTGTTGTTTGCCTGACTTCTGTGATTTGGACATGTTGCCATGAGCAAAACAACTTGTCTGGGGATGACGCCACTTCCCACGCTGCCCGCAGATTAGTGGGCAACTCTAAATTTGCGTACCATCCACATAATGGTAGGCCCCAAGTTCTTCAGCACCCCAGCCTGGTCCCAATTAGTCTGATATGAGGTCTAGTTATTCCCAGACGATATTACTGGCCCCACTGGATTTTATTTGATTACACACCACTCACTGCTCCCAGACCATTCAATGGGCCATCCCTGCTGTAGGTCCCCTGAGGACACCATTGATCATAGCTCGCAGTTAGGGATGCTTCCCCCTCTTGGGTAGTCCTCCTCATTCAAAGTCCTCTTTGTTTGCCTTCCCGCTGTGTCCTCATAAGCCACCCCACCTGCACTGCTGCATTTCCCTGCTGCTTTGTGTCCAACGGGCCCCCTCTACAAGGGGGCCTAGGGTGGATCACTGGTGTCAGCATCCTGCTCTGTGGGACTGCCGGACCTGGGGATCCCTTATTGCAGGAGGCTGAAATATTGCTGCTAATCAAGTTCTGCACAAGGCACAACCCGTGGATCACTCACCCAGTGGTCTGGTGTGTTCCTGCAGATCCTCCGACTCCTTCTGAGGATGCCCCTCCTGGGCTGGGGCTCTGGTGTTCTTTGTCTTCAGAGCAGCAGGGGGGAAGCCGCAGGTCTTGCGCCACACTTCCTGGGCTAGGGGCTTCCCTACTTGTCCCTCACATGTTGCGATCAGGCGCAGCAACTCAAGCCAGCGCTGCACCTGCCCGGGCACTGTAGGCTCAGGGCCTTCCAGATCGGGACTCTAGCGTCTTATGTCCCCAGGACAGCAGCAGAGAGCACCCAGCCATGCGTTGTGTTCTCCACACCAGAAGCCTCCTTTCTTGTACCTCAGTGCTGCGATGAGGCGCTTCAAGCATAACCAGCACTGTGAGGCCCCCGGTGACTGCAGTCACAGGCCCCTCGCACACAAGGCTCACTGCTAGTAAAAACAACGCAGCAGGCAGCGGTCTTCCTCACTTCCACTGTGTGGTTGTTTCCACAGCTACTTCGCAGCCCATAGTGTGGCCGTCATCCCCCACCGCCGATTCACTTTCGTGCCTCTAACTTTGCTGTCTGGGCACCAGCCGTTAAGGTCGGGTCCTGCAAAGGGACCTCGTAATTAGGCGCTAAGTGTTTAACGGCGCCGCAGCCTTTTACGGCGCTGTTAAACACTTAGCGCCTGGGTCATAATGAGGCTCACTATCTTCAAAGCATTTGTCCAGTTGTGGCCAGGGTCCTGGGGGTAAGCAGGGCCTCATGTTGCTTTGTCGATGAGATTGTTTTGAAAGCCCATGGGTGATTTTGTGTGTGGTTGAAGGGGAGTTGATAGCAGACTTTTCTTCAATTGGGGATTGGATGTCTCTGAACTCTCATCTGACAGGGTGGACCTGGCGGGCGGAAAGGCACCCGCGAGCAGAGCACGTAGTTTGCCGGTCCGGTAACAATGGTGCTGGTAGCTTACCGGCACTGTTGTTACCGGACCAGCAAACTTGTAATGAGGCACATCGGGTTTTTATGTTGCCACAGCATTGGTGGCTGATTTAATCTACTTGTGATATTTGGCTAAATAAATTAATTAATAAATAAACTGTTAATACACACCGTCCTGGTTCCTAGTCCATTGTGGCATCGGGTATTTGTTGGGGATTGGGTGCGAGACAGGTTAGAGGCCTTACCACTTTGAACTCTTCAAAAAATCAAAGCGATTCATTGTGCGCCGCCACATTCATTGTGGGGGAAGGAGCTCCCTGACTTGAGTGTGACCGTGTAATAAACCACGACACACTGGGGGCCATGCGAGTGGACAAGTTCAACCAACAGCTGAATGTATATGTTGAATAAAGTGTCGGACAAGGCAGACCCCTAAGGAACACCAAATGATGATGGGAGAGAGGAAAAGTGAAAAGGAGGGAATGAAAGAGATTGGATGCGGTCTGATTAAAAGGACTTGAACCAGCACAGCATCTGCCCGGCAATCCATGCCCCCGCCAGGCGATCAAGCAAGATTGACTGGTTGATGGTATTAAAGGCTGTAATCACAGATCCATCAATATCAACGCCCCCAGTCCAACCTGGTCGGAGAAACCTGCAAGGACATCTACAACTGATACCAGCACCCTCTCAGTGCCATGGCCGTGGTGGGAGCCAGATTGAAAAGGATCGAAGAAGTGAGAGGATTCCAAGAATAGTCTAAGAAGTGGAGTGATTAAGGACTCTAACATTTTCAAGAAGAAAGGCAGTAAGGACATAGGGTGAAAGTTAGACAGAGCAGAATAATCCAGTACGGGTTTCTTTAGAAGTGGAATCACCAAAGTGTGCTTGAGATCAGAAGGAATAATACCAGTTTGGCATGAATGGTTCAGTGTCTGGGCAATCCACAATGCAATAGTTGGCATAATATCTTTGTAGATGTCCAACGGGATGGATTCAAGAGGGTATGCAGATTTCAATCGGGCACTAGCCAGCATTACATCCTGTGAGGTGAAGGAGGGAAAAGATGACACAAGACTGGCAGATATAGGGGGGGACAGGAGCATTTTTGGCAGTCTTTAAACCAGAAAAGTGATTTGATTACACACAGATATGATGTTAGTGTTAAAAAAGGATGATAAGGAATCACACTGCACTTGCAATGGAGTAATCCCAGCCTGCTCGATGGGAGGGGAAGATAGGATACAAATGACCTCGAATTAATCTTTAGGCTGGTTGATAGCTAATTCAACTTTATCAGAATAAACATTATTTTCAGCTGTAATAATAGCATTATTTATTTATTTGTTTATTTTTATTTTGGTTGGTTCAACTATTGAATCTTCCAAAAAAAGAACTACACATTTTTTATAGTTATACATAATTACATAATTTACAATTCATACTTATTTCAACATGTATATTTTACATGCTACTTACAGTTTCACTTAAATCAATATCAAATCCAAATTCCAATAATTGTGAAATAGTATCAAAAGAATAAAATAAGTTTTAATGGTTACAGTGCATGTGCCAGCAGTTCCATCCTCCTTCTCCCCCTCCCTCTTTTCACTTTCCTCCTCCCTCTAATCTTCCTCTATCTGCCCATGCTCGTAATCTTGGCATTTACTTTGACTCCTCCCTCTCCTTCACCCACCATATCTCTCTCACTTCCCGCGCATGTCGCTACCACCTTTTCAATATCCGCAAAGTACGTTCCTCTCTAACCTTCCACGCCACTAAACTTTTAATCTCCTCCCTTCTCTTCTCTCCTCTTTTCTACTGTTCCTCTCTCCTCTTCGGACTCCCTGCTTCTCATCTTGCCCCCCTAAAATCCCTCTACAGCTCTGCCATTCGCACCCTCTGTCTACTCTCACCTCATGACTCCATCTCCTCCTCGCTCTCACAGCTTGGCTGGGTTTTCTTTCATTCCCAACTCAAATTCCATTTCCTCTGTCTTGTCTTTAAATCTCTCCATGAACTTGCTCCCCCTTATCTCTCCTTTCTCATCTCATTCTACACTCCCTCCCGTTCCCTCAGATCTGCAGATCACTTCCTTCTCCTTGTTCCCCCGTCCCCATGTGCCTCCTCTCGTTTTTGCTCCTTTCAGCTCCTTGCTCCCATCCACTGGAACTCCCTTCCCCTCTCTATCTGTTCCATCCCCACGTATTCCTCCTTTCGTGTCTCCTTAAAATCTCTTCTTCTCCACTCCCCTCCCTGATACTCTGGTCCTCCCCCGCCCTCCCCCTCCCCCACCCTTCTTTTATCCTCCTCATCTTGCCTCTCTACCCCTGCCTTGTCTCGTCTTATGTCCCCTCTACCCCTCTCTCTCCTTCACCTTATCTCACTTTCTGTTCCCCACTCCATTCCCCTCTCCACCCTTTCTTCCCTCATTTATCGCCACTGGTTAATGTTTCTAGTTGCTGTATTCCGGGTTTGACTCATATCTTGTAATTGCTTCTACTGTTATTGTATTCTTGTTGTTATAATGTACAGCGCTTTGGCGTAAAGTGCTATATAAACAAAATAAACATAAACATAAACATTATATGTACACTGATATACATCGTTACATTTCATACTAAACTACATTATATACATGTCAAAAGGCTTCCTGACACTAGTTTTCTATTTTAAATATCTCATCAAGAAAGTGTTTAATGGCAATTCGAACTGATAGATTGTGATTAGTAAATAACCATTGCCAAGCTTGTGCTTCATTCATTGGGATCAGTGAAATGGTGACTCTTCCAAAATTATGTTTACGCTTATCTGCAAGACTTGTACACGAGATAAGTCAATGCTGCAGTGTTTCGTTTTGTGATTTATCATTACACCATCGACAATAATTCTGATCTTCTGGGATTTGTCATCTTCTCTCTATTGTGGCCCTCATTAGGACTCCGGCGCTAAAACATGGTGCTATTAGCACCATGGTCCATGCCGGAGTCCGCCATGGCGGAATGGGGAATTACCACCCCATTCCGAGGTTGGTGGGGCGGTAATTCCCCATGCCACCATGGCCCTTCCCCATTCCCATTTTTGCCTCATAGGGCTCAATGGGAATGGGGCAGGCGCTAATTACGGTACCGTAATTAGCACCAAGGTCCCTTTGCGGGTCCCTACTTTGACGGCTGGTAAAACCAGCCGTTAAGGTCGGGTCCCGCAAAGGGACCTCGTAATTAGGCGCTAGGTGTTTAATGGCGCCGCAGCCTTTTACGGCGCCGTTAAACACTCAATGCCTGGGTCATAATGAGGCCCGATGTCTCGTGTGTGCCATAAATTCAGTCTCAAGCATAGATACTGTTTTCGTATATAAGGCAATGGACATTTTTGTAGATGATCCACTAAAATTCCCACTTTTTTATGTCCAAAAAGATTAATATCAAAGTCTTTCAACATTTTGCAATTGTCTAATGTAATGATCCAATCGTATTGAAAATGTTTGATTTTGGCTCGATTGGGATTATGTATTAGCGTTTCTAGGGTAATATCGGCATCCGCCAAAGTATTCAAAGTGTGTCGGATACATTTACCTGGAAAGCTATCTTTTGTTAGGAACAGGTAACGGGATAAAATTCCCAAAATATTTGTTGATGAAACGCTTACCAAGCATTTTCTTAACAAGGCACACCTTTTCAAATAGCACTATGATATATCAGAGTGGCTGAGTGCAATAGCATGAAATCGTCAGGAAGATAAGACTTCCTCTACTTGCACTCACCCTGTCTCCGTTTAAGCCTCAGCATTTTTAGATCTTGATCAAACCAGGGTTCCAATTGCCGGTGACAATGTTTGCACAATCTGAGGGGAGCAAGACGATCTGCTATAGTAGAAACCACAGGTGCAAGAGACGATAAATCCACAGATTGTAAGGCTAAACATCTGGTGGTTATCTCCTCAGCCACCTGAGCTGTGGAAACTGGATGCCAATTCTGTTTCAAGATGTTTGGTTTACACTGGGCTATATGGGGTCATTACGAGGTGGGTGAAGAGGAAAAATGCATCAGTAACGATATTACCACCGCATCTACCACTCTGCCCAATTCGGTGTTCCAGGGAAATTCACCTCCAGCTCACAGCTGGAGGGGAATGTGCCAGCTTTAAGGACATTTTTGGTGCTATTACCACCAGCGCTATTACCATCTGCAATAATAGCACCCCCCAACCCTATTGTGTCCAAAAAACCCAATGAGAATGGGGACTACTGCCCCCCACAACTCGTGTTCCAGCGCTAATAGCGCCAGACCGAGTTGTGGTAACGCTATTAGCGGTGGCCCGTATCCCAGCGCAATTAGCGCTCGGGTACAGCCCAACTTGTGATAAAGCCCTCTCCATGTCAACCTCAATTGTGAATGAAATTAGCAAGTGATCTGACCAGTGCAGTTCCTGTGCCGGTTAAAGAGTCATCAGCTTAGGATATGACAAGATCAGATCAAAAGTATTCCTGTTACAGTCAGTTTGGCCCATCACAAGTTGTTGAAGGTCCACATCCAACAACCCAGATATAAAATGGGCAGTGGCAGGATCACCATCTTTATTAATCCTTACATTGACGTCACAAACTATCACCAGTCTCGAATACTTGAGCTGGAGTAGAGCAGCAAGTTCCAAAAAGGCGTCACAGAAAGCAAAGTCATGAAAAGGCTTTGACTGAGATATCCACTAGCAATGCTTCCATTTTTAATGACTGTTCCAGTGGTATTTTACCAGCAGAGAGGGTGGATTTGTGCACCAAAGCAACACAACCCCCACGGTGCAACGGAGCCCGGTCCCTGTGAATAATATTGCAGCTGGCTGGAAGAGCTTCGGCCACCACAGGGCCAGAATGATCGCCTAACCAGGCCTCTGTGATACAGACTGCATCAGGAGAGTGGTCAGAGAGATAATTGGAAGCTAGAGAATATGCTACCACGAACTAGCGTTGAGCCGAAAACAAGATAGGTTACCTAAAAGGACATTGCTTTTGTCGACCATGGGTATAGGGAGAAAACCTACAGACCAGATATTATCCAGAAGGGCTAGCTGGAGTGGCAGTTCACGTGGAAAAGTTATAGTAGTTGCAGCTTCACATTGATTGTGACACGTGAGAGACCACAGCCCGTACGCAGCATGGACGAGCACAGACGGTCTTGTCTTTTGCACGCCTTTGGTGCACTTTAGGCATGCCCGCTTCGCTCGACCACTGCGCTGTCTGCTTTTGCAGCACATACATGCAAGCTGGGAGAGTCACGTGCTGCACACAAAGTAGAAAGGGAGAACAGACTCCTGTCTCCTTCAGTGCAGGAAGGAAAGACTACTGCGACCACAAATTCGGCAATAAAGTATGTAAAACGATTGTGGATATGGGAGTCTGGGCTCTCTGCTGGGCTCTGGCAACGCCCAGGAAACAGTAACGTAAATGAACCCTACTTACTCGTTTATTATAGAGTGACCAATGGACAGACGTTATGGAAAGGCAAACCCTGTTTAACTGAAAACATTCTCAGATAGCGTAGCATAGTGCAGAATATCAATACAACATGACATCTCATGATAAAACAACATACTATAACAACACAACGTAGCATAGCATAGTATGACATAGCAGGCATAGGATAGCAAATACTGCAAATCCCAGCAGGCTGGCTGGCAAAGTGAGTTGGGACTGTAGAGGAGACAAGAACCCTAAAGATAATGTCCAATCTCGGGCAATAGCTCTCCTTTTTCCTCTGGATGTCCCATGTCCCGCTTTCAGGAAAATGTTGGAGAGACAATTCGGATTATAAGGTGACGCCACCTCTTGATGAGGCCTTCTTTGCTATTTGAGAATGTCAGTTTCCAGGTTATATGACTATGCGCGTGATTTACAAAAGCGTTTTACAATGGCGGGAATCCCATTGAAAGATGTATTTCTAAATCAGGTC
Organism: Ambystoma mexicanum; assembly: GCF_040938575.1. NCBI lineage: Eukaryota > Metazoa > Chordata > Amphibia > Caudata > Ambystomatidae > Ambystoma > Ambystoma mexicanum. The sequence goes on along the minus strand of NC_090923.1, from coordinate 687,043,398 downwards.
CTACGTGTTTGTTTGTCTGTATTATATAGCGCTGGCCTGCAACCTTCGTGCCAGTACAAACAAATAATCAGGTGTTCGATGTAAATGGCAACTGATACCAAGAAATGACTGTACCCACTGTCTCTTTGTAGTTGCCACCCAGGTCTGACATCCATGGCAGCTCTACCCTCACTCTATGAAACAAACTAGTTTTCACCCTGGTCCCATATAGAGTCACAATCATTGGGCTCAATACACGAACGTAGAACCTCTTCAAAATTAATGTGAGTGCAATCCAACAGCTGCCCTAGTCCTGAAACTGTCTGCAAGTTAATGTGGGTGCAGAATCGTGGCTGCACTGGCCTGGCAAGCACAGCACTCACTTCACCACATGCACCCATTTAATACACATAAGCCAATAGTGCCTATGCAGGCTTAGCACCCACCCGATTATCGTTGTAAAAAGTTAAATCATATTCAGTGCTTTAAATGGGCCGGTCCTACCCGCCCTCAGTGCCTGCACTTCTTACGTTTGAGCACTTGAGTGCCTGCACTTCTCAACGACTGAAAGAGAGTATCGTTACTCAACTATGGTGGGAGGTGAAAATGAAAGCTTTTCATTTCACTTCATGGCAACTTAAAGGACTTTGCTTCTGCAGACTGTGCTGAGGAAATCAGCGCCCTCTCCCTCCTCCTCTCTCCACCACCCATAATGTCTCCTTCAGGGCCCACCCTTCAGTAGAAAAGGAGAGACAACAATGCAGCAACTGTGTTTTCAGCACACTGGGCGCGGAAGATTGTTTCGCTAAGTGGGCTTCACCGTTTACTATTGGTGTCCCTTGATGGAGATGGGACTGATTAGGGAAGTCTGGGAAATTCATATTTTAAGTTGCTTTTTTGTTATTTTCAGTGCCTATTTTAATATGTAAATGTTTTAGTATTTGGAGTTGTGATGGAACGTTTACAAATGAAAACTCACACACAGCCACAGTTCCCTGTCAAATTTCTTATCACGCTATAATAGTGAGCAATAATAAAACTCCCCATGTAAAGCTTACTTTACCTCTATGATATCTGCTAGTTTGATATGCAAAAAAGAAAGTTTCATTTTATATAGATTTTCGAACTTTCTTACCGGAATGCATAACAGCAAACTGGAAAATGTGCGTGAAAGTATCTCAGATGCATAGCTTTACTAAAGTGTGTGATCTTTGGCACATCATTTAAAATCACTGGGTATTGCCTGCAAACAGCAGAGTGAAATTAAAAGGCGACCTTTGCCCAGGGAGTCGTGCATAAACGGTGTCGCCAGAACCACTGCGCAGGAATGCCCAACTGTGTAGCTTGGTGAATACTTGCAATTATTTTTTTCCATCATTTAAAGCACTGGTCAAAGGAGACATATTGGCTTTGTCATTGCTTGTTTAGGTAGTGAAGGTCCGTACTTCTGACCGCAGACCAGACATATTAGATTTGTCTTTGCTTCTTTAGGTAGTGAATATCAGTGCTTCTGACTGCAGACCATACATATTGGGTTTGTTAGTGCGTGTTTAGGTAGTGAAGGTCAGCAATGCGGATGCAGACCAGCGATATTGGCTTTGATAATGCTTGTTTGGGTAGTGAAGGTCAGCACTGCTGGTTGCAGACTAGACATGTTGGCTTTGTCTTTGCTTGTTTAGTTAGTGAAGGTCAGCACCGCTGGTTGCAGACTAGACATTTTGGCTTTGCCTTTGCTTGTTTAGGTAGTGAAGGTCAGCACTGCTGGTGCAGACCAGCCATATTGGCTATGTTAATGCTTGTTTAGTTAGTGAAGGTCAGCACTGCTGGCTGGAGACCAAACATGTTGGCTTTGTCTTTGCTTGTTTAGGTAGTGAAGGTCAGCACTGCTGGCTGCAGACCAGACATATTGGCTTTGTTAATGTTTAAGTAGTGGAGTTCAGCACTGCTGGCTGCAGCCCAGCCACACTGGCGTTGTCTCTGCTTGTTTAGGTAGTGAAGATCAGTACTTCTGACTGCAGAACAGACATTTTGGCTTTGGCAATGCTTGTGAAGGTCGGGACTGCTGGCTGCAGAGAGACTGTGCAATGCTGCACCATGCATGGGTGCAGCATCTCTTCGGGCAGGCACGTCCACTGCCTTGGACGTGAGTGAGCAACGCAGGAAAGATGTTAACTGCTTAATGAGAAGCAGAGATGAGATTCAACATGTAACTCAATAGGGGGTAATCATTGAATTCAGTGTGTCTTGAGCAGTGCTTTGAAGGGGGAAGCCATTTTAAAGCTGGCGAGGAAAATAATCTACAGCTCTCTACATGCAATTACGCTGGATTCTCCGTTTAATGAAATTTACCGACAGTGTCAGACACACTCTTAGGGAGGGGATGAGGGTTGAGGGGAACTGGTAATCAAACAAAAGTGTGAGGTTAAACCTGTTTCATATTTTGCCCTTGGATTCATCCTATAATCTGTCGTGTGCTTTGAATGATTCCATTAACCTTGGGATGGTGGTGACCTCGATGGGGCAGGCTTCAATTAGTCATATGTGTGTGGGCCTAGCGCCCCTGCCCGCTATTTCATTTTTTTAAGACTGTAGCCTCTTGCGGTGCTCTGCTGGGGAGAGAAAAACCAGGAGCTGTCTTCCAATCCGCACCGATCTGTGTGACGCTGTTGGAGGGAAGGGTGGGAGCGTAAACGCGCCGCATCACCTCTGCGTAGCCCTCTTTCCTACCGAGCCGTGAATGTGACTTTACAGGAGCCCAACCCGGCCTCGCTAAGAGCAGTGCCCCGTTCCCTTCCCCCGCCACAGTGTGCCCCGCAGAGAATACACAGAAATATCAAGGCCCAAGAGCTCGTACGTGAGAGATTGTAGGCATCTTGCATTTAATTTACATTTTCAACGGAAGATGTTATGTCTTCAAGGTGTGAGACTCAATTATTACTGCAAGGTGTGAGACGTAACTGTCGCTAATAGGTCATTTTTGTCTGGGAAGGCATGCTGTTGCATTCTAAAGTGAGAGGCTCAAGCTTCCCATGTTTTTTTTCTATTTCCTTAGTTTTTTAAAATGTTTTTATTTAAGCCTTGCTTTATTCAGTTTTCTATTAGAACAGTGCACTACAACACAATGAAAAAGGTAATTGCACATGAGTACAGTACGAAAATCAGGGACACATTGCAATCTAAAAGACCAACACTCCCTCCCATAATACACCCGAATCTTCTACCCAGGAGACATCTCATTGGACACATAAACCAATGAAAAACGTCCTAGACCCCCACATAGCCACTTCTCAACCTACCAACCCGGCCTGTACAGGATGTAAACCGATGCATTCAAGGAGGCCTAAGACCAGACGGCACCTTCAGCAGATCACACATTTCATGCAAAACACTATATTGATCCCCTTCAGCCCTGTGCGCCCGAGTGCGGTCCGACATAGCCATCTCTGCCTCCAATAGGATACCTGGCCAGCAACATTTCCTCCAGACGGACCTCCAGGAGCTTCGGGGCAAGAACATCCTTACAAGCTCTGTGAACTTCCACTGTAATACTATCAATCCCAGGGGATCCCAAACCCACGATGTTAATCTGTGAGGAGTTTGACCATCCACATGATGGGCATGAGCTCACCTGGGTCAGTTTTTCTGAAATGTTTATATAAATGGCATGATGGTAGACCAACTTCAGGGAAATGTGTGGGGCTAATCCACACAGGTATACTTAAGCTCACACCACGACAAAGGCATAGACATGTGTACTCAGGCGTTGACACAGGCTACAGGTGCACTCCACCCCTGTCATATGTGCACAATGTCATCTCCAGCAAGGGGGAGGATCCACCTTCCACATGCCAGGGTCAGTCTGATTAACTGACAAAGGCTCCATGGAACCACACTGCTCTTTTGTTAGTCCCTCCATCTGGTGGCAGCAATTAACATACCAATAGGGGGACATCAAAAAAAGCCAACATGGGGTATGGCTGCAGAGGTTTACAAAGGAGAATGGAATCCAAACAACCTTTCATATGTAAATATGTCCACTTGAAACCAGAACCCGTCCTCAATATCGATGGCAGTGAACAGCCATGTCTGGGTATGCTTTTTACAGTAGGCCACGCTAGGGGATCCTATTCATAAGGTACGAGAATGTGGTTTGTAGGATCCCCAGACTCTGGTCTCTCAGCAGCTTCAAGGGAGACCTGCCTCTTTAATCAGGGACCACACAGGGAGATCCATTAACCAGAGAGAGTCTTTGATCACTGCAGACAGGCAGATGGATGGGACTTAGTAGCATCAGGGAGTGAGCCCAGAGCGCTTTCTGTTGAGAGGAGGTTTCTATCATCTTGATTCTGAGACACCCCCTGGTTCATGTTTCACCCCTTTACCTTTTCCTGTTGCAAAGCACTCTGGTTATGACCTCACACACATAGAACATTGTTGGTAGAGTCCCCAGGATTGGTTCACTAAAGTAGGCTTAGCCTACACCAATCACTGTGGCTCCTCTTTTGGAAGATCACCTGAAGACTTCACAAGAAGTAAGAAAGAAGAACTAATACTTGGACCCTGGCTGAAGGTACAGACTGCCTTTCATCTTCTGCCAGTGAATGAATGCCAGGATTTCCAAAGAGGGAAGCAAGATCCCTCCCTTAAACATCGCCAGGGAATGGAGGGAGAAAATAACTCAGAAGACCCTCCAGCCGATAGAGAACCGTTACCCAGGCAGCACACAGTGTGCCCTGCTAGGTTATGCAACAAGCTTCCTGGATATTGAGTGCCAGAAGGTCTCTGAACCTCCAACGGAGGGCAAGGCAGCTGCCTGCAACACACTCTCTAGCTCTGTGCCGTCCACTTTAAATGACAACCAAAAGCCCATTGAAGAAGCTGGGAGAAGTGCATTGACAAGCATCTACCACGTCCACCTTAAATGACATTTCAAGCCAGTCGAGATCCTCGATCCACAACCGACTGCTATGTTGAACGCCATCAGGTCACAGTCGCTGAAGGAACGCCCAGAGCCACTTCAATCAGTGCCTCAGAACTGCCCTTCAGCACTCAGACAACTATCCCTGATCCCAAGCCGCTATGTAGGTCAGCCTGCAGCCATTCAACTAGCGTCACTTACTGAACCGTTTTGCTGTCTGATGACCACAGCTGACTCCCATTTCCCAACACTGTCGCAAAGTGCCCAGATGCCGAATTTATCACGTCGAGCATCAAGAATACCCACAGCAAAACATACATTGTGGTTCTGTCCACCTGGTCCTTCCCAGAAGACCCCTAGAGACATTTTAAGACCCTTTTCCACCTTTGTGCTAAAGCAAAGAAACCTTAACAAACTGTGGTGGAAATTAACCATACCGACTACCCTCCTGTGAGGATCCAGAGTGCATCTCTTTACCTTCTTTGAAACTGCCTGTCCTCTGCTCTCCTTTACAGGGTGGGTTGTATTTCATAGTGTTGTTAGACTGTGTGTTGTGATTATAATAATAAAGTAGAGATTTGTATGCAACCGTGACTGGACACTCTTATTATCACTGGGTAATTAATGTACATGTGCTGTGTTGCAACTAACCATCATTACACAACCTTTCGGAGATAAGCATGTTGTACCGTGCATGTTTCCAAATTGGACAAGGAGGTTTATAATTTGCTTGCTATTAGATGTGTGGGGCTGATGGATGGAACCTTGTGCACAGCTTAGTCACCCAATGATAAAGGTGCATGGTGCAGGCAACATTTAGAACACTGCTAGGTATTATTTAATAATCATAGTTCTTGACATAGAGACTGTGAAATGCATGAGCAAAGATGTCCTGCGCGTCCTATTTCAAGAGAGGGGATGTCTCCATAGCACAAGGATTAATAAACCTGAGCTGCTGATCAGCCTCCAGGCTTGGGTCGAAGCAAGGGGGGCTGGGGAAGAGACCCGAGGAAAAGGCTAGGCTCTGTGTTCCTGAGTGAAGAAGGCCTACCAGAAGGGGTGGTGGAAGATGGCGAGGAAGACAGCACGAGTAGTGTTTCTCGCCAACCATCCCTCAGGGGGGCAAGTGTGGTTTCTTTATTTTTTTTAATTTTTTTTTTATTGTATATGGTTACAGATTTAACCTTTCCCAAGCATATAAAATATTTAAGCTATTGATAAAACCAAAAAAAAAAAACAGATGAATCAATTTTTTACAACCTTCAATTCTTAAAAGAAAAACAGAAGACGAGACAGTAAAAATTGAGGGGGAAGAGTGGACGAATGCAAAGATTGAAGAGAGGGAGAAAAAGAAACTTCCACAGAGGATCAATTGTCTAAGATTTAACATTCTCCTGCGGGCAACATATTGAATTCCAGGCCCTCGGGCAACCTTTTGCCCAGATTTTACAGTTCTAACTTGCAGTCCTCCAGCATCTTGACTACAGCGATCGTCTTTTGTTGGGATTGACCATCAATCAGGCTTTCCCAAAGGTGGTCATATCCCCAATTTGTTAAATCAGAGATGAACCTGCTGAGAAACTGTTGTCTGGAACTTCTCGTGCCCTCACACTCCAGCAACAGATGTTTGATGGATTGATTTTCTGGTTTAGCACAGATCTGACATAAATTTAAAGCACGGGCCTCCAGGCCTCTTCTCGCTAGGATTTCCCCAGTATGTAAGATGTTTAGTCTTAATCTCAGAAATATATTTCTCAGTCTCCAAACTGGGAACTTAATTAGATATTTACTGAGGAAACCCAATTTTTTTCCGGACATTTGGAGTGGATTCGGATTAGGCCCTGATCTTATTTTTTCAAGGGTCTGGATCCAATCCATTTCCTCCCACTTTTTCTTAGCCTTTGTTGGGTTTTCCTCCAACAATTTTGTGTATATATCTGCGCTCCCAAACTGTTCCTTCACCAGCCAGTCAAGTGTGGTTTCTCAACACTCCAGGATGCCAGGGAGGTCAGGGACTATTGCAGCATGCCACAGGACCCAGTCCTGGGCACAGCCTCTAAGTGGCTCGGTAACTGTTTCGGCTGTAAATGAGGTAGCAGCTTGAAAGGTACTGTTGGAGGAGAGGAGACTAGCACTGGAGGAACAAAAATAGTGGAACACAGTCACCATAGAGCTGCGCAAGCTGGCACTCGAAGAGAAGAAGGCCCACAGAATCACCCCTTGACAGGGTAGCAATAGCTGCTCAATCCAAAGTGTCAGGAATAAACCCTGGTGCCACATCCCCAAAGATTTAGTTTATGAATTGGGGAAGGATATCATTGATTGGTTTGATGTGCTCAAGCTTGCTTTTCAGCTACAGGAAGTGGAGGAGGTACTGTGGAGTGATGCAATTATTCAGTTAACTCCTGAGGAAAGACCTGTTTATGAAAGCAATGATGCAGCCCTTCTTGGAAAGTTCTGAAAACCCCCGGAACAGAATCTCAAGAGCTTCAGAGAGCTTGGAAAGAAAAGTGAGCAGACATTTCAAGTGTTCACACACTTATCATTGAAATATCTGAGCGGCGGGTGTCTGGTAACAAAGTGGACATATTTAAAGGGATGTACAATTTGATTGCGTGTGAGCATGTATTGAAGAATTCGGAGGTTGACCTGCACCAGCATCTTGTGAACAACACTACTACTGACCCTACAGAGCTAGCTTTGCTTTACAGAGCTAGCAAAGGCTGCTGACAGGGTTGTTGGGTTTGTTAGAACTTGAGTTAAAAAAAATGCTCAGGCGACCACAAACCAGAATCGAAATCTTCAGACAAGAGAGGTAAAAAAGATGGCAAGGACAAAGGTCCAGCCCACTCCTCTTCTGTGTCAGGTCCACGAAAACATGATGGGAAATCCCACAATTCTAGTTCAGCCGTGCACTCAGAGAAGCAGAGTGCAGGAACCCCTAACACTGGGACACGTGTGTTCTCGCAAACCAAAGGTTGTTTCGTGTGTAAGGAGCTGGGCCATAGGAAAGGGGATTCTGCTTGCAAGGGATTACCCAAGCAAGCCATAGTGATAGTTGGGCGCATGGAGGAGGACATCAATAGTGTGTGCCTCCTAGAGGAGGAATTTACACTAGGCAAAGGAGAGGCTGAATGTGGAATGGATGCACTGAGGGGAAACAGTACCATAAGGTACCAGTTCCCAACAATACTCAACTGTTCTTAGAACATTTGTATATCAATGGACACAAAACTACTGCAGTCAGAGACACTGCGGCTAGCATCACTGCTATCACATGGAAGTGGGTACAGCCAGATCAGTATATTTAGATGGGGCTGACTGTAACATCAGTGGGTTTGAAGGAAAGAGTAAGCGCCTCTTGGCGATAATAGAGTTCAGCTGGTGAGATGAAACTATCCAGTGCTGTGTAGTGGTGGAAGGCTCAATCTTGGTACCATGTCTTTTGGGTAATGATTTTCATGCCCACAATATAGTCATGGTGGCTACCAGATCAAAAGCCAAAAAGTCTACCAGATTGTATACTCTCAGAGCCTTAGGGCCTGGAGGGCTTCCAGGGGGCTTGTGCAAGGAACCAGTTCAGATCTGAAGAGCCGGCCCATGCTGGAGAGGTTTACATCAGCTGGGGGCCCAGATTAGACTGACTTCTTTGAAGCCCAGGAAGAGTGTCCCACTCTGGCAGGCCTGCAGAAGCAGCTGGAGGAGCAAGCTCAAGGGGAGGCCCCTGGACAGTTCAAAGTGTACTGGGGATGGACTCCTGTACAGAGGGCCAAAAAACTCTGAGGGTTAGGACACCACAAGGTTGGTGATTGCCCGATTCCACAGAAAGTTCATTTTGGATTTAGCTAACCAGATTCCTTTAGCAGGTCACTTGGGAGTGACTAAGAAATCAGACTGGTTGTCTGTACACTTTTATTGGCCCCCGTTTGGCATAAAGGTTAAGGAATTTGTCTCTTCCTGAATGAATGCCAAGTGTCTGGCAAGTTAGGCGGTGCCAAAAAAAGGCCCACTTAATTTCACTACCCGTGATTGGGTGGCCTTTGAGAGAATAGGCATGGACATTGTGGGTCCTTTGGAACCCCAAACCAGCTCAGGGAACAGATACATCTTGGTGGAGGTAGACCACACCTTGAGGTAACCTGAGGGTGTCCCTCTGAGGAGCATCAAAACCTGTCTGGTTGCGATGGCTCTAAATGGGATATTCTCCCATGTTGGTTTCCCCAAGGATGTTATTTCAGACAGCGGAACACATTTCATTACAGCGTATATGAAGGCTATGTGAGAAGAGTGTGATGTCACCTACTGGTTCTCCACAGCCTTTCACCCACAACATGGCTTGCTTAGCAGTTTAACAAGACCCTGAAAAGCATGATAGGTGGCTTGGAAGAGCAGCTGAGGAGAACATGGGATATTCTCCTGTCATGCTACTGCTCACCTACAGGGAGGTGCCAGAGAACAAAGTAGTTGTTAGCCCTTTTGAGCTCCTGTTTGGACCCCTTGTTAGAGGTCCTCACAGTCTAGTGAGAGAAGGATGGGAGGGCAGCCCCTCATCCACACACTCAATGTTTGTTGGACTGTGTACTTGGCCTTTGGTCTAGAATGACAAAGTACATGGAACAATCGACAAAGAATCTAAAGTCCAGTCAGGAGCTGATAAAGCACAGGCATGACCAGAAGCCCACAGTGACAGTTTATTCTCCAGGCCAGTGGGTATGGATTATGGAACCTGTCAAATAAAGTACCATTCAGGACCAGTGTACTGGGCCATACTGTGTACTTGCAAAGGTCAGTGAGTAAAATTATCTCATTGACTTGAACTGGACTAAAGGGATGCCCATGGTCTATTGGTCTATTAGATCAACCGGCAAAAACCCCATTATAGTCAGGATGAATTGGTCATCGCATTAGTGACAGAGAGAGGGAATGAGGAAACTGATCCACAAGCAGAGCTTCTGTACACTGAAGCAACAGATGGGTCAGATTAATGTGTCAACTTTGCATTGGACCTCACAGAACACCAACTGATAGACTGTCACCGTTTACTGGGACAGTATGGCAATCTATTTTTTCTGACTCCAGGTCACGCAGATTTCTGCACCCATGATGTTTAAACTGGGGATAGTAAGCGGGTGAAAAGCAAAATTCACTGGATGTTCGATAAGTACAGGGACACCATCAAGGGGAAGTTTTCAAGATGGTGTCCCTAGGAGAGATGGAGCCATCCCACAGACCCTGGATTTGCCCATTGGTACTGGTCCCTAAAAAGAACACTGGTGGGAAGACTGATGTCCGCTTCTGTATGGACTAAAGGGGACTCAATTCCGCCATGAAGACAGATTGTCACCCCATGTCCGGGCAGTTAAGCTCATTGACTAGCTTAGTGGTGCCAAATACATGAGTACCTTTGACCACACTGCAGGGTACTGGCAGGTTGGCTTGACAGACAGAGAGGTGAGCATTTTCAAGTCCAGAATTATATTATCAGATCAATGTGATGCTCTTCGGATTGAAGAATGCCCCTGTCACTTTTCAGAGGATGGGTAACCAGGTTTTGTCTGGACTGGAAAACTTCAATGTTGCCTATTTAGGCAGCCTTGCAGTGTACAGCCACACCTTGAGGATCATTTATCCCACCTGAAACAATGTGCTTCAGGTGCTGCACAATGCAAGTCTGACTATCCAGGCTACACAGTGTCTGATAGAGCAGGGCACAGTTACTTACCTAGGCCACCTGATATTTTGCTGGTAAGAAACAACCTCTGGAAGCTTAAGTACAGGCTGTGAAGGATTGGGACATATCCACCACACAGACACATGTTCAAGCTTTCCTAGGTCTTGCTGGGTACTACTGGTCATTCATCAAGGGGTACGGGACCATTGCCATAACCCTGAATGATGTAACATTCAAAAAGATGCCAAAGAAGATAACTTGGATCCCTGCCTGTCAAAACCGATTTCAGGATTTGAAGGACAGATTGTGCAAGGCCCTAGTTCTGAAAGTGCCAGATTAAGGTCAGGCGTTCATTATCCAGACAGAGGCCTTGGTTTTTGGGATTGGAGAAGTGTTCGCGCAGCTGAACTCTCAAGGGATAGAGCAACCTATCGCCTACATTAGCAGGTGATTAACAACAAGGGAAAGGAATCAGGCCACCATTGAAAAAGAAGCTTATGCAGTCATGTCGTCAGTGAAGAAGCTGAAACCCTACATCTTTGAGTTGCACTTCACTATCCCAACAGACCACTGGCATCTTAGATGGTTAATGGCCATGCAAGTGGAGAACCCTAAGCTTTTGCGGTGGGCCATATCCCTACAGGACATCCAGCACAAGCCAGTCTCCCAGCAAGGACATGCAGATGGCCTCAGCCAGTACTTTTGCCTAGATGATGAATCAGACCCTCAGTAGGGTGGTGGTTCACAGGCTGAGGGGCATGTGAGGAATTTGACCATACTCATGCTATTTGTCTGCTTGGCTGGGATTTTTTAAAATGTTCATTAAATTGAATGATGGTAGACACACATTTTCCTATGCTTAAACCACAACAAACACATAGACGACAGACACAGTCCTCTCCTGTCATATTTAGTTGGAATGTGACAGCCAGGCGGGCACAATGTCATCTCCAGGAAGGGGGAGGACCATCTTCCCCCTGCCAAGGCCAGCATGATTAACTGACAAAGGCTCACACCTGAAACACTGGTACCCCGGAAGTTGATTCTTCACACAGTTGCATGTTCTATATCCTGTAAATCTATTGAAGTGCCCAGTGCTCCACCTTGTTCATCACTCAACTGTGTAGCCACACTTCCGTCAGCCATTGCGCAGCATGCTCAGCCTCAACTCCATGTCATTCAGCATACAAAGACTCATAAAAAACCCTTACAGTCTGCACAGATTCCTTCCTGTTCCCAAACAGTAGCACTGTTCACATCCCTAACGCCACCATACGCTTACTTCACCCTGTAACAACCTCAGCATGTTGTTGTGCCACATATCCAATGTACCTGAAGATGCCAAACCTCTCAACGCACCTAGCAGAGCTCCCCACCTCCGTTTCACTTGGGGCTACTATGTCATCTCCCTGCCCACGTTGATCGAGCCAGATCAGTTCCCCCTCTTATCAAGACACCATGCTGCTAGCTCCATACCAGTGGCCGAAATACAGAGGCATCTAACAAAGACTTTCGTCCAAGCTCGTCCCAAAGTGTCAGTTCAAAAGCCCATCCAGCATCATATCACTATGAACCTCCAAATCGGGATAGGAGCTGCCTTGCACTGGTTCTCCAGTCAAAGAGGGGTGTGTGATCAGACAACATCCTGCGCAGAAACTCTTCATTCAAGACTAGTCTAGCTTCCTCTGTACCCAGAAAGGCATACTCAATACACAAAATGGAGCTATGCACCCCAGAATAATACGAGTAGCAGTGCTTCCATCCATGCTTTACATGCCACAAATCACTTAGCAACTGGTATGACAAAAATCTTGTGATGGTTCTGGACGCCGTGGCAGTGGCCTGTCATGCACGTATGTGGAATGCAGCTTCTTACATAGGATACGGTTGAAATCCCCTAGACACAATACCCAATGCTCATGGTGCCTCACTATCAGTTCACTCATGTGCTCAAAGAAACCTGCTTGATCCACATTCGGAGCATAGGTGCCACGAGTTAACACCGGATGACCCAGGAGCCTACCCACTATCCTCACATATCTCCCATTGGGGTCGGTCAACATTTGACACACTGAAAATGATACATTCTTCCTGACCCATAGAAGGACCCTCCTACCATTGGAGGAGAAGGACGACCCTACCACCAGTCCATACCATATAACTCACAGCCTATTTAATTCCGCCCCATCAAATGTGTCTCCTGAAGTATAGCCACATAAACACTGTGTCTAACAAGGTATGAGTGGATTTTGCTCGTCTTCACACCACTATCAATAGCCCTGTGCATTCCAGCATATCACGTTAAGGGACGCCATTGTTATACAAGTAACATATCCTCATGTCTGCATAATGGGAACAGCCTGGAAACACGCTGGCACTGCCTAACTATGAAAAATAGAACCCAATCTGGACAATAGAAGACAACATTACAACCACCACCCTCACCCACCAACCCCAGTTTTTCCCAAACCCACCCTGCGTCCACTCCCCCAACACACAGACGCACTCGCCCAAACCTCTCAAAGAGGGCAACAGGCCCATCATACATTGTCCAAAAAGTGGTCCTCTCCAGAAATTCAGACGTCACCCAAAGACAGTGTTCAGGCTCCAAGAGGAGAACTCTAGAGTCGGCCAGCACCAACAAAAAGGGGACACCCTTCCACAAGGGAGCCGCCCAGCCTGATCTGCCCATCCAGCATACAGAAATAACAAACCTCTGACCCACCCTTATCCAACCACATCAAAGTAGCAGGAAGTCCAAAATCTCTTTTCAAAAACAGAACATTCTCCAATGATGGTTCAAAATAACACGACACTCTCCTACCCACATCACCACAAGACCATCCAGGAGAAGAGAGGAAGAGCCCCCGCACTCAATGAGGTAAAGTTGTCGACCCACCACCCTGTTCATCAATCATCCCCAGGCCACCACCAGTCCCACCCAATGCTAGACTGCCATTGGCACTCATCACCACCCTCCCAGACAGCGCCCCGCTAGGCTGTAGTTTATCAAAGCAAAGAACACGGTAATGACCAGGGCCCAAAGGTTTAGCACTAGAGCCATTCCACTGCACACCACCATGTCCAATGGTTTCCAGCCAGTCCCATGCCTTCTTTAGGATGGAAAAAAAGAAGGACATATCTGGAGCCAGGACCCTCAGCTTTGCAGGATAGAACATCATGTATTCGAAGTGAAGGTCCCTTAGCTTCTTCCTAACAGTCTGAAAGGAGTCCTGCTGCTTTTGCACGTCTCGCAGAAAGTCAGAGTATATTAGGATTCTCGATCCACTAACCTGCACCCATCATCTTGCAACACTGCATCTCCGCTGCAGAAGTTCAAAAATGTTGCAATTAGGACCCACAGTGAGGCCTCCGAAGGAGAACGCATAACAGGCACGCAGTGTGCACTGTGTGCCCTTTCGGTCGCCTCAACATGACTTTTATGTCCAGTGTTTTCAACAAAGATTCTCCAGAAACAACTCTGCACTGGGCCCTTCGCCGCCAACTCGGGAACGCCAAGGATCCTCATGTTACAAACTCCTTGTTCGACCATCAGCGTCCTCGGCCCTGCACTCCAAGGATATGTTCGCTGAGCCAGGACATCTACCCAGGCCTTCAACACGGCCACTGCATCCTCCGTATTGCTCACACTTTTCTCCAACTTAGCAACTCTCTCATTAACCTTCTGAAGGTCCGCTGGCACCAGTGACACTTCAAACCCCACAGTATCATCTGTGTTTAGGAGACATTGGTGGATGCAATCGATTTTTTTTTGTTAAGTTGCCAACTTACACAACTTACAAATTATTAGTATCCCGGTACAACGTGTCGGGATGCTAACAGCAATAAACCCCCTCAATTGGGGGCCATTACTGCGTCCAGTAATGCCCCAGGGCTTCGTTAAGGCTCTTGCTTCACTTGGGCCTGTAACTATGGCCCTGGGACATTATCGGATGCGTTAATGGCCCCCCAGCTCAGGTTTATTGATTAAATATTTCTCTCACTCTCAGTAGGAAGGGAGTCAACATGCACAAGCTATATCGAATCCATTTAGGCACATCTGGATTAACACCCTCATGTAGGGATGCTAACAGCAATAATCCCCCCTCACTGGGGGCCATTACTGCGTCCAGTAATGCCTCAGGGCTTCGTTAAGTCCCTTGCTTCACTTGGGCCTGTAACTATGGACCTGGGACAATATCGGACTCGTCAATGGCCCCCCAGCTCTGGTTTTTTGATGAAATATTTCTCTCACTGTCTATAGGAGGGGAGGCAACATGCACAAGCTATATGGAATCCATGTAGGCACATCTGGATTAACACCCTCATCCAACCTCTTGGATAATAGATATCAGATGTAAACCAGGCTTGTCGAGACCCTAGAACAAGCTACATTAAATAGAAGCAACAATGTCTAAAGATTATTTATGATGCCAAAACATTTAAGAAAAATTGCAACATAAGTCAAAAGCATGGAGGGTCGAGAATGCCAAGCAATATGCTTGGAGAAACGGGTGCAGAATGGGAATGACTCGCATGCTGAATCATGTAAGAGTGTGGCACAGGGGGCTCTTGAAGGTTTGGAAAAAAGGCTCATCATTGTTATATTGTGCCTTGCAAATGTTGCATGACTGCCCTATGCCTCCGGCCCTGAGCTGCGAAGTACAGCAATGGAAGACAGGAGAAACGACACGTTTCCCCTAATGCAGGACCCTGCCATATTTACCACGGCAATTGATTGCAGTTGCACAGCCAACCAGTCCCACTATGACAAATGGGTCTGATCACATTTATCGCCTGGCGGGGTACCTGTGATACCACAACAAAGATGTGACCAAATGCATGCTCTCAGCAGTGGGGTTGGTGTGGCGCGGGGCCCTTTGGATTTTGGGGATTGGGGTGGGGCTCACGCTTTTGACACTTTATGATCTTTCCAAGTTCCAGTAGTGTACGGACTACATGGGCTGATGTCTTTGCTTGCCCCGCAAAAGAATACACAGTTCAGAAAAGGGGATATTGTGCAGCAGTCCGGGACTTTTTACCCAATGGATGCCTCCTCAGGAGGGCCCTGTTGCTGGTGTCTCGTCTGCTTGTGTTTGTTTCTAGCAATGCTCTGATAATAGGCAGCAGCGTAAATAAGGCCCGCAGCCACACCATCCCATGAAACTTTGGGTCTTTGCTGAAGGGACCTGATCACCAACAGAGCTATAATGAGCAGCAGAAATGATGGCAATGAAAAACAGCATCCCAGCGCTTTGAAACGGGCCTCAAGCACGTCAAAAATGGCCTCAACCGAAAGTTTTCTTTGTTATCAGCAGCACCTTTCTAATGGGTGACTCTTAAGTCACTTGTGTCTGTGGTGGGACATGTCTCAATGGAATAACACAATTTAAAGATTATTTAATATCCATGATAGCTTGGCAAGCCAAAGGAGGATTGCTTTTATGTGAATAGTCGATGTTCTAAACATCGTTCATAACAGCAAGATAGACGGTTGTCACAATCTCTACACCCAGGTAAACTTAGATTTTTTCTTGTATTACTGTTTTAAAGTGTTGAAATGAGACTGGTGTAAAAGAGGGGCTTTCATATAATAATAAAGTCATAATCATATTCTTTTGACTTATTATGTTTACATAAGGATTTGCATATTCTTAGATTTTTCTAGATTTTTCTAAAATGTCAGTTGATTCTTTGGCAGGTAAAACACACAGAAACAGAATTATGTCAGTCCTTGAAAGACAGAACTTAAATTTGTGTGCATAGCAAAGTTCAGAAGTATGTAGTCAAGTGCATAAATTGCAGATTGAGTTAAAATGCCAGCTTCCATGCTTGAGCATAGAATATGATTCTAAGCAGATAATTGAACAGCAATCAATAAAGCACTACACACAAAACAGGCACACGCGTCAACCAAACAAAGCAGAGCAAAAAGAAAACAGTTTAGTCAAGACTTGATTACCTGTGACTCTTTTTATTTAATTGACAGCAGATGCAACCAATTGCACTAAAGCATAAACAAAGGTTTCAACATTTAGCAAATCCCAATGTTATAAGCACATAGTAGGGAATAACGACACATCATTAAGATGGATGTGTATTCAGACGTATGTGCCGTCTACCACTCTCGATGCAAATAGATTGTTTTCCATTGGGTGTTGCAAAGGTGACACCCTGAGCCAAAACCTAAAAAAGCTGATTGATTCAGTGTGTCTTTCAGAAGCACGTGTGGATCACATCTGGCAAGTGCAGGGGTGCCTGCTGCTCACCGCCATTTCTAGCAGCCACTCAGCAACTTGAAGCTTCATCTGCATTTCAGCAATTGTCTGATGTGCGTCAAAAGAGCCACCCCTGCTGAGTGTCTGCATAATTAAAAGCCCCGTCACCAGGCTCAGCAGTAATCAACCTTCCATTTTACAAACCCTTCCTCACAGTTTCCATAGCTGCGATCTCTCCCTGGTCGATCTCTCACTGGGCATTTTTGTAAGGCACTATCAGTCGATCCAGCTGCTGATGGAACCCCTCCTGCAGCAGGCCAAATACGACGCGTGCCCCCTCTCTGTTAGGATACCTGGACAAATTATTAGGTCTCCTCTGGTCTCTTCAGTGGTGTTCATACCAAAATCAAAAGTGGGATCATGTTTGTATGCTGACCTTACCTTTACACAGAGTGCAGTCTGCCTACACTCACACATTAAAGCACCTTTGATCACAGAGCAGGGCGAGCTCCACCAGGGGATCTGCCCTGAATCTCTTCTTGGACAGTGCCTGTCGAAAGCCGGAGCCAGCCACAAGCCCCACCTATTAAAAAATATAAAGAAAACATTCCTGGTGCGCCGACAGCACTTACAGGAGCACGTCTGCCTGAATTCCAGTCGCAGCCACCTGGCCTACGGTCCTTTCGCAACTACTCATTGTGTCTCATTACGACCCAGGCAGTAAATTACCACCTGGGTCGTACCCTTACCACCATGGTGTAAGCTACGTTTACACCATGGTGGATGGCGGATTTACCGCCCCATTCCAAGGTGAGTGGGGCGGTAAATCCCCATTTCCCATTTTACCCTTCCCCATTCCCATTTTTGCCCCATAGGTCATAATGGGAGTGGGGAAGGCGCTAATTACGCCACCGTAAATTACGGTGGCGTAATTAGCACCATGGTCCCTTAGCGCCATGGATTTTAATGCCTGCAAAAAGCAGGCGTTGAAATCACCACGGCGCTAAGGGACCTTGTAATCAGGCGTTAAGGGTCGGTGCCGTTTACGGCGCCGTTAACCCCTTAACGCCTGACTCGTAATGAGGCTCATTGTTTGGCTGTTGAAGGACCGTGAAGTCAGGCGTCCGACACCATAATTCAGGCTGACTCGCTCCCATATGTGCTGCTGCCAATACCTTGAGCCCCCTTTTCTACCCCAAGCCAGTTTAGCCAATTTTCATGCTGCTTTCAGCCTCTGTTCTCACCCCAATTCCTTGTAGACCCTTTTCACGCCCCAGTTCCTTTTAGGCTGTAGATGAGCAGTTGGATGGATATACCATAACTCCAACCCCCTCACCACCGACATACTGGAACAGCAGAAGAAGAGCTGCATGTGGGACCCCCTATGTTGCCCCTATAATGCATTGAGTGTACGAGAGACAACATGCACTCAGACAACCACATCAAATGTATCCTCGCACTGAAAGAGTGGAATGATGTCTGCACCCACTATTGGATGTAACGCTCAGTGAAATCTGATGACGGCAGAGTAATGTCATGGAGAAGATATACAAGGGCATACTGAAACTATATGAAAATGCTTAAGAGAGATGATGTAATAAAGCAACAAGAGAAACATGTACAAAATGATAAAGTAATCATGTACTCAAAAGAAGATCAAGTAACTTGTGGGCCAATAAGTGTAAACACACAGCAACGCAAGGTAGATGAGACATATGGTAGCTTGCTAAAGGGGAAAATATAACATGATAGGAAAATGGATGTCGGCTCGTGCAAAAATTAATTCGTACTACCTCAGGAACAGACCTGGGCTGCAGATTCAGGAGACGTTGGAAAACCTCTTTGTGTGCAAACAAAGGGGAGTCTATGTTGGCCTTTGATTGAGGATGCTATTTCATGGAATAGCTGCAAAGAACAAAGGGAGGCAGACAGAGAAGCCATGAGCGTGAGATATATTTCTCTTAGATTAAAGAAGAGGACATTGTGTGCCAGAGTCAAGTATTGGACAATTAACAGTGGATAAGGCTCCTACAAGATGGAGTGAACAGTAAATGCGAGGTTGAAATGGACAAATATGCAGTCTCCTCACACGTGATGCAGAAAATTGAAAACAAGGGCTATTCATTAAGCTGCAAATGAAGATAGTGATGTGCTTATACTCCCTTGAATGTCCCAGAATGGAGAAGACTAATAGGTCAACTACAGACGGGAAACTTTGGTTTATGGTTAGGCTGATGAGAGATGATGGACTAATTGAGATAGTGGGCAGTAATCTTAGTGGAGCCTACCAAGTATCCAAAAAATAATCTCCCCCTATTGGTTTTTTTCTAGAAACTCTTTGAGAAGAATTCTCCTTGAAGTACAATTGTTCACACACAGAGCAGATTAGGTGTATTTAACCTATCAACAAGATAGTGTCAAAGAATCAGGAAGCAAGGTGCCAGAGGCAATAGAAAAAGGTGCGTTAAAAGTAATGTTTTGAATTGTCTGAAAGGCAACCTTTCAAGTTGTTATTTTTTACTGTTGAGTTTCCTATTTTTTTGAATAAGTGATGAAACACTAATAGTGAAAATATTGTCTATGTTTCTATCGTAGGAATTGAATTCAAGAAACACATGTATTGTTGGAACAAATAGTGTCATTAGCCCTGAAGATGGACTGTCAGAAAAGTCCGAAACGCGTTGGCAACACACTGATAAATCTTGATACTAGTTTGGTTTGGTGACTTTAACCAAGAAATTTGTCTTACTTTATTTTGTCATTACCCAAAAAGGGATTTTGTGAATTCATGTATGAAAACAAAGTTTTATGATTTAGAATGTATTTAACAATAAGGCTTTGAGAGAAAAAAACTATATATTTTGATTAAAATAACCCATGAAGGGTTTTTCTACTTTCACTAAGGTTGTAATATTTTGTATCAAATAACGGATTTGCGAAATTGTGACACCCTGTGAATTGAATCCAAAAAAGTAAAATACTATTGTTGGATATAACACAACAGTGAAGCGGTGACTGTACACCTTGCCTAACCACCTCGTACCTTAGGAATTTAAAACCTAAAAAAAGAAATCATACCTTCAGTCAAAATCTGAATTGCAAGCAGTGGGAACCTTCCTATAGCCCACGTGCCTGCAACACTAATACGTTTTGGGATTTTATTCCCTCTGGAGTGCACTAAGGGTTGGCAGGTAGTAATACACGCCTTTCCTTTCCAGTAATCTTACGTGACTCAAGCACCTGGGTTTTGGTGTCCTTACGTGCTGCTCGCCGAGCCAAAAGTCCAAGATTGTGTAGAAATACCAACCAATCAGTAGGTCTATGGGGCAACTGGCTATACAATGTTGCATAGATCAATCTGCTGCTCTTTTGTCTGCTTAATCAGTATTATATGCATTTGGAGGTAGTTTGGGGCGTGTTTTACAGTTAAGAGACAGTTAATGAAGTACTAATTTGTATACATTCTATAATTAGATATGTTCCGGTAACTGATCCCTCCTGTCAATAGGTTTTACAGTTTGCCACGTAGGATGATGTCATAGATGACGCATAATGGGGTATACAACCTCTGTGTAATCAAGTTTGTGTGTACAATTATCAGTTCAATGTCTCTTGGTGTACACTGCTTTATGGCGTTAAGAATAAAGTAGTATTTTGCCATATTCTTTAAGTCTGTTCGGTTATATGGTCTGGTATCTTTATTGGTAATTCCATCTAGCACAAGAGATGCTTCAAGGTGCTAGAGCACAATACCCTTTTGTTTGCCCTTTTGGATGTCCCAGTCTTGTTTAGCAACTTGTTTTGCCCCTAGCCCTAGTTCTTTCCCCTAGCACGGTTTAGCCCCATTAGCAACCCCCAATTCTGTTTAGCCCCTTTTCCTGTCACCAGCCCCCTTAAAACCTCTTTGTTGCCCCCAACACCTTTAGCCCATTTTCCTGCCCCTTTAGCCCTTTGTGTTGCTCCCAAACACCTTTAGCCCCCTTTCTTACCCCAAGCCCTTGATGCAGGCCCTTCCCTTGTTTTGTGCAGCCAATTCCCTGGCTCGGCTCCTATTTGGCCCTAAGAGGCAGGCCAGACCGCCAGGCTCAGCCCTGGCTCGGATCCCCATGATTGGCCTGGCTCTCCCAGGTTTACTTGCTCACGATAAACTCACTCTTGCAGCCGGCAGGTGTCTTCCTCACTCTGATTTCACTCATCTGCCAGTATGATGTTGACACCAACCAGACTCACAGCAAGAGCATTTCATTACAGTGAGCTGTGCAAAGTTGAGGAAAGGAATTTTGGAGGTAGATGTTGAGTGTTTGGATGCACAGGAGTGTTCCGCTGCACAGCCACATCTCCCCACCAGAAAACATTGATAGTCCTCATTAAGACTTTGGTGGTAAATCTAGGTTAAATCTGACAAATTACCATAAAAAATGGTTTACCAATACTGCCAACTGATACCATTGTATTACCACAGTATTTCAAGTAGAGGTATGGTTGTATAAATCCCCATTGTTGTTGTCCACAGTACTCCATGGTGATTCTGGTGGATTTACCCCAAATGGTAATTGTTAAATCCACCAATCATTGTAGGTAACAAAAGGATGTACCTAGATTTTTTTGCTGGGGTGCATTCTCTACTTTTCCTCTACACTCGTCATTTCAGCGATGTGTTAAATGTGGCAGGAATTAAGTTGCTGGCAAAAAAGGGGAGGTACCTGAATAACCACAATTTTTTCAGCACACTGCCAAACATGTAATGAGGCCCCTTTGTAAGGTCATGTTGTTTCTTGCAATGTAATTGTTCCTTTGCATATGGTAGCTGGATTTCTTCAGGTGTTTTGCTACATTTTGTGTGTGCGCATAATCTACATAGATGGACGGAAATTGAGTAATCTATCCTAAATATCAGATTATTAAAGTATTTTCCTCTCTGTTTGTGTCTGAAATATGTCATGAATCTTAGTGAAGCTGGTGTCACGGCTGTCAGGGTACAACATTATATTTACTATATTAAGCAGTGTAATTTTTGTGTGATGGATTTATTTGATTTTTGTTTTAGCAGAATAGTGCCATGGGAAACCTGAGACACTTCGGGTGCAATTTGAATATGCTGGGAAGGAAAGCAACCTCTCCCACCCACATAAGAACTTTAGAGTGAGATGAATCTCATAGATACATCTGTGATGTACTGGGGCGGAAGAGGGCCATGCTAAAAGAACTTGCACAAACACAACGTTAAATGTAAATGCATAGAATTCGTGCACGCATATAAGTAAGCGCCATTGTTGTAATGATGGTAGAAACATCTGGCCCGCAAGGCTGCACGGTAAACACAGGCCCAACGAAGAAACCTGAACAGGCCCAAGCACTGATGGGAGAAAGACCTGTGTTGCTAATTCCCATAGAAACTTCCCTTTGTTCCTTAACTGTTGCAAATACTTGTTATCCCATGTAGGAGTCCACCCTGCAAGGCTGAGGTGTCTCACTGTGCACATTCATCACAACCAGACTAAAAGCAAACCTCCAACCCCCACCCATCCCACCAGGAGTTATGACACCCACAGCTGCCCCAGTCCAAGACCCTTGAATTCAGCAATAGTACTGTGACCTCAGACCACCACCCATAAACCATAAACCATAAATTATAGTCCAACGCAAGAGTGGAATCCTTGGGTGCGGATAGTGCAATTTGGAATGAGAGAAGAATGTGTGGGTCAGCATGATCTTAAGCATCCCCCTGTGCCAGTCCTACAGCTTCCCAGGTGCCTGCCAACATGATAGAATAGCATTGTCTTACAATAGTAACTAATGAGGAAAGTTACCCTCATTCCCTGGAGACAATGAGCACAGCTGACCCCACGTGATGGAACACGGACTGACAGGGCTGGGACCAATCCCCTATGGAGTGGGCCGCCCATTTATATGGTCTCACAAACCAGCCACGCAGGTTTTTACTGTATATGTGACATATCTAGTGACAATGTGTTTCCTTAAACCCTTCTGTTTGTACTATTTTTCGGTAGAATGTTCTCGTGCAGCAGAGTTCTTGGCTGGCCTACATATTTTTGTGTGATTAAAAACGTGTTATCCTTGCAAGAATCTCTTGTCCTTTTTTCCCTAGCAGTTGTATATTTTCTGTCGTGAGCATTCAGTGGCATGCCTTCAGATACATGAAGGTGTGGATAAGTGTGTAAGCATCGATATAATTGTTCCAGAGATATAACTGTAAAAATGCTATCTTTTTAGTTTTGCCTCATTTATGTAGCACACTTGTGCTAACTATACTTCGGACTAATGTTTTGCTCTAGATGTGCTGAGATCTGACTTTGGAAGTTGGAGGCAAATGCAAATCCTTAGTGTTATTTAGCAGAAGAAAAGCTAGTCTCATTTAGAAGCAATTCTAGTGTCAGACATTTGCAATTTCACAATATGGCTAGCCTTCTTTGGCCCATGCTGTACCTCTGTGGTTACCAGAATTATTTTAGTATGTCTGTTATTAATGACATGTCATCCAACACCTCCAGACTTTTAAATGTATTAGGTATCTGGGACTAATTAAAAAAATGTGATACCTTTGGAGATGGTTTTGAGATAGTGACATCACCATTTCAAAACGACCTTTAAATTCAACGTAGTTACTCATATCCAGTAACTACTTGTAGAAATGAATAAACTGGTGTATGTTTGTGTCTATACATACACACACTATTAATAGGCATAGTAAAAAGTGTTATGCACAGAGTGGTGAACTGGCATGTTTTTACTCTTCCTTTTAGCAATCCCAGGTGTGCAGATGCTTACTTTCAGACTTGGTGGATCGGCGTTCTCTTGACTAGCCGCTAAACTTTGGAATTCCTTCCAGAGAGAAATACTACCCATGAAGGACTATCTAACATTCAGAAAACTCCTTGTTAGGCAAGATTGTATGCAGTACCCTGTGGGTGACTGCACCAGATCTGTCCTCTTGGCAATAGTTAACCCGACCGTTGGTATAAGCATGTACTACACAAGTTGGTAGAGTGACTGAGCAGCCAGGCTTATCTCAAGAGGGGTGAATGTGAGCTGTATTGTTTTTACACGGAGATTCACAGTGAAAGTTTTCCAAATAAACACTTACTCTCAAGGTTTCTTGATTAAACAATTATTTATTAATTTAACCATCAGTTGAATAAGCCTTCTTTAGAAGGGAGAAAATATATATAACACAACAATATACTTCAAAATACATAGGGGGTCATTCCGAGTTTGGTGGTAGCACGTGCGCTCCTGGCCTCCCCATAGCACTTGCTTAGCCCCTGTGGCCCTCTTCCACCCACTCCACTTCCCACCCCATTTCACGTGCACTCTCTCCTCCTCTTTAACCTTCACTTACCTTCCCACCCAGCACTTTGCATCTTGTGCAGACCGGCACTGCCGCATCCCCTCTCCCTTGCACTGTTTGTTACTACATAGGGGGTCATTCCGAGTTTGGTGGTAGCCATAGTGCTATTAGCACCATCACTGCCTCCAAAACCGGGTCTGGGTCTGGTCTGGCTGAATGGGGACTTACCGGGCCATTCCGACCCTGGAGGACCCAGTAAATCCCCATTCAGTAAACCATTCCCCATTCCCATTTGAGCCCCCATAGGGCTCAATGGGAATGGGGAAGGCGCTAATTGCGGGGCTGCAAATAGCGGGCCCGTAATTAGTGCCCTGGTCCCTTAGCGGGACCTGCTAAGGATGTGTGGCCTGACCACACGTCCTTTGCGGGTCCCACTAAGGGACCTCGGAATTGGGCGGTAAGGGTTTACCGGCACCGGCATCCTTACCGGTGCCCGTTAACCCTTACCGCCCAACTCGGAAAGACCGCCACAATCTCAGTTTCTTTAAATCAGTAGATACCCATTTGGGATGGCACACAGGTACTTCCTACACCCTCATGTGACTTAAATGACTAGGACACTGTGGACATTGAAATGTCACTGGCACGTTTAGAGCAATATTAAGGTTAGTGTCAAACAAGAAAGATGAGGGAATAAACAATGGTTAACAAATATACAATTATTCTTAAGCAGGTTAAGTACTTTTTGAACCCTCCAATGTAAAATAGATGAACTCTTTCCTGGAGGAAAGGCAAAGCACAAAGTCAGAGGTAGGAAAAGTCTTTCAGGGAGCTAGGACAGCCAATGTTAGTTGAGCAAAAGTCTAGGTGAGCTGAAGCACTTCTTGCATGCAGGTAAAAAGGCTTGTGAGGGGCAAAGCTGCAAGCAACTCTGCAAGGGCAACCAAGACAAGTTTCAACTGAGGTAAGAGGTAAATCCCCTTAGTTGTACAGTACCTTTGGGTAGAAGAAAGTGGTTACAGCTGGTTCTGTTCCTTTGTAGGTTTGCAGATCCTGTTGTTCCTGGGCCTGGATCATGGGGACAAGAGGGAGGATGCCTGGGGACTCCTGCACTACGAATGGTAGGTAAGCGGCAGCAATGGGCACACTTCAGATCAGCAGCACTTAACTGTTTCAGCTCATCACGGCTCTCACAAACAGCACCACCGTGGTTATGGATACCTTTACGGACTCTCCTTGCATCTGGGTTCCAGCACTCTGTTGAGGTGGCTCAGGCTTGGTCAATCCTGCTTGATGGGAGTCTGGAGTATCTTCCTAGAGCTCAGGTCCGACTTAAAAAAAAGACATTTGAGTCTGGTGTTCCTTTCCCTGGCAACTGGCACCTGCAGCAGCAATGGAAGTTCAGCCAGTTCCAAGAGGATATCCAGACAAGTTTTCTTTGAGGTTGATTTGTCCCACCAACCCAAGGTGAGAAGTCGTCCTTGCAGGGCTTCTGTAGTCGGAGAAAATTCAGAGCTTCAGCAATGCAGCAGGGCTTTACCGTGCAAACCAATGGTCCAGGGGTTGCAGCAAGTGTCTCTTCCAAGTTCTTCTTCAGATATCTTTGTCCAGTGGTCGACTCTGCCTTCCAAGACAAAAGCTGTGCCTTTTATGCAGGTATCGCCCATTCATTTGCAGCATAGCGGTTAATCACATAGCAGGGTGGCTGTCCTCCGAGGACATCCAGCTGGCCAATCACCTTTGGATGCATTCCTGTAACCAAGGGGATTAAGCACAGGGAGTTTCATGCACCTCCCTCACTTCCTGCCCCTGCCAGACATGCTAGAGGCGGAGGTGGAATTCACTGGTGAATCCTGCCAAAGACAAAATGAACAAAGGGACCAAACCTGGTTTGGTGCACAGAGTAAATCTCAAGAAGGACTGTTCCAACAAGAAATGGTGAAAAAAGAATACCAGGGCCATTTTGACAAAATGGGCGCCCATGGGTGCTTCACTGCAGCTGCAATTGCAGCCCGCGGTAAAAACACACAATGGTAGGAAACGTAAACCACTGCCACCAGCCATTTATAGTAGAAAGGGTAACATAAACATGTTACATGAGAAACTAGACACAGGGATACTAAGTAAACCCTCCAGCACCCTATGGTAAGATAGTGTGTGCTGGGTCTAGAAATGTGCAAATTGTAAGTAAAGTCAATTTCAGTTCACTGTTCTTGGAAACAGTAGTTTTACCAAGAGAAGGTATTTAAACCTTTGGGAAATATAAGAGACTTCCCTTTGTCACTGCACTGAAGGTGCTGTTTGTCACAATGTAAACAAGAATCCTATGGAGTTTTTCAGACTCCAAAGTCAAAAGAAATAACAGAAAAATACATGAGAGAGTGGGAAAAAGGTCTCACTCTCTCAAGGTTAGAAATGTCCTACAGTCCAGCAAAAAGAGCTGGGGGTCTCTAAGGTAAAAGGGAATTAGCGCATTTCTGCAAATTCACCCTAAGACTCCCAAAAACATGGCTCTTCAACTCAGAATGGGACAAAAACGAATGTGCAGCATGCACAGCTATGGAATGTACACACAAATGGAAAGACAGGGGACTAGGCCAGACCACGATTAAGTGTAGGGAAGTAGAGGCCTCTGAGTGGGAGGGAGACCCAGGTGCACCCATTCCCATAGAGGGCCCTACTAGAAACAAAGGAGAGAAACTGGTCCAACCTAATTATAATCACAGACAGAGGGCATTCGAATTAAAGGGGGAAGAGTGGTGACCAAACAGATAAAACATGGGGCCCAGGGAGCACAAGGGCACAGGGAAGAGGCCCCCCACTCTCACAGGGCCTAAGGAGGTGATGGTGGCTGTACACAGGGATGTTCCAGGGTATAAGGCGATGTGGACATCCATTAGTCTGAACACGGGGGCTGGAGGAGGTATTTAAACCTTTGGGAACTCTAAGAGACTTCCCTGTGTCACTGCACTGAAGGTGCCTAGGGAGGTCATTGTGGCTGCACACAGGGATGTGCCAGGGGACAGCGATGTAGACATTCATTAGTCTGAACATGGGGGTGGAGGAGGTATCACCACTAAATACCCCTGTTAACAACCCACAACTCTTCACAGAACATAGGACTGGGAACCCTAGCACACCACAATGCATGCCACTGGTAGGGATATGTGCTGCAGGTGGGCAAAACTGAGGGGGTAGGACAAAGCGGGGACCCTGCTACATAAAACTCTCTCTGCCTAAATACCTCCCTGTTAAAGCCTTTCGGTCTTCTAGCTCCAACTCTCTGAGTATTAGTTGCTTCTCTAAGCAGAGAATGGAGGTAGATCTCTCTCTTCCACAGGAGCCTCCCTTTGGAACGGTCTTCCTGTCCCTCTCAGGCTTGAGCCAGATCTCCTAAATTCTGGAAGCTCTTCAAGACCCTCCTTTCTCTTCTTCCATCCATCTACCCCTCCTCCGCTAACATCCCTGTCTGTCACAGTGACTGGCTGCCTGGTTTCCTCTGAGTTCTACAGGCCATCAGTCCCCCTCAGCCCAGTCCTCCTCGTACTTAGCATGTGGACCTCACCCACCCTGCACCCATTGCAATCCCTGGCACGTGCGCTCCTGGCCTCCCCATAGCACTTGCTTAGCCCCTGTGGCCCTCTTCCACCCACTCCACTTCCCACCCCATTTCACGTGCACTCTCTCCTCCTCTTTAACCTTCACTTACCTTCCCACCCAGCACTTTGCATCTTGTGCAGACCGGCACTGCCGCATCCCCTCTCCCTTGCACTGTTTGTTACTGCACTTGCACAATCTGAATGTCACAAGGCATAGTAGGACCGTTACTGTTATCTTTCTCCCTTGTTGTTCCCCCCTCCCTTTTGTCCTGTGGCATCTTGACACACAATTTGTTGTGTAGGTGATGTACAAATATCCAATAAATAAATAAATACAATGATCACCACTAACCAACCCCACTAAATAACTCATCCCTCTGTGCACACCTCTCAAACTCTAGACTAAACACAGCCATCCCTCTACAGCACAAAAAACCGCACGCACTTCACTACTCCGCAAACTACACACAGCCTTGCAGAACAGCACATGACAACTACCGACCAAATATTCCGCCTACGACCAGCGAATGGTCTAAACCAAACTGAAGCTGCCAATAGCACACAGTACTAGTTTTCCCACTCAGTCCTACTAGCATACCCCCACACCTAACCCTCTTGCTTTTCAGATCCGCTAGAGCACCAGGGGTCCACTCAGGTGATGAAAGTGCACGGTATAAATATCCTTTAACAAAACGTAACATTACATTACATGTTTGGACTTTCCACTTGGTTAGCATAAGCGTGTTTGAGAAGGTAATATCACCAACAAAAAATGTGCTACCATTTCATCACAGCTAGTTAATTAAATTGCCATAAAAAACAATGATTATCTACAAAAGTGCAAATCTGTGTGATAGTTTGTGTTTACATACACTTTACATTTCTAATAGTGAAACAAAAGCCATGAATAAACTTCAGTGTATGTACATTGTTTTACTATGGGCCTCATTACGACCCTGGCGGAAATCGCGGTGCAAAATGCACCATGGAGCACGGCGGAAAGCTGCCGATAGCGCCATGGGGGTTGGCGGATTTACCACCCCATTCTGACCTTGGCGGGGCGGTAAATCCCCATTCCCCATTTTACCCTTCCCCATTCCCATTTTTGCCCCATAGGGTATAATGGGAGTGGGGAAGGCGTTAATTACGCCACCGTAAAATACGCTCCATGGCGCTACGGGAACTCGTAGTAGGGCGGACGGGTCCGCCGCGAATAACGCTGGCGTAAACCCACTCCGCCAGGGTCGTAATGAGGCCCTATATCTATTAGAGCCTAATGTTGCCTTTGATAGAAACCAGGAGCTGATGGCAAATCGAGCCTTGCATGAGAGGCATGTGCTAGGGCCAGAGGCACATTGCGCTTCTTGTCATTTCACCTGCGCATCAGGGATACCAGCTTTACTGGTGAACCGCTGGCTCTCCAGCGGGGAAGACAGTACATAGCTACTTACTTGCTTTGCTGTGTGTCTACTCTATGGGCCTCATCACGATTTGGACGGACCGGGCTAATAGCATTACCGCCACCCATAGCGCTAGATCAATGGTTGGGCGGTAATGGGTATTCCCCATTCCCCATTGGGTCCATTGGACCCAAAGGGGCATATTCGGCACAATTAGCGCGCGCTGATATGGAGCGCTAATTGTGCCCGAAAATGGGTGTTAAATTGGCGCATTTACCCCCAACTTCGAGCTGGGGGTAAATGCTGTCAGACTCGTGATTGGGAGGATTCTTAAATGTGGCAGTAATACTGTTACCGCCGCATTTAAGGGCTAGCGCCCAACTCGTGATGAGGCCCTATGTGTTTTGATGCAGAACTTATCATGACGTCCACCTTTATATTCTATTTTTTTCAGCAGCTCTAGCATTCAAATTGCTGTTTTATCAACAAACGAGTAACTGACGAGTGCATGCACTTTGGGGATTCCAGTGCATTTGTATGTGGTTTTCGAGCTTGTGCTTAAACTATGCCGACTCATGAGAACGTTATAAAATGTGAAAATGTCGCAATCTAACTGACCCACACACATTTAAATGCATTATGCTAGTGTTTTGTTATGTTTTTATGTGTGTGGCATTTATTCACAAAACATAATTTCCGCAGGCAAACACTGCATATCAAAGGATACCAAAAGGACGATCAGTTTCAACGCATTATATATTTTTAGTTTTGCCTTGCACTTTCAACTGGGCGGCAGATAATTATATAACAATGAATAATAGCCTACCAGACCTCTCAGACCTCTGAGGCCTGCAATAGCAGGCTTTATTGCTGATCAATTCCATAGTACTCAATGGGCCTCATTACGAGTACGGCGGTAGGGGGTTAACAGCACCGGTAAGGATTTAACCCCCTACCGCTGCATTCCGAGGTCCCTTAGCGGGTCCCACTAAGGCTGGCTCATTTTACCAGCCGCCCTTAGCGGGACCCGTTAAAGGACCAGGCAGCTAATAACAGGCCCACTATTTGTGGGCCCGTTATTAGCTCCGTCCCCATTCCCATTGAGCCCTATCAGGGCTTGAATGTGAATGGGGAATGGATTTCAGAATGGGGATATACCGGGACCTCCAAGGTTGGAATGACCTGGTAAGTCCCCATTCCGACTACCCAGACCCGGACACCGGTTTGGAGGCAGCCATGGCGCTAATAGTGCCATGGATACCTCCAAACTCGTAATGACCCCCAATGTATGAATTTTGCAAGAGTGGAAAGCTGCATTGGCCCTCCTGCACAATCTAAACGTGAAAGGCAGTGGTCGAAGTGGGCAATTGCGGTTGGGTTTGTTGCTCCTTTACATTGTTTACTGCCATTTTACCATTCCTATACTTTTATTTAAAAAATAAACTGTTCCGTAATGGCTTCGTTATAAATTAATAGTGTTGAAAGAAGGCGAAACGTGCACTTCAGTGCAGTGCACTGAACATTTCCTTGAACGGCAGGCACATGTGTTTGGGTGTTTGTATTGCACGTGGGAGGGGCTTGGAGATGGGGTTTGTGTGGAGCCTTGGCAGGCCAGCAGGGAACATACTTCCACTATTTCTTTTCATACAGTTTGTCCACTATACAAAGGTTAGCCTGGCCTGTGTCAGAGGCATCACTCAACTTGCGCAGTGTCCACCCAGATAAAAGTGGCTTTCTCATACTCCTCCTCATAGTCTGTCTGTGAGACAGCACCCTGCGGAGATCTGTATACAACCTGGAAGTCAAACATGTAAATCTAAGAAGATATGCTTGACCTTTTAGTCCCATAAGGTAGGGAAAATAAGATCTATGGCTTTTGAGAACATGACACACGCACAGACGTTCTCTTCCCGCCCTTCTCGCAACACCCCTTCCCTCCCCAAGCACACACTTGCAATAAAGAGACCACAGTGGACACATTTCCATCATGGCACACTAAGGATGACATTAAAATGTAGCACAAATGCATAGAAATAAAAATAGGTAGAATCTGTCTGTTAAGGTACAGGAGCACAGCGTGGCAGTTAGATGCAGCTATGGGTTAGATTGGCCCACGCGCTTCTAGGTTATTGTTTCTTATGTATAAAGCACCCCGAAATTAGACCAGGTTCATGTAATGCCAGGTTCATGTAATGCCATCCTAAAAGGGGCTGGCAGTGGGTGTGGCCATGGCAGGCCTTAAGCCCTGAACACCCGCCTTATCTGACTCAAATATTGACGTGCAGTGGTGCACACTGTGTACGATTCCTTGTACCCCAGCAGGTTGGTTCCTCCGGGGCTCACTGTAGCTCCTGGTTCTCAAAATGATTCTCTGGGAGCCCGTGTGGGATACGGGGGCTCTTCGCCCCCTGATCCCTGCTGCTTGACTCTCTATGTATCTTGATCACTGACATCAGCTTTCTGTCCCAAGATGACTGCCACTGACGTCACAAGGAATCGATTCCCTCCTCTCCTCAGCTAGGCTTCACAATAACACACGGAAGGTTATTATTGTATCCTTAAGTGCTTTGAATTCGAATGTGCCAGCGGGCCCTGCGGTGCCAGAAGAACCTATCAATTATAGTCATTAGCTAG
Source organism: Ambystoma mexicanum (assembly GCF_040938575.1). NCBI lineage: Eukaryota > Metazoa > Chordata > Amphibia > Caudata > Ambystomatidae > Ambystoma > Ambystoma mexicanum. The sequence goes on along the minus strand of NC_090923.1, from coordinate 687,011,670 downwards.
CACTTACTAGCTAACGAGAATGTACACCCCATTTTGCATAATCTATAGTAATAGCCAGAATTTGAGCAATCCATCCTCAATATCAGATTACGGAGATATGTTTCCATGGTGCTTGTTACTGAAATATATTTTGGAACCAATGACAGATGTTTTCACTTATGGTCATTTATGTTTGAGGTTTATTTGATTCTTATATAACACAAGCAACCCCAGGGCAAGCTCTCAGCCCTTGTGTACAATGTGCCTACATGAGGACATGCGTACATTCAGTAGTGGTAGGGAGAAGCAAAGTCGGGGAGATAGTCGGGATGAGGGAGAGGGATAGATAAGATGCTCAGCAAGGCATGAGAAGGAAAAGGAAGAAGAGCTTTGTGTACAATTGGACCGAATTTATTGTGGGACTCAACCGTATTCTATGAGATGCAGCGCCAAAGCGATAGCTGGAGAGGACATATGAGATGTGTCTCCATCAGAAGCCATTTCAGGGTCAGGCATTTACACACACACACAAATATATATATATATATATATATATATATATATATATATATATATATATATATATATATATATATATATATATATGTGTATATTGTATGATGTGGCTGGGGTTCTTCAGGTTGTGGAGTGTGTCGGACGGAACTCATTTTTCCATGTCTATTGTTATTAATTCAGTGCCAGTAAACATTAACTTGTACTCACTTGATTTATTCATGTATTTATTTATATGTAGAGCGCCGAAGCCCGCAGTCATCATGGCGCACAAACACAGGAAACAGAACAAAAAAGAAGGGACAGGTGACCGGTGGGCAAGAGAGTCAAAAGCGGGGCGGGTTCTGAGTCAGGAGTGGATGTTTGAAAGTAGTGGCCATGTAACTATGGTTAATTTACAGATAGTTTTCAGATGGAGATGCCACCATATCAAAACGTGCAGTGCAATGTACAGCTGCGGTGCTGCAAATTAAACTCTGAAACACATTATCTGACCTTCCATAGACGTAGTATGACATCACTCTCCCTACTCCATGCAATATTTGTAAAACAGGACCGTGCACAGAATAACACATCATACATGAACAATAGTCACACCATGCGTACACAGGAATTGATATCTGTGAAGAATTCACTGAGGTAATAGCAATAGAAGGGTGACAAGAACATTGACATGCTTTTGCGACCAACGACTCACCTGTTGGTAGTGTAAGCCAAGTTCAATGCTGAAGATCCCCACCAGTGCTTGGTGATTGCAGTCTCAAAAAATCACGATGCAAGGAATCTAAGACATAAACAAGGTATTATTTTTTAGCTAACACTGAAAAGTACATGGGTACAAAAACGCAGAAATTAGCCTACAAATAGGACAGAGTGTTTTATTTTTTTGTTGTTGACAAATTAAAATGCAATAACCTAGTCCACTTGTGGTCAATGATTTCACCACTTTTCACCTGGAAAACTTTAATGAGGAAGAACCCATCACAAATAACAGCGGCAACTAAAGGGAGTTGAATAGGAACACAGTTAGTGTAAGACATACATTCTTATCCAACCAAAATGGTGGGTCATGGTCACACAGGAAGACACATCTTGGCCACTGTAAAGCTCCTAGCTCGAAAGTCAAAGACCCAGGACATGAAACATTGAAATGCGGCATACCTCAAGAGATGGCAGCACACAGTTAGGGGTCCTCCCTATTTTTGAAGGCGTGCACCTGCCACTCATCTGCTATGAGCATGCTGGACTCCAGAAGGATGTTGAGAGAACATCAGGGTCTTTGTGTGCACTCACCAGACATCCTCAATCTACATAGCACAAAGTGTGCAAAAAGACATCACTTGTCTAATGTTGCTAATAACGTGATTAGAATACGCTTTAGACAGCAATTCCAAGTGAAACGGCTTCAAAGGTGCTAACAGTAGGTCATGCTGCCCCCGTATCCTTATTTACCAGTTTTTTTTTTGGAATATAGGGGTTGAGTAGTCTGTAGGCTACAGGTGTTATGACTGTGTGATGGTCATATATGCAATCTGCACAGTTTCTTTGTCTGAACACTGGCATTTTGGCTGGCTACAGACACTGATTCTGCTATCTGCCACTGCACTTGTGACATTTTGGCTGGCTGCAGACACTGATTCTGCTATCTGCCACTGCACTTGTGGAATGTTTAATAGTTGGGCAAGTCGGCGATGATTGCCCTTGTCAGCCCGATGGAAGAGAGCACTTTTATTTGTTGAGAGCTCATCATTTTGAGAATGAACTCCCATGCCTCTTCTCCAGTGAGATAAGGATGGAATCCAGTTTCCTCCAACTGGGGCAACCGTCAACAAAAGTAAGACAGGGATCTTCTGTTTAACAACATCCCCTCTACACGCATAAACAAACCATTGAGCTCCCAGGAATTTAGCCTCTCAAAAACTAGTGGCATTTTCCACTTGGAAACTGCCTCTGCTCTTCTGAATAGACTCACACTGGAACTCATTATGAGTTTTGCAGTATTTGAATGATCAACATTACCAAACAGAATTACCATTAATACAGATATGCTATGCCGTTATTCCCCATTTTGAAGTCTCAATGCACTTTATTGGGCAATGCACAGTATTATCACCAACGATAATAATGCACAGTATTATCACCAACGATAATAATGCTGGCACAATATCCTTGCCGCCATCTTTGGTAGTAATACTGCCAAGCAGGATGTTTTCTTATTTTTGCTTAGCAGGATTCAAACCTATAATCAGACGGATTGGTAAAACACGGGGTAAAGTTTTCAAAATCTGTTTTTACCTCCTCACCAAATTCATAACTAGGCCCACTGTGAACAAGCAGAACCATAATTGCAATGCTCTGCTGTGGCAATGGTTTCCAGGGGACGACTGCATTAACCGGCCACCGGTGTCCTTATGATGGGATATGCAGCCTCGTCCTGGAGTCTGACTGATGCTGCCTCGAGATACTCTTTCCATCACAGACGAGCAACTGCGGATGCTTAGTGGAGCAGAGGACCCACTGAAACCAGGCAAGCGCTGCGGTAAGAGAAGCCCCGGAGACACAGAAATACCTTCCGGCTGATATAACAAATAAGCTGACGGCAGCCGAGACCACATGATTGTGATGAATTGAGGCGGCCATTTTTTAAGCCTGATCATTACATTTGAATTGGATATAAAGGCGAGATAAATGTCTGGGATTTCACATTGGAGAAATAAATGGGCACTCACGAAGAGGGCCTGTCTTGATAAAACTGTACCCTTATCCGCCTGTGCTGCCAATGATGCCCGCCAGCCCATATCCCATGCTTCCTGTAAGACTGAATGCTTCACAAGGCAACACCATCATTCATAAAAATGCCCCCTTCAATACCCCGTTCCCTAGGGCCAAATACTGCATTTTACCATGTAACCCTGTAGTAACCAATTATATAATCGCACAGGCACGCTATGATTTCGAGTCTCTAGTTTGTTTTGCAGAGACATGTGCTACTTCCCAAATCAATAGCGACACTTAACGCAAGCCAACACATACATAAAGAAACGCTGGCAAATTAAATTCAACTGGAAAACCCATTGGGACACATATTCCTAAAAAGGACGCACAACTGAACACCACAACAGAACGGATCTTTTAACCATTGTGTACACTATACTATATAGAATCATTTATGTTGTGCAATGTGCACCCCGCAGGAGATCTGGTTCAGTGGCAGCTGGTGAATTGTTTAACTGGAAGGGCTTAAATGTATGTCCCAGACATGCCACAGCAACCAAGCACAGCGAGGGAGCCCACACAATAAAGGGTGGTTGGGAGGAATTCTACCCCCAAGAATTATTTTTAAATAATGGGTAAAATTGGAGCATTTTAGAGCACACTTTGTAGAAAAATTGGGTAAAATACCACACAGTTTGCAATTGGCTTTGTGGGGTAACTCATGAAAAAATCCAATATATGGAAGTCACCAACAGTACACAGGAGCAATTTTCCAACACATTTTTCATGATGCCTTTTCCCAAAATATGCACCAGTATAATACATTTTCACACTGGCTGTGCCCATACATCTCCATGCTGGCTGCACCATTATACCCTAGTATTCCCATATAAGAACACACTCATTTTTGTTTTGCGCATAATTCCAGTAATGATACTATAAGAAAACATGCTCATGTTTGTTCTGCCAATATATGGCAGGAAACCCACATAAGAACATATTCCAGTTGGCTTTACCATTAAACATGCATGCCAAAGTATGCAAACACAATGATGCCCCATACAAAATGGCATACCAGAATAAGAAATGACTAGTCTGGCTGCTTGAAATGGCAGTCTGGCTACATAATAACACTTATGCTTGCTTTATCAAAGATGCACAATAAGAAATGTCATGCCTCACTAAGAAATATCTAGACTGGTTGCATAAACAATTCCAGTTTTTCTTTGCAATAACACTTGTCACTCTTGCTTTACCAAAGATGCCCAATGCAAAATGTCATATGACAATAAGGCATGGCTAGAATTGCTGCATTGAAATGCCAGTCGATCTACATGTTAACACTTATCATGCTTGCTTTATCAAAGATGCCCAATCCAAAATGTCAAGCCACAGGCAGAATAATACCACTGATCATGCTTGCTTAATCAAATCTGCCCAATATAAAATGGCACGCCACAATAATGCCAGTCTAGCTACATACTAACACTTGTCCTGCTTGCTTTATCAACCATGCCCAGTAAATAAATGCCATGCTTGCTCCATGGTACGCCAGCACCCTGCACTCAGACATAATCACATTTGATCTCGCCTTCTCTCCTCACTTCCAGTGTTATGTGGATCAGACGCAGCTCTCCTTCATACTTCCCTCCACTGCCTCCTCTTTTCCATCTCTCATTCCTGACTGTCTGGCTACCATTCAGGCATGGCGTGCTGCTAATGATCATTGCCATAATGCCAGTAAGACTGAGATCCTTCTCTTTGGGACCCCATCTTCCTCCTTCCCTCTTTCTCTCTGGGTGCCCACCATGGGCCCCATCCCCTCACCCTCTTGTGAGGCTAAAAACCTTGGTTTCATGTTCGACTCCTCTCTCTCCTGCTCTCCTCACAATACAGACCTTGCCAAGAAGGCCCACTCTCAGCTGTACCCCCTCAGAGGCATTCTCCCTTTCCTCACCTTCCCCCAAAAACTCAATGTTTCCAGAGCTCTGGCCCGCTCAAGGCGGGACTACTGTAAAAGCTACTTACTCAATCTGCCTAGATTCTCATTTCGCCCCCTTCAACTAATCCAGAATAGGACTGCAAGACTTATCTTTGGCCTCAAGCCCAGGGACTGTATCTCTCCAGCCTAAAATCTCTCCACTAGCTCCCGGTTGCTGCATGGATCAAGTTCAGTACCTTCTGTATCATCCACAAGGCGTTCTAGGGCCTGCAATCCTATAACATCCAACTCTCTCATCCTAAATACATCCCTGCTAGAGCCCTTCGGTCTTCTAGCTCCAACTCTCTGCAGATCAGATGCTTTTTCAAACAAAGAGAGGGCGGTAGAACTCTCTCTTCTGCAGGAGCCTCCCTCTGGACTGGCCTCCCTGCCTCACTCATACTTTAGCTGTATCTCCTTAAGTTCTGGAAGCTTCTCAAGTCCCTCCTATTTGCATTTTCCTTCCCTCTCCCCCTTCCTTGCTAGCGCCCCCTCTGCCACATTTGACTGGATGCCTAGTTCCTTCTGATTTTACAGATTCCAGGCCCTCCTTGCCCAGTCTCCCTCAGCACTTTGGTCTCCCATGACCCCCCAACCTGCACTTGCACTACCAGGCTCCCTCCCCCTGCACTTGCCTGACTGGGTCTTCAGCCCTTCTGCCCATCCGGCCCTGTCCTCACACCTAACATGCAAACCGTTATTCCTCTGCACTCTCTGCATTCCCCTGGCACTGTCCACCTGGTCTCCCCTTATCACTCACCCAGCCCAGGGGTCATCCTACCCACCTCCCCCCAGCACAATATCCACTCCGGACACCCCTTCCTTTGCCTCCTGAGCTTTAGCGCACTTCGTTCTGAACAGCACTCCCCCCTCCACCCCACTCCCCTGCATGTCTTGTTACTACACTTGCATGATCTGAATGACACAAGACTTAGTAGGAAGGTTTTGTTATTTCATCCCTGTCCCCCACCCCCTCTTGTCTTCCTACTCCTTGAAACACCTTTTTCTGTACAGGCCCATTATGAATATCCAGTAAATAAAATAAATAATGAATGTAATTATGTGTGATTGCAAGGTGCTGGGGGCCCAGGGAGCAGATGCATGTCAGGAGCTGGGCTCACAGGGTACAGCCATCACATATTTTACTGTGCATAGATGTTCAGTAAAAATGTCATGACCGCACCCTGAGGCCCGGAGTGCCGCACAGACACACATTAATTGTGTGTGTGCAAGACGCTGGGGGGCACTGTCATGGTATTTTTTACTGGGCATCTACCAGATGCCCAGTAATAAATGGCTTTCCTTCCCTCATTGCCCTCCAGCACCTCACATGCACAGATAATGAAATGTGTACATGTGAGGCGCTTGGTGGCTTAGTGGTCAGGCTTGACATTGCAGGAACAAGGAATCCCAGTGGACTGGGCTGGCATTCTTTACTGAGCATACCCAGTTACAAATGCCATGCCTGCCCCCTGAGCCACAGTGCCTCACACACACACGATTAATGTGACTGTGTGTATATGAGGCACTGTGGGGCACAGGGGTCAGGCATGGTATTTTTTTACTGGGCATCTATCATAGATTCCCAGTAAAACAATGACACAACGGTCCCCTGGGTCCCCAGCTCTTCACACATGCACACAATCAATGCGGCTATGTACTTATGCCAGGCACTGGGGGTCCATGGATAGGGTATGGTATGTTTAATTGGACATGGTTGATATCCAGTAAAAAAATATCATGCTTCCCCCTGGGCCCAACAAGGAAAACACCTATGCATACAATAAAAGTGATTAGGTGTGTATGCAAGGTACTGGGGGACCGAGAGGGGCAGGTATGGTATTTTTTACAAGACATCTTGTCCAGTAAAAAAAATACCATGCCTGTCACCTGGGCTCCACAGCGCCTAACACATGTACACAATCAATGTGATTATATGTGTATGTGAGGTGCTTGGGAGCCCAGGGGGAGGTATGGCATTTTTGACCAGACTTCTATGATAGATATCCAGTAACAAAATGCTATCCCTTTCCCCTGGGCCCCACAACTCCAAACACAGCACACACAATCAAAGTGATTATGTGTGTATGCAAGGCGCTGGGGAGACCAGAGGGTCAGGCATGCTCTTTTTTTTTACTAGACATCTATCAAAGATGTCTTGTAAAAAAATGCCATGTCTGTCCCCTGGGCTCCACAGCGTGTAACTCATGCCCACAATCAAAGTTATTATGTGTGTATGCAAAGTGCTGGTGGGGTTCATGGGGGTAGGTGTGCTATTTTTTACTGGACATCTTGTCGAAACTGATATGATATTGTTTCATCTTCATTGTATATGTTGGCCTATGCCCAGTCGCTTTGCGAGGAAATCCGTATTGCAAGGTCGTGACCTTAAGTTAATCAAGCCTCCATTTTAGGTTAGACCGCCATTTTGGTTTATCGTGCAAAGTCACCCTGTGGCCTAAAATGGCCGACCTGTGTCCTCTTGTTTTCACTTTAACCTCTTCAACCTCTGTAGGCGAATTAATGTCCAACCTGCCTGCCGGCTATAGGTTAGGGTCATGTTGACCTTGTCCTTTCTTGACCTGGGGATCAGGGGATTACCTGAATCGGCGATGTTAACCTACAAGTATACAAGAACAATAATGCTATTTAAACACGACATGCAAAACATCTGTTTGACCTGCATTGAAGCAAATGTGTAAAGAGTGTAAAATCACATCCAGAGAATAATAGTACTTGTTAGTAAATGTATTAAGAAGTAAACCACATGCACGAGATATGTAAATTAGGAATGAACCTGGCGCAAACCCTAACCCAGTACATGATTAACTTGTAGGAGGCTGGACATTGTTACGAAGAAACTGTATAAATATGCTGATGTCCAGCTAGCAATTCCTGTTCACTGCTCACATTGAACCTGCTGGTGGTTTCTGTGAAGTACTGATGGCCAAATAGCTATTTGTGTACTTTGTTTTTGTAAAATGTTCAGTGTTGCAATAAAGATTCTGGGAATCTTTACAAGCCTGTGTTGGTGTATTTCTCTTTGCATGGTGTAAAAGCCTTAATATTGTATTTTCTGATTTCACAATCTAACATAGATGTCCAATACAAAATCCCATGCCTTTCCCCTTGGCTCCACAGGACCTAACATAAGCACACAATCAGCACGATATTGTGTGCATGCAAGGTGCTGGGATTCGCAGGGGGCAGGGATAGTATTTTTGACTAGACATTTACACTAGTTGTTCAGTAAAAAAATACAACCCCTGTCCCCTGGGCCCCACAGTGGCAAACACACACACAGAATCAAAGTGATTATGTATGTATGCAATATGCTGGGGGGCTCATGTGGTATTTTTTTTACTAGACATCTATCATAGATGTCCATTAAAAAAAATACCATCCCAGTCCCCTGGGCCCCACAGTACCTCAGAAGGAGAGATGATTTTGGTAGGTGACTCCTACATAAGAGCCCATATTTATTTATGTATGTATTGAATTTGTTTTTCAAATCAGGCAGGGGGATTTCAGAGAGGGAAATCACTAGTTAGCTGAATTAAAGAGGAAGGTTTTGTTGGTTTTCTTGAATATGGACAGAGAGACGAGGATTTGATGGAAGGGGGCAAAGGGTTCCATTCTTGAGGAGCCTGCACTTCAAGGCTTGTGCCTCCGAACCTCTCTAGGAGAAAGCAAGGTTGGTTCAATGAGTTGGAGTTGTTAAAGTGCAAGGTTCTGGTAGGCTGTGAGCAGGAGATTCTTCTTTCCAGGTATTGTGGTGCAGCTGCATTTTGGAATTTTAGCATTTTGTCATTTGGATATCAAAGATAAAATCTTGTGTCTGACTTTCTCCTTAACAGGAACACAGTGGAGTCTCTTCCTAAGATCTGAGTCATGATCATCTTTGGCTAGTCCAAAGATTGACCTAACCGCGCCATTCTGTGTGGTCTGCAGGCATTTAAGATTGGCTTCAGAGGTTCCTATAAGAAGGCGGTTACAGTAGTCCAATTGCGAGTTGAATAATGCAGTGGCAAGGAGAGATCAATTTTTAGTTGTAGGCTAGGGCCTGATCTGGTGGAGGAGTTTAGTAACGTATCCACCACAGGAGCGGACATTAAAAACATGCTGTTTCATAGATAGTTCAGAGTCCAGTGTTAGACTTAAGCTTTTCACTGATTTGCTGACGGGAATCTGATCACCCATGATATAAAAGTGGGAGTATGTGGTGTCCATTTTCCCTGGGCGAGGGCCTGAGTCAAATATTATGAACTCGGTTTTGTTGTTATTGAAGGCAAGGGAGTAATAGGCCATCCGATTCTGGATGTCTTTGTAGATGTTATTTACAGTTTTGGAGTCAGTGCTGTGGATACCAGTCAGTTCAAATAGGACCTGGCTATCGTCGGCGTAGTTGGCATATTGGACACACAATTTGCCAAGATCAAGAAGTGGTCGTGTGTAAATGTTAAATAAAGTCAGGGATAGGTAAGAGCCCTGTGGCACACCACATGAGGATGAGAAGGGTGAGGCTTCCGCTTTCTCAACAGCCACCCTAGATGTTCTAGGGCCCAAGAAGGAAGTAATCCATTTGGCTGCCTTCCAGGGATGTCATTTCACCAAAATGCCAGGGGTAGCGGACGTGACATCACACAACCCTTGACCTTGATGACATCACAGGAAGTGGTGTCATTTGACCCTACCCCAAAGTGATATCACAGGAAGCGATGGAACACAACCTTTCACCCCTTGACCAAACAGGAAGTGGCATCACATAGCATTGTTCCTAAGTACACTACGAAAAATATGGTTATGATATTACTCTAATGTGATGTTCATTTCACACAAGAATGGATCGCCATATGTATTGTTATGATCAGTGTCTATAGGCCCATAATACCAAATGACTGTGAATGCAAGCAGACGTCCATGGCCAAATGATAATGATGTGTTATTTTATAGCACTTACGCATACGCGCTTTTTTATAGAAATAATATACATCCAATGTCACCCAACCTGTGTTGGTACTTATTTTTTCGACCTCAGAAGGATGAAAGTCTGAGTTGATGTGTTTAAGAACAGACTAAATCAGTGACTCATCCCCTGAAGAGTGCCTGAAATAAACCTTTCATGAGGCTAGAACTGATTGTATAGAATTCCAGAACGACACATTATTTTGTATTCCTATTCTTTCTTATTTAGGGTCAGTGATGAAAGTGTAAGACTTGTGGAACCCCTGTTCTTTTATTTTGTTTTTAAGAGGCCTGAACAAGAAAGCCAGGCACTCCAGAAGCAAAGAACCACATAGCGCTGGCCACAGCCCAGGAGCTTGCATTAAAAAAAAGATAAAGAAAAATAAATACTTTTTTTTCCATTATATTTTTATAGTGGTATCAAGGGAGACCACAGGGGTCGTGGCTGCGACCCCTGCCGATCCCTAAATGACATCCCTGCTGCCTTCTCTGAGCAATTGACAATGTTCAACAGTCTTTCACATAGCAAATTGTGATCAATGAGGTAAAATGCTACGGAGAGGTCCAATAACATGAGTAGAGCAGAGTGACATTTTTCTACGATACCTGAGTTGTTAGATTGAAGGTTCCGTAAAGCAGTCTCAGTCCCATGTTGTGCTCTGAAACCTGGTGAATGCCCAAGAGTGTGTTCTTCTCTACAAAACCATGTAGTTGCAAAAAGGCAACTTTATCAATGATTTTCATTAGATAAGGAACATTCCTAATGGGACAAAGGTTTTGGCTACAGCAGGATCCAAGGTGTTCTTTTTCAGCAAGGAGGTTATGCAGGCATTCTTTAAAGGAGCTGGTACCATGCCCTCCAGAAAAGACATATTGATTGCTCTAGTGATCCACGGGATAAGAATCTACAAGGTGTCCTTCAGGATGTTAGTAGGGCAGGGATCCCCTGCGCATGTGGTGGGTTTAAGGCCACTGATGATGCCATAAACTTTGGTTTCAGTGCAGCATTTAAACTCAAATTTGGGAGTAGGTGGAATAGGGACGTCTTTGATAGATATGTTAGGCAAAGATGCTTCATTGCTGGCAGCTAGTTGATTACCACACAAGGTGCACCATGCCATCCTACAAAAAAGTGCATGCTTCATGCAAGTTGCACAGAACAGAAGTGGCAAACCTCAGGCGCATCCTCTGACAAACTGGTCTGCCGTCTGCTCCAAAGGCAATACAAACTCTCCATCCATGCCAAGAAAAGAGCCCCCAAACAGGCACGGATTTCCCGTGCATCCAACAACATGGCTGAACTGTTCAAGATCTGCAGGGAACTAGCCAACCCTTCCCCAGTTTCCTCCTCCCCTTCTCTTTCCCAGGCCCTCTGCAAAGCACTGGCCTCACACTTGACCACCAAAACTCAGGACATCCTGATCACCCTTGCTTCACACCCTGACAACTGATCCCACACCCTCTCGCCTCCCTTGACCCAGCTCCCTTCTCCTTCCTCCTTCTCCTCCCTCTGCCCTGTCACACCTGAAGAAGTTACCAGAGCTGTCCGCTCCATGAAGGCCTCTTCTAAACAGGTTTCCCTTTGCTCATCTAGGACCATCAAGGATAACACTGGCTCTCTTGTCCTTGCACTAGATGATTTCTGCAATCACTCTTTTGACACTGGATCTTTCCCCTCTTCCCTTAAGCATTCCCTAGCGTGCCCACTCCTGAAAAAACCTTCATCTGAACCAACCTGCCCTGTCAGCTACTGCCCTATTTCCATCGCCCCCTTCCTGGGGAAGCTGCTGGAGAAGCTGGCATTGCCCCAGCTGAACTCACACATCAAACCTGTTGGTGGTCTCCACGACCATCAATCTGGATTCCGAGCATCCAGAGGCACAGAAACTGCTCTTCTGAACACCTATGAAGAACTGCTCACATCTCTGGACTCCACCTCCATAGCTGTCCTTATTCTTCTCGATCTCTCCTCTGCCTTTGACACAGTCAACCCATCCATGCTCACACAAAGGCTCTACGATACCCTTGGCATGTCAGACTAGGCACTGGACTGGGTGACATTCTTCCTTACTGACCGCTCTTCCCAAGTCATCCTGGGCACCTTTTCTTCTCCTACTTCCTTCTCCACCTGTGGTGTCCACCAGGGTTCTATACTCTCCCCTGGCTCTTGAGCATCTACCTTGCTCTGCTTGCACGACTCATCTCCTCCTTCTCCTTCAACTTCCAGTGTTACGCAAATGACACACAGCTTTTTTTCATACTTCCGGTTGACCCTTTTGCACCCTCCATCATTTTTGACTGCCTATCTGCCATCCAGTCCTCGAGCACTATTAAGACGGATTTCTGAACTCTGTCCTGGTGGCGCAGAAGTTCAGAAGGCCAACCTAATTACTTGGAACAGGGTAACCTCTGGACAAGCCAGACCAATCAAGGTAGCGATCGCGGCGGTCAAGACTAGGTCTCAAGAGGGGTGAGGGTGACTGAAAGCCCGCAATGAGCAAACAAAGCAAGAGCGCTTACAAACTACTCCAAACAGATGTTATATCAAAAATAGATACACATTTATTTTAAGGCCTTTAAAACAATGACCGTAGCGAGAAAATCACAATATCACAATACTAAACCAACACATACCATATCAACACAATATATATACAAATACAACAGTCGCTAGCGTTATAAGCACGAAATGTGTAGTCCACCTGAAAGGGAAGGAAAACAGGCAGTGCGGTAACGCTTTAGACTCAGTTCGCCTTCAGAGGCACCTAACTAGATGGAAGTCCGAGCCCTGCGAAGAGTGGAGCCTTGTGCTCAAAGTACCTGCCACGCCGGTGCCAACGGGCAAAAGGGGGAGCTCTTCGGAGGAGGTCAGGCAGTTCGGGTTAGTGCCCAGCAGAAGGAGAACAGGTTCCGCAACTCAAGTGCAGCCTCCACAGCGAGCAGAAGCAGAGCGCGAGTACGGACAAAAGGGTGCTGTTTTTACACAGCGGGGAAAAGCAATGGGCTACTGCAGGAGGGCGACCAGATCCTAGCTAAACTACTCACCGGTCCCCGAAGCAAGCAGACCCAGGCTTCTCCACGTTAGTTTCAGCAGCTGGCAGGTTCAGAAGAGCAGGGAACGCCTCGTAGTCGTGTAGAGCAAAAAGACGTCCCAATCGACGAAACCAGCACAGTTTGTTGCCGCAGCAGGACAACGGAGCGGCCGTGTGTATTCGAGCCAAATGTACACTCCTCCCTTCAGACTTGGGAACGCCAAGTGTACGAAGCGTGGGAGAGTGACCAGGACTCGAAATACAACACAACCTGGCGGCGGTTACAGAGCAGGACTCCCTTGTAAGCTGGTCAGTCAACTGGATGGCCCAGAGACACTTCCGAAGGCTTACTTGGCAGGAGTTGATGAAGTCGCCGGGAATAGCTGTTCCTGCTATTCCAAAGGTCGAAGCACCAGTACAGGCCTTCTGGTTCGATCAAAGGAGGAAAGGGTTTCACAGGACGACAGCAGTGCAAAGGAGGATTCCTTCAGCGGGTCACCAGCGATTCCTCGGTCCAGCCTCGTGGTTGCAGGATACTTGGCTCCTGTATTCCTTCGTTCGTGAGAACTCAGGAGATCGACATGGTAGTGGTGTTTCCAGCTCCCTCTTATCCACGGTTCCCTTCGCGCCAAAACGGAGGGGAGCCAATGGGAGATCCGCTCATCAACACACATACCATACGTGGACCAATCACGGACCACAGTGGTCCCAGGCATTCACACTACCCTAGACTCTCTGGCACCCAGGATGTGTATTGGGACCAGACATCCCAGCCCACACCCTGGAGGCACACAAACGACATGTAGAAGCCCGCGAAAGCAACCACGTTTCGCGGGAAAGTACATGCCCAAATAAGGAAGGCCCCGGGTCGCTCGACCTGGGGAAGGTGAAGGGAGCAAGACGGTCAGTGGACAAGACAAAGGAGCCTCGTGGTCTGGCCATTTTGGGAGCCAGGCCACCATTTTGGGTTCAGTGCGAAAAACGTGCTCAGAACGCCAAAAGGAGCTCAAAATAAACAAAACGATCGCTGCCACCATTCGAGTCCCTGAATGACTTGCACCGATCAAATACCATCCTAAAAGAGTATCTAGGGCCTGTAGAAGGCTAGAGACCCAAGAGAGCTGTAACTTAGCTTACAGTGCCCTCTTGTGTCATGTTGCACTAAAGCCGCAACATGATAGAAGAAACTACGGGAAACAGCGTTCCCCGGTACTGACTGTCTTAAGGGCATGTCAGTTTCCCCGTAAGAAAGGAGCGAAAGCCCAGAGGAATGCGGCAGAAGGCTGCACTTCTCTGGCAAAGTCAAGAACAAGGTGAAAACAACAGCAAAAAGTTTAGGGGTTGCCACATGGAAGGAAAATTACCTACAATTACGAAATCTTTGCTAACACTCGCCCCTCCCAGACTATGGACAGGGGAAACTAATCCACCCCTGGATGAGTCTCTTGTTCAGGTCGGTTAGACATTCTGGACAACCCATCAGCATTGCTATGTTGGACACCTGGCCTATGCTCAATAGTGAAGTCGAAGCCTTGTAGACTTATGGACCACCTAAGCAACTTTGGATTCTCCCCCTTCATGTTCATTAGCCACTTTAACGGCTTATGGTCAGTCTGCACAGTGAAGTGGGTCCCATAGAGGTAGGGCCTCAGCTTCCTTAGGGCCCACACAACAGAGAAACATTCTTTCTCTACCGTGGACCATCTGAGCTCTCTGTCCTTAAGCTGGCGACTAATAAAACCGATAGGGTGTTCCTTACCCTTCTCATCTACTTGTGATAGTACAGCTCCTATCCCAGTGTCAGAGGCATCCGTCTGCACGATAAAAGGTCTTTGATAATCAGGGGCCCTGAGCACAGGGGCCTGGCACAAGGAGTCTTTCAAGCCATTGAAGGCCTTCTCACACTCGTCGGTCCAAGTTACCTTCTTGGGTTTCTTCGGAGTTGTGAGGGCAGTCAGAGGAGCAGCTATGGTGCCATAGTCTGCCACAAAATTGCGATAATACCCTGTGAGTCCTAAGAAGGCTCTCACTTGGGTTTGCGTAGTGGGGGTAGGCCAGTCTTGTACTGCTTGTACTTTACTGGGTAGAGGCTGTATCCTCCCTCCACCTACTTCATGTCCAAGGTAAACCACTGAGCCTTGTCCAATCTGGCATTAACTAGCCTTTATGGTCAAGTGGGCTTTCTGAAGAGCCTGGAGCACAATCCTGAGGTGTTTCACATGGTCTTCCCAGGTGGCACTGAAAACTGCTATATCGTCCAGATATGCAAAGCAGAATTCGTCCAACCCATTCAACACATGATTCACAAGCCTCTGGAAAGTGGCAGGTGCATTCTTCAACCCGAACGGCATTACCCGGAATTGGTAAAGGCCGTCTGGAGTAGAAAATGCTGTCTTCTCCTTGGCATGTTCTGCTAAAGCTATTTGCCAATAGCCAGCAGTGAGGTCAAACGTGCTGAGGTACTTGGAGGCACCCAAAGTATCCACCAGCTCATCTGTTCGAGGCAAGGGGTGTGCATCTGTCTTGGTGACAGCATTCAGAGCCCTGTAATCCACGCAGAACCTCAATTCAGAAGTGCCTGCCTTTGGAACCAACACCACAGGACTGGACCAAGGACTACTAGAGGGTTCAATCACCCCAAGATCTAACATCTTGTTGACCTCGGTCTTAATATAAGACCGTACTTTATCTGACATCTTGTATCCCCTACTTTTGGTAGGTACACTGTCTCCTGTGTCAATGTTATGTTTGCACCAAGGTGTCAAACCAGGGGACTGTGAAAACAGGGGGGAAAACTGCCTAAGCAAACTTTTCACCTCAGCCTGCTGATCAGAAGTCAGGTGAGGGGCCACTCGGACACCCTCAAAGGAGCTATCTGAAGGACCGCTTTGGAACAGGTCGGGAAGAGGTTCAGACTCCTCTTCCTCAACGTCTGAAGCCAGTAGCAGTGCTGCGATTTCGACTCTTGGGACGAAAGCCTTCAGCCTATTCACGTGAAACACTTTTGGAGCCTGTCCAGGCCTTCCAAGGTCCACTAAATAGTTCACCTCACCCAGGGGCTCCACCACTGTGTAAGGGCCTGACCATTTGTCCTGTAAAGCTCGAGGCCTTATGGGATTCATGATCAGGACTTGCTGACGAGGTGTAAAGTTGATGAGGGAAGCTTTCTGGTCGTACCAATGTTTCACCAGCGCTTGCCCTGCCTTCAATTTATCACTAGCAAAGCCCATCAGAAGTACCATCCGTTTTCTGAGCCCTAGCACATAATCAACTACATTGGTAGTAACAGGGGGAGTGGGCATCTCCCATCCCTCTTTGACGATGGCTAAGGGTCCCCGTACGGGATGACCGAACAGAAGTTCGAAGGGGCTGAAGCCAACACCCTCCTGTGGTACCTCTCGGTAGGCAAACAGCAAGCATGGTAAAAGAAGATCCCATTTTCTTCTCTGAGGCTCCTCCAGAGCCCCAATCATGCTCTTTAACTATCTGTTGAAACGTTCCACCAGACCATTGGTCTGGGGGTGGTATGCAGAAGAGAACTTGTAGGTGACCCCACATTCTTTCCACATAGCCTGCATATACTTCGACATAAAGTTGCTGCCACGATCTGACACAACTTCTTTAGGGAAGCCAACCCTAGTAAATATGCCGAGTAAAGCTTTTGCAACTGACTTGGCAGTTACAGTTTTCAATGGGATGGCCTCAGGATACCTGGTTGCATGGTTGACCAGCACCAGGATAAACCTATTGCCCGAGGATGTTTGCGGGTCAAGGGGACCAACGATGTCGATCCCTACCCTTTCAAATGGTACCCCCACAACTGGGAGCGGTACCAACGGAGCTTGGATTGTCGCGCCAACCTTACCAGACAACTGGCAGGAGGCACAACTCCTGCAGTGACTTTCTACTTGCACCCCCATCTTGGGCCAGTAGAAGTGCATGGATAACCTTTGCTTGGTCCTCTTCATACCAAGGTGACCAGCAAGGGGAACTTCATGCGCCAACTGCAGGAGGAAGGGCCTAACAGCAAGGGGAACCACCAACCTCCTATGGTCTCCTTCTGTAGACTCTGTGGGCTCACTATACAGGAGTCCACCTTCCCAATAAATCCTATGCTTCCCAGGAGGTTCACCCTCAAGCTGGGAGCAGGCCTGTTTCCTTAGGCCTTCCAGAGATGGGCACTCACGTTGGCCTTTACTGAATTCGTCCCTATCAGGACCTCCTTCAACTAACAAGTCTTTTAGTTCAGGATGATCGTTGGGGTCGAATACTTCAGGCATCGCCACCTCCTCGTCAGGCCCGGGCGATTGACCAACTTCCTCCACCGCAGTGGTAGGCGAGCTCGGGGGAATATTCTCTTTCCCTCGTTTTGACTTGTAGACTCCTTTCGCCTTGGGTTTCCCCTTTGGCTGGGGCGGCGTATTGGACTTGGCCAATGCTGCCCGTGCTTGAGACCGTGTGTAGGGTCTTTCGGCAGTGTCTCCTACGAGCCCTAAAGCTCTGAGATCATTACCCAACAAGACCTTTCCCGGGACGTTTCTCTGAATGCTCACTGGAATCCTGACTGCTGTACCATTTAAAGTAAGATTTACAGGGATCACGGGAAACATACGGAGGGGGCCGTCAGCCAACTTAGTGGGCATCAGAGTAGCTCTGGCAACTTCCTCTGAGTCTACCAAGGTAGAATCCA
Organism: Ambystoma mexicanum; assembly: GCF_040938575.1. Lineage (NCBI taxonomy): Eukaryota > Metazoa > Chordata > Amphibia > Caudata > Ambystomatidae > Ambystoma > Ambystoma mexicanum. The sequence continues at coordinate 686,993,795 of NC_090923.1, read as the reverse complement.
CTACAGTTCGACTGCACCCACTATCCCTAAGAGCTGGAGTATCCACTCCATTGATCAGCACACTGTCTTTAAAGTAGTGCTTGGTATTATCCGGAATCCTAGCATAAGCCTCTGCGACTTTAGGCTCCCAGGAACCCAGGGACACTAAAACTACCTCAGCCTCTATCCCGCTGGGAAATGAGTCTGAGGAGAAGGATGCTCCTGTAATCTCTTCTTCCTCGTAGGAGGAGAAGGCCAGATTAGCGGAGTGGACCCCCAAAGGTCTAACCTTACACCGGGGATCCCCCTTCACATGGTCAGTTGCTCCACAAGAAAAACAAGCCCCAGTGGCTCTGTTTACGTAGGGAGGCTTATTGTAACCAGAGTTCTGTTTTGGAGGCGAACCTCCACTACCCTGTGAGTTCTCTTGTGTCTGACCCTTGTTTTTCTTTTTGTGGCCCTTATGGGAAGAAGATTTAGCAGATTCCCCACCCTCCATATCTTTGGACTTTTTCCCTTCCTCCTGCTTACCAGGATGAGTTTTGTCCTTATGGGACACTCGATGTGACACCCATAAGTCTGCTGCAATGGCCAGCTTCTTAGGATCTATCTCCTTCGAATCGGCCAAATGCTGCTTAAGCTCCGGGGAAGAAGAAGCAAAAATGTGTTCCAGCATGACCAGATTGATCATGCCTTCGAAGGTAGAAACCTTATAACCTTTGACCCAGCCAGTTAAGTTTTTCAAAGATTCAGCGACATAAGATACCCAAGTACCACCTTCCTTTTTCTTATACTCTCGAAAACGCTTTAAATATTGGGCCGGAGTCTTCCCAAACTTTAAAATGAGAGTTTGCTTTAACATTGCGAAATCAGCCCGCTCAGCCTTCGACATTTCCATAATGGCACTGCAGCCAGAATGGGGCAGTCTACTGAGCAACCACGCAATCTTATCAGCATTGTCAACTTCTTGAACCTCGCATGCATACTCAAACGCATTCAGCCAGTCCATAATGTCATTCCTTTCTTCATACACACTGAGCAGATCTTTCGGAAACCGTGGATAAGAGGAAGCCCCAGACCCATGTCTAGGACCCTTGGATCCATTTGCAACCTGAAGCTTGGCCAGTTCCAACTGGTGATCCCTGTCTTTCTGTTTTTCTGCTTGTTCGATTTTTAGTTTGGCTATGCTGAATTCAAGCTCCTGCTGCCTAAACCGCAGCTCTTGCTTCTTGAATTCAAGCATAGCCTCCCCATCAACACTGGCAGAGGAAACATTAGACATTACATCCTCCCTGTCCTCGTGGTCGCGATGGATCAGTGCAGCGGCAGAACCGTCGGTTCTGCCAGTGAGAGCAGCCCCACCACTTTCTGCACTGTCCTCGGAAGTTATAGCGTAAAGCTGCGCTTCTTGCCACGCCACGATTCTCTGGATCATTTCCAATTTTGTGCCTTGAGAGGAAACACCTCTCTCCGCACACATCTTTTTCAGCGTTTCTGATTTGGAAGCATTTAAAGTTAACAACGTATTTGTTTCCATACTGTTTGATAGGACTATGGCCTTTTAAAAGTTATATTACAACAATTCACTACGTGTACTGTTTGGAATAACCTGAAATGCCTTAGTTCGAGCGCAACACTGGATACCTTCAGTCGTATCCCACCGCTGTACACCAATTTGTTAAGACGGATTTCTGAACTCTGTCCTGGTGGCGCAGAAGTTCAGAAGGCCAACCTAATTACTTGGAACAGGGTAACCTCTGGACAAGCCAGACCAATCAAGGTAGCGATCGTGGCGGTCAAGACTAGGTCTCAAGAGGGGTGAGGGTGACTGAAAGCCCGCAATGAGCACACAAAGCAAGAGCGCTTACAAACTACTCCAAACAGATGTTATATCAAAAATAGATACACATTTATTTTAAGGCCTTTAAAACAATGACCGTAGCGAGAAAATCACAATATCACAATACTAAACCAACACATACCATATCAACACAATATATATACAAATACAACAGTCGCTAGCGTTATAAGCACGAAATGTGTAGTCCACCTGAAAGGGAAGGAAAACAGGCAGTGCGGTAACGCTTTAGACTCAGTTCGCCTTCAGAGGCACCTAACTAGATGGAAGTCCGAGCCCTGCGAAGAGTGGAGCCTTGTGCTCAAAGTACCTGCCACGCCGGTGCCAACGGGCAAAAGGGGGAGCTCTTCGGAGGAGGTCAGGCAGTTCGGGTTAGTGCCCAGCAGAAGGAGAACAGGTTCCGCAACTCAAGTGCAGCCTCCACAGCGAGCAGAAGCAGAGCGCGAGTACGGACAAAAGGGTGCTGTTTTTACACAGCGGGGAAAAGCAATGGGCTACTGCAGGAGGGCGACCAGATCCTAGCTAAACTACTCACCGGTCCCCGAAGCAAGCAGACCCAGGCTTCTCCACGTTAGTTTCAGCAGCTGGCAGGTTCAGAAGAGCAGGGAACGCCTCGTAGTCGTGTAGAGCAAAAAGACGTCCCAATCGACGAAACCAGCACAGTTTGTTGCCGCAGCAGGACAACGGAGCGGCCGTGTGTATTCGAGCCAAATGTACACTCCTCCCTTCAGACTTGGGAACGCCAAGTGTACGAAGCGTGGGAGAGTGACCAGGACTCGAAATACAACACAACCTGGCGGCGGTTACAGAGCAGGACTCCCTTGTAAGCTGGTCAGTCAACTGGATGGCCCAGAGACACTTCCGAAGGCTTACTTGGCAGGAGTTGATGAAGTCGCCGGGAATAGCTGTTCCTGCTATTCCAAAGGTCGAAGCACCAGTACAGGCCTTCTGGTTCGATCAAAGGAGGAAAGGGTTTCACAGGACGACAGCAGTGCAAAGGAGGATTCCTTCAGCGGGTCACCAGTGATTCCTCGGTCCAGCCTCGTGGTTGCAGGATACTTGGCTCCTGTATTCCTTCGTTCGTGAGAACTCAGGAGATCGACATGGTAGTGGTGTTTCCAGCTCCCTCTTATCCACGGTTCCCTTCGCGCCAAAACGGAGGGGAGCCAATGGGAGATCCGCTCATCAACACACATACCATACGTGGACCAATCACGGACCACAGTGGTCCCAGGCATTCACACTACCCTAGACTCTCTGGCACCCAGGATGTGTATTGGGACCAGACATCCCAGCCCACACCCTGGAGGCACACAAACGACATGTAGAAGCCCGCAAAAGCAACCACGTTTCGCGGGAAAGTACATGCCCAAATAAGGAAGGCCCCGGGTCGCTCGACCTGGGGAAGGTGAAGGGAGCAAGACGGTCAGTGGACAAGACAAAGGAGCCTCGTGGTCTGGCCATTTTGGGAGCCAGGCCACCATTTTGGGTTCAGTGCGAAAAACGTGCTCAGAACGCCAAAAGGAGCTCAAAATAAACAAAACGATCGCTGCCACCATTCGAGTCCCTGAATGACTTGCACCGATCAAATACCATCCTAAAAGAGTATCTAGGGCCTATAGAAGGCTAGAGACCCAAGAGAGCTGTAACTTAGCTTACAGTGCCCTCTTGTGTCATGTTGCACTAAAGCCGCAACATGATAGAAGAAACTACGGGAAACAGCGTTCCCCGGTACTGACTGTCTTAAGGGCATGTCAGTTTCCCCGTAAGAAAGGAGCGAAAGCCCAGAGGAATGCGGCAGAAGGCTGCACTTCTCTGGCAAAGTCAAGAACAAGGTGAAAACAACAGCAAAAAGTTTAGGGGTTGCCACATGGAAGGAAAATTACCTACAATTACGAAATCTTTCCTAACAAGCACCTCCAACGATCTCTGCCTCAAAACCTGTAAAACGAATATCTTTCCCATCGGAAACCATAATCCCTCCTTCCCTTCACTCTAGCCTTCTTCCATAGGCTCTACCCCTGCTCCTACTTCTAAAGCCAGAAACCTTGGAGTCCCCTTTGACTTCTCCCTCACACTCAGGACATTGCCAGAGGTCCCACTTTCAGCTCTTCCATCTTAAAGGAATTCTCGCTTTTCTCACTTTCCCCCAGAGTCTCAATGTTACCGAGCACTCGTTCTCTCTAGGCTTGACTATTGCAATAGCCTCCTCCTGAATCACCATATTCCACTCTGCAACCCCTCCAGCAAATCCAGAATAGGGCAGTAAAACTTATCCTTGGCCTTAGATCCAGCGACCGCATCTCTCCTGCCCTAAATGGTCTTCACTGACTCCCGGTTGCTGCACAGATTAAATTCAAATCCCACTGCATCATCCACAAGGCTGTCTGGGCCCGGGGACCACACTATCTTCAACTTTATCTTTCTAAATACACTCCCTCTAGACTACTACATTCATCTGGCACCAACTTGTGTAAAACATTTTGCTAAACAGGGGTTAGGTGGTTGTTCACTGTCCTCAGCTGGCTCCCCCCTTTGGAACAGCCTCCCCCTCCCACTGTGCCTTGAGCAGGATCTTCTTAAGTTACAGACGCTCCTTAAGACTTTCCTCTTTACCTCCTCCTTCCCATCTTCTCTCCTCTGCTAATCCCACAGTTTCTGTGATTGGTGTCCGGGGCCCTTTTGCATCCTTGTAGCCTCTGACCACCCACATCCAATGACCCAGCTCCTGTCTATTTCAGCACTTGCATTGGCACACCATACACCCTGGAGGATCACACTTACTCCTAACATTGCCCTTGGCCATGTAGCACTCAACAACCAAGCACTTCATCTGTGGCTCACCCAGGAGCTCACACCCTCAGCACTTACCCCCTCTGCCGTCTTCCTTGCTGCACATGCACGTTAAGAATACTCACAAGGCATAGTAGGTTTATCCTTTTTCCTTTTTATTCCCCCACTGTGCTTGAATATTGTGTTTTGTAATGTGTTTCACACCCTTGTTTCCTCCTTTTGCCCCGTAGACTTGCTCTATAAGCGCATAACAAGCAAACAATAAATAAAATCAATTATCATGTGTCAGAAATTAGAGTAGGTGAAGGCTCTGTGCCAGTCTTCAGACCAACCTAACCACGCAGTTAATCTTTGGCTTTAATAGGTATCAGTGCAGGATCTGTCTTTTTGAAAATGTTTTTATATTCGCGCTATGCTTTGCTATGCTTCTCTTGGACTATTTTGATAGTGAACCTCCCACGAAGTTGACATTTTTTTTTTTCGATCGTTTACTCGTATTATATAAAGGGAAGCAGTCCTTAGACATAGGAGAGGGAGAAGAGAACGCGGTCCTATTTTCCCTGTACCCCAATTTCGAGGATGGACAAAATGACAGCTAACAGAAGAGCACCTATAGATGCAAAGTTATCAAGTGACTCTGTGTTCCAGGAGAAAACGGATCAGTGCTTGACTTTCATGAAACAACCAAAGCAATGCACTGAGTGCAGACCTAGTTCACTTCATAAGAACAAAACGAACAATTTACCATAGTTTAATGTAAGGACAGGGGTGGATCACTGCGTCTACACTGCCATTAATTGATCCTCTAACTTCACTGACACCACCCCTCAATGTTACCGGACCTGCCCGGACCTCCGAATGCCATGAGACAACTTGATCCGTCCATTAAACACCTACCCATATGCCTTTAACTCCATTTGCATTAACACTAAGACCCTGATTCACAGAGAGTTTTCCAATGGGGTTTTGCAATTATAAAACGCTTCTGTGAATTAGGCCCTAAGAGAGGGATGAATGAGAAACCTAGGAATGATGCCCGGCAGGTGCATGGAAGTGGACATCTGGGATCCTGAGGGAAAGAGTAGACTCAAGTGAAGGAACTTGAGTTGCATTGGGGTGTGCAAGCAATGCACCCTCTGAACTAAAAGCCTTGCACTTGCCCTTTCATAGTCTGGCAACGAAACCATAACGAGCTTGTGATAACCTTGTTAGGGAAATCATGACACAGAAAGGCCTTTGCGGCATGGAAGAATTGGCAGCGCAACACGTCCATTTTATATGGTGTAATAGGCTCCTTACTGGTCGTTAGACAATCGGTCTTTCACCCTGACGAGAGTGGATGAGTTTTGTGTGAAAGGTCATAGTTTGTGATGCCCATAAAATCAAACACAATGATACTCAACGAGTGTTTAGTGGCCCGCCATGCCTTTCTGTGGAGCAGCAGCTGGACAAAGAAGAGAGAAAATGAGACATGATCCAAAGACAACTGTGCAGCCAGCCTTATTAATATTATAATACTCCAACGAGTGTCGTGATCGTAGAGTTTTACTCGTACAATTATCTTATTATAGTAGACTTACAATGGAGAGCGGCCATGCGTAATCAGCCACAATAGGGAAATGACAGAGGAGTGGAGATCTTTAATAGCATTTTGTTCTGCTCCCGCCTCACTGCAATGGCCTATCCCACAGTGATAAAAATATCAGCCAACGCTTAGCGCAGTTCCACCCCTACTCTTCTCCAGGGACACCGCGCGCCCTAGAGCTTTCTCCGCATGGATGGAATGAGAGCAGAAGCTGCTTTTTCAATACATTGGACGAGTTGTTGGGGGCGGTAGCAATGAAAACAGCAACCAGAGGCTGTCTGAACCTTCGATCCTTTATCAGTGGAACAAAAGAGAACATGCTTGGGGGGAAAGAAGAAAGGCAGTGTCAGAGAGGGTCCTTTGATTGTATTGGCCTAACCCTTTGACCAAAGTCAAGCAAAGGCCTTGACAGTAGAACATGCTTCATTGAAAGACCTTAACACCTTGAAACGTACCAAGGGGAGTTCATTCCATGGAGACCGCTGTCCGCAGATTGCCTTACATCAAGGTCTCAGCTTAGACTAAGCCATGCCAAAACAACTGACCTAAGCACACAGCTTTACCAAACCTAAAAGATAAGTTCCAAGAAGGTTGATGGCTCCATTGGCTCGAGGAGAAGATAGAGGAATCTGTTGACCACCCTTTGCTGCTACAGCACACTACGAAATGAAAGGAGATGCTAACGTGCCAATTTCCTGAACCGCTGTGATATCTCAGTGTCTGGTCTCTGTCAATGCCCACTGGTCATATATTAAATGGTACTATTACCAGTGATCGTATAGCAAATATAAACATTTACTATCTATAGGCAATCTGTATCTTAAGCTTCCGAGGTAAAACATGGTGGCTAGACCATGTCGGAAAGGGTCCCAAATGGGAATGCCATTTTCATCAGAAAGGAGTTAGATCTTACAGTTCAGGAGTCAGAAGTAAGAAAATGCATATCGACCTCTCCCCTGCTAGTAGAGCCCTGATAGATATATTTTGTGGCACAGGAACAAGAATATGAACCATATAGAGATGATGTATGCTCAATAGTTGATCTGCATTTAATATGGTAGTTCATGAGGTAATGATTTATTGATTATTTTACACTACTGGAAATGCTGCTATTAAGTGTTCCAATCCTTTCTTTGTAATTGATCAATGCATGTCCATCTAGGTCCATTTTATCTTCTTCTGAGCAGATCAAATGTGGAATCCCACAGGGTTAATTCGTTGCTTCGTTCTCTAATATAACATTAGCACCCAGTTCCAAGGTCTGGAATGGGGGTAAGGGCCCTGCAGCCCAAATTATAGGCCAGAGTGAAGCACATCTTCATCCCAGCCCCATCATCCACCTTTATCCCCATCCCTATCCTTCATTACCACATGCATATTCATTCCAGTCCTTTATTATGGCATGGATGTTCATCCCAGTTCCTCATTACAGTTACTGCACAAACCCGTGTCACGTTCACTAATTAACACAAGCATCCATGTCTCGGTCCCGCATTGCCATTCCAATCTGCATCCCTCTCCTGGTCACCCCCTAACACTGCATTCTCATTGCTGTCCCTCATTACCATTAGCAGATACAACCCTGACTCAGTCTTCCATTATCACACAGATCCTCATCCCAGTTCCTCAGTACCATCACGGTATGCATCATCGTGCCAGTTGCCCATCACTGTACACACCCCAGTACACTTGCTACTATTGAAGCATTCATCCTCACCCCAGTCCCTCATTACCATGTGCATCCATATTCTGGTCCTTTCTTACCATCTCTTTGCATATCCTCTTTCTAATGCTGCATTATTGCAGACATCCTTTACCCAGTCCTGCATTATTGTTTGTCCAGGGCCTCACTGCCATTACCATATGCATTCTCAAAGTGGTCCCTCAGTGGAATACCATGCACATCCTAACCTCTGTCCCCATTACTGTGTGTATCATTGTCCCTTTCCCTTGTTAGCATTACAACACACCTTATCATCCAGCTACCTCCTTAGCATTATTGTGCACATCTTTGTGACTGTCCTTTTTACCACGTGCATCGTCATCCCAGTCCTTCATTACCATGTTCATCATCATCCAGTTACCTCGAGGTTTGACTCAACATTGTGCTGCTCCGTCATTACTGCATGCATCCTCATTTCAGACCTTCATTGCTGCACACATCCTCATCCTGGTCCAGTCGGTCTCAATAGTTCCATTACTACATGCATGCTCATCCATTAACCTCACTACAGCATTTATCCTTGTCCCAGGACCCTCAATATTCCCTTGATCATTCTCATCCCTTTCACTGAATATTATGTGAATCCTTGTCACAGTCCATCATTATCATTACCCTGCTCATCCTCATCCCTCATTAACATTTCCTCACACATCCTCATCATGGTCCCTCATTACTATGTGAAATGATCCCAGATCCTTCATTATCACATGCATCCACATCCTGGACCCCACTTACATCGACTAACCTCATTGCAGCCCCCTCAATACCATATGCATCCTGTTTCCAGTACCAAAAAACAGTGTGTATCTTCATCCAATTCCCTAATTTCCTTTACTGCATGAATCCCGATCCAAGTCCCTCACATGATGATAGCCACAGACATACTCATCCAACTCTATCATTACCACAGGCATTATCGTCCCAGTCCATTATCATGCTGATCCTCATCAACCTATAAATCGAGGCTATTGCATTAGAGGACAGACAGGGAGTAAAGGCATATTAGGAGGGACACATAGCTTGTAGGTGTTGTTTGGTTATTTGCTCACCCATTGACTACCCATGGCCATGCTAATTCGTATGGCCATTCGCACCCAGTTCCTACCTCTCCCTTCCCAAAACACTTCCTCACAAGGAACTCTGAGCTTGCATTACTCAAGCCTTACCCTCAAACTTTGCACTAAAAGTGCGAACCAGTCTTTTTACAAACAAAGCAGTATTCTGAGAATTCTTTAATTAATTGGAGTTGTAGGCCCACTGCTGGTTTAATATAAATGCCTATGCCACTCGATTTATATGCACTATGGGCCTCATTAAGACCCAGGCGGAGGACCATGGTGCTATTAGCCGGTGTTCGCCATGGCGGAATGGGGAATTACCACCCCATTCCAAGGTTGGCGGGGCGGTAATTCCCCATGACGCCATGGCCCTTCCCATTTTTGCCCCATAGGGCTCAATGGGAATGGGGAAGGCGCTACGTACGGTGCCGCAAATTGAGGCACCGTACTTAGCACCAAGGTCCCTTTGCGGGTCCCTACTTTAACGGCTGGTAAAACCAGCCATTAAGGTCGGGTCCCGCAAAGGGACCTCGTAATTAGGCGCTAATAGGTTAACGGCGCCGCAGCCTTTTAAGGCGCCGTTAACCCATTAGCGCCTGGGTCGTAATGAGGCCCTATGTGTGTCCTTCACTGAGGTCCTATTAAAAATAAGCATTTACAAAGCCAACATTTTTGGCATGTGTAAAAATATTAGGCATGTGCAAGCACTGCTATTAGATGCCCAGGTGCACACACCATTTTGCAGCTGCTACCATCAATGGCAAGTTAATACCAGTACGACTGTGCCTAGTAAGTACCTTTCTCATGCCTCCACAAAAGCCCAGACTGTTGGCATTCATTGCCAATGCTTGTAATCTACGTAAAGTAACCCCAGTGTTCATGTTTTGCAGTGCACATTGGTGTATTTCAGTAGCAGAAGCAAATGCTGAAGGCATATGTTATGGTTTCTGTGCCCCCAGCCCTGCTAAACCATCCAAGAGAGCCATTGTACCTGGTATAGGGTCAAGCCAAGTGCCCACTTGGTAACACACAAAGGGCATTAACAAACAACAATAACATGCATGCAAAGGACTTTAATCTGGAATCCAAAACCATTTCAATTAACATATTGGAAGGACACGCAACACGTCTGCGAATTTAAGAGGTTTGGGCTAGTTTTCCACAAGTTTTCTAATGTGAATGGATGCATATCATTGACACTCATGTTTTAGTGGGCATGTTTGCATCTTTTAAAAGGAGCAGCAGAGAAGTGTCAGAGTACATGAAATTGTTAAGATTATTGGATTGATTACTTAGGTTGCAAAGGCCCTGGAGGAGCTCCTCCTGGGTGGGTTATTATTAAGTCCAAACCTATTTTGTGAAGCATGCGTCAGGCAAGTTGCTCTTAGAGTCGTTACCATGGAAATTATTGTTTTTACTTGGCGAGAAGGAGAACATTTTCCACATGTGCATACAGTTCTTTGATACCATTATACAAAGTAAAGCACAGAAAAGAAACGTGAGATTATCGTTTTGGAACTTTGTTCATACAAATGAGATATACACATGGTGTAATAGTGGCTGCTTCCTCATAGAAATAGCCTACTTTACAGAGGGCCAAAGGCCAGAGGTAAAGGGCAGCTGCCTAGTGCAGGTCCCATCCCCTGTTAGCCCCTGTTCGCCCATGAGTGCCGCACCAAACACCCTACAGCTACACCCCAGGTAAGGTGGTAAGGACAGGGAACACAGCCATTACTGTGCTCTGGTAATACCATGCCACTGCTCATGTTTTATTTTTTATTTATGTATGTATTTAAATATTTATGAAGCCCCTTAAACCCATGAGTAAACCAATTATGTGACAAACAACATCAAATCACAAAATGATCCAGGCCTGAGAAAAAATCACAGGATGAAAAAAAAACTAAAACCCGGATAAAAGACAAATAAAGAGAAGCCAAAGCAATGAACCAGGCAATAAAAACACAACAAAAACATCTGATGCAAGATAAAATGAAACCATAAAAAGAGATAAAAGCTAAAAGCAATATGCAGTATAAAAACAATATCTAAGTAAAATAAAATGTTTTCATCATTTTCTTGAAGAGGTCTAAGGAGGTCTCTGAGGTTACTATGCACTGTGCCAAACATGATGTTCACCTACACTGTGCACTCTCTTGTTAGCCAATGTGTTGAACTCAGAATGATCCCAAGGTTAGGCTGTGTATGGCACTTGGAACTACTGTGAGGTTTACCTATGATGTGACATTAGAACACCTCTGAAGGATATTGTGCTTGGGGGAGTCGTGGGGGTGGCCTGTGTATTGCACAGGGAGGAACTTTGAGAGCAGGCAGTGTTTGCACTCAGGTGCATTTTGGGAGTGTGCAATGTATTGCACTTAGAAGGAATTAGAAGGAATTTGGGGGTTGGCAATGTATTGCACTTTGATGGAATTTGGGGGTGATCAATGTGTTGCTCTTATTAGGATAGACTTTCTATTACACTAGTGAATTTATGAGTTATCCAATGTATTGAACATAGAAGAAATATGCGGGCAGCCTTTGTATTTCACATAGAAGATTTCTGATGGTAACCTGTCCATAGCACTCAGAATATTTATAGGGACAAACTGTCTTTTGCGCAGAGGAAAGGATATGAGGACGGACTGTCTAGAGCACTTGACCATTTATGAGGGTAGCCTGTCTATTGTGCTTAGAAGATGTATTATGTATTAGGATAGTCTATCTATGGCACTTGAAGATGAACTAGGTTACTAGGATAACCTGTCTTTTGTGACTAGTGTATGGATTAGGATAGCCTGTCTAATGCACATAGACTTGGAATTGCACCGGAAGATTCATGATGTAAGCCTGTTTATTGCACTTATAAGATTTATGAGGATAGTCAATGAACTGCACATAGAAGATATATGTGGGTAACCGTGATATTGTGCTTAGAATATGTATTAGGATAGCCAATCTATTTCACTTAGCCCTCATATTGCACTTAGAAGATTTATGAGGGTAGCTTGCCTATTGTACTTCGAAGATATATTGGGATAGCCTGACTATTGCACTGAGAACATTTTATGAGGGTAGCCTGTCTCTTATACAGATGATCTGATCACAGAGCTACATCAAGGACAAAACTCCATCTGAGCCTCAATGTACGTATTCACGCACCACTTCAGTGGACATTTGCCGAAGACACGGCTACCCACCTGCTTGATATGATATGATGTGGCATTTATAATGCACCAATTCACAAGTGTTTCTAGGCACGACAAGACAAGGAGGGGAAACAAAGGGAGGACAAAATAACGATCTTACTGGACCATGTGTCATTCAGATTGTGTAAGTGCGGAGAAGAGGGAATGGGAGAAGTGTCAGGGGGAGGGGAAGAGGGAAGTGCAGTTAACAAACAAGTGCAGCCAGCAGGTGGCTTATACGTGCAGAGAGAAGGGACTATAGGGTTGCAGATACAGTTCCTTAAGTGCTGGGGAGCCGGAGGCATTGCAAGGGTAACTGGACATGCAGGAGCCTGGCCCCCAGTACAGAGGGTGACCAGGTTAACAGTGTGCGGAGCAGTCAGGTGCATCAGCAGGGGAGAGAAAGAGAGAAAGCGGAAGTGAAAATGAATGTCTTGAGTTTCTTCCGGAAATGGAGGTGGTACTGCTCAAGTTCAAGAGAGGCAGGGAGGTTGTTCCAGAGGGAGACCCCAGCTGAGGAGATGGATCTGTCCCCAAATCTTTGCTTGGAGAAGCGTCAGAGAGTTGGAGGTGGATGGGCCGAGAGCTCGAGAAGAAAGATATTTTGGAAGAGTAAGTTGAAGGTAGAGCGGTCCCAGGCCTCAGAAAGCCTTGTGGATGATGCAGAGGGTCTTGAAGTTGATCTTTGCAGCCACAGGGAGCCAGTGAATAGATTTCAGAGGTGGAGAGATATGATATCTGGGCTTGAGGCCAAGGACAAGTCTTGCAGTCCTGGTCTGGATAAGTTGCAAAGGTCGAAGTGTAGAGGCAGGAAAAATCAGAAAGAGGCTGTTACAATAGTCCAGCCTAGAGAAAATCAGAGCTCTGGAGACAGTGAGTTTCTGGGAGAAAGTGAGAAAAGGAAGAATACATCTGAGGGGGTACAGCTAGTAGTTTGACTTCTTAGAAACGTCAGAAATGTGAGGAGAGAAGGAGATGGTGGAGTCGAAGATAACAACAAGGTTCTTAGCCTCACAGGAAGAAGCAGGAAGAAGGTCCAGAGTGGGCGAACAGAGAGAGAGAGAGAGGAAAGAAGGGAGTGTGTGTCCCAATGAGGAGGATCTCAGTCTTACCGGCATTAAGGCAGAGATCATTGGTGGCACACATTCCTGAATTGCGGCCAGACAGTCTTGTATGAGAGAAGAAGCAGAGGTGGCTGAGGGGAGCCTGAACGCCACCTGAGACCATCAGAATGCAGTGACGACCTATGACAAAATAATTGGTCTGGCTGGACACATAATGTTTCACCTCCATACACCAGACTAAAACCCAAAGTACAACACTTCTGCCATCAGAATGCAGCGACGACATATGACAAAAAATATGGTTTAGCTGGATACATAACAAGTTTTGTGCACTTGCACTCTCCCGTGATTACCTCAGCACCCATTCACATGCCTGAACTTCATGGGTAGCGTATTGCAGCTCGGCCAGCCCACTTAACTCCCTCTCTTGGCCAAATGCACACACGCATTCTAAACCTTCTGACAATGTTTCCCGTACCTTGGACTTCGGTCCCTACGAGGGCATTCCCACCCCAAGCACATTGAGGCCATACTAATGAGATGATGGAGCTATATACATGACAAACTACTACTACTACCATGTCCAGCATATAGGTTCAATCTGTGTTCATCAAAAGCAATGCCAAATGCAATAAAAACTCTCCAAAGTCCCCTCCCTCCCAGTATATTTGTATATCATGTCCTAAATACACTACACACAGGTCAAGGCCTCTCTCCACTGTCACTAAACTGGAGGAACTTGCCAAATTCATTGTATTACCTTACATAATATTCCTAAAGTGTTATCATGTCCAAATGATGTCATTGCAGAGGTCATCAGTTATGTCTTCTGGGATGTCATCTGCTTAGATCTGAGCAGTGTGCGGAGGGGCGTTCGGTAGGGTTACACAGATGACCATAACTAGCAAATATCTCTGTTTCTTTAGATTTGTTCACTGCAACCATGATCTGCCCTTAGCAAGGGTTTTCCACAGAATCTGCATGTTTTTTAAAGCATAAGAATAACCATGATATTCCTTTAACCAAGTTGTTTACTTGACTATTTATATGCATACAAAATATACTATATTTTATTTCAAACTTTGCTTTGTAGCTAAATCGAGAGATTCATTATTTTAATAGAAATCAAATTACAGCATGAATGGAAAGTTAAGTAAAAATGACTCTCCCAAGAGCAACATTTCTTTTTGACTTTGAATGTTTACAGCGGTTCCTGTAAAGATTAAAGAGGTATTTGTTATTACCCTACTCATCGAAAGCCAGCTATGATTGGTGCACTAAGCCAGCATAGTTGTAAAGCACTGGATAACTCCCCAGCAGTGTATTGAAACAACCAACAACAAAAACTGCTCTCACTGGTGGCCCAACAGACCACTCCACACCACATCCACACCATCAGCATACTGACACAGACTGCCTGGCCGGTGCCTCCTGTGTCAACAGCGCGTTTAGAAACCCTTTGTACGGCATTCCAGGAGCCCAGGGGGTCATGGTGTTCACGCAGAAGAAACCCAATGAATAAATAACTAGGGAATATGCTCCTGAATGCTTGAGCAGCGTGACAACGCCGAAGCTGCCCCTGTTGAATGTACAATTCATGTGTGTTGGCGAAAGCGTCAATAGCTCTACTCCACATACCCTTGTAGGAAATTCATTGTGATTGTGTTTGAATGGGCTACACGCATGGCATTGATCAACCATAACGCGTCTCTGCTGAAAGACCTTGCAAGTGTGTTTACTTGGTGGGAGCCCAGTGCCTACCATCTGGGGCGCCTGGCCCACATGGGGCACTAGGTCCTTCCCTCTTAATGGTTGGTACCCTGTGGGTTAATAAAAGTGAACCACCATAAAAAAAAAAGTTATTTGCATTATGGAACCATTGGTTTTAACTCACTCCTTAATGCAAACGTGGCGTTTGCATTTACAAATATCGAAAAGTATTCAGATTATTTGCAAATGAAAAGACTATTGGTGTCTCGAATGCCATGCACAGCCCTGAACGTAGGTAAGGGCAGGTAAATACATAGCCCACGCCTTCACTCATGCACAGCTATGTAAACGTATTAGGGAGACTATGGATAATGGCACAGTGTTACCTATCATTCAGGGGAGCTAGAAAATCTGGGAAATGAATAATACTGAAAACTCTTTATCCCTTCATCTTCTTTTCTGTCTCCTACCAGAGGCGAGGATCAGAATCAAGCCCCTGCCCTCGTCCTCATTCAAGAGCAGGAAGAAGGAGGGGTGAAGGGAGTCCCCTGACCACTGAGCCTCTTCCTTGGTGGCCCCGGAGGAAGTACACCCGTAAAAGGAAAATAATATCACTGCTGCAGCCCAGATACAGCTATAAATGGTTTTGGCGGTTAAAGTTCTTTGCATTACGCATTTATAGGTACCAGGCTCCAAGGGGGAGAGTGCAGAGTTTTAAAGGAGGATGCGATAATGGGTGTGCAAGAGAATGAGAAGGGGGTAGAGAAAGGAAGGATAGAAGGTGCCATTGATGATAGAAAGTGCCATCAGTGGCGAGCAAGAGAAAATGTGAGCGAGAAAGGGGTAGAGTGAGAGGGTAAGAAATAAAGCGAACGTGTGAGAGGAAGAATGAGAGGAGGTAGAGATAAGAGGTTAGGTGGGTGGGGGAATAAAGATTATAGTTTGCATGGGGCTACGGAGCTAGAGGGGGTAGGTGTGCTTGGGTCCGGGTAGCTATGCTACCAAAATGCACCAAAAAATCATGAATTAGTTGTATCGAAGTATACTGCCAAAATGGTATTCACTTTGATGTGACATACAAATAAATAAAAGTATACCCTGGAGGACCCCGGGCATGCCCATTGTCAAGTGATCCGGATTTGGCTCGGATTGGTGATACCAAGCCAGTACCCTTGCATACCTGCAAACTGGTAATAGTGATGCATATTGGAAAGGTGATACCCGGGAAGTCCCCTGCCATGCCCACTGTCTCATGAACCTGATGTAGCTTTGTAAGGTATACCAGGGAGGTGCCTTAGCATACCCTGTATCTGCCAACATTGAAGCCTCTCAGAAGGCGACACCCTGGCAGTGCTGTGGCATGCCCATTGTCAGCTGATCTTGATGTGGCAATGGAATGCCAGTGATATTTATGTTGCTCGGATAGGTGATGCACGGGTAGCCATTGCATACCTATTGTGTGGTTAAATGGATATGATTTGGAGAGGTGATACCCGGGCAGTGCCCTGGTGTACACATTGTATGGTGATGCTGTTGGAGCGCAGAAAGTCAATCCCCAAGCAGTGGAGATGCTGGTGCAGCTCAGAGAGTTGGTACGTGGGCATTGCTTGAATAATTTGCTAACACAGGGAGCATCAGGCAGGCTCTCTGTGGGGCAGCAGCTGGCTCTCCAGGAGCTGAGGAGGTGTATGTGCTGGCAGCCAGCTGTCCTCCAGGCAGTGCCCCTTCTGTCTTCGCAGACGAGCAGGCAGACTGTGGGTGGAGGAGGCAGTCAGCTCATCACAGGCATGCTTTAGTAGAATGCTATGTCAGTCAGAGCAGTGTGCTCCACGTCCCCCCTCCTCCAGCAGGCATAGTCCCCTTCTGATGGCAGATCTCCTCGCAGCATCACCTGCGGGCACTATGAGGAGCACACACTCTCAAGGGCAGAGGGTGTTAACCAGTTCTTCAAAGGGCTGTAGTAACCAGGCAATTGCAAGGAGTGGTCAGGGCGAGAAGTTGCCTGGCCTCAGGGTAGCACCTGCTGCCTTCTGGTACCTGATCTCCGGCAACCACATAATCCACCTGCTTTCACGGTGGACAGCAGAGTTAGACTCCTTTGCACAGATCACAACAGAGATACATCACTCGCAGATAGCCGAAGACCAGGAGCACCTAGCGCCCACCCCTCAACTCATTAATAGAGGCAAACACTTCACTGCTCACCCGATTCAGAGAGCAGCAGGCATGCATACCAAGGGTGCGAAGCAGCCTTGGACATAAATGGGGGGGGGCACCTTTCAGCTCCTTACCTTCAGGCTGAGATGCTGAAAAAGTATGGGAGAGGGGCACCGGTTTCTCCACAGAGGCAGGCCTACACTGTATTGTACAGCTTTCCTGCAATGTTCTCATCGTGGGGCTCGTCTGTGAAGCACCTGCCACTGAGGACATGTAGAGGAGCAGGTGGACGCATTATCCCCAACTACCGCCCCCTCAGAGTGGTTGTACAGGAACAGCAGGAGAAGAGCTGTATGTGGGACCCCCTGTGTTTTCCCTACACCGCATCGAATGCACGACAGACGATATGCCCTCAGACAACCATATCAAATGTATCCTCACACTGAGAGAGTGGAAATATGTCTAGTGAAAGGATATCAGCACACACCATTGGGCATCATGTAGTGCTGAGTGAATTCTGACAAGGACAGAGTGATGTCATAAAGAAGATACACGAGAACATACTGAAATTATAGGAGAATACTGAAGAGTAACAATGTAACTGGATTGATGAGAGTTACACGTACAAAGTGATAAAGTAATCATACATACAAAGAAGCATGAAGTAACTTGCTGACCAATAATTGTAAATATGCAGCAAGGCAAGGTAGACGAGACATATATAAGCTTGCTATATAGTGTTGTGGAGTCAGGAGATGGTGGAGAATTAGCTTTGTGTGCAAAATGAAGAGGAGTCTATGTTGGCTTGGGATCAAGGATGCTATTACAAGGAATAGCTGCTAAGCACAAAGTGAGTCAAACGGATAAGCCATGGACGTGAGACATATGTCTCTTTGATTAGAGAAGAAGAAAACATTAGTAAGAACCAAGTATTGGACAATTAACAATTAATAAGGCTCCTAAAAGATGGAGTGAGCAAGTCCTTAGTGGCCAAGAGGAGCAATGACACCCAGCACAATTGAATCAAATAGCAGTAAATAGGAGGTCGAACTGGACACATGTGCGGTCTCGCTGTGGATGAAGATAGTGATGTGCTTATACTCATTTCAGTGTCCCAGAACAGAGAGCAAGTTACAAGGCCAACTACAAAAGGAAACGTTGGCTTATGGTCAAACTGATAAGAGATAATGGACTAATTGGGACAGTGGGGAGTAATCTGACATCACTCAAGCAACCTGGTTTCATTTTGCTTACATGCTGCCAGCTGAGCTGAAAGTCCAAGGTTCAGTGGAAATGCCAACCAATTCGTGGATCTATGGGGCAACCTGTTATACAATGTTGAATAGACCAATCTGCTGCCATTTTGTACATCATGATCAGCATTATACATATTTAGATGTAGTTCGGGGCATGCCTCACAGATTAGAGATAGACAATGAAGTACTAATCCACATGTATTCTATAAGTAGATATGTTCCCCTAACCAATCCCTCCCATTGATACATTTTACGGCTTGCCATGTAGGATGACGACATAGATGATGCATATTGGGGTATAAAATCTCTGTGTGATCAAGTTTGTGTTTGAGTGTGTTAGGCGGAAACCTGTGCAGTTCCCTCTGGGACCACTGCAAAAGATTTAGGACTACAGGTGTTTGGCAGTAAACCCACTTGGTAGCAGTCTGTACCACACAGATGCACTTGGTAGCTGTGGCTGAGCAGTCAGACTTCCCTCAAGAAGAGTTAAGCAGTATGTGGAGTATACAATATAGGTCAATTCTTCACAGTAAGACAAGCAAACACGCAACAAGACTCAGTTTAAAGATTTTAAGGTATTTATTTATAACAGAACATCTATGGAAAACACTATGGCACTATCACGGCAAACACTTCAATCACAATTACTCTACGAAGAAGAAACGATCAATCCCTCTAACAATATTTCGACAAGTCTAGGTTCTACCAGCACCACTTATTTGCAGACAGAGGTGTATGCCTCAACCTAGATGGCACTCTAATATTAGTTAGGACGGGAGAGAAAAATAAGCAGGTTACGAAATCAACAGAGTTCAATACTTCACGGGAAAAATGCAAGGCAAGAAGGCACGAACCACAATAGATCATAAAGATCAGAGGCCAGGCCCACTCGGAGAGAGGCAAGGTGATATGTCCCAAAAAGTCTCTAGTGGAAATGCGTTTGAGTCTTTGTAGCAAATTGTTATCGGCAGATTGAACCAGTTCAGAACAATACGTGAGAAAGCTTGGAGGCGACCCAACGGAAAGGAGAGGATTAAGACACCTCACTCGAACCAATCGAAAGGGAAGCCAGGCGGACACGGTACCTTGTTTGTGGAGAGACAGCTCCGGCGGAGGCAGTTGTTCCTGGTGGTGGATGCACGTCGGGTCTTTGCCAAGAGGAGAGATGATCTCGTCGTCAAAAAAAAAGTGGTCACGGTACAGGGGTAGTGGCTATCTGGTTGACGAGGTGCTCTGCACGGGCAATGCGATCACTGCGTCCTGAGGCGAAGAAAAAGCGAAGGGGACTGGTTGTTCCCACCAGTCAGGGGAAGAGACTCTCCGGCAGGGAGATCTCCTCTGTCGTCGGGAAGTGGTGAGTCGGTTCCACGGGGCTCCACCGGAGGTGTCATCGTGCAGGTCGGCTCAGCGTTGCCCTCGTCGGATTCTTAGGTCCTGTGGTGACTTCTGAAGATCCAGTCCCAAAAGCCCTGCTTTTATGCAGAAAACCCCCATTCATTCAGCCTAGCTGTCAATCAACACATGCTTAGTGGTGATAGGGGAGGCTCACCACTTGGGCCAATCACACCAGAGTGCGACCGGAGTTGGCAAGGCAACTCGGTCCAGGGTGCCTAAACCCCCTCCGACACCCCTGTGGTAACCCAGACAGAATGGCACCACTTTGGAGGGTCTCTGTACAGAGGCCCGCCAAAAGTGGAACAAAGGGCTCAACCTTTGGTTTAGGAGTCACAGAGACGAACACAGACGCCATTTTAAAAACCGAGTTCTGGCAGAAAATACCATCCGATAAACTTATTTAAGATAAGTAGACCGGTGGTACGTTAGAAATTAACGAAATTAACGAGGAAAAGTATCAATCTCTAACAATGGGACGAATCCCATAGGGTTATGTTCGGGGTCGAACATAACAAGTAGTTTCCACTGCCACCAGCCAAAACACGACGAGGGGGGACGGGACAGTGCCCCCTCGAATAACAGACCTAGGAGTAATCGAATTACCCCTACTAGTACCTCCACAATAGGATGGTTTGTACTATTTCTGTTAGTAAATTTAGGTCTAGTAAAGCCAATGGTGACTTTACATGCCTGGGGAGACAGTAGTCAGTCCCCGGGTATGGAGTCTATGATGGAGGTCCGCTAGGACGCCCCAGTGTTACGGCACGTAGGGTGCGGTGTAACACACATAGAAAAACATATGAGACCCTATGGAGTAAAAGACCCCATAGCCCATAAAACACATTGACATTCGAAGGAATTACACACATTCATGTCCAAGAGTGGGAGAAAAAGAGTCTCACTCTTGGCAGGATGGAAATAAACAAACTCCAGAAATCCAGCAAAGCTGCTCGGGGACTCACTAGGTTAGGAAATTCAGCCTAAACAGAGAATTCTCCCTAACACTGTGTGCATGCATCAGTCCGATGTCTGCCAGTTTGCCCTGCTTTATTAAATTGAGAATAAAGTAGTACAGTGCCATATTCTTTGAGTCTGTCTGGTTATTTGGTGTAAGATCGTAATTGGTAATCCCATCTGCTTGTGCATAGGCATGTTATAAATGCCATATCATATCATATCATATCTAGCACAAGAGACGCTTCAAGGTGATACCACACATTTTAGTAGCAGTGTGGATTGTTAAGGTCTAATCGACCGAGGGCCAGGTTCAGATGTCTAGAAGCTTGACTGTGCACTCCATTAGCCATAAGACCGCAAAGCTTCCTGTGGAAAATGACGTGCCACAAAACACATATAAGAAGATACAGTTGGCAGATTCCCCTTTGATGAAACCTGTCCAGTCCCCGCATGTGCCCTTGGATGGAAGGCAAACTGGACAGTTGAGGGAGAGTCGATGCTGAGGGACTCAAGCTGAGCCATAGACATAAGTAGAACATTGAAGGTGGCAAAAATAGGGCGAGGGACTGTGTCGTAAATAATATATATAACTGGATTGTTGGAGATTGTAAAGAAGAGAAGTAGAGACCTCGATTCCTGGTTCCAAGGGGACGGAAGGATGTGCACGAAAAAGACTCCAAATATGGGTGTCAAGGATTTCTGAGGCAAGGCCAACAAGAAGAGTGCATATCAGGCTCCAAGATGGAGTGCAAATAAGATGATATACATTTATTAAAGATAGTAAACAAAGGCACATGCAAAGAAATTAAAAAGTGCACATGTGTGGGGTTTTTAATACATTAGTATAAAGCTTGTGTAGTGTTTCAACTAATTGATATAAAACGATAGTAAAAACTTAAGGTGATTATTAGATTGTTTTAATCAAGACATTGCCATTAATCAGGAGGATAAAAATCAAAGGAAACTATTAAATAAAGAAGAGACTCTTAAAATATCAATGATACAACAACAAGATACAAAAATGTATGGAATGTGTAAATGAAGGAACAAAAAGAACATTGTTTTGTAGATTTTAATAGTGGTTAAAAAACACACATACATAGTTGATTTATCAGACAAATAAGCTGTGATTGAAGGTGCCTGCCCAAATTGATCAATGTGGTATACTTGATAGAACAGGGACAAGAATAAAAGGTCATGTAAGTATGGACAGTCGAGATCGACTCGTCATCATGGGGGACACTCCTCCTTTACAATTATGTAGAACATTGCCAAAATATACAGCTAAGATAAGGAAGTATCATTCAGAGTGGGTTTGACGTACGACCAATTGACACCTATGCCGTGGCCTCCGGAGGATTTGTTGTTAAAAACAGTATTGCAACATATGGCAACATAATTCCATGCCACATATAAGAGAAATAAGTTACAGGAAAAGCTGGCTATTGTAGAGTTATGGAAAATGTTTCAGAGCAAGAAAGAAAATCAGGCTGTGAAGGAGTGGATGCTTAATCAGCATAAGGGGGATGATGTAACACCTTTGGCTCCCTCGTTTCTCTCCAGGAAATAAGAGCATAGACACAGAGGAGGAGGGACTTTATCCCATAAAGGAATTGAAAGCTGTAGTAGAGTATGTTAATCCGATATGTGAGCCCTCGCTTATAAAAGTGAAGACAATGCGGAAGAGAGCGAAAGCAAAGAATGAAAACATATCTCGACTCATGATAAAAGAAAACAGCGTGATAAGAGAAAGGACAGGAAAAACAGACAGTTGGAGATAGAGGAGAATGCAAGGAAACAGTATGAAATAAAGGACAAAGCTAAGGGAATGACAATAGTACAAAATGAATGGATGGGAGCAAAAATATTACTCAAGCTGAATGATAAGGGTAATGATAGGGTTTGAGAAAAACAAGTGCAGGAGGGCATATAAAGAAGAGAAAGAAAGACAATGCAAGTGAAGGGAAGAACAAAGAAGGTACTAGGTGAGGAAGGACAAGGAGAGACTAGAAGAGAAGAGGCGAGAGGAGGTCGAAGCACAGAGAATGAATGAATGTAGGCTGCAAAGAAGGCGAGAGGAAGATGAATAAAGGGAGATGATGTGGAAGGAAAAAGTCATGAGTAGAAGTAGGGGGTCAGAAGATGATGACATAGAGTATCTATGTCATAGAAACATAGTGCCGATTGAAGCACAAGAAAGACTTGAGGAAGAGAGATGGTCACAGCAGCCCCACAGAGAGCTGCAAGGGGTACAAAGAATACCAACATAGGCTGATTTGTGTGATATAGATGGTGTAGAGAAAGGAATTTGGGATTTATATAGGCAAATGAGGGACAGAGAACATAGAAGGATCTCTATTAAGGGAAACTGGGGGAAGGCTAGATGACGTCATAACAGATGAGCACAGAACACTGTCTTTAAGCAGGGTAGATCTTGATGACGCAGAAAAGGATAAACAGTCATACAAGTTGGGGTATAATGATGTCAGACGAAGAAAGGGAAGGAAACTAAAGAGCGCCAAAGGGAGGGTGCATGCAAATTTTCAAAAGACTCAATTGTAGAAAAGGGGCTAAGATGGTCAGATTTAGAGGACCCCAAAGAAAAAAAACACCAGAGCCAACACCACATACTGAGCGACCACAAGTACAATTGTGCAGAACAGGGTTTGTAGCCATACCTTATGTAAGCAGATTAATATCACTACCAGGACAGAAATAAATGGGTGAGACTAACCCTGCCTGGAAAACAATAAGTGTAGGCAAATATGATTGTGGACCAGGGTTTTCACAATTCTGATCATTAAAGAAAGGGGAAGCATGGCCACACTATATAGCATTGCCACAGATGGATAAAGACAATTTAAGACATAAATTACTGAGTTTATCCTCCGGTGCGGAAAATGGATTTATGAATTAGAGAGAAATACAGCAAGAATTACTCTAGCCACAGGTGACAGCAAAGGATTGCTAGCAGCCATTATAGGGGAGAGAGATGATGACATTTGGAAACAAGCAGGATACAGAGGTGTGACTGCACAAAACATGGCATACAATGGAGCACCATTCAATAATTGTAGAGCAGATGTATGGTGGGTGCTCAGAGTCCAATATCCCGTTACATCAGATATGGGTGCGATTATGACTATATTTAAGATATTCAAGAGAAATGGTGCCATGAGACGTGTGAACCGTGGGATAAAACAGTGGCACCATTTTACCATAATTGGTGTAAGGGACTACCTGAGCCAGTGCAGCTACAGATGAAGAAACAGGTGGGAATAGAAGCAAAGCCATGGCCAGAAATACAATTGACGATTGTGCATCATTGCCAATTGATGCAGGAGAAAAATAAGAAGAACACTGAGAGTAGAAAGTAAGTATAGTGGTTAATGTATATCCACAATAGGATAGCCCATAGAGTGACCTGATGTGTTCAGTACTATCTGTGACACCGGACTCCCAAGGGGACCCACGGGTCAAGGTGACGATAGGAGACAAGACATTTTCATTTCTTGTGAACACTGGATTTAGTCGTTGCTGCGTCCATGAGGGAAAATATCGAATGTAAGGTATTGCATGTATGCACAGGGATTCTCTGCGGTGATGCATGTATTTCCTTTTACAGACTAATTACCAATCTCTATAGGAGAACATGACATGTCAATGCCATTATTATATTCTAGGCAGGTGTTGGTTAACATATCGGGGTGTGACTTAATGAAAAAATTTGACATAATGATATATTTTACTGATACATTAATAGTGTGTTCCACTCTAGGGATACATTATATGAATGTGAGAGAGTTTATATTGACCTTTACAGGCCAGAGGGCATTATGAGGAGTTCCCTTAGATACAGAAGTATTTTTGTATGGAGTGACTGTTTTATTATCGTGGCTACTCAGATTGATAGGTAAACTATTAAGGAAACCTGACATGTTTTTGTTCATACCACATATACCTATGGATGATGACGACAGGCAGAATTTTGCCTTGGAGTCAGAAGCAGCAGTGGTCAGAGAAGAATGGGACAGATGATGAGGGAAGAGGATGGGGAATAGTGATAGCTCTCAGTGAAGGATACAGACTGTCAGATTTGACAGACGAGAAGTTGTTTAAGGATGAGTACTCAGATGGTGAATTAGTATTTTTCATAACTCTCCCTTATTGGATTAAAGTAGAGAATAGAGAAATACGTTAGAGAATGGCATCGGTAAAAAAAACATTATATTTTCAGTAAGATTTATAGAAAATGTCAGACATTTTATGGACCACAAGTCATTTTTGACGTGGGGCTATTAAAAGGTGTAGGAATAGTTAAAATCAAACTTAAATCAGGAGCCCTTTTGCCACATGCAAAGCAATACCCCATGTCTAAAAATGCGGAAGAAGGTATATTTGAGGCCATCTCTGCTCTAATAAAGCACAGAATATTAGTACCATATGATTCTCCATGTAACACCGCTGTGTACCCAGTGAGAGAATCAACAGGGGGGTCATGTAGATTTATGCAGGACCTTCGCCCCCTAAACAATATGGTTGAAGCTGAGTTTTGTTTAGTTCCAAATCCTGTGTCAATATTGTGCAACATCCCATCTAAGGCTGCATATTTGACAGTCATAGATTTAAAGAAAATCTTCTTTTCAATTCCTCTTCATGATAACTCATAGGATTTGACTTCCTTTTTGTATAGAAATATTCACCTGAACCATACTCATTTACCCCAGGGGTAGAGTGAGTCTGCTTCAATCTTTAACAGATTCCTTCAGATGGACCTCAGGAATGTTCAGCTCGAAAGTGCAATCATCCAATATGTGGATGACATTTTGGTTTGTAGTGAGACATTAAAAAGATGCAGAGAAGATTCAGATAAGCTCATGACTATACTCTAAGAGAGAGGAAATAATGCAGCCCCTGTGTTGGGAATTCTAGATCATCACGAATAAATCTTTTTATTTTTTCATTCAAATGGAGAAATTATGACAGCAGTCCTTCCACAGAAGATGGCATTAGGACATGGGCACAACCCATTGGCCTAATATAGTGGGCTTTTTGTTCCAGTTATTAAAGGGCATTATCCCTGTGAGCAGTCTTTAGCTTTTGCTGCATTCATGATTGACAATGTTTCAAGTATAACAACAGGGTGTTCAGTAACACAAATTTGTAGAGCATGCATTGTTTGCAATTTTAGAGAAACCTAAAAGTACATTGACCACACAAAGAGCATCAGGATATGAGATAATCATATTGAATCCTGCAATTACAATTGTCAGCTGCAAGACAGTGAACCCAGCAATGTTCATAGCTGAACCAGTAGGGGAGGATGATTATATACATGATTGCACAATGTATACTGAACATTATGATGATATTTTCAAAGCTATTGAAAATGCTCTCGGGTGCGGGTAAGCTCTCTTGGTTTATGTTTTTATTTTTTTAAATTAACCAAACGACTGATGAAAGGCATACTGTATCAGGGGTAGTAA
The DNA here is from genome assembly GCF_040938575.1 of Ambystoma mexicanum. Taxonomy (NCBI): domain Eukaryota; kingdom Metazoa; phylum Chordata; class Amphibia; order Caudata; family Ambystomatidae; genus Ambystoma; species Ambystoma mexicanum. The sequence continues at coordinate 686,967,586 of NC_090923.1, read as the reverse complement.
AGCTGAACCGAGAGTGTGAATTTGAGGTAGTGTCAAGCACGAGATTGCAAAGATGAGGAAGTGACAGTGTACTCTGACTCCTCCTATGTGACGTCAACTGTCCATGCAGGTTTGTCCTGTTGGAAAAGGAGGAGCTTCATCCACGCAGATTACACTCCATTGCAGCCCTATTGGATAAACCTATTGAAGCACTGGCACTCCCATTGATTCTAGCAGTCATAAAATTCTCAGCACATACTAAAAGAGAAAACATATTTTCCCACGGAAACGGAGCCACAGACGTAGAAGACAAAAAGGCAGTTTATTTCCAAACCATTTCTAATTTCGAAATAGAAAGTGTTAAACAGATGACAGGACAATGCATGTTGGTGAAGGAGGGCTTTAACATGCTGTCTATTGTCCAGTTAATTGATATGCAAGGTTGTGCACCACAAGAACAGAAGGATTCATGGAAAAAGCAGGTGTGTCCTCTGTTCCCCCGCTAAGGCAATTTGGAGACAGGATAGTACTGGAAATCCAGTTATACCTCTAGCATTATTGAGGGTAGTGCTGGTGCACCTCCACTACCCAGTGCATGTGACTCGAGAGAGTCTGGCTGCTGAAATTGCATAAGAGTGGTTCTTACCAAAACCGTTAGAGTATATGGCAAAGATTATTGTAAATTGCAATGTGTGCCAGACATATACTGCAGGGCACACTTTGCGAAAATTGAGAAGAGCAATTCCTAGACTCAATGGCCCTATTCAGCAACTACATATAAATTATGTGGATATGCTGCAGACTTGCAACAGCTACAGATAGATGCTGGTCAGGGTATGTCCTTTTTCTAGATGGATCAAGGCATGTCCATGCACACAACCTGTTGCCATGTGCACTGCCAAGTTCCTTGTGCATGAAGTTTTTCCAAGATGGGGTGTGTGTGAGGTTTTGCAGTCTGACAATGGACTGCATTTTGTAAATGAACTGTTCGAACAAACAGTGCTTCTATTAGTGCTTAAGCATATATGTACCTCTGCTTATCACCCACAGGCGAATGACATCTGTGAATGATTAAATAGATTATTGAAGCAAAGGATTGCAAAAATAAATATAACTTTAAAGAAGGGATGGCTACATTGCCTACCCCTTGCTTTATATGCCCTAAGAAACCAGCATGGTCTGATCACCATCTAACTCCTCATGTGTTGGTGACTGGAAACTTCATGTGAACCCCCCTTGCTCCTCCTACTAAGCTAAAAACGGATGCCCATAGTGTAGCGAAGACATTAGATGATGAGATGCATGATTACCTAACAAAAATGACTGCAAGTTTTTCTTTCATGCCCCAACAGGTCAAAAACCAAAAGTAGGGGTCAAAGAGAAGCAACAAAGACAATCAATCCAGTGAAGTAGAAGATTGGTTAAAACAATCCAATCTATACCCAGGGGACCAGGTTCTGGTACAGAGGTTTGTATGCACTTTGAGTGCACCCCGCTTTAAAGGACCATATGAGGTGGAAGAGGTTACCCCCACAGCTGCCAAGTTAAAAGGAAGAAGAGCTTGGCTGCATTTGCGTGAGATTAAACCATATAAAGGAGAAATCCAGCACACTCCTGTAACTACCTACAGTGAAGTAAGAGAAGAAGTTCCACTCATGCAGACTCTTTAAGTAGCCAAAAGCAAAGAGAAGGAATATTAAGAGCATCGCAGCACTTTAGACTAGGGGCCAATATCCTTCAACATTTGACAAGCAATAAACAGACTTGCGGCTATCCTGCAACTTCTTTAAATAGACTCAAGGAACAATGTTATAACATACTGAATGAAGAGAAGCTGAAAGAAGAGAAGCACATTTCATCTTATGTTACTCATCATAATAACAATCCACACATTCTTTTATGCTTTTTTTTACTTACATGTTACAGTCTTATCCTGCTTTAGTAAGCAGTACCATGAATATAGTTTTGTTTTTCATTAATTCAAAGTACATCATTTTCAAAATAATTAGTATATATTTATATATTACACAGCCACGGTAGTGGCCGAGTAGTTATGGTTAAGTTGCTAATCCCATCGGAAGAGCACTTTTTGGGCGGCTTATAACTTTGCTCCCCCTTGACAAATCCACACCAAACTTTGCAAAAGAAGTATATGGCCCACTCTGAATTTGTTTGCAGAGTTTGGAGAGGTTTGGTCCAGGGGCGGCAAAGTTATAGGGGGAGTCCCAACATTGTATTTTCCCATAGGCTGAATGGGGAATAAACTTTGCTCACGCCTACAGCCCAAACCACTGGACGGATTTTCACCAAATTTGTGCCAGGAGCAGCAGCTTGGTCCCAAAAGCGTGCTTTTGTAAATTTGGTGAAAAGTAGGTCACAAAAAATGTGTGATATCTATGTCCGCTCCGCGGACATACTTCCCTGTTTGCTCTGCGGACAGGAAACCGATTGGTTAATCGGGTTGCGTCATGTCCACGGACATGCAACATGTTTGCTGATTGGATGGTGAAGAGCGTGAAGTGCGTCAGATTTTTGGAAATGCCCGCCATCTTGGATTTGCGGATAGAGGCCGGTGTCCACGGAAATCGCAGTAAAAACATTTTAAAAAACAAAACATTGCACTTGTCAAACTTATCAAATAATCTCTGGGGACGTGAGGGGTGATGAGGATGGGATGGGATATGGCTGCAAGAAGCAAAAACACAGGTGTTTTATGCCACGAAAGCCCACGAACAGTATGGATTTTCGCAAACAGTCCTGTGAAAGTTCATGGACACCTCAGCATTACAGGGTTGGTAAAATGCAGTTATTGGATGGCTTATAACTTTGGTGCCACTTAATGGAACTGCATGTAATTTTGTATGTATATTTCTGACCCGAATCTGAGTGAGTTTGTAACGTTTGGTGGGATTCTGTTATGAGGGGTCAAAATTAGAGGGGAGGTCCCAAATAATGTAAAGGCTTATACATGAGGTGCCATTTCACGAATCTACACTTAATTTAGGAAACTGATAAAATATTTAGATATGTATGTTTTTGTAAAGTTTGGTGGGATTTTGTGAAGAAGGGGCAAAATTAGAGGGGTGGGCCCAAAATAATGTAAAGGCTTATAAATGTGGTGTCATTTGACAAGTCTACACAAAGGTTTGCAAAACGATTATAGATCTAGATATAGATGTTTTTGTAAAGCCTGAAAGGATTTTGTCAAGTGGGGGCTAGATTATATGACGATTGTATGTGCATACATTTCACACTTTTGAAAAAAAAAATAAAACATGGGTGGATTTCCAGCAAACTTGCATAAGGAGCATTGGCAAGGACCTACAAGCATGGTTTTGCAAATGTGCCAGTGTTTTTTTATTTGACAAGTGTCATTATGTAGCTACAAAAAATACTGGTATACCTTTAGTGACTGAGGGGTAGCCTGTGGCCATGGGCAGTGGCCAGATTGTCCGGGTCATGGAATAAGGTCATGTTCCAGACAATCAGGCTACTGGCCATGACTCAAGGGACAAAACATAGGATTAAAGTGGCCATGTCCACCTGGGACTGGTTTTGTGGTAAAGTAATTTGAAATTAGGATAGATCTGAAAGGGAAGAAAAATGTGCTTGTGGTAATATGGTCATAGGGTTCTCTTTTTGCCTTCTGCAGGCTGCCATGGAAAGAGAAGAGGGGCCCTGTATGGAACCCTTGCCATCCCTTTCCATGGTGGCCATCTTGGAAAAAGATTTTCCTTCCTACACCGGGATACCAAAGGCGTCTCGGTGTATGAAGAAAAACCCTCTTTTTTAGCACCCTGGGTTCCCCCTAGGGTGCTAATGGTCTTCATCCCCCATTTCAGGCGCTGGAATGGGGGGTAATGGTCCAGAGACATCGTTATCCACCCTTGGTTTACTTGGGCTGATAACTTGGGCTGCTGGGCGGGTATCCACCGTTCCAGTCCCTGGAATGGAGGATGAACGCCACAATATTCCCATTAGCATAACACAAAATGCAAATGGAAATGCTGGAAAATCGGATTGAGACTATGTACTTTAATGAGAAATATAAAGTAGATGGAGTCTATAATTCTTTTTTTTTGTTCTATTTTTTAACTGTGAAAGGTGGTTCCTAAAGGAATATTTTTTTTATTGTTTTTGGATGCATTTATTTGGCAGGACCGCTGAGACCGAAAGGTGGTGATGGGAATGAGGGAAGAGGAACCAAACACTAATATGGAGGGGTAGGTGAACAAGGGAAAATGTTGTACGTGTGTTATTTCTAAGGTAGGGGTCAGTGTTTCTAATGCTCCTTGATTGGAGCAGTGGTGGTGGCTCTTGGGGAAGAGGGATGGCATTAGCTGGTGCCATTTTAAGATAAATAGCCGTTTTGCTAAAAATATGTACTGTGTACTAGATTGTTAATGGATAATGAGAAGGAATACATGTTGGAGCGGTGCAAGGGAAATTTCGAAGTTGAAAGTTCCTAGATCAGTAGAAAATTAAGTTCTGAACTGTCCGCAAAGCATAGATCTTATTATGAAGTGCAGATGGGTTCTCGGACACGTCATCATACCGCGCGCCAGCGTATGGTCATGTGGCACTGTCCGGAAGGTTCGCTATGAAGTTAGAGGTTTGTAGACGTCCACGGATGCAAAACTAGTTGAAATAGTTGCAAAAAGGGTATGGAAGTGTTAAAAATGATTCCAGAAGGTGCGAAATGGAAGAGTTTTAAGGTGACACTTTGTAAATTGGACACAAACCTTGCTATATTGGGTAAGTATGATATTAGTAAGTTGTAGGAAAATAGCATGCACTGGTAAAAACCTATGAAATTCACAGAAAACCTTTGTTAAAGGGGTGCTATGGTCAAGTTGCACAAATAAAACCCTATAAAATTCAATGAAAAACTTTGTTAAAGGGACATATGGTTAGGTTGCACTAATAAAAACCTTTGAAATTCACTTAAACAACTTTGTTAAAGGGACGTTATGGTTATGTTGGACTAATAAAAACCTATGAAATTCAAAGAAAAATCTTTGTTAAAGGGACGTTATGGTTTCAAGTACAATCGAAAAAAAACAGAAATTTGCCAGTTATGGTAAGGTAAACAACCATAACTCGCGCCACCACAGTGCACTGCTAAGACTAACACGCAGGACATCAAAGATGACATCACAAATGCCATTGATGACATCACTGATGACATCACATATCTGGTCCATTTGTTTCTGTTTATTGATATATATAGGCCAGGTGGTTTTGTTCACTGGCAATCAGAATAATACAATTGATAAAGGTGCTATATATCTAGACGTTAACCTTGTCATATGTTCTTTAAGTACTTTCCTTAGGGTTTGGTCTCAGCTCATGGTGCACATACATGGGGAAATGAGAAGGCCTCAAAACACAATTCACTTGTATACATATAGATAAACTATAATGTCATTAACATTTTCTGATGATGCAGTTTCTTTCTTCCTTACTTTAGTTTCCCTGTATGTGCCTCTGATTTGTATGCATTGTGGATCTTCATATGTACTGGTTGAACCAGCACAAGTTCTGTAAATCTTGAATTGTTAGTTAGATATTATATGTTTAACATTACTCAAAACTCTGATACGGTAGAATTCATTATTGTACTATCCAAAATTACAAGATTATAAAAAGTGTACTTCTATGGTGCATGCTGCAGTCATTGCCTATGTTTATATATGATTATGTCTCTGTATTAACAACAACAATCCAATACAATTATATTAGATGAATACATTTTTTAATAGATTAAGTAGTTCATGATAGGTCTCCCGATCACCCCTGACATCGTGTTACCAACAATATAAACAAAACTCTTTGTATGGACTTTTCATCAAAATCTATTTCACATTTGATGTCACCAGTGATGTCATCAATGACATTTGTGATGTCATCTTTGATGTCTTGGGTGTTAGTCTTAGCAGTACACGGTGGTGGCGTGAGTTATGGTTGTTTAGCTTGCCATAACTGGCGAATTTCTGGGGTTTTTCAATTGTACTTGAAACCATAACGCCCCTTTAACAAAGATTTTTCTTTGAATATATATATTACTGTGAGCAATCCACAGGAGTGTGGCCAAACATGTCAGTCAGCCTCTCTGGCAAGGAAATATTTGGGAAGCTGTTTTTAAAACTGCATTGTTAAAATAATGCTGTTTCTACCTTTGAAAGCTTTGTTCAGCAGTTTTTGTTCTGAATGCTCCCCACTTGTTTTTTTCAGCAATTTTTGACGTGTTTTGGCGAAACCATTCTCCGTGATGGGAGTGCAGCTCTACAAAAAACAAAGGTTTTTTGCCTCTGTAACTGGGAAAAAAAATTAAAAAAAAATAAAAAATAAAAATAAAAATTAAAAAAAAAAAATATATATATATATATATATATATACATATATATATATATATATTTAGAATTAAAAACAAACTGATGAGGTTCTAGATTATAAGAGGCTCATTGCCAAAAAGAAAATCGATGAGCTTCCATAGAAGAATAGTTGTCATATCATTCTGTGTTATGATATGTGTTTTTCTCCTGATTATTAGGGCATTTAGACATGTTATAAGGAATGATACAAACAAGGTGGGGCACATGAAACAGTTAAAATTGTTCCTGATGAAAGCACAACAATATCCTTTATTATCATATAAGGCATTTATTTCAATTTAAAAGGGATATTGTGGAAGATCATGAAGATACAAACATATATTTTGATAATGTGGATAAAAATAACCTATGTTATCAGCACATGAAGTAGCTGGGAGCGAGAATGTCAGATGAGAGCTGCTATCTTTGTTCCATTATACCATATGCCTTGAATGCAGCAATGACATTTATTGCCAAAGAGATTCCTGCACATAATGCAATATGTTTCAGTCATCTAGCAGGGCGCACAACCAGAGGGAAATTTGAAGGAAAATTGACAACTTTACGATGGCGATCAAGAGGAATACCTCCATATGAAGATACTTAAGTGAAGAGAAAACGGATGGAAAGTGGGACAGGGTGGACAAGCAAAAGATATCATGTATCCATCTCAGATTGGAGAACAAATAGAAATCATCCAGACGAGATGGATTGCTCAGACATGACTGAAAGTTCATGAGAGCCAGGGTGCTGGGACAGGCCCCAGCTATTGGTGTATTGGCGTGTTGCCACCAGTATGGGATGGGAAGAAGGACTAATATCTTGCCCTGCAGATTTATTGGAGAAAGAACCAGAAGTCATAGTGGAAACATTGAATGACAGATCGTGGGTCCAAGTTACTAACATGGGTCAACAATAAAGCAGAACCAGTATCTAGAATGCCATTGAAAAAACATACTTCAAGAATGGAGCCTTGGTTCTAGTGGAGAGAACAAAGGATGTGGACAGACACGCAAGGTCCCAGAAATTAATGGAGGAACTGCTCTTCTAATGGACCGATGTTGGGCCTGTGGATCTACAGCTTACATGGAGTTGCCTAAGAATTGTGGAGGAATATGTTCCATTGTTCTAATACATTTTCCAGCATTAGTGATCCCTCAAAGTGATCTCAATATCGGTGAATTTCCAAAGATGAATTTGCACCAGGGAAGGAAGAGTTTCTTATTCTTCGCCTGTTAAAAGGGAAAACTACTTTTCATCAATATCAATACAGGCTTATGAAGGCATTCCAGCTGAACACAAACTGGTCAGCAAAACAGCAATAGTAATGACATCTATATTTATGCCAGGACTCCAGACTGCAGTGAATGCCAGGTGACTGAAAATCACCAGATGGGAGATGTTACAGATGATTAATGCAACAATAAAATGATTCATTGCAAGAATTGCAAGCTATCAGGCTGATGGCTCTCCAGAACAGATATATCCTGGACTTAATTACAGCAATGGAAGTAGGCATGTGCACCAAGGTTGCACCTTCTTGCTGTACATTATACCATTCCATGATGGAGAAAATTGAACCCTGGCAGAAGCAATAGCTATGCTGACAACACTACATACAAAGATGGAAGATGAAGCTAATGAAACAGCAGGAGATGATTGGTTCTCAATCATATTGCCATGGATTCCAACCTGGCTGGCCAATGCTTTCAAAATACTCTCAACAATACTCATGTTGGTATTGCTAGGTTTCTGTCTTATAAGTGTCATCTTGTGGCAGTGCCAGAAGACAGCCCAGAACGTTATTGGTATGAAGATGATGTTTGATATAGACACTGGAACTGGTGAGCAGATGTAAAATGAGGCAAGTACCCATGAGAATATAAAGAAAAGCACCATCACACCTCCAGGAATGAAGTTCTACTATCCCAAGGATCGTTAAAAAAAGTAGGATGTTGGGAATTCTGTCCACTATCAGGATAATGTTGCCACATGACCTGGAATGTGGATGAACATATAAATAATGCAGGTCACCTGGAGAGTGGGGGATAGACAAAGATATGGGTGCCAAAGAAACAACAGTATGAAGAGATGATAAATTGATAAATGAGAATGAAGACAATAATGCGGTTGAGGAATCGACCAGAGAGGGGAATGTAGAGGAGCAAGTGGACGCATTATCTCCAACTCCCATCCCCTCACCACCATCATACTGGAACAGCAGGGGAATAGCTGTATGTGGGACCTCTTGTGTTGTCCCTATACTATATTGAGGGTATGAGACAACATATGCACTCAGACAACCATATTGAATGTATCCTTGCACTGAGAGAGTGAAGGATGGCTGACAAGGGCAGAGTAATGTTATAAAGAAGATATACAAGGACATAATGACAACATGTTATACAACGTTGCATACATCTGCACAAGCAGTATTAGATGTATTTAGAAGTAGTTTGAGGCATGCCTCACAGATAAGAAACAGCCAATGAAGTACCAACCCATATGAATAATTTAAGTAAACATGTTCCCCAAACCCATCCCTCCCATCCATAGGTTTTTACAGTTTTCCACATAGGATGAAATCGTAGATGACGCATATTAGGGTATATAACCTCTGTGTAATCAAGTTTGTGTGTGAGCATGAATGCATCAGTCTGATGTCTGCCAGTTTGCCCTGCTTTATTAAATTGAGAATAAAGTAGTACTTTGCAATACTCTTCATGAGTCTGTCCGTTTATTTGGTCTGAGATCTTTATTGGTAATCCCATTTAGCACAAGAGACACTTAAAGGTGTTAGAGCACGGAAGTGTGGTGCTCTGCAGGATGTTTGTAAGATTGGCAGCATTAGAACAATGCTGGAAAGCGATAATAAAGAATGAAACAAAGTCGGTGGCAGCATCAGGAAACCCAAACTGCTGCCAAAACACTTGACAAATCCCCCAAAATTCTATAGATGTAAATTTTCTGAGCCATTTTAAACCAAACTTAACTATTACACTACTTTGTTAATTTTTTGTAAAAAACAATACTGTGAAATGTGTAACATAAATTGAAAGCTGTAGTAAATATATTTTAAAATATCAATCAAGTCAAATAACGTTTAAATAACATTATCAGATGGTGGCTGCCATTTTGGAAGTAAACATGGCTGACAAATTCACGACAAAATACAAATTCAGCCAAAGACTGCTAACAGATGTGTGGTTGGAGGGATATGGGTGAGAATCATAGGAATATCCTACAGATTTCACATATCGATGGGTGTTAAATGGGTGGGACAAATAGCCATCTACATAAATCCATCCTCATACGTCATCTTAATTGAAAAGCTTTACAAACATGCATGAATAGCCCCTATTTCAAGCTCTTATGTTAAAGCACCTAATAGCCACAACTATAATAGGACATTGTGTGTATGCATGATTTGTGTGCGCATGTTTTTGTGTGTATATGTGCATGAGCGAGTTTGTTTGAAAAAGCTTCCTGCTTATGCGTGACAGAGTAGGCCTGTGCAAGTGTGTGGATACATGTGTCTATGTGAGTGTGTGTGTGTGTGTATGCGCGCGTGTCTGTAGAGTGTAATTTACATAACATAAGGAAGGCACCCCTCCTATGCGATTTGATTGGCAGGGAAGAGGTCCCTGCAATGCACCATGGAAATTGTGACCGTAGGCAGGTGGCCAGTGAGAAGAGGAACTGCTAGTGAGGGTTTTAGGCAAAACCACCATGGATGCCTTCATGGTGCCAGCATTGGCATTATTGGACAAAGCCAAGACAAATGTTTACTGCATGTTTAGTACTGCCAGGCCGGAAGTATGTTGCTGGAATTATTGGGAAAAACAGGCAGGGGTGTGTTTTTACAGCTACACTGATGGCATCATTGGCAAAAGCCAAGAAATAATTGTATAGTGGCTGGTACTGCAAGGCAGACAGGGCTGGCTTTGGCGTTTTGTGCAAAAGAGTAATGGATGAGTTCTTACACTAACACCTAAAGTGCCGCTATTATTGCATGAAGTCAATACACGTGTGTTCTTAGAGTGGTTACTACTTCCAGACTGGCAGTTCTGGCCTTGTCTTCATTAGGAAAGCCAAAACAAGTGCTTTCGTATGGTGGCTGGTACTGCCTAGATAGGCAGTACTAGCTTTGACATAATTGGGCAATAGTGTCATGGGTGTGTCTTTACAAATACAGTACTGGAATTATTGGCCCAAGTAAAGACAAGTAAGTTCTTACCATGGCTTGTTCTGCCAGTCAAGCAGTACTGACCTTAACATCATTGGGAAAAATCATGCAGAGGTGTGTTTTTTTACACCTACACTTACAATATTGGAATTATTGGGTGCTGCCAAAACAAATGGGTTCTTACAGTGGCTGGTACTGCTATCAAATAGTACTGACCTTGCCATTATTGGGCAAACATTCAAGTGGTGCTCTTATACTTCCAATACTGGTAATATTGGGAAACCCCAAGACAGACATATACGTATGGTGTTTTTTTTACTGCCTTGTCACGATTGAGTAACACAGTCATAAGTGTGTCCTTATGGTTACATGATTGACATTATTGGGAAAATCCAGTACAACTTTGTTTAAGAGTGGCTGACACTATTGCATTATTGGTCAAGGCCATCATGGGTGTCTTCCCAATTTCAGAGCTGCCATTATTTGACAATTCCAAGAAGAGAGTGTCTTACAGTGTTTGGTACTGCCTTGGTATTACTGGACAAAACAGTCATGGGTATGTTCTTACGTTTACATCAAGTACGTTATTGAGCAAAGGCAAGATAAGTGTGTCCATGTTGATGCAAGGCTGGCAGGACTGTTTTTTTTTTCTTCATTTTTTGGCAACACAGGCATGGGTGTGTTCTAACAGTAAATGTATTATTGGACATGGCACAGAGGAGTGTGTTCTTACAGTGGCTGATACTGCCAATCAGGAAGTAACAGGCTTGGCACATTAGTGGACAAAACAGTCATGGGAATTGTCTTACAGTTATATCAAGGGAATTATTTAGCAACGTCAAAACAAAGGTTGGAACTAGATTCGACTAGAAGGCAACCTCTGCTGTCTTTTACAAATGTTGGCAAAATGTCCAAGGGTTATTTTTACACTTACAGTACTGGAATTATTGGTACTGCCAGGCAGGAAGTAATGGTCCTGGCTTTACTGTCATTAGTGGGCAAAGCCAGGTCAAGTGTGTTCTTACAGTGGCTGGTATGGGATCATACCATTACTGCACTGATTTTACTGTGGCAGACGAAAACGTTGACTTTTATTTTTATGTTTGACCTTTGACCCCCTTTTCACTGCAAATATATATGCGGGGATGGGTACAGTATATCATTAAAGTTGTCAGGACTAGGGGGTCTACAGGGTTCTCCTCTCACATATTTATGGAGTGAAAATGATTTCAACATTTTTTAAAAAGTCAACATTAGCTAGATCTTGGCATTAAAAGAACTTCATACGGGTCCCGAAGTGAGAATACACTTTGATCAAGCTGGCACTGATAAAGACCTTTAGAGGAGGGAAACAGGGGTGTGCATTGGCTTCTATTCTATTAAATCTGTTCATATCAGACATTGGTATGACCTTAGGAAGTGTGCCCGCGTTCCCACCCAAAATTATTGGAAACCATCTTGGTCGGGTGTTATACACGGACAATAACGTCCTGATTGATGTGACCCCGATCGGATTACAACGGAAATTGGTCATGTTGGAAAAGTATGTGGAAGTGAATGGTTTAAACATAAACACCTTGAATTCCGAAATACTAACCCTTCAAAATTTGAAAGGAAGAAAAGTATTCTCTGAAAAGAAGCCACAGTGGCATCTGAGGAGGGAAACCCTAAATGGTGTTAAACACACCAAATAACTAGGGATGTGGATCAATACCAACATCAATGATGCTCCCTAAATTGAAAACAACAAAGCCAAATGTAAACAACTATCAGCGCAAGGTGCCCTAATAAACACAAAGTTTGGCAAATTCTCGCTAAGACCATCAATTGATCAATGAGTTCTATAGTCAAAAGGTGGTTTCCGCACTGATTCATGGAGCAGTGTGGGCGTTAGGTTGTCCGCACTCATTATGGGCCTCCTTTGAAAACACCTTTTGGCGAAAAGTGCTTTTGTTACGGAAAGGTGTTCCGATCGCGTATATCAGATATGAGTTGGGCCTCACATCAATAAATAACAGAGTTGTATGGAATATGCTGTCCCTTTACAGGAACATGATCATCAAAGACACTCCACCACAATTTAACATGCTACACAACCCATGTGGTTGTAAGTTTGAAAGAACTTTGACGCAATGGGTTGAACAATGTGAAAAAACCTTAGGAGATCTTAACATCGATATAAACACTCTACAAGTGAATTCCACCTAGGTACAAAAAAAAAAAAAAAAAACAACTCTAGCTTCTAGATTGGATAGACACTGCAGATCAGAGACTTTGACACAAACTGATGCAAAATGTTGCTAGTTAGCCCAAAGCCCTGAACTAGCCACCCAGCTACTTGGAGACGTTTCCAAGCAGATAGCCCAAGAGGCTATGCATGACATTTTGTTTAAACCTATTCCAAACTAAAGAGGTTCGAAGCATGTGGAAAAGTAGCTTGTTACATGACTATAAATGCAGATTTTGCAATGGTGTTAAGGAAACATTGAGGCATTTTACCCTTTTTTGCCCTGCATTAAGATCCCTGAGAACCAAACATCTTGGAGCTCTTATATCAGAAAGATAGTCTATGAGTGGTGAAGAGTGCTGGACGGTATGCTTCGATGAAACAAACAAAAAACAAACTTTTACTCTGGCGTTCTTCTTGGATCAAGTGGACAAATTATTAGCAAAGGAAGACATGGCTACTGAAATGGAGAAAGCTGTTGGCAAACAAAACCTGATACATTGAAAGGAATAAATGAGCAATTCCATCCTGTGAGTGTGATGAACTTGACATCACAAGGAAGAGCCTAAACATGTGTATGACATGTGAGATTAAATTGAATGTATTTTAAAAGTTTGTAACAAACTAAATAAAAAAATAACTAAAAAGGTCAATATTTTCGGCTGGCACAGTAAAATCGGCACAGTAATCACATAGATCTGGCTCGTATGACCAGTCATGAAGTAATGGCTCTGTCAGTATTGGACAAAACTGTCATGGGTGTGTTCTTATAGTTATAGTAGTTGCATATTGGGGCAAAGCCAATACAAGTGTGTTCCTACAGTGGCTGGTACAGCCAAGCCTGCAGTACTGGCCATGGCATTACGGAGCATAATAGTCATGGGTATGCTTTTGCAGGTATTATTGGAGAAGGCCAATGCATGTGTGTTCTTACTGTGGCTTAAACCAACAGTCAGAAAGTCCTGTCCTTATCATTATTGGGCAAAAAGGTCACTGCTGTCTTCTTAGAGTTAGTGTATTCTGAAAGGCCACAAGAAGTGTGTTCTTACGATTGCTGTCAGTACTGTGCTATTTGCCAAATCCATCATTTGTGTGTTCTTACAGTGGCAGGCTTAGAATAATTGGTCAAAGCCATTGTGAGTGTGTTCTGCTGGCAGTTTACATTCTGGAAAATATTAATAGCACTGGCACCCTTCAAGTGTACTGATAACCTTTTATATATTATGAGGGAGGGTCACCCCACCCAACTAACCTTGGTTCTTTTGGTTTACCTCGCTTTACTCATTCACTCATGCTCAGTACTGGGAACCAGAGGCGTAGACAGCGTAGGGCCCATCCAAAGTTTGTAAATGCCCACCCAGCAGCACTGTGTGAGCATTTACAGATGTTAATGTCACTGCAATGGGCCGAACTACATAAGCTTCAGGCCCCAAATGTCAGACAATACTGGCTACGCCTCTGCTGGGAACTTGCTCATTGTGCTTCAGAGACGCTCACATTAACCTTAATGATGAGGCACAACTAGTCCGAAACACCTATCTGGGGCTTCTGATGGTACTCTTGTTCAGAGGAGAATTGCTAGGGCATGTTGGTCCTGGAATACCCTTATGGTTGGGGCTAGACTTTTTGCAAATTAGATATCTTCTTTGTGGTCAATACAGTGAGCACAAACGAGGTTGTAGAGCCTCCTGAGTGGGGATAAACCCCATAGAACAGGTTATTTGAACAATGCCCATCCTCACTGGAGGGACTTTTATTAACGGTCTTGGCAATTATGCATGCCCCCATTAAAGAATTCACCAGCCATCCCAACCTACCACTGATGAAACACATTCCTTCCTGTTGTGTTTGTGAAGGCTTTGATAGTCCTGCATAATCATGATAACCAGTTCAATGCACACTGTTTGTGTATGCTGTAAGAGCTACGGGTGGCAGAGATAATTCAGCATGTAGCCTTGTTGAAAACTTTGCAACTTTGCAAGTTTGTTTGTGGCTGCTTAATTAGCTGCACTCGGCAGAGATAAACCATCATCACCCTCTGCTGAGTGCACATTGTGTGCATTTGAACATGCATCAATAGACACACATGGCAGTGGTGACCCATTACCAGTCCCTGTTGAATGCACACTTGAAGTGTGATTGTGAATATGTCAATTGCCACACATGGTAACGATAACCCCATGCATGCCCTTTGCAATTGTGTACTCATTTTTCAATAGCTGCATTTTACAGTGTTATCCTCCAAATTACCATGGCAAATGCCATGCAATAAGGAGTATTGGGTTACTGTGGCAACCCAAAGATTTTGTAATGATGCAGGTAAATGTGCCAGTACCAACTTCTGCCCCCCCCTTCCTTGTTACTCTAAAGTCGAGAGAGAGTATAAACAGGTCCTGCTACCCCATGAGCTTAGGGGTAAGAAATGGAACACGCTGAGGCAGACTCCATAAAACAGTCAAACCGTTAATTCACATACATTTGCCATAAGGAATTAGGTAGGCTGAGCCACACTAGTAGGGATCTAAGCTAAACTGTCGAATGCACAAGCAGCATGCTATAGGCAGCATAGGCTCCGGCAAACCAAGACAGGGACACATTACATTGGAAGGGAAGATGAAATTATAAGTAGATAAGGGTGGAGCCTACATGGGCAGCAAAATCAATGTATGGCAGATGTACAGGACAAATGTAACATGAACAGGCACAAATATAGGTCGCCAACATGGAGGCGAGAGCACAGAGGTCCAGCCATTTTCCTAACATGTCCGCACAAGGTCCAATAATTAGCAATGCATTAGAAGCCAAGATGCTGAATTATAAAACACATTCATTTCAGAAGCTTTTGAAGCTGCCCAGACAGTAGTTTGCAGTGAACACCAAGGTCAATACACCAGGAAGGGAGTAGTGGGTGAGTAGAACCTAGGAGGAAGATAACATTTCCCGGGATGTAAAGCAGTAGACTCCCAAGTTAATTAAATTGCAATAGGAGCACAAACAGCCATTGATGCCCAGGTGCATGAGCTCAGCATGCCAAACGACTCTATAGAGGATCAATGAAGGGTGTCTCAAGTGGCCACAAAGAGTACAACATGCACATAAAAATAGCTAAAAGCTCAATAAATAAGAGGAAACAGATTCTCCAACACGGCCCCCAACTCCTCATCAAGACAATGAGAAAACAAGCCATTCATTATGAGCCAAATACAGATAAGACGTCTGCTGAACTTCCTAGTACACAGACAGATACTAGACAATACGCATGGCCATGCACAAAGGAAAGGATAGGCCTCATCACCTGGGAATGATAGGGAGTTACTTTTACATTGAATTATTGCAGACCATGGTCTTCTCTCCCCTCACCCTATGTGTCTCTCATATCTTGGCTTTTTGTCAAAATGTCCAAGGTCGGTGAGCAAATTGCTAACCAATAGAGATCCTCCTTGTCACGCCGCCTATGATGAACAATGCCAACCAATTAACTATGCATGTGATGATGTATTAAAGTATTATCTGTAGTAGGTTTGGCCCAGGAGGGACAATAAGATAATATTAACCCAATCCTAGAACTAACACCTATATACTATATATGGTGTTTATGATGCAAACCAATCAAATGTATTCATATGTTTTGTAATTGATACTGTATTATGCCGACATGGCTGACATGTATGTTGTTTATAAAACACTTCCATATATTGTAACATTGAGAGCTGAGTATTTACTGTTCCAGCCAAGGTTGTATGCTTTGAATAAAGTTGGGTTGTTCCATGCACTTTGAGTACTCCATTATTGAGTATTGGCTTTAAAGTTTAAAGTCTCCATTCTCAAGTTCCCAGAATCATGTGTGGCCGCCTGTCTTGGGGTGACAGCACATAAATGCAGAGAGCCTACAAGGAAATGCAGAGGGTTCCAAGCAGCATCATTGCATAGGACAGACGAAGGAACAGCCAATGTCGGTTAGGCTCACTTGACAGATATGTGTGTGTAATCTGCACACACAGAGGTATGGACAGCAAAGAGATGGACCTCCGACTACGCATCATTTGCAGAAGCAAATGGAAGTGGTTGAAGGAGTAGGAATCTACAGAAACTGCAAAGAAGGGAGACACCTTCAAACTGGAGATGGGAGAGCTATGCAAGATAAACCACTGGTACAAGTGTGCCATGGGGTCTGTTCTGGCTTTAAATGCCAAACGCAGCCTGACACGGCAACAGGGCTGCATAAAACAGAGGGGCCAGTGTTTTTTCTGCATGCCGACCAGTGTTTTTCACATGGCTAGTGAAAGAGAAAAGGGGATGGTGGTGCTCTGGTAGGGGGAAGTGATGGCCTCATTGTTTTTTGGGTGCAGCATATGAATCAGGCTATGGAAGAGATAAGAGGTGGAGGCATTTGGGGAGGGGAAGGCGGAATGTTGAAGTAGTTGAAACCAATGGAACTTACTATTGAAGTATTATGACATATTATATTGAAGTATTGAAGTATGATATTAGTTGATACCAATGGAACTTACAATTGAAGTATTATGCTGTTACGACCACCACACCATACACGAAGTGGCGTGCTCCTGTTCTGCCGCAGATAATTAATGAATAATGGAGAGGCAGTGCAGGGCGTTACGAGGCAACACTCATACGAATTGAGTATCGGGTCACTGCCCCCATTTTGACCCTGGCTGGCCCAAGCCCTGCTTGGCTAAGCCAGCTGCACTACAAACCCAAGATAATGCAGTGATTCACTAAAGGAGCACATGACTCATTCCTTCTCTTCAGTGCCACAATTTCCCCATCTAGAGCCTGACATAAGTCAGAGAACTTGGGCAGATCTGCAGGTATTATATCCACGGTGTTTCATGAAAGTGTGGCACTTTCCCCATTCTTTGGCACCAATGTCTACTGCATGCATATCACTTAGCTGTTGTCATGTTTCACCATCCCATGTGCAAACTCCCCTCTGTGCCAGTGCCTTGGCTCTGGGGATTTGCTCGTTCCTACGGAATCTGGATGCGATTTCAGCAAAAAACAGACATTTTCATTTGCATGGGTGTAATTTTAGGGGGGCAAGGGTTTTTGGCACACATAGTTTGGCCCTTTCATTTGATGTGGGCCCCGGTCCTTTAGATGTCATGTCCCTCCAACATTTTCAGCAAAGTTACTCCACTACGCATTTGCATGTGAGCATATACACACACTGCCGTGGTTGGGGCAATCAATCGTATGCACATTGTGTGTGTTCTCTGCCTTGCTTAGGCAAAGAACAAAATTCACACCCAGCCACATGTGTGCAGTGTCTGTATAAATGTTCACACATATGGGCACACTCCAGTCGTTTACACTGAGAGTGAGGGCCGTGATTTGGCAGTCTCAGGAGGCTATGGAACATGTTCACTGTGTAAGTGACTTCAATCCAGCACTCCAACCAAGTCAATGCTTAGTATGGGATGCCCAATGGAAGCCCTTATTTATATATTTGTATGTCAAAGTTATTTAAATATGGATGATGAACCCTTATATAACGCCCCTCTCTTTGAATCTCCCCGACCTCACTGAGCCAAGCAGTAGGTTTGTTTTGCAAATGAAAAGGTTTATTTGAAGAATTGAACAATATATATCACACTTTTATGAATAGAATAATATCTGAATAGCACACTTATGAATATGTACAGTGAGCAGCAATGGGTAATATTACAATATCAACAATATCTTTAATCAGTTAGGAGTAGGAATAGAAAGGATTAGGTAGCAGAGAATACTCTGTATGATTCAAGGAAATGCAAGATAGGAAAGAATGCAACACAAAAATAAAACTTGACATGATTTCCACAAAAGACAATATGATCACTCTTTCCCCTGTGACTACTAACTGCCCCACTATGCAATATGAAGAGATGGAAATGAGGGCACACAGGTTTCAAGATTACAATCAATAATGCAGTTCAATCTCAGTTCCCCCAGCAAGCTTAGAGAGAACAGGTATGCTTTTAAAACAGATCAACCACTTTTAAATGTCGTTTTGCAATGAATGGGAGAAATGCTAAAAATGACTTTAATTCACTAAATAGATTCAGAACTAGCGAAAGTGGCTTTGGATTGGTTCAGGTCAACACTAGCAATGATTCATGAATGATTATCAGATTGAAAACGAATTTCAGCAGTTTAAAACAAGAAACAGCTATTTTGACATGTGGTGAAAAGGAGCTAAATTGCAATTTGCTGCAATTATTCCATGTGCGTGAAACACGATTACAGAAAACTATAAGGAATTGGAATTTCGGTTCTAGGGCGTGCGGTTCAAAAGTTACAGAGGTTTTTGTGAAGGTAGATTATTCAGAAACAGAATCAAGATTTCAAAAATGACAGATGCGCTTTAAAGATTTACCAACAAGGATAGGCTTATACTAAGGAGCTATGAAGAAGCAAGACACTCAACGGGCAGCCACCAGAACACCGGCGCCTCCGCTCTGATCTTTGTCCGTCAAAACACTTGTCCCTCTTCAGAAAAATATCAGCGCAAAGATGATTATTGCTACAATTATCACAGACAATATAATGAGAAGAATTCAGGATGGACAAAAGATTCTATAAGGCAGATCTGGATAGGTTGAAATGGAATGGAATGGGCCCCGTCAAAGATCTGGTCAAGGGTTTAGCTGGGAGTCTCTCGCCACCGGACAGGTCTCAGGCCCTGGGTTCTGCTCTCAGCACGGCACTGGGGTCTGTGCGGCCTCTTGGACTGAATCTGACGGGTTCTGGATACAGCTCTGCTTTCCGGGTCTGGATCTTGGTTCTAGCACAGGGTTCTTGGCTAGAATAGCAACACAGCACAGCCCGGCTGTTGAATGTGAGAGCCCCTTGGAAGTTTAGGGGTTAGAATCAGGTTGCAAAAGGTTCTGCAGGCCTGCTGAAAAGGGTTCAGCTTTTCGGTTAGGCCTCTCTGCTTCAAAGTTCTGGAGTTTGGCTCTAGAGTCTATGTCTGGATCTTTGTCTGGATCTTCTTGCAGGGTGCTTCGCCAAGAAATCAGTAGTGGAAAAGTGTGTGTCTTGCCTGTCCTCAGCAGTCCCTATGTATGTATTTCCAAAGTGGGTGGGGAGTCTGATTCTACAATGCCCAACCCTCTAAGGATCTCATAGGTTAGAGAATTCCCTATCCCCTGATTGGAGAATAGAGTATTGTGTCATCCTGTGTCATCTTTATGGCTTAGGAGAAAACCCTCCCCTTTGCCTCTGTACAGAATATCTTATTTTTCATAAAACACATATTTGCAATATACGCAACTTGTTAATACTACATAAATCACATGACAGATTAACTAAGGTACGTTTCTGTTCAACTCTCATCTTCCTAAGAGCTTTGGTTCAGAAATGACCACTTTTTGTGCTTTTGGTGGGTTTCTCAATATTAGTTCTGCACCAATTTTTATCCCCGCATGCATATCCCATCTGAGCAATTTTCTGTAATTGTTCATGTTCCTAGCATAAACACAGTAGCTACAATATGAATACATTCCGGGATTTAGTCTCAGAACATCGCACGGATTCCAGCTTAGTCTTAAACTGAGAGTGAATTTTTCATTTTAACAATCTCAAAGATTCACATTTTTGTCAGTTCAGTGCAATTTGTTATAAGCATTTTTCTATAACATATATTTAATTCAATGTTAAATCCACATTTCAGTCTGGTCCGCCTCCAGAGCTGGGCTGACTCAGAGGGTCACATGTCCTTCTTCCTGGCAGAGCAGTTTGTTGTCAGTCACATTTGAATTAGCATTTTCTATTCAGCCCAAGGATTCCTTTATCTGCACTGAGAGCAATAGGCCAGGGTGCCCCTCCTAGTTCCCTTTCACAACAGCCTGTCAATCTCTTAGCCAAGGGCAGGAGGGGAGTCTCCTTTGTCCAGGGAGAAGGTGTGGAATTAGTTTGAACACAGTGTGGGAAACTTTAACTCTTAACCCAATGTCTACAAATTGTCTTTTCTTATAATATAACTCACATTTTTAACACATACATTAAAAAAAGTCTTGCTTCAAGCCTTTTCAGAATATGGTTTCAAATTGTATCCACCTCTTAGGCTTCTGATAGCAAGTCTTTCTTTGGCATAGTTTGAGTTCCTTGATCAACTTTACCCAAAATGGTTTTAAAATGCCGGCTTCTGGATCTTTTTGGGTGGTTTTTGAGCCATGATTTTTGCAAATTTGACACCAAATAAAAACAGATTTTTCAAACAGCCCTGTTTCTTTTGCAATGATTTTGCTCTGTGTGCAGCCAAATGATGGGTTTTGGCAGTGGTCTACTGTGTTACCACTGACATAGGCAAAAGTAGATGGTGGCCTATTTTTCAGGTTTTCACTAAGCACTTCCTGGTGATTTCTGGTGGGCAGCATGCTTTCCGGCAGCCATTATGATGTTTCTGCTGCCAGCAATGCACAGTGATGTTGCAGGGCTTGGATTAGTGGGTTAAGACATCCCACAACTGAGAGTATTGGACACAGCAATCTGCACTCATAGTGTAAAGACTGGTAGGGGGTGTCTGTACTTCCGCTCTCTATATGGTAGAGGAGAGGCACAGAGGACCCCAGCCAAGATTCTCTATTATTGGTACGTGGTCAAGCAATCAAGGCCTAGCTTCTCAGGAGGTGATGCAGGCTGGTTCTTAAGTACAGTGTAGCCCCCGAACCCCCACAAAGGAATGTCCACACACTGTATTACTGAAAACACAGTTTATATAATTAATATTCAAAGGTATGCACACGATCACAATAACGCACTTTGTACTCGGAAGTCAATAATGATAAATATATACAATTCTAAAGTGGTACCACTAATGTTATCAAATCTCATTAAAGGGCATCAACTGTACGGTTAAAATGTCACACAGATTAATAACGAGGAAACCAGAAATAGAGATAGGAAAGAACGTAAGATGGTTGAAACAATAGGCAGAATACTGACCCCTACCCCTAGGCACAGTTCTGTGTGAGATCCCCCTACCTGGGCAACCTGTAAATAAAGATATATCGCACAAGCCCAGTCCATATATTCAATAGTCTCACTTCTTCCTGTTAAGGTTTTACCCCCCCAATGTACCTGGTGGAGTAGAGTTCTCCGACGATGTGTCAACCGATCCTTCTGGAGTGCCTCCCTTTCAGGCGGGAGCCACGGATCGTCGAGAGGTGTCGGGGAACTTGGCGTTTGGTGTCCGGGAATCGACGGCCCTTCTTGCGTGCCCTCCCTTTAAGGCAGGAGTCACGGGTCGTCGGACGTCCGACGGTGAACAGGGTGAACTACGGCAGGGAAGTGGCAGCTTCGTTCTGAGCGGTGCTCGTCGATAACTGTGGTCCTTAGGTGGCAGGAAACCCACCGGTGGATGCTCCTCGGCGCATTGACGGTCGGGCCTTCTCCAGCAGGAGACAAGCGGATGACGATGCGGGCGAGAGCGTCTGATGATCAATTAAAGTTCTTAGGCAAACGGGAGCATGGCGGCTCCGGTCGGCGACGGCGGTCGTTGACAGTGGCGGACAAGTCTTCTCCTTGGAGTCAGCAGCAGTACCCGTATCGGGTCGGCAGCCTGTCGAAGGTCTGTCTACCAGGGAGCATTGGCAAAGGTCAGCTGTGCACGATGGTCCCTCGTAGCTCGGGAAGAGAGCGCCTTACCAGGTCCTCTCTGGGTCAGTCCTTCGAAGCACAGCAGCTTTCAGATTGTGAAGGAGAGCAACAGCAATTCTTCTCGTCCAGCAGGGCATCAAGGTCAAGCGTCAGTTATTCCAGTTACTCGTCGTAGTGGACTTCAGCTTCTGAACACGACTCCTAGCAGTGAGAGGTCCCCAGATATACTGTTGATCTCCCATTCATTCCGCTGGGTCACACTCAAGCATCCAATCACGACTATGGGCATTCATGCAGGCAGGCAGCCAATCAGGCACACAAGGTATTCAGGCCATTCACTTCTCTCCAGACACTCACAACAAGTTATGTGTATTGGGACAAGTACCGAGCCATTCAACACTCCAAGCTGCATTCATACCGGTTTCGGGCAGGGTTGTCTCAGTCATTGTGTCAACCACCAGATACTAGACACCCACAACACAGACTGCATATTCGTCACACACTCTATTCACCCAGGTCCCACCCACAGGAGGTACCCACAACATACATCACCGGGAAGGCTCCAGCTAGTCTGGCCGGGCCTTCACAACAACACCATATAGGGAATTTCCACCCAACAGCCAGTCAAGGGGAAGGGACAGAGTCAGGGCTTCCCAGGACTTTGGGAAAACAAGGTAATGGGTAATAGAATGCAAGAGGCCACCGGGGCCATCTTGTTTTCCATCAGGAATCAACTGATCCCAATGGCAGGGCCGGGTTATCCCAAAATGGAGGATACTCCGCGCACTGGTCAAATTCAGCATGGAGCTGCCACCAGCCCATACACTGCTCTGTGGGCCACCCACAGGTGCCCAAAAACATACACTAGGGGCACAGGGTTGTACCCCCACCCATGGGTGCCATAAGGGTATCCCACAGGTCCGTTCACCAAACCAAAAGAAAGACAGCTGCACCGCCAGGAGTCCCTTATGAACTCCTGCGTGGAAAACATGACAGAACACACGATAAAAAGCAGTAAAGGACAAGGATACGGAGGCCCTGTCCCTCTGATGCATTTCCAGCATCACACATAGTCTGACCCAAGAGAAGAGATGTAACCGGATCAAGGGAGGGGAGATCAGAAAAGTTGATGCATTCAAGGAACAGTCCCATGGCAGAAGTGGTGGAGGCCAAAATGTTTTTTTAAAAAAAGAGAAATTGCGAGGAAACTGGACACCAGGTAAGGCCTGAGTGTCAAGAGTAGGCAGGATGGGCAAGGTGTTTGATGATGTTTGGGGGGAATTTCTTGAATTAGATGTTGAGTGATTTGCTGTTGACAGAACATTGATGGAACCAGGAAGATATGTTTTTTAAATTATTTTTGGAGGGAGAGGGGCGTGGGGTGTGGGTTGTGTTTTGGGGTGTGATTTTTGTTTTAATAAATATTTTTTCTTTTTTTTCTTTTGACCCTAAGGTCCCCCTTCCAGCAATATCTATCACTTGCTGTTTTGCACTTAACGTTGCACTGCCATCTGCTGGCCGCACTTCTTGTTTTTCAATGTTTTGATCCTATATCCTGCACTTGCTCCTTCTCCCCTTCCCTGAGCACTTTTTCCCTTTACTCTCCCCTGCACTTGCGCGATCACAATGTCACCAGGCCTAGTAAGATTGTAGTCTTGCCCCCCCCCTTGTTCCCCTCAACTGCCTTGTATGGGCGCGCTATAAATGAAATATCATATCATAACTTTACCCGAACTGTTATGTTTAATTGCATTGTTTTTGTGATTAATGGATATGTTTCTTTTCTGTATTGCAATGAAAAATTGATAATTTAAACATTTCACAAAGAGTAGGGAGGATGCTGGGTGCGCAGTGGTTCTTCTGTGACTACCCAGGTGGATGCTAAACTAATCCTCCTGACGTCCTCGCTTTTGAGTCTGTGGGCCCCTAGCACGGTCTTAAACTCACAGGGCAGACAATTCCTCACAGGCCTTCCCATTAGCGAGACAAAGCAGTGACAAGGACGTGGTTTTCCCAGAATCCTACGTCATTCTTAGGTACATTTAAGTATTTTAAGCTCCCAAAGGATCCCCCGGAGGAGCCACCTAGTTTATAACAAATGGAAATACGGTTCTGGGACTGATGAGCCATTCCTCAGGAGGACAGAAGAAGAATGTGTGCATGCTAGCAGTTATCTGAGGGATGCAGATACTGCATGCACGCAGGCACCTTTGCACAGTATGTGCTTCATCTAAGCAAGGGCGTATGTGATGTCACCAGAAATGTATCCATGCATCTAGGGGTGCATGCTAGTATGTGTTGCATGTATTACATGTACAGTATCAAGGTGCATTTATGCCTTCTAATCTATGACTGCATGTATGTAGGCATCTATGGACAAACTTTTGCATGGATATGCTCCGTGCATGTTCATATTTACTGCATGCATGGACACATGCCTGTGCCATTGTAGCGTGACAAATTGTATCCACTGGTACCGCACAACTTCATTGCTAATAGCATGGCCTATGACGTCCCCCAACACATAATAATACCTATAAGTACTGTTTGCATGTGCATTCTTTCATGAACAATTTCAAATACCCTTATGGTTCTATGTATCTGTTTCTTATGAAGTGCGTACGTAGATATATATATACTCTGTGGCTTCATTTTAGGAATGTCCCGGGGATTGTCACGGCGTGTCACATCACGTAACATCGTACCAAACCCACCAGGTCTCACCAAAATATACACAATCGTGTCACATTTCTCCTGTCACATTACACTGCTCTCGTCATTTCAAAATATACACTGGAGAGCAAACCAAGTGCCATTCCCGCACATCACTCCCATCGTTATCACGCCAAATCTATCACCTCACAACACACACATAGAGTTAGGCCACATCAAGTATGCCACCACTCCTCTGACCCCACCACATCACATCTTGTCTTGCCACTCTTGTCCCTCTAAACCATCTCGAGTAGGTGCAACAACATGCCTGTCCACAACTCATACACAGAGGAGTTAAGGCAGGTCACAGGGCTCACACCATCTGTGGGGACGCCACACAACTGACAGGGGAATTGCTACCCCGACCTTACGTATGGGGGATTATATCTGATCCCTACCTTTGACAGAACACAAACATACAGTACACCAGCAGGCACAATGCCACCATTGCTTCAGACAGCACCAAGAGGCCAATGACATGGCAAACAATGGTCTTTCTAGATACCACCCAACGCCACATACCATGTAGAGCATGCAGCATACTGTGTACTGCATGTATGTATGTTTGCATTTGTTGTTCCACATGTGTATGTATTTCAGAGATGGATTTAAGTATATAATAGAACTAAATGGGGATTATCTAACATGGCAGAAGGGTGGGGTGGGGCAAAAGTGCTGTTCTTTTGGAGCAGGGAATTTGGATCTCCCAGGGTGTAGTCAAAAAAGGAGGTGAGGCAGGCTCGACTGCCCTATAGCGCAATAGGCCCATAGCCGAACCAAAAATAAAAAATGCGGGTGTGGGTTAGTTTTTTTGGTCAAAGTGGGACACTTCTTTGGCTAACGTGTGCCCGTTTGATGAGTTACTACATTACGCTGCTAATAGTTTTGACCAATGTTGCTGAATAAATATTCTTTAAAATGCACAATTTGCATCACATTTTATCAAATAACCCCCCTGTGGGTACTATTCAAACAGTGGCACACAAGGAAAGAATAGCCATTTGCAACTGTGGGAGACATTTTCATTGGAGACCGAGACAATTTGATGGCCCAGTCCCACCCTAGATTGAGGCCTAATCACCTATCTTTTTTAAGTGGAAGTGCATACATGTTTTTGATTTTTCCCAAGTGAGTACAAACCCATAATATAGCGTTTTGCGTGGGATCCAGGCCCTAAAAACACTTTTAAAATAATGTGCTGAAAACATGAATTTTACAGCACAATTGTAAAAAAATAAAAATATAAAGCCAAATATGGAAACAAAAAAAAAACAAATGCTACAAAGCCAAAGAGATTACAATTGCTTCAGCAGAGCACTGCTCAAATACTTCACTAACTATCAGGTCATCAACAGCAGCGCAGGGAATGGGCCACAACAAGGCAGAGTGGCGCTCCTGCAAAAAAGAAAGACAGGGCGTTGTCTACCATTCTGAAAGCAGTCTGCTCGCTGTAGCCAGATTGCTCACATTGCACGCCCAAGTACCTGTTCTTCAAAATGCTTTCAGAAATCTCAGCACTGCAGGCAACACCTCACCTGCAATGAGAGGGCTGTACAAACTAGCATATATGTCCTGCAATTTACTGACATCTCTTTATTAGGGGTAATATTGTGACCCATCAAAACAGAAGAGTCCATTATTCATTTAAAAAGGGTTTCTTTCTGAATCACTATAAGACATGTTTAACATTTAAAATTGTGGACATTATGATGTTCCCATAATGCTCTTTGCTTTTATGCAAATCACTAGGATTGGGTTCTATTAAGAGATGTGTTGCAACCTGGCCAGGTGCCACGCCCCTTGTACCTGCTCTCTCCTACGCATAGCCTCACCCCTACAAATATGTGACAGTTCCCACATTAAGGGCCTGATTCATGGGACATTTTCCTATGGGATTGCACCATTATGAAACACTTCCATGAATCAGGCCCTAAATGTTTTCCACGTCCAGCACTGATTAACAGTATATAGGAGTATACCTATTGTTAAGCAAGATTGTATGCAGTACCCTTAGGGTGCACAACAGCAAGCCTGACCTCCTGGCAGTAGTAACCCAACCTTTGCTATAGTATGTACTACACAGGGTGGTAGTGTGGACGAGTAGCCAGACTTATCTCAAGAGGGGTCAATGTGAGCTGTAGGGGAGTTACACAGAGGTTCACATTGACAAGTATTCAAGCAGACACTTACACAAACGGTTTCTTTATAAAAACAATTATTAATGTATTTACCAGTCACTTAATATAAGCTTTTTTCAGAAGGGAGCACTGTAAAACACCACAGAAATATACTTAAAAATGATACACTCTCTTAAATTTAGAATCAGTAAATACCCATTCGGGATGGCATACAGCAGAGACCTACAGACACAGGTGACTTCAATTGCTAGGGTGTTGTTGATCTTCATGTATTACTGTTGGCATTCAGATTTAGTTAAGAGCAAGCAAAAAAGAGAAAAAAGATTATTAGAGCAAACAAGATAGCACAAATATTTCTTAAGCAGGCAAATACTTTCAGATCCCCCAATAAAAGTCATTCAGTTAAAACAGGCTAAGCCAACGTCAATAGGCAAGAGTCTATATGGGCTGAAGCACTTCTTGGAAGGTAAGTAGAAAGGTCTTTGCACAAGTTCTTAGGAATCTTTGATGAAAAGAAGAATCAAATGTAGGGCCACAAGCTGATTAGACTTGTGAGTAGTAGAAGATGCAAGCAACTCCAAAGCAAGAGATAAGTTCTCTCAGAATTTACAGTACCTTTGAAATGAAGAAAAGATGCAGCAGATGACTCCTGTTCCTGTGCAGCTCTGCAGATCTCACTGTTCCTGAGCCTCAGTCATGGGGATAGGAGAGAGGGCGTCGGGGAACTCCTTCACTGCACTGGGACTGTCAAAACTTGTAGCCGGAAAACTTCACTTTCAGTGGCTGTTCAGTGTTGCAGCTCCTGGCATCCACCACAAAAAGCAACACCTTGGTTTGTAGCTCTCGAGATGGACTTTCCTTGCTTCTGGGGGCCCGCACTCTGTTGAGGGGGCTCAGGCTCAGTCAGTCCTGCTTCCTGGGAGTCCAGAGGATCTTCCTGGAGCTCTTGGCCAACCTAAAAGCAACGCACACAAACTGGTGTTCCTCTCCCTGCCTCTACAGTTTCCAGCAGAAACTCTGCGGAAATTCGACCAGCTCTGAGATGGATGTCCAGGTGGCTTTCTTTGGAGTTGATTGGTCCCACCAACTCAAGGGGAGAAGTCGTCCTTGCAGGTCCTTCTCTGTCGATGCGAACGTGGCATTTTGGCACTGCAACAGGGCTTCACAGGGCAAACCAACGGTCCAGGAGTTGCAGCAGGCGTCCTCTTAAAGTTCTTCATTGGTTCCTTCGTCCAGTGGTCGACTCTGCCTTCCAAGCCAAAAGACTCACCTTTTATACAGTTCTCTCCCTTTCATTCCAGCCTAGCTGTCTAAGACCCAGCAGGGTGGCTGTCCTTGCCAGACAGTGAGCCAGCTAATCATGGCAGAGTGCATTTGGGTCTCCTAGGAGATTAAGCACAGGGAGTTTCGGGCACCTCCTCACTTCCTACCTACCCCAGACACCATGGAGCCAGAGGTGGGCTTCACTCGTGAATTCCACCAAAGGCAAAATGAACAAAGGGACCAAACCTGTTTTGGCGTGCAGAGAGAAACTTGAGAAGGACCTTTCCACAAAGAAACTGCAAAAAAAGAAGACTGGGGCCATTTTGCCAAACAATTGTTCCTTTGGGTGTATTACTGCAGCTGCGATCGCAGCCTGCAGTAAATGCACACCACAGTAGTAAAAACGAAACCACTGCCACCAGCCATTCAGTGAGGAAAGGGTACCATAAGAAATGTTACATGGGAAGTTAGACAAAGGGGATACTAGGCAACCCTCCAGCACCCTATTGTAAGATAGTGTGTGCTGGGTTTAGAAAATTACAAATGTAAGTAAAGTCAATTTCACTTTACTGCTCTGGGAAACAGTAGTTTATCCCAGAGAAGGTATTTAAAACTTCAGGAAAGCTAAGAGACTTCCCTGTGTCACTGCACTAAAGGTGGTGTGTGCCACAATTTAAAAGATGATGCCTATGGAGTTTGTCAGTCTCAACAACCAAAAGAAACACAGAGCTCAGAAATCACACTAAAATACATGAGAGAGTGGGGAAAAGGGTCTCACTCTTTCCAGGTTCAAAAAATCAAGTCCTCAAAATCCAGCAAAGTAGCTTGGGGTCTCTAAGGTAGAGGGAATTGGCACATTTCTGAGATTTCTCCCTAACATCTATTAAAGCTGTCTTTTCCAAAACGAAAAACAGGCTTGCCTCAACAGTCTATACCTACGTTGCCACACTTTCAATCTGGTAGCACTCAAAGCATCTTGTAAAATCCTGCTAAACCAGTATTCCAGAGCTGCCTAGGTTTTGTACAATTTTTCTAAAGAAAATCATGAGGCTTGTTTCAACAATGTATGCCACTGTTTAGCAAACGCTCATGCTGCTTGTAATCAAAGTACATCACGAGGGATCTCAACGCATCCTTAAATAGCACCACGGCGCACTTACAAAGAGTGAATTCATGATGACATGTTCCATAATGGGGACCATCATAACGGCATAGCGCTGCATGTTGCAACGCTGGACTTCAGAGGACCCTCATAACACTAGAATGCTGCCTGATGGTCAGCACAATTGGTTCTTAGCTAAAATGTTCTGCTTTGCTCCACCAAGAGTTGGCATTTCATTGGTTGGTGTGTGTAAGAGCCGGCAGGAGTGAGGATCACAGTACGGGGCTTCACTAGTTTGTGAAAAGCATGGGTGCTCACTTTCGTGTGAAGCATAGAAACCCGCAAGTGCCGCCCTGCTATCTGCATGGGCAACAAGCAGGTGGAATAGGGAAAAGACTGGAGGTGAATGCATAATGAGAAAAGGCAGGGGGGCACATGGGTCTCCATATGTAACAGCAAAGCACAATCATGACAACGATGGAAAGCGGTTTTCATGGGGGTCTCGCCCATGGAAACAATCATTTGAATTTATTTTGAGCTGATTTGACAAGGGCTACTATTGCATTTCTTTGGGGTTAACTCTTTCAGCAAAGCCTCCCTTTCATTATCAGT